>NC_136061.1:1656839153-1658039153 GCF_964261635.1 Lissotriton helveticus | reverse complement strand
CAGGTGAAAGCTGCTCCTCTGACTTACTTCTCAATAATCTCTTTCATTGTGCCTCAGAAGAGGGTCATGAATAAGACGAGAGTCTTACACTTATATCTTTTACCTTTTACACATGTGGCTAGGACAACTACCATTGATGAACAGTCACAAGGAGAAAGTAAGTGGTGATTAGTCAGTGGGAAAAATACTTTTTGTGTTTTCACTGCAGTGAACTGCTGACATACATTGGACAAAAGGCAAACATTCTGTCTGATACAAAACCATTCCATTGCTGATAAAGGGTGAATTAGGGACACCCAGATAAAGAGCATTCGGTAAATTAAACATGGAATTTCCGCAGCTTGTAAATTGAGTGCAAATGAAAAATGAAATTGAGAACATATAGTGACATGGGAACAAGTACAAAAAGACTGTCCATTGCATAACATTTGAAAAACACACTAATGTTACAAAATGATAAATGACATCTCCAAATCTTGGAAAACATGAATAGAACAGAAAAATAAACACAGTTCATACAGTAAGCACAAGATTGTCTAAAAGAATTGCTAATGTAGAATACATAGGTAGACAGTATGTGTTTGAAGAATAAATAACATGAATATGCAGAGTTCTAATGGTAATATGAAAAAAAACTACCGACTCGTGCCTCGAGACATATTAGTAAGCAAAGGCTGATCCATCACCCTTGTCATCAGACAAGCAGTGCCCAGGTATTACCTTTTGCAAACAGAATGAATATTAATTGCACCAACTTCATTTACACATTAAATCAAGACTTTAAAATAGGATTGGCAAAAGCTGGTGTTTATATCCATAACATTAATCACTTCTTGTACCTGGATTGGCAGTTCGGGCAGAACTGTTTCCTTGAGAAACAGGATCAAGCCTGATTTGCATTTGGCAGGGTCTGAGCCTGGGTGGCGAAGTGTGCTAAAGAATGATGATGGATTCAACCCAGATCAGTGACAGGGGGTGAGGATCTGAAAAATGTCAGTGCTCCGTCCATCATCTTCTTGTGTTTGCTTTGTTTGCTCTTGGTTGGCAGGGAATGCCCAGATGTTATGTTATGTTAACTGTGCTTGTATAGCGCTCGGCTGCCCCAGCAAAGGGGCGTCCCGGAGCTTTCACTCACGGAGACCAGTCCTGAAAGCCACAACAAAGGGACTCCAAGGAACAGACGGTGGAAACTATTGTGATGGAAAGAGATACGTTTTAATAGCTCTCCTGAAGTCCAACAGGCCCTCCAAGCCACGGATCTGAAGTGGCAGAGAGTTCCATAGTTTGGCAGCCAAACGAAAGAAAGAGCGCCCTCCTGCTCGACGTGCAGGAGGGCAATGTAAAACACAAAAGCGCCCAAGAATTGTTTAAGTTCAGTATATTTAATTTCATATACTTGAAACAGATCAAAATTAATTTGACAAAAGGAAGGTACAATGTGGGTCCCTTGCTCACTTTGTGACTGGATTCAAGCTAGCCTGGCTGATGAGGGGTAATACCTCGAAGCCGATCCCAGGATGCTTGTTTCCAGTCCAGGGAAGACCTGACTTGGCAGTTCAGGCAGGACTGTTCCCATGAGGAACAGGGTCAAGACTGATTTGCATATGGCTAGGCCTGAACTGGGATGGCAAAGTGAGTTAAAAAACAATGATGGATTTAACACAGATTTGTGACTGGGGGTGAGCGTCTGAAAAGTTTCAGCGCTCCTTCCATAATCTCCTTGTGTTTGCCTCCTTTTATCATTTTACCAGACACATGCCATAATGACTCAGGTGAATCATTTATTTCTGTACTGTCCGCAGCCACATAGACAAAGTGGCACGACCCCTCACAGCAGTGGCCTAACGAAACTTCAGGGGGCCCCCCTTCAAAGTGCATGGAGAAGCCCTCCATGCTCTGGGCCCAGTCAGGAGCTCCTAAGCATGCGTGTCCACAGTGCTGGTGGGGGCCCCTGGAGCTCGGACCCCCGCACTTTGGAGGCTATTGTTACTCCACTGCCTCACAGTGTACTGTGTAGAGGTGTTACAGCAGAAGCAGGATGTTTTTGCAGCATGACATGGTAGAGCAATAACATCATGGCTCTCCCCTTGCTCCAGCTGCAGCAAAGGAAGGCAGTGGGGTCCCAAGTAGAGACTGCGGGGAAAGCGATACCACCAGCTCCTGGCAAAAAAGGAGCCATACATGACAACATTTAAAGCAGTAATGAAACAAGTGATCCGTGACTGCTTTAGAGAAGAATAAATTATAATTTATCATGTGTGTTTAGCTTAAATAAGTCAAACACATAAAAAATACCAAAAATAAATGCAGCAACATACCCTGCTGTCTTAAAGGTAGCATTGTTACAAACGTACAGTCAATGTGAAACACAAAAGTGCCTAAGAATTGTTTAAGTTCAGTATATTTAATTTCATATACTTGAAACAGATCAAAATTAATTTGACAAAAGGAATGTACAAAGGTTGCTCAAAGGAAGAGAGAAGAATGGGTGTGCTTGTGATGGGTAGGGAAAAGTGAATAGTCACATATATTCAGAGTTTATACATTTTGACGGCTTTGGCAATGGATTGGTAAAGAGACCAGTACGGAAAGGCCTGTCCCAAACAAATCATTTATGTACTTTTTGTAAATGCATAAATGCAACATCAAGCAAAGGGGATGGGATGTGATACAGGTCGTTAGTGGGTGGGGTGTGTCGACGTTTCGACTCGGCTTGTGCATAGAGGGTGACTTAAACCTCCGCTGCGAGTCATCTTCAGGACGAAGGGGGGTGGGGTGCAACCTAATCCTGATGCCACACAGGCCTCTCAGGTACAACTCTGTCGTAATTTGGCAGCACCTGAGTTAGCGTTTAGCTCAGCTACACAACCTTTTCTGTTAACTTGACTTAAGCGTACGGGGGCCATTTTGTATTTGGTGGCTTCCATTTTGTACGAACATGCGGCCTCGTGGTTAGAGTGCCCTTTTGTCCTTCCTTCATGCCAATGAACCTTCACTTTACCCGGCAACAGGTTATTTTTAGCGATGGTCAGTTTCACGCATGCGCACACACGATCTCTGGACTAGAGAGTGGTCACTCTTTAGGAATGTTCCCCTAACTGACCAGTGGTATTAAGCTCCTCCCACATGCTGGCTGTGCTCCAAAAATGTCCTTATATGTACCTAAAACTGTTCAAATGTATACCGCCTACCTTTTTATTACCTTTAAACTGTATAAAAGAGGTCGCGCACCGATGTTCGGTGTGATACTTCTTGCATTACCGAAGGGTGCTGTAGGAATGTACCACCACCCCATTGGGTCCTAATAAACTTGTCTCTTTGCATTTTCAGTTTCCGTGCCAACTTCTGTCTATGGTGTTTGAGTGTTTTTGCAGAGTATGTAGGCCTGACAGAACCCGATACCTCAATTGGCGACCACGAAGGGACTCATCGGCGACTCGGATGCCCGAAGGAGAGGTCACGACGAAGGATTGGAAACTCGCTATGGACGCGTACGCTGCCACTGAGTGACCCGAGTCTCGGCACCCACGGTGTTTTTCCCTTCCTTCTGATCTGACCTTCCAGGTGGCGCCGGTCTTCGACTGAGATCCTGATCGTTTGGTTTGTCGGGTAGTGCCCGTTTTAGCTGATTCGGCTACGGAACTTGGCAGTTGGAAATCTGGACACTCTTGAAGATATTTGGTAAGCTTATGTTTGGTAAGGTAGTCTACTGACCCTTACTGTGGTTTTTTTGAATTTGAATTTGAATTTTAATTTTGTATGAGTTAGCTAACGTTTGGACCTATGATTTGAATTATATGTGGAGTGCACCTCACATAGGCAGGCATGTAGGGATATTTCTCTGATTTTGAATTTGTTTGAACGGCACATCGTGCGTAAGTACCTTTAAGTGTCATTTGTTGTAATATCACGTTTCTGTGATATTTTGAACATACCTGTTCTCAGCACACTCCGAGGAATGTGCTGTTTTGGAAATGGTACCAGTTACCGATTAAATGAATCTCAGCCGGCTCCCCCAGAGGGGACTCCTAATCGCGAAATGTACATTAAATTTGGCCTTCCTCCCATAATGTATAGCACGTTATGGCACAAATATACAAAATCTGATCGTGAATTGCAATGGCCACTACATGGGTCATTCGACTTGCGAAAAGTCCAGTATGTGGAGCAGTGTTTGTTCCAGCGCAGGTCTAGACAGGACATGTTTGATTGTGTGCGTATGTGGGAGAAAGCGGTGCGTGAACGAATGAAGCGTGAAGAAGCCTTGGCGGACAAAGAGCAGCGTAAGGCTGCTCGGGATAAAGCTTTGCAGCTGCAGGAGAAGGAATTGCAGGAACAGAAAGAGAAAGAGAGTCGAGAGCGTAATTTACAAGTTAATGGCCAGTTTCCTCTTTGGCGTCCTCTCTATCCTGTCCTTACTAATGAATTAGATGATTTTTCATTGTTAGATCGTTGCCCGCCTCCGTATGTTCGGCTCCGGATGTGGAATCGGACGAGGATAATCAGGACAAACAACGTACCAGGTTACATGCCGAGCGTATGACGGAATTGCGTTCGATTGCCCGTAAACTTAATGTAAATTCTATAACTGTTTCAGAGGTTGATGATTTTATGAGTAAGTGGTCCGACAAGGAACAATTGTATTTTTTAGATCATCTTGCAGGTGAAGTTGTTGAGCGGTTTAGAAAACAATCTCCTGAGTTTGAACCTAAGGATATATCAGTTGGTCGTGAGAATTTCCGTAAAGGTGTTTTTGCTCTTTCAGATGCGGAGGAATTTTTCCGACGGTTGATTTGGTTACGGGATGAGGCGACACGATTGCGAGCGGTGAAAAAGGCATCGAACCCACCAGCGTCTGGATCGACGGAAACTTCTCGAGTGTGCCCTATCTATGGATCAGATAAGAGTGTTGCGATTAATGTTTTGCCTATGCGGGAAGCCGCACCTTTGTATGTCCCTCCTAAAGGGGACGGTACGGATGATGATAAGACGTCTAAAGATTCAAAGGGCTATTTTGTGTATAATTGGGTCTATATGCCATGGAATAGAGCAGATGTTATGGCACTTAAGAATGCTTTGCCTGACCCCCATAAAAATCCAGCAGCTTTCTATGAAGGTGTGGAGGGCGCTATTTCTTCGTGTATTATGACGTTAGTCGATATTGATCTTTTCTTTGGGTTGATATTGCCTCCTGATATGTGGAGGGCGATTCGTAAGTTTGACGATCGTACGATATTAGGTGCAGATTGGAAGGAGATAGTGAGAGCTGAACTAGATAGGGAACCTGCATGTAAGCCGTGCCAGTTGATTTTAGAATTACCGACGGCTATCTTGACTAAATTATAAACGCTTGTCCCCCCTAAAAAGATAGATTGGACAGTATTGGCATCTTGTAAACAGAAGCTGGATGAATCAGTTTCTGACTTCTTTTCACGTTTCGAGGAAGCATTCCATGATTACAGTGGTCAATCATTAACAGAGGACACGGGCAGGCACTTGTTTGTAGACAAGTATGTGGCTAATCTCCTACCGGAGATTGCAAACCGATTAAAGGCTAGTGAAAGTTCATGGACCACTGCAACGCCCGCTTCTTTATTAACCATGGCTCAGTATTATGAACGACAGGAATTAGAGGCAAAAGAAAGTAGTGATAAGAAAGTGAAAGACTTAAAGACGAAGGTAATGTTGGCACAGGTTCATGCTACGCAATCGAGAGGGAATGATAGGGGTAGACGAGGATCGTATGTTACGTCTCCCCCTCGTTCCGACATTTCTGAGGATCAGTGTGCATACTGTAAACAGTTTGGACATTGGGTTGCAGATTGTCCGGTACTTCGTGAACAGCGTAGTCAGAGGGGTCGAGGAAGTGGAAGGTCACGGAATAGTTATTCAGGACCGAGAGGTGGAACGAATGACCGTGGTAGGTTTGAAGAGAGGGGTCGTGGACAGGTTGAACATAATACTTTTGATCGACGGAATCAATATCAGATAGCTGAAGGAGAACATATTGAGTCACAGGATAATAGACATGCATAGGATTGCGTAGGATGGGGTGTGGAATCGGTTGAGGTACCAGTCGATCAGAGGGGTCCATATATATCAGCACATGTTTTGGGTTCTACTGCTCAGTTTCTGGTTGACACAGGAGCTACTCGTAGCGCTCTGTCCAAACACTTGGTTCCATGGTCTCCCCTGTCTGGCGAAACGATTACAGCAATAGGGTTCGATGGAACACCTTCTTTAAGCCCATTGTCTCAACCTCTTACATTTCATGTTGACAAATTCACTGCCCCATGTCCGTTTCTATTATCCCCAAATACACCAGATAATATTATGGGACTTGATATGCTAAAGTATTTTCGTGCAACAATACGCTGTGCCCCTGAAGGGGTGCGGGTTATTTTGAATGAAAACTACCCAGAAATTGAGAGATTGTGCCTCATGCAAGAGTCCGATGCATTAGCTTCCCTTCCAAGCACGTTATGGGCCACTTCCGATACTGATGTGGGTCAAATGATTATTCCCCCTGTGCACATTACTGTGAAGGAGGGAGCGGTTTTACCTCGTGTTCATCAGTACAAGATCTCTAGAGAAGGCGAACTGGCTTTGACACATATTGTGAATGACTTGATAACGGTAGGGGTGGTGGAGGAAGTTCCCTACAATGTTTGCAACAGTCCAAATTTGCCGATCCTAAAGAAAGATACAGACTCCAAGATTTATCGTTTCATTATTGATTTGAGGGAAATTAATAAGATAGTTGTACCCCAGTATCCAGTAGTGTCCGATATCACCACATTACTTACTCTGGTTCCACCCACAGCTACTACATTTACGGTGATAGATTTGAAAAACGCTTTCTTTTCGATCCCCATTCATCCTGATAGCCGATATTTGTTCGGTTTTACATTAAATAATAAATCTTATAGATTTTGTCGAGTTCCTCAAGGTTACACAGAAAGTCCTAGCATTTACAGCCAGGCTTTGAAAAGACAGCTTGATTTATTTGATTTGCAGTCTGGGGTGGCGCTTATACAATATGTTGACGACATCTTGCTTGCGGCAGATACACAGGAGCAATGCGAGGAGAGTACGCTCTCCCTGCTTTCTTTTCTTGCTGAACATAATCACAAGGTTTCACGGAAGAAGCTGCAATACTGTAGACCAAAGGTGACATATATTGGTCATCTTTTGTCTAAGGAGGGACGTGCATTAACATCAGACCGAATTCAAGCAATTTTAGATACACCAGTCCCTTGCACACAGAAGGATGTTCGTGCTTTCATAGGTTTGACGTCCTTTTGTAGGCAATGGATATTAGGATTTTCATACATTGTAAAACCTTTGTTAGCATTGCTGTCCAAAACTGCACCAACTTCCCTTGAATGGACGGATGAATGTCAGAATGCCTTTGAACAATTGAGACAAGCTCTTTGCTCTGCACCAGTGCTAGGTACACCAGATTATACAAAACTCTTTACACTGTATGTACACGAAAAGGATGGGTGCGCTTTGTCAGTTTTAGTACAATTGCACGGAGACGAACAAAGACCCTGTGCATATTTTTCAGCGGTACTCGATCCTGTGGCTCGAGGACTGCCTGGATGCCTTTGAGCAGTTGCAGCAACAACGCAAAGATCGTGATGATCCGGGTGTTCGGTTCTCAGCACCATATTTTTATTTTATAGTTTGTTTCTTGAGACTTTTGTACATTGTACTATGGCACCTATGACATTGAGAACCAGAAGAATTCTGGGTGCGGTTCTTTTTGTTGCGACAATAGTGGTAATAGCAGTAATAGCTTGGACTATAGAAAGACTATTTCCTGCACGGGACTATTTACTGCCTACCACTCCAATTCCATCTGAACATTTTCATTTTACTTTGCCCTATCACGAAGAAAGACATAGACAGACTTATTTGAATAATAGTTTCATTCAGATATTACATCACACACATAATATGACCAACACATCCAACTGTTGGGTATGTGGGATGTTACCTGGGCATCAGAAGAAGGGAGGAACCCCACTTATTCCTCTTCATTTATCTCACAATGGGTCATGTAATGCTTGGTACACTCTTCTCTTTACTTTGAGATGGCCAACAAAAGGTGGACTACTTTTTCGATTGAACAAGGTCTGCTATAATGATCGAGATGGCTATCCACAAGCAGAAGGAACTAAGTTCGAGTGGGAAGAATATCGACCGGACAATGTATCTGCACCTCGCATCTTCACTAATCAGAGACTTACAAATATGTCCAGTTTACACGTAATTACTGTCATTGATACGAAAGCAGATCTCTGTATTAGGAATAAAGGAACAATTCCGGTGGGGAAAAGTGAATGCAATATTACTCTTGCTTTTGATACTCCCAATGGTATTTCATTTGTGGCCTCACGAAACACTTATTTTATCTGTGGTAATAAAGGTTATCATCGTCTTCCTCTTGGATGGTTAGGCACATGTTACATATCCTTTGTATTACCCCCTGTGTTTATTGCTCCTCCTATGTACCATAATGATTTTGTATTATATCATGATTTTATTTTGAATAGAGTTAAGAGGACATTGGACATTGATGGTGTTGACCAAACCGACACCTCCCTACAACAATATGTGGATTTTAATTTAGGGTTGTTTTCTTTTGTGGGCGCTGCTCTAAACAGCAGGAAAATTAGACGGCTAACACGTGTTGTGGAGGCAGTTGCTAATGAAACTGTTTCTGCTTTAGGGAATATAACTGAAGAGCTCCAGATTACTAGAATTGTCACGCTTCAGAACCGAATGGTTCTGGACGTAGTGTTAGCTGATCGTGGGGGTGCATGTCGTATCATCGGAAGTAGTTGTTGCGTTTATGTCCCTGATAATTTGCCTTCTGTGTATGATGCCATTTCCAAATTGCACAAAATCGCCTCTGAAATTCACACTGACAATGGTACTTGGACTTTTTCGGGTTGGTTTTGGACTATGCTCAGTACATGGGGCTGGAAACTGCTAACGATTCTATGTGTAATTATTGGGATATTTTTCTTTTGCTGTTTATGTATTCAATGTGGTCCTACTCTATGTTCTGTATGTATTATGGCCTGTATCCCATCCAAACGAGCTATTGCTAAAAATGTACAAATGAGTAATGCCAAAGTGAAGCGGATCATGATGATCGATATCGAAGATGAACATCCGGATTATTTCCATTATGAGGTAGCTTCAGCTAAACGCTAAAAGGGCCGTCTGTCGTAATTTGGCAGCACCTGAGTTAGCGTTTAGCTCAGCTACACGACCTTTTCTGTTAACTTGACTTAAGCGTACGGGGGCCATTTTGTATTTGGTGGCTTCCATTTTGTACGAACATGCGGCCTCGTGGTTAGAGTGCCCTTTTGTCCTTCCTTCATGCCAATGAACCTTCACTTTACCCGGCACCAGGCTATTTTTAGCGATGGTCAGTTTCACGCATGCGCACACACGATCTCTGGACTAGAGAGTGGTCACTCTTTAGGAATGTTCCTCTAACTGACCAGTGGTATTAAGCTCCTCCCACATGCTGGCTGTGCTCCAAAAATGTCCTTATATGTACCTAAAACTGTTCAAATGTATACCGCCTACCTTTTTATTACCTTTAAACTGTATAAAAGAGGTCGCGCACCGATGTTCGGTGTGATACTTCTTGCATTACCGAAGGGTGCTGTAGGAATGTACCACCACCCCATGGGGTCCTAATAAACTTGTCTCTTTGCATTTTCAGTTTCCGTGCCAACTTCTGTCTATGGTGTTTGAGTGTTTTTGCAGAGTATGTAGGCCTGACAGAACCCGATACCTCAACTGGAGGTTGAGTATTTAATGGCTCTGTCAGGGTTTTCCAATAGTAGTGAGCTGAAATCCACTCATGAGGGCCCACCTTGTGAAGTCCTCACCAGTATTTAAAACCGTGAATTAGTTATGACATGGTCATCAGACAATTGAATTAATCTGTCAAGACCTTGAGAGAAAAACCGGGCATCGTAGAATCCCTTCTGCCAAGTTCAAGTGCACTTGAACTTGGCGTCCTGAAGAAGACTCGCAGCTGAGGTTTAAGTCACCCTCTATACACAAGCCGAGTCGAAACATTGACGCACCCCACCCACTAAAGGCCTGTATCACATCCCATACCCTTCGCTTGATGTTGCATTTATACATTTACAAAAAGTATATAAAAAATGTTATAAATGATTTGTTTGGGACAGGCTTTTCTGTACTGGTCTCTTTACTAGTCCATTGCGAAAGCCGTAAAAATGTATACACTCTGAATATTTGTGACTATTCACTTTTCCCTACCCATCACAAGCACACCCATTCTTCTCTCTTCCTTTGAGCAACCTTTGTACCTTCCTTTTGTCAAATTAATTTTGATCTGTTTCAAGTATATGAAATTAAATATCCTGGGCATCATTTATGAGAAGTGACGCATCGCTGCGTGAAAGCAGCGATGCGTCACTTCTCAGTACGCCCTCCTTGCGACATGATGGATGCGTCATATTTATAATATGACGCATCATGTCGCAAGGAGTTACAGATACATCAGTATTTCTGACGCATCTGTATGGCGCAAAAAGTAACGCATTGCTGGAGTGTGTCACAAAAGTGACGCAACTCCAGCAATGTGTCCTATCACATGGGGCAAGCCCCATGTGAAAGGGCCTGCGTCAGTCTTACGCCTGCTGTGAGGCAGGCGTAAGATATTGACGCATTTGCGTCCTAGAAGTGACGCACTGAAATCTCATAGATTTCACTGCGTCACTTCTACGACCCTTTCTTGCGTCAATACGCCCCCCTTGCACACATTATACCTGGCACAGGTATAATGTGGCGCAAGGGTTTACAAAGTGACGCATCTACCTAGATGCATCACTGTGTAAATATGGCGCAACAAGGCGTATTTTTATGCCACTGGAGCGTCACAAAAAGTGACGCACTGGCGGCGTAAAAGTGACGCACAGCCTCATAAATGAGGCCCACTGAACTTAAACAATTCTGGGGCACTTTTGTCATTTACATTGACTGTACTTTTGTAACAATGCTATCTTAGTCAGCAGGGTATGTTGTTGCATTTACTTTTGGGATTTTTTAACAGTGTTTGACTTATTTAAGCTACACACACATGATAAATTATAATGTATTCTTCTCTAAAGCAGTCACAAACCACTTGTTTCATTACTGCATTGTACCCAGGTCTTGTGACGTGTATTGGGTTACCCCATTAATTTGTAATGGTTAACATTTTAAAGCAGGCAAGAGGGAGATTTAAAAAAAAATAGTCGTGAGAATGTATTTTCTCGACTGACTTTTATGGAAGCAGATGTAATCTTCCTGAATCGGGTCAGTTGGTATGTATGGTGACAGACAATCAGTATTTTATTTTTGGCAGTTTAATAAAAGTGCAAACAAAAACAGAGCTTTAAACGTAGTTTTTGTTTGCACTATATAAAACTACCAAATATAACATTTTGAGTCCTCTCACAAGCTCTATTCCCCTTTCGATAATTAGGGACAACGCATTAACCTTTGAATTCAGAGGTAATTCTTGGAGAGAGAGATTTGAGTGTGGGGGGACATGGATCAACACTTTATTTTTAGCAGTTTTACAAAACTCAGAATGGGGTTTCTGAGTGCAGAAATCAGGGAGCGGGAGAATAGCCTTAAAATCAGTAACATCCCGCCTGAATTGTTTGCGTAGGCATATATGAGGAGCAAAAAGCTGCAGAAGAGATAGAGGAGAAAAGATTGAATTGGAAGGTAGCATAGCATTGTTGGCACAAACTAACGTAATTATGGTAGGTGATTTACTGTCGCGGAAGCATGCAGTTGTATAACTCTTCTGCAAGCTGTCTTGTTTAGTCTCATCTTTATCCGGGTCATTTTTTTATATTTGTTAATTTAGGTTGCATGGCCGTACTGCACTTAGGGTTGCCACCTGGCCAGCATAAATTCAGCAGTGGCTGCTGCCAATCCAAGGTCAGGGGGGTGCGATAAAAATAATAATAACAAAAATATAAGCATACCTTATCTGCCGGCCGCCGCAATCTTCTCTCCATGAGCACTGGGTCCCAGGCCCCATGCAATCCCGGGGCCTCATTTATGAGGCTGTGCGTCACTTTTACGCCGCCGGTGCGTCACTTTTTGTGACACACCAGTGGCGTAAAAAATGCGCCTTGTTGCGCCATATTTACAAAGTGACGCATCTAGGTAGATGCGTCACTTTGTAAACCCTTGCGCCACATTAAACCTGCGCCAGGTATAATGTATGCAAGGGGGGCGTATTGACGCAAGAAAGGGTCGTAGAAGTGACGCAGTGAAATCAATGAGATTTCACTGTGTCACTTGTAGGATGCAAATGCGTCAATATCTTACGCCTGCAGCAGGCGTAAGACTGACGCAGGCCCTTTCACATGGGGCTTGCCCCATGTGATAGGACACATTGCTGGAGTTGCGTCACTTTTGTGACACACTCCAGCAATGCATCACTTTTGCGCCATACAGATGCGTCAGAAATACTGACGTATCTGTAATTCCTTGCGGCATGATGCGTCATATTATAAATATGACGCATCCATCATGTCGCAACGAGAGCGTACTGAGAAGTGACGCATCGCTGCTTTCACGCAGCAATGCGTCACTTCTCATAAATGAGGCCCCCAGTGCTTCTCTCGTGCTATTACTCCCAGCATGAGAGAAGCACTGGGATTGGGCAGAGCTGACCTGTTTTTACGCTCCAGCAGGGACTAGGAGCCTGTACCACCTCAGCACCAGGATTTCTCCAAGGAACAGCCTGGAGATATCCAAATGTGCATGTCGGTTTGGCCAGCTGTGGACGGATGGCCAAACCTACATGCGCACTTTCAATGCCTACCGCTCTTCCGCCCCCTGCTGTTCGACGCTACAGCATGGCCCTGCCCTGTCCTAGACTCTCCGGACTGGAAGTAAAAATAAAATGACAATAAAATAGTTGTATTTTTTTTCTGTCTTCGGCATTTCAGCAGTGGGGCAACGCCATCCCTGCATGAGTTGCATTTTAGGGTTGCAGCCAGTGTAAAAAAAATATAAAAATCAGAGTAAACAGAGGGTGCTCCGAGACAGTAGTAATCTGCTGTGAGCTGTACAAACTGTGTTTTGTAGGGATGGGGGCTCGTTTTTTGGCTATTGAGTAAAGTTTTATACAAACAGTATTGTTAGATACCGGGGGGGCAGACCTACAAGAAAGTGCCAGAGCGCGGCACCGGAAGCCCTTTGGATGCGCCACGCCGCGGCACTTTCAGAGCACAGGAATGCGACATATCTACAATGATATGTGGCATTCCTGTGCTCTCCCCTGCGCTGGCGCAGAAACAGCTGCCATGCGCCGGTGCAGGCACCCTTGCGCAATGATGCCTGTGCCAAGAGGAGATTGCTTTTGTGCAGGAAGGGGCCCCTTCCTGCACAAAGCCATCACTGCAGGCAGAATCCTCTTTCAATGCATGCTGTAGAATGCAGCACGCATTGAAAGAGGAAAAAACGAGGAGAAATGAAAACATTTCTCCTCGTTTCGCTTGGTTACGCCACCCTAAGGGTGGCGTACCAAACTGACGCATTTCCAGGTTTACAATTTCTCGTAAATCTGGAAATGCATCAGTGGACATGGGTGTTTCGTGGGAACACCCACAGCCACACCCATGGTCCGTCCCTAACACACAAAGTGTTGCGTGAACAGGGACAATATTTATAAGCACAGGTTAAGTCACGCAGGATGACTTTACCTGCGCTTGTAAATATCCCTTAGCAGGCTGCGCCACCGGTGTGTCATGCAACGTGATGCACCGGCAGCGTATGCGGCTTGTAAATCTGCCCCAAAGTATGTTAGGCCCTTACCTGCAGAAGTCCAAAGTGTGGATTGAGTCTGTCTGTCTCCTAGGAGATTCTGAATAGAGGAGCATCTCCTCTGTCCCCTTAGCCAGCAAACCTTGTCTGAGATCTCTGTACCTTGTATAGTCTGCTATTGGATGGTACATGTGTGCCCTGATTGGTGGTTGTATCTGGTGTTTCTATTGGATTTGGGTTATTGTTCTCATTGGTTGGGTATTTGATTGGTTCCTAGGTCAGTGACTCAATTAGTGTAGGGTTGGGACTAGGACTAGGGTTAGGTTTGCTATTGGTAGTAGGGATTAGTTTTTTTCTGTGTGATTGGTTGCTGGGACAAGTGTTGGGACTAGGGTTAGGCTTTCTACTGGAAGTAGGGATTAGGGTTTTCTGTGTGATTGGTTGCTGGACTAGGTGTGGGACCGGGACTAGGGTTAGTCTTTCTATTGGAAGGAAGGATTAGAGTTTCCTGTGTGATTGGTTGCTGGGACTAGGGTTGGGACTAGGGCTGGGGTTAGGCTTTCTATTGGACATAGGGATTCAGATTCTGCGCCTGATTGAGTGCGTGGACTAGGGCTATGATTGCCTGTAAGGTCTTGGTCATCTTTGCTTCTAGAGTTTAGGGTTAGTGTTGTGATTGGTTAGGGTTAGGGCTAGGGTTCCAATTGGCTGTAGAGGTCACATGATTACTAGGGCTATATAAAGCCAGGGCTCATGGCATCTCAACCCAGACGTCAAAGCTATGGGCAGAGAGGACAAGGGCAGTTGCCTGTTCGAGACTGGTCAGGACTAGGGCAGAAATGCTGCATATTTTCCCATACATTAGCACATTCCCCACCCAAACCATGACCAGAGTAACACACACACCCACACCAAATGTACTCCACTCATTTACTACAAAGCAACCCTATGCACAAATCAATGTACCAGCACATACTTCAAAACCATACAAACCACACCTATACATCCTTCTAGCCCAGCTACCACACATTTGCATCATCCCCTACAAACAGTACCCAACTCTATCCTATACCAACCTATCCACTGATCACTAACACACCCAAAATCCATACCATACTTAACTATAACCCATCCAGACACACACACCCCACTCGAATTGCTCCTAACAGACCCCCTTTAATCACAAACAAACCTATACTGAGCCTTCCATCATTTGTCCAACCAACACCATTCGCTTCTTTCTACTACAATAACACAACAGCACAACACTCCATGGCACCACACATTTCAACTCTTGCAGCAATCATGTCTAAGACAAACACTCTTAACTCTACTTCGTCCCCTCCTACACACAACATACACTCTACTCACAAACACATCACCACCCCTTTTACCTTACAACTTCCTCTTACAAACAATATTATACAAACAACTCCATCTCATAATACAATACATTAGCACCTCTTTTCACTACTCCTCAAAACCAAAACATATCATGCACACCAGTACAACAAAATCTCTCAAGCGCAACACCTCATAATACTTGCAGTCACAAAATACAATCATACACCCACCTTTCAAACTACACAAATGAACAAACTACAATGCCAAGCTTTCTCTCTTCCACCACACCTACCACACTTACAGCAAAACAGCAACTCTCTTCTAACCGACTCTCTTCCATTGGACAATTTAAAACCTTAACACATGACCCACATGCTGCACAACCAGCCCTAGCACATACACCTTCAGCCCTAAAAAAATGCAAACAATATAAGCAACATGCCACATTTCACAACTTTGCTTCTCCATGTCTACTGCACAACAAGTTTACACCTTAAACACCGTCTCCACCACCTACGCAGGCAGTCCCATCAAAATACCTTCTTAGCCTGCTGGACGAGGACTACATTACAAAACAGCTACACAATTACTATCCTAATACAGCTAACACGAGCACTAAAAACACACTTGCTACAAACCCACACAATACTGATCACTCTTGTACAAAACAAAGTCTCACTGTCACCAAAGCACATTCTCTAAACTGTCTACTAATAAATTCTCAATCGCTCTCTAAAAACAAACATCATATTGACAACCTTCTCACTGGCGCAAAATCAAACATACTATTCATAACTGAATCATGGTTGGGAGATGATATGGCTCCAGTCCTATATGAAGCCATTCCTCTAGGCTATCAAATGATCACCCACAATTGTATAGGCAAAAAAGGAGGTGGTCTAGCTGTTGTGTTCAGGCAAACATTACAGATCACTAAAGTTGACAGCATCTACATAAAGAATTGTGAGGCTCTTCTCGCCAAATGCAATCCTACACCGTCTTCCTCTTGTAAATTCCTGGTCCTTTACAGACCTTCACCTAGCAAGGCGACATTCCCAGACAAACTTCTAGACACAGTTTCAAACCTGATACCAATTCACTCCAACCTATGCATTCTGGGTGACCCCTACATTTGGTTGGTCAAACCCAATATGCCCAGTCCAAAAACAATAATCACCGGCCTAGACGCACTGAACCTGCATCAGATCATTCACTAACCCACACAAATCGCTGGACACCACCTAGATGTCATTTTTGCGAATACCGAACTTGTTACCTTTCAAACTATAACTCAAGTCACATGGACAGACAACCACTTGCTTGCTTTCCAACATAAAACAACACTAAGCGATTTGCCTAGAACCACCTTACATGCATCCACCTATCGGCCATTGAACAAACTCAATTTGGAACACTTGAAACACAACAAGCATACAGTAGAGATCTAGAAACAATAAATTCTGTTAAAATGCTAGAGGAAGCATTTGCTATCCTTATAACACTCAAAACCACACAAAAGAACAAAAGAAAACAAGCACCTTGGAGAAATACAGAGATAAAAGACATAAAACAACACATTAGAAAACTGGAACATGCCTGGCTCAAAACAAACACCAAACAAAACAAACTTCACCTACAAAAATTTAACAGATTATACAAGACAGCTGTCAAAAAGCAAGGAAAGGGTACTATTGAAACATAATTCAAAATGCTAAATGTGCAAATAAAGAATTCTATGAAATAATCTATGAATTTCATAAAACAAATTGCCTAGAAGGAACTCATCCCTTTACTCAAGATTTCACAGACAAACTGGCAAATCATTACATGGACAAAGTAAGACATGTTTGACTCATACTTAAAATTGAGACAAAGCACCCGCACTAACCCTTTTACAAAACAACAATCCAGGAATACTCTTATCCAGCATCTCCGTTTCTTCCAACACATTTCACATGATGAATTCATGGACCTGGCTTGCTGGCAGCCCTTCTGACCCATGTCCACTGCAAACTTTCAAGACAATTCTTCTAACAACCTCTGCTGCCACTCCAGTAAGAAGAATCATCAATGATTCCTTAACTACCAGAATATTTCCAGAAGAACTCAAAAAGTCATACATACGCCCTTTACTAAAGAAAACAATCTTGGACCCGCTGAACCCTGACAAATACAGATCCATTACAAATGGACCTTGTTGGTTAAACTGATAGAAAGAGCAGCATTCGACCAGATGTCACAATTCATAGAAGAGAATGCCATACTTACAGACTGCCAAACAGGATTCTGTCCAGTCACAGAATATACCCTCTTAGCCATTTGAGATGGCTTGCAGAACACAGTTGACTGCAAGTGGGTTGCTGCACTACTCCTTTTGGACCTCTTAGCTGCCTTTGACACGTTTGACCATGACACTCTGATACAAAGACTCCACGAAGCTGGCATAGAGATGACACCTCTAGGCTGGATCACGTCCCACCTTCAAAACAGAACTAATGTCATCCATACCCCACCTTTCTCCTCCAAACCGTACTCCACAAAAGCAGGGGTCCCTCAAGGCTCTATCATCACTCCCATGCTTTTCAACATCTACATGAAGTCATTACTGGTACTGATCAATCAATTTCACCTTACGTGCTATAACTATGCAGATGACACACAAATACTCCTTCAGTTGGAATGCCCCATAGAAATTGGAAACTCGCCAATTTTTAGTTGTCTCAGAACCGTGAATCAATGGATGACTTGGAGCCATATCAAATTGAATGCTTCCAAAATGAAAATACACATGTGTGGCGATTGGAAACATTATGACCCACTTTCCGTCAGGTCTGATAAACTGGGATCACCGCCTAAAGTATCAAAGCAAGTAAGAAACCTCGGAATGATCATGGATTCCAAGCTATCAATGAATGCCTAAGTGGACGAACTAGCAAGATCAAGCTTTTTTACTAGACAACTCTTCAACGAATCTTTCCCCATTTGGGATTTCCACACACGGTCCAAGCTACCATCTCCCTTGTTCTGTCCAAATGCGATTACGCCAATAGCTTCTACTATGGATCACCTTTAACAACCATGAAAAGACTACAATAGATTCAGAACTCAGATGCCAGACTACTCTTGCATATCAAACCGCGAGACCAAATCTCCCCTGCCTTGAAAGCCCTGCATTGGTTACCGGTTGCCAGAAGATCCATGTTCAAGCTGCCTTGTATCATCCACAAAGCGATACATGGAAATGGACCGCTCTTCATAAGCAATAAAATCACCAAACACATTCAACAAAGGTGCCTCCACTCTAGAGTCGCACCTCACCTCAGAATCCCAATATACAAGAAAAAAAACAGGGTGGCACATCCTTCTCTGTTCAAGCAGCCAAACTATGGAACTCTTTATTCCCAACATAAGATCCAAGGACAACCACCTTATTTTCAGAAAACTACCCAAGAATTGGCTCTTCCTCACATAAGCACCATACGCAAACAGAAATATACAGAATGTCACTCTGTATATAAGCTTTTATTTGTATTATAGATATGCACCTATATATGTGTATTGCTTTGTATAAACATGTAGAATAATTATGTTTTTTTTTTTTTTTTAATACATTTTTAAGTACAACACGCAAAAACCAGAGTTTATCTAATGCATCTTTTACCTACTTTATGCATCTACATACCTTCCATGTACTTGGATCTATACATTTATTACTTTTCTCCTAAAAAGGCATACAATCCAATACTATCCAATCCAATAATGTTTCTCACCCTATTACGCTCTCAATATATCCTCTACCTTAATTCTCTGACTAATCTCAAACCTCTATCTACTACTCTTTCCAATGCACTACCCTGTTCCTCACCCTACACCTCTATCAATATCTTTAATCTACATATACCTACTTCCTTTATGCATCTATATACTTTCCATGTACTTATGGATCTATATATATTTATTACTTTCTTCTAATTCAGCAAATCCTATGCACTACCCTATTCTCACCCTATACCTCTCTCAATATATCTTCTACCTCAATTCTCTGACTCATCTCAAACCTCTTTCTACTACTCTTTCCAATGCACTACCCTATTTCTCACCCTATACCTCTATCAATATATCCTCTACATCCACTCTCTCATTCATCTCAAACCCCATACCGCTACTACTATGCTCCCTAAAATAACCCTTTCAAGACTCTTCCCTACTCAACCCCTCCTTGCATCATCTCATACCTCTTTTTACTATTCCGAGCCCCAAAACAATCCTTTCAAAACTCTTCCCTCTGACTCTTCCCCTTCCCATCCCTTTTTACTCAGCCTAAGCCCCCTCCTACTGCTGTGACCACCGATACAAAAAAATCAAATTCCTTCATTCTTCTATCCCTCCACTATCATTTCAGTCAAAATAACTGACTTACATGTCCACTTCTCAAATTTCTTTTTTCACTATACAATTTCACTACTAATCCTCTATGGGTCCCAGGGTAGTGTGCTACTTGCTAAAAAAGTGCTTCAAAAGCCCATCAGGGGTAACAAGCGCTATATAAATGCAAACCTTTTCCCCTCTTCTATCCCTCCGCTACCCTACTCAATCAAAATAACTCACATATCCACCACTAAAATACTTTCATATTTCCCTATAATAATTCACCACTAATCCTTTATGGGTCCGGAGTAGCGTGCTACTCGCCAAAAACATGCCTCAACAACCCATCAGGAGTAACCAGCACTGTATAAATGCAAACCTTTTTCCCTTTTCTATCCTTCTGAATCTAAATAACTAACTAACCTTTCCACCACTCAAATCACTTGCATATTTCACTATGCTAATTCAACACTAATCTTTTATGGGTCACGGAGTAGTGTGCTACTCGCCGAAATAGCGATTTGATAGTAAGCGCTATATAAATGCAATTATAATGCAATACAATACAATACATACTTCAAACCTCAAATGTAAGAAGAAAACACTATGACATGATATACAGCTGCCTTAAATGCTCCATCTCTGATAGTTTAAGATAAACAAAGACCACAAACCCATGTTAAAAATTAATAGGGATGATTTTATATGAAGTTCTATTTAAGTATCACGTCTGGGTATTGCTCTACTGTGTTTTGCCCCCTTTCTACAGAAAAACCACATTAGGTCACCATTGTACTTGTGTTTTTGCTCCTCGCTGCTCCCACAGCAGATGTGCGCTTTGGGATTAAAGCAACATCTAGCCTCTTAGTTATCAGATAGAGAAGCCTGCTGCTGCTCAACCACGCTGGGTTGCTGCATTACCATTGTTTTGCTCTCATTGGCACAACACCTTTGTAGGTTTACAGATGCTCAGCAGAGTTCAGCCTGTTGGCACCATGTTTCGCCCCTTGCTGCTACTTTGGGCCTTTTCCTTCCACTCTGGACTGCCGCCCGAGCTGGAGTTGCTTGTCCAAGCACCAGTCAGCCTCCATGTACTTCACCTGATGCTGTGCACCAAGATGGCCTCCCCAGGAGACGCGCTGGTAGTAGCTATACTTGCATTTAACAGGTTGCCCCTAAGGTTAACAATGGCTTGCATGTCAGTGGGTGTTTGGACCTCCCCAGACGGCACAGATGCCGCGTTGGAGTACCGACGGTTAGAGCGGTGCTTCACCTTTGTCCTGAGCCGCAGCCAGGTGGGGTGAGGTCTTTACTTCTTACGTATCAGTCAATTACTGAATTGGTAAGAAGTATCGGAACGAGTACACCTAGAAGGCTCAGGTGACATTTAAAATTAACAATGAAATCGTTCCAGTATTCTTCTTTTCTTGTATAGAACACATTATCTCACTTTAGGGTTTTTTTTGTTTGCAGTAGCGTTAAAATTTAGGTCCTGAAGAAAGCAAGGCCGAAGGGCCAACAATTGCTGAAACATGTCGACCACGTTCCACCGCTAGACAGTTTATTAATTCCCCTGTCTGGCTATTTTTTAACCTTGGTGTCAGGAGCTGTACTTTAATAAAATATTTTTTGTTCCTCAAACCAATTTTACTCACTTTCCTTATCACTCTTGGTATTACTTATCCCTAGCACTGCACTCTTTTTTACCCCAGCAGCCACGTTGTGAGTATATATCTTTCTAACTCACATCAACCATCCTTGCCCCACAGGAGGGCCAGTCCTTCTCTGTCGGAGCAAATAATAGGTATGGTGTTTGTCCTCGGAGCCCCAAATGATGAAGGGCGGTTCCGAGTGGTGACTGATGGGTGCCAGAGATCGGACACAAACCTGACCTGGTTGCTATAGTTCTCACTGATTGGCTTTTTGGTAACCACCCCTGTTCTTGGTAATCACCTTTTAGATTCTGACCCTCTAATACTTTTGTGATATATAGTGGGTGTTTGGAACCATTTCACCTGTTTCTGCCATCCATTAATGTTTTCCTACTGACGTTGTGCATAGCCTGTCTGATTCCAGTGTTAACTATGTTCACCGCAGAAACGTATGCTGCATTTAGTAATCTGTGTATTAATACAGTCCTACGTTTCTCCAGATGCTAGGAGGAATCGCATTGTTGTGTATCCATTTAATTTAGGTGAATGTGACATATGGTTGCAGGTTGCAAACTTGGGGGCATATTATCAAGGACCGGTGTTAAAATTATCGCTGTTTTATCGGTAGGAAACTGCCGATAAAACGGCGATAATGGGCTTGATAATACGCCCTTGTTAATTCCCATAGAAGCCCATGTTCTGATGTTAACATGGGCTTCTATGGGAATTAACAAGGGCGTATTATCAAGCCCATTATCGCCGTTTTATCAGCAGTTTCCTACTGATAAAGCTGCGATAATTTTAACACCGGTCCTTGATAATATGCCCCCTGGTTATTTATTCTGAGGTATGCTGGAGATGGTTTTGGGGGTGCTGGTGCGCCTCTTCCTTTATTATGCACTGGTCTGGGCATAGTTGGCAAGGATAGCATCCCATCCACGCCTTCAAACTATTTGTTGGCACCTCCCTGCCTGCTGACATTTTCCACCTGCTCAAAGCTAGTGGTGAATGTCAGCAGATTTGCCCCTGGACCAGGGCAAGCCTGCAGAAAAGAACTTTGTGGCTCATTAACAAGGGCTTTATCTCTTTTTTGGCTTTTTTGGAGATAAAAATATCGCCCTATCAACAACAGGGAGCTAACATGCAAACTTGCATGTTAGCACCCTTTTTCCCTACGCTTCGCTTTGCATCTCTAATGAGATGCAAAGTGGGCATTCCAGAGCCAAATAATAGGAGAAATGTCACTAAGCGACATTTCTCCTATTATCAAGCTTCACGCTAACCCTGTTAGAGACAAAAAAAAGCAGCGCTAACCATGGTTAATGCTGCTTTTTTAAGTCTGCTAATTTTCAGACTTAGCCATGTAATCCAATGGGAGGTGGATTACATGCTAAGTCCACCATGGGCTATCAACAAGGATATCCCTATCCTTGTAATTTTATCGCTGCATTACCAGCGATAACCTCCCAAAATGCCGCGATCGCTGGATTTTTTATCGCCTAGGCGGTTAGCGTTGTTAATAACGCGATAACCAGGCGATATTATCCAGCGATAGCGGGCGTTAAAAAATGTAACGCTAAGCGCCCTTAGCGTTAATTTTCCCTGTTCCTTGTTAATTTGCCCCTGGGTGATTCTGCAGCAGATTGATATTTCACTATCATGGAACAAGTTCTTGTGATAGCTCTATGGCGGTTGGGCGATACTGGCCAGAAACTTTGGACTCTGTATCTTTTCCACCTAGATCCAGCCATCGGATAAAGAAGGCAGTGGACAGGACCAGAGACTTGCTTTGATAATTATTTTTTACTCTACTTCGGACTTTGAGCCAAATGGAAGGTCTTCTAATTCAGATTACAGGCAACTATTGAAGTAAATTTCACAACCGCTATATAATATAAATAAATTTGTTGCATGGATAGAAACACAGTCACATTAAATAATGACAAACTTGCTTGCTAGTCTGCATCAGAGAGCCCGAAGGAGAAAACCGTGCTGTGTGCAGCTACTGCTGGGGAGGACCACACATCCCGACATCCTCCATTCCCGGCCGCACTCAAAAGCGCACCATGTCTCCGCTGTGCCGCACACGCACAGGGACAAGGGCAAGCCCATCAATGCCCATCAGAGCCCGGAGGAGGCTGGGCTGGGCCCCCCCTCTAACAACTGTGCGGTATTGTGCTGAAATGTATTTGTCTATTTCTAAGCTATTGCTCTATTTAAATGAAGGGTTAAAAATAAAGGCCAAAGCGAGCAGGAGGGTGGTGGACTAGCAGGAACTCTTGATCCATTTTTAACAAGGCCTGAGTTGTTTCTTACCAATGAAATTGAACTAACAGAGTGGCGCTTATCATTAGAACCCCTGATCTCTCAGAAGCGCTCTTCATTAGGAGCCCAAACCACGAACAATGACCCCACACAGCCCCCGTTAATAGCACCACTAGAGCACATGGCGACTGTTCATCATGAACTCTCCCGCCAGTTAAAAGAAGAAGAAGAAGGGGTGGTTGGTCACAGAAACCTGTTAAAGTTACCAGAGTAGTAAAATCAAGGGAAAATGTACCTAATGAAACTGGCTTGATTACTACCAATCCTCCGACCCCGCCCCTACGGATGTATGATGATGACATGTGGGAGAAATTGAAAACTATGGTCATTTCGCTGTTGAGTCCTCCCTACTTAAATTAACGCAGATTGAAGAGAGTCTATCTTGCATTGAGGACCAGGGCATTAATAACCTACACCCTGTTGAACTTTTACCCCCAGGGATGGGCCATGGTCTTGTATCACACCCACATGTCCCCATGACCCAGCTAATGGAAACTGACACTGAGCGACATCAACCATATCGCTCACATAGTAACTTGGGCCTGGTCACATACCCAAACCACAATTTGGAAACTTCTCCACCCCTTCATGCCGAAACGCTAATTCCACAATGCTATGAGCACTCTGAAAAGCCACTGGAAAAAAAACACCAAAGCCACATGCTAGTAGTATTCCAAATAGTATTTTCAATAGACTGGTGGCATCGTCACTTGGAGACAAGGGGAAGGATCGATCTTTGGAGGTCGGAAAGACCCAAAGTGGGGAAGCTTGTTACCTCGTACCAGTCATTGCACCTTCCACCGGTTGCTTCCCCCTCGTACTGGTTTTGGCAAATGTACCGACCTTGAGGGAGGATTAGTAAGTACAACAAACCAACTAATGGACAAATCCCTCAACTGGTTGTCGCACCATCTCATCTATGCAGGGGTAGGTGGTAGCCCTCTGTCCAATCAAATTATCATGGCCAGAAGTATAGGGTGTCTGGGCTCGTCCAGTAAAGTAATACAGGGTGATTGAGTGGTGATACATTTTAAAAATGAATTTGTAGCTAGCTAGATCTCGTCTGGCCCAGTTACATAGAGTCCCACCCAAGGGCACACAGTTCACAGTATTACTGTTGCAATACTTTTATAGGCCCTTCTCCTTACTGTCTGAAGAATGCAGAAGTCAATCAAGGGGAGGCTCAACTTGGCCAATTTCCCAGGAAATACTGGTGCCTCGGGGCTGACTCTTGGAAATAGATTTGCCCTCCTCTCTGACCTGGAAGCATGTGATTGATTACCTACACATGATAATAACCCTGGAGAGGGTCTTTTCAGATCATACATTCCGGACCCCGACACCCAAGTGAGTCCCAAATCCACTGATGTGCAGAAGGGGGTAAATAAACATTCACTTAAATTAGTATCTTGGAATGTGACAGGCAGTGCACAAAAATTAGGAAATGAACATTGGCTAGAACTCTGGTTAGATCAGGACATTTCACGCTTACAAGAGACATGGGCAACAGAACCCATCTTTGTAAATGGTTACCGCTCATTTCAGACAGTGGTAACACCATCAGCATCAGTGAGAGCAAACGGGGGCCTCATAACGTTAATCCCTAATACACTGTTGATAAAAGTAAAGAAGTTTGAATGCATGAGTGTATACTTTCACCTGCTCACCGTAGAGGAGGCAAATGAAGATCCCTGGCTTTAAATAAATGACTATAGCAATGGCTTTGGCGGAAACATGCTCCTAGTGGTAGCTGAGCTAAATAGGGTAATAGACAAATTTATAAGCCTTACAAAAATGAGGTTTCTAATATAATTTGGGTGGGTAACTAACGTACATCTCTGTAACCACCACCAAGACTGTGTTTGTGGTTTGGAAGACCTGGTGGGAAACCAAATTTAGCATTTCATCCCGAGTGAATAGGGAAACTGTCTTAATAGGGCCCTATATACCAGAAACATGGTATTAGGTAACTATTTGAACCCATTAACAGGCTACCCAGGGAAAACCTTCAGACGAAATGGCTATGAATCAATTCTGGATTTTATTTTAGTTTCTAACTCCCTTAATAATAAGGTTACTCATAGAGACAAATGATTCATGAGTTTCAGTGATCATGCCATCCTAAGTTTTCAGTTAAGTCTGGCCACAAGGGAAGTGAAATAGTATCAGAAAACAGGAACCCCAATCTTGACAATAAAAAATGGTTCCAACTAAAGTGGGCCCAAATTGACTAGCTCAAACTAGTCCCTGGAATTATATCGACTATTCAGGATAATATTCTTAACTGTTTAGAACCAGAATCCTGCCCATTAGCACTGGTATAATGCTTTAAAGAACTACTACAGAAAGTAAAATTTGCATTTACTCATCAGAAACTAGCAAATAGTGTCACAGGCAGGCACTGGTTTGACTCCCCCTGCACAAAAACTAGAAAAGCTCTTATTAAAGCCCTGAAAATCTAACACAAAAAAGCAGGATCTGTGGGGTCCACTATTGACTAATGTTTTTAATAACATAGCCATAGCCGGCCCCTCGCCTTCATGGAAAACTAGTGTAATTCTTCTGATTGATAAAAAAGGGGACAGGGGAAGCCCAAAGAACTATAGGCCAATTTCCATGCTGGACACAACAACCAAGCTCATGGGTTGACTCCTCCTCTTCAGGTTGGAGCTGTGAGCCCAGGAGAAGAACATCCTAATGCAGGCACAGTATGGATTCCAGCAGGAAAAGGGCACTATAGATCAGTTTCTGAATCTATCACTAATTATAGATAAATATACCAGAGTGAAGGGCGGAAAAATCTACATGGCATTCATGGACCTTTCAGCAGCATTTGACTGCATGGCCCACTCTAAGCTCTGGCATATAATGGAGGGGACAGGAATCAAGCCAGCTATAAATAATTTTTTCCACCAACTATACTCCACTGCCGCCGCATTTGTGCGTTATGGCAAAAACGGGGAATGCACCCGCCCCTTTAAGATCACCAGGGGGGCAAGGCAGGGATGCGTCCTTGCCCCATTTCTGTTTTCTATCTATACAAACTGTGTTGAGGAAGCACTTCTGGGTGCATCTCTGTATGTCCCTTCATTTGATACACACCTATTATCAATACTGGTCTACGGCTACGATGCAGTGTGGGTTGCTAGAACGGGCATGGCCCTCCAACGTCTCATAACAGTGTATGCGGCTTTTATGAATTTATTTGATTTGAAAGTTAACCAAGCAAAATCATTTGTCATCATAGCAGGGGCTGGTAAATTAGACAAAGCCCAGCACCTCTAATGGACTCCGGGAAAATAGAAGTGGTAAACACCTTCTCCTACTTGGGGGTTATTTTTGACAAAAATCGAACATGGTCAAATCTGGTGGAGGGAAGGATTTTAGGTATGGAGAGGAGTCTGATAGCTATAAAGCCTGTTTCTAAAAAGCTGGGCGCTAGACCATTAGTCTCAATAAAGAACATCTATCAGGCTAAGACAAAGTTAGCAGCAATATATGGGGCAGGAGTCTGGGGTAAGGCGTCCACAGACTCACTCCAAACCATTCAAAATATATTTTTTAAGTCCTTAGTGTCTCTCCCGACTTCCTACTCTAACTATATCCTACATACTGAATTGGGCCTGGCCTACATCTCAGATTCGATCAGACTAGCCCCGATCCTACTGTGGTTCTCCATCGGGCGCAGGGATATGATTAACCTAACGCAAAATATAATAAGAAAATATATAAAACTTGAAAAATACAGTAAGATTGGATGGTTGAATTATGTGGAATCGGAGCTGACTGCTATTGGCCTTGCAGAGCTAATTAAGGACCCAACTGCATGTAGGAAGATTTCGAAACAGAAGCTGATTAGCACCTTTATGCTTAGGGCACAATATAATCGAATGGAAAAGAGGTATAACAAACAGGCAGTCCGCGCATATCATTTAACCCCACCATGATAGAGGGAGGGTATTCCTACCTAGCAGACATTAGCAAAGCACAGCATATATGTATACTACTGAGATTCTGTATAAACCTGATACCACTGATGTTAGGTCATACGGAAAGAAGATTTAAGCACTCAGATCTGACCCTGTGTCCTTGGGATAACCACTCTCCCCAAACTAATTTGCATTTAGTTCTGTTCTGTGGGCTGTATAAGAAAGAAAGAAAGGATTGCATTGCCCCGATTTTAAAGCGTTATGATTTTAAATAATTTCGGGTTGCACTTTTTAAAAAAAAATGATTGCCTGACCCTTTAGTCTGCTTCTCGGTAGCGACATTTCTGTGGGCCTGCATAAACACAAAGGAAGCAGTGGGGTTTATAAACGGCATGCTGTTTTTATCTACTTATTCTCTTATCAATTTAAAGAAGATAATATGTAATTTTATATATATTTTATGTGGCTAAAACTGTGTGAAATACCCCGGACTTCCTCTTAGTATAAGTTCTCTTTGTTCTTGCTAGACTTTTAAAAATAGTCAGATGATTTTTAATACAAACTTTTTAAAATATGGATTCTATTTAAAATTAATTGAAATTGTATGCTGACTATCATACCTTTTATCTGTGCTTTTATGATCCTTATTCAATGGATCAAATAAATAATCTATTGATTGATTGATTGACAAACTTACAAGGGAAAATCTAGTTGTAGTATAATCTTACAATCAAGTATTGTACTCCTTTATGCAGTGACTAATAATCTACTAGAAGACATACAATTGGATTGATCAAGAAGTACTCATTTTCTTAGGGACAGAGCAGCTAATTTGAAAAATTCCTACTGATTTCATAGATATCCTGCTTCCCTCCCTGAGTTTCTATCACGGTACCTCACAACATTCTGAAAATGTTCCTGCTACATCCAATGCTGTGAAGGGGAATATAAATGAAGAAACAAAATTATCCTGTATTGCATCAAGATGTCATCCTCCGCAAGACCGAAGTCCTGCAGGTCAATGTAACATTGGGAATATCACTCACAAAAACAATGCACCAGTTCCATTTATCATCTAATGACATTATGGAAGCTTATATATTTCTTTCAATCAAGGTTCATGTGATAGAAAATGTGTTCCCTGACACTAATGCTGCTGCTCTTTTTGTGCAAACCTTGCTGACGTGCATAACTCTGCTCTTTTGCACATGCATAGGGTATAGCTATTCCAGTATTCTATGATATAATGCCAATTGAGAATGAGTCTTCGAGTCAAGTCTGCTTCATTCAATCGTCTACGCCTTTAGGGTGTAAGATTATTTGTTGAAAAATACATTTTACTCAAATATCATTAAATATCTAAGATTATTAGTACAAATCAATAATATTAAAGATTAGGATACAATTATTGTTAAGTATATCCTGTTTATAGATGTTTTACTTTCAAAGTCCTTTCTGAAATTTTGCAGGAAGAATTTGATATGATATTCAAACTTATGTTAAGATTGCGTTCAATTGAAGCTTATCAAATGAATGAAAGTAAACTTTTTCCATAATATGTTTTTGCCTGTGAAAGGAGAATAGCTAGGAACAATATAAGGAAGAGTGAATATGCCAAAATATGAATCTTCTATTGTTTCAAAAACTTCATACCTCATAAATAGTTTTGTACCCTCCCTTCAAACTAGTTTCAATAACACAAAGTGTAACTTTCATCTACAAAATAGGATACAGACTTTAATGTTTGGAGCTTTTAGAGGGGGAAAGGAGGAATCTATATTCTGTATTCTCAAATGATGTGCTTTGCCTATTGCCCTCAGTTGTGTCAAATTACCAAAGACATAACAAGAAATCAGCTTTAGAAGCTAATTGTTAACTGATAAAATTAAATATTAATTAAAATAGAAGTCTGTGGGTTTTTCTCTTCTATATGATGCCTTGCTCTCACTTAATATTTTACCCAATATGCCAAATATTTATTTATTTGAATCCTGTGTTATCTTTCTGAAAATGTTGTTTCACATGTTATAGCATCATGTAGACTGTAGAAAGAACCTTTAAAGTCCACACAGGTCAGTGATCCTCCAGGACAGTGATAAATAACTTGGTCCTACAGCTGGCTAACTCTTGTGAATCGGGAGTGTGGCAGAGCTAATTCCTTCTAGAAGCTAACATCTCAAATGTGAAGGGGGGTTTGGACTGGAACTTGTTTTTTACTTGGGCCTGATCTATAAATTGAGGTGTCGGCGTAATTTATGGAATAATGTTGCATAATTGTCCTTGGAAATGGTGGTTATGGGATCTTTGCTAAAACTGAGGTACTTTGGTAGACATCTTACTGTTGGTTTCAGGCAGTTCCAAAGCAAGAGTCTCACTATTTTAAGGGCCATTATGACTTGTTTGTAATCAATTGGACTTTATTTTGTAAAAACAGGCAGAATTCTTGCATCTGTTGTTCCTCAGTAGTAGATAGTGAGAGATTAGATTTTGCTGGTAGCCAGAGTCTCTTCTCTAGAACTCATGCACGGTGAACAACACATTGTACTGAATCTTTTGGTGTACTAGATGTCCGGTGAGTGTTTTATGGGTGGCATGCTCATGCATGTTTAAGTTCATGCTTGATTCTGGATTCTTTGCAATGTTTGGATCAGTAAACTATGTAAGCCAATATTGTTATTTGTTACTGTTGCTCAACCCCAATAGGACACGGTTTTAAAAGCTACATGGCTTGTAGCAGGAGGCACAGAAATCTCCAGCAGGCCAGCAGAGATCTCTAAATATGGCAGACTGTAGCCTGCCAGTGTGCAAAGGTAATGATCTTCAAAATAAAGGTCAAAGTCTCTCTGTTTTTCTATGTTCCTTTTCTTCCACTAACAGTGTCCTGCATACTGACAGAAATCTGCATTGAATGTTCCCGGGTCTTTTGAAAAGAGGATATTTCTAGGTTAATCGAAGGGTGCCACCTTTGATGTAGTATCTTTTACTCGGGTTTGTATAAACCTCCTTGTGCTTCTCTCTGAAGTGTTATATCAATTAAGGCCATTCACAAGGGCCAAAAAAACGAATTTTTTTTAAACAGAAGAATTCACGCTGGGTGCACGAATCCTGCAGAGAATTTTTTTTTTTAAAGCGCGAGCTCCCGCGCTTCGTTATTGTTAAGCCCCCGGGTGGGGAAGACAGAAATTGGTCGAGAGAGATCAATCTACCAATCCTTAGAAAATAAGGGACTATACATTCCCTTATACTGGGAAAAAAATTCTCAGCATTAGTTTTTTACCTATACAATTAATTATTTATTTTTATTTTAGGAGTTTTATATAGCGCTGACCTGACCCGAGGGTATCGGAGCGCTTTACAACAGTGAGACTTAAGAAATTACAATAGAAGAGGAGTCTTGAACATAGAGATTCTGGATTCGGCGAGTGTTGAGGGTTCTTGAGGTAGTAGATGGGTCGTGAGGTAGCTTTGTTGAGTGCATTCTTGAGGTAGTGCAAGAGATTAGCAGCAGCCTTGCCTTCCAGACCTATTTGTGTGGTGGTGTGGATCCTTATGATGCAGAGACTGAAATCTACAGGATCATGGTTGGCGTGGAGGTGGCAGCTATCCTTTTGGAAGGGAGCAGTTGATGAGGAGGGCTTTTAGGAGTTTTTTGAATTTTATGAAGGACCGGGTGGTTCTGATATCTACTGGGATGGAGTTCCAGATTTTGGGCGCGTTTCCGGCGAATAATCTGGTTGCTGGTTTTTGTTTGCGTGCTTTCATGGGAATGAGAAGGAGGGAGTTGGAGCTCCTGATGGTCCTTGTTTGGCCTGCCCTCTTTAGTTTGGCGGCCAGGTAGTCTGGTTTTCCTGTGTGTAGGGCTTTGTGCGTGAGGCAGGCAGTTTTGAAATTGGCCCGCTGTTCCACCGGGAGCCATTTTAGTTCTTTTAGGGCTGGTGAGATGTGATCATACTTCCTGATACCGGTGACCATTCTGGCTGCTGCGTTGAGGGTTGTTTTGAGGGGGGCTAGTTGGGTTTTACCAGTGCCAGTTAAGGTTGCGTTACCATGGTCTAGTCTGGATAGCACTAGTGCTTGTGTAGCTTGTTTGAGGTCTTTGGTAGGGATGAATGGTTTAGGTTTGTGGAGAAGTTTCAGGTCAAGGAAGGCAGATTTTGCAGAGTTTTTGATGTGGTGTGTCATTTCCAGTTTTGGGTCAAAGGTGACTCCAAGAGATTTTGCTGTGTTAGCCATGGAGGGGGAGCAGCTTAGTGCATCCATATCCTTGAGCCATTCTACAATTTGTTGGTTCTCTTCCTTGTTGGAGATTAGGAGGAACTCTGTTTTGACTTGATTGAGTTTGAAGTGGTTTTGGGACAGCCATTGTTGAATTTATTTGATTGTGTTATTTAGTCTGGAAATGTCGTCTCGGGAGGAAATTTCTAGGTAAATCTGGGTGTCATCAGCGTATAGGTGAAAGGGAATTTTCGCGTTTTTGAGTATCGTGGTGATGTGTTGTACGTATATGTTGAACAGTGTGGGAGAGAGCACCGAGCCTTGGGGTACATCCCTGCTGACTTTGCGAAGGTCAGATGCAAAGTCTTTGATTTTTATCCTTTGCGATCTGTTCTGTAGCAAGGCTGTGAACCAACGGAGGACCGTCACATACCTAGTCATAACCATGATTACCAATTTTATTTTTAGTAATCCTTGATGCAAAGTAATGCTTTTTATAATAATATTAATGAACATACAAAATACACATATATATATACACATATATCTACAACAATTATATACAAATGACATATAAGGAAAAAACAATATTCCTATACAAAATCAACCTTATTCACCCAGAAGGTCACACTAAATCAATCAAGTATCCCCCTATTTATTCAGGGGGTACACTAAGGGGTAGTCCTGTAGATACACAATCGATTCTAGTAAGTCCTGAACCTAAATTCTAAGATTGTGCTAAACCAAAATTAAATATAATACAACAAACATCCTCAGACTCCTCTTGTCAAATATAGCATGTCGACGTGAACACGTTTCGGCCCCCAAACATCTTGGCCTCCTCAGGACAAGGGTGAATGAACGTCTATTATCCCACTGTACACAGTGCATACAATTGCACCCAGGACAAGCACAAGCAGATATTTTAAAGACAGACAGAATCTCAATCTGCATCAAAGGGCGCCCCACCGGGGAGGTCAACAAACACCTCTTTCTTTTACTTGTGTTCCATAATTCTTCACTGGATGTGATTTAAACACGGGGGAAACTTCTCTCGCAGAGCTTCACCTGGGTGGGCCAGGTCCCGGGGGCAATTCTAAATTATATAGGAGCCCCAGGGACGGCCACCTCCCTGGCGCTTGATTGATGATTTGGAGGGGGAACACAGACCCCGCAGCCCCGGGGACCACCACCTCCTCATATTTAAAAAAATTAAAATGTGTGTGGGGTTGCTCGAGCGCCCCTACATGCCCCAGGGACCACCACCTCACTGGGGCTTTTGCAAATAAAACGTGAGGGACCACCACCTCCCCAGGGCTCTGTTTTTTTAAATAAAAACATGTGTGGGGGGGCCCGGGCCCCAGAAACCACCAACTCTCTGGGACTTTAGAAATGAAGGGAGGAGGGGGACGCAGCCGCCCTCCTGGAGCCCTTGATGGTCCTGGGGACCACCACCCCCAGGACGGCTCCTGCAATTTCCCGGGGTGCCCACCCCCGCGACATTGCTGTTTGCTATGGCAGGGCGGGAGCACCACTCCCGTCCTGCCATTGACTCTGCATTGCCTCTTGCCATTGCCTCTTTCAACATCTCTCTTGCCTCAGTCTGCCCACCTGTTTCCTCTTTCTGCACCCCTTTTGCCTGTTTCAGCAACTCTCTTGCATTTTTTGCAGTTCTCTTGCCTCCTTCTGCACCTCACTTGCCTATTTTTGCACCTCTGTTGGTTCTTTTGCACTGCTCTTGCTTCTTTCTGCACCGCTCTTGCAAATTTCTGCACCCCTTTTGCCTCTTTCTGCACCCCTTTTACCTGTTTTGCACCTCTTGTGCCTTTTTCTGAACCTCTGTTACATCTTTCTGTACTTCTTTTGCCTGTTTCCACAACTCTCTTGTCTCTTTCTGCAGTTCTCTTGCTTCCTTTCGCACCTCTGTTGCTTCTTTCTGCACTTCTCTTGCCTCTTTCTGCACTCCTGTTGCTTCATTCTGCACTTTCCATGCTTCTTTCTATACCTGTCTAGCTTTTTTCTGCCCCCCGGTTGCCTCTTTCTGCATTCGTCTTCCCTCTTTCTGTACCTTTCTTGCCTGTTTCTGCATCTTACATGCCTCTTTCTGCACTTTTCTTGCTTCTTTGTACACCTCTGTTGCTTCTTTCAGCAAATTCTATTGATTCTTTCTGCACTTCTCTTGCCTGATCCTGCACCTCTCTTGCCTCTTTCTGCACTTCTCTTGCCTCTTTCTGCACCTCACTTGCTTCTTTCTGCATCCCTGTTGCCTCTTTGTGCACCCCTCTTCCCTCTTGCCTCTTTCAGCACCTCTGATACTTCTTTCTGTGCTTTTCTTCCTTTCGGTACCTCTCTTGCCTCTCTGAAAACCTTACTACCTTTTTCTGCAGAGCTCTTGCCTCTTTTTGCACCTCTGTTGGTTCTTTCTGCACTACTCTTGCTTCTTTATGCACCTTACTTGCCTCTTTCTGCACTTCTGTTGCTTCTTTCTACAGCGCTGTTGCAATTCTCCTGTCTCTTTCTGTACTTCTATTCCTTCTTCCTGCACCCCTCCGGCGTCTTTCTTTACCTCTCTTGCCTCTTTCTGCATCCCTCCTACCTTTTTCTGCCCCCCTCTTGCCTCTTTTTGCACCTCTGTTGGTTCTTTCTGCACTACTCTTGCTTCTCTCTGCACCTCACTTGTCTCCTTCTGTACTGCTCTTGCTTCTCCTTTGTTGCTTCCTTTAGCAATTGTCTTGCCTCTTTCTGCACTTCCCTTCCTTCTTTTTGCAACCCTCTTGCTTCTTTTGCACCTCTGTTGGTTCATTCTGCACTGCTATTGCTACTTTCTGCACTCTACTTCCCTCCTTCTGCACTTCTCTTGCTTCTTTATACACCACATTAGCAATTGTCTATGTCCTTCTTGTAAATTGTAAAATTGTAAATTGATACTATTATGGCGCACTACTCACCCGCAAGGGTCTCAAGGCGCTTGTATGAATACCGCTGTGGAACCCATCCTGGCTTGCCCTGTGAGGTGTCCACTCCTGGGCACCCCCAAGGTGGAGGCCAGGCATCCTTAGCGTTGTGGGGGCCGTTGTGGAGATTAAGCAAGCTATTGCCCAGAGTTGCAGAGTGGGACTCCATGATTGGAATAGGCACCGAGGCGAGAATTATCAAGTCCGTGGAATTTTGAGCCCAAGACCCACCGAGGCAGGGAATTGAACCCTGGTCCCGGGCTAGACCTCTGCATCAGGGTCTGCCGCTCTAACCATTGAGCCACACTTCTCCACTTCTCTTCTTGCCTCTTTCTGTACCCTCTTCCCTATTTCTCTACCTCTTTTGCTTCTCTATGCACTTCTATTGCTTCTTTATGCACTGTTCTTGTTTATTTCTAAACCTCACTTGTCTCTTTCTGCACTTCTCTTGCTTCTTTCTACTCCTCTGTTGCTTCTTTCAGCTATTCTCTTGCCTCTTTCTGTACTTCTCTTGATTCTTTGTGTACCTCTCTTGTCTCTGTTTGCACCTCTGTTTGTTCTTTCTGCAATGTTCCTGCTTCTTTCTGCACCTCAATTGCCTCTGACCGCCCTTCTCTTGCTTCTGTCTACACCTCTGTTGCTTCATTCAGCAATTCTCTTGCCTCTTTATGTACCTCTGTACCCTCTTTCTGCACCTTTCTTGCCTGTTTCTCCACCTCTATTGCCTCTTTTTGCACCCCTATTAGCTCTTTCTGCACTGCTCTTGCTTCTTTCTGCACCTCAATTGTCTCTTTCTGCACTTCTCTTGCTTCTTTCTACTCCTCTGTTGCTTCTTTCAACAATTCTCTTGCCTCTTTCTGCACTTCTCTACCTTTTTTTTGCACCCCTCCTGCCTCTCTTTGCACCTCTGTTGGTTCTTTCTGCACTGATCTTGCTTCCTTCTGTACCTCACTTGTCTCTTTCTGCACTTCTCTTGCTTCTCTCAACTCCTCTGTTGCTTCTTTCAGCAATTCTCTTACCTCTTTCTGCACTTCTCTTCCTTCTTTTTGCACCTCTCTTGCCTCTTTTTGCACCTCTGTTGTTTCTTTTGCACTGCTCTTGCTTCTTTCTGTACCTCACTTGCCTCTTTCTGTACTTCTCTTGCTTCTTTCTACACCTCTGTTGCTTCTTTAAACAATTTCCCTGCCTCTTCCTGCACTTCTCTTCCTTCTTTGTTACCCCTCATGCCTCTTTTTGCACCACTGTTTGTTCTTTCTGCACCTCACTTGTCTCTTTCTGCACTTTTCTTGCTTCTTTCTACTCCTCTGTTGGTTCTTTCAGCAATTCTCTTGCTTCTTTCTGAATCCCTGTACCCTTTTTCTGTACCTTTCTTGCCTGTTTCTGCACCCGTTTGCCTCTTTTTGCACCTCTGTTGGTTCTTTCTGCACTGCTCTGGCATCTTTCTGCAACTCACTTGACTCTTTCGGCACATTCCTTGCTTCTTTCTACTCCTCTGTTGCTTCTTTCAGCAATTCTCTTGCCTCTTTCTGCACTTCTCTTCTTTTTTTGTACCCCGTTTGCCTCTTTTTGCACTTCTGTTGGTTCTTTCTGCACTGCTTTTGCTTCTTTCTGCCCCTCACTTGTCTCTTTCTGTACTTCTCTTGCTTCTTTCTACTCATCTGTTGCTTCTTTCTGCACTTCTCTTGCCTCTTTCAGTACCTCTGAGTTAGAGGTAGTTTTAATTCTCCTTACCTATTATGTACTAGGGCCTTACAGGGGAGGTCATACTAATCATAGAGGTAACCCAACCCATAGTGTACCCTGGTGTAGGTAGGTTTTGTCACTGTATTATAAGCCTGGTTAGTCTGAGTTAGTTACCACCAGTACCAGTCAGCAAAACATTGTGGGCACAAGATGACTTTACATGAGGCCTCTTTCTGCAACTCTGTTGGTTCTTTGTGCATATCTCTTGCTTCTTTCTGCACCTTTCTTCGTCTTTCTGGACTTTTGTTGCGTCATTCTGCATTTCTTTTGCTTCTTTCTACGCATTTCTTCCTCTTTCTGCACATGTCCTACCTCTGTAGGAATAGTTGGAAATTAGCATTTAAAAAACCTTTGCAATTCACTGAAAAAACCATAGGTTTCAGGTATGTTATAGTTAGAAATTATCATTTAAAAACCTTTGAGATTCACAGAAAAAACCATAGGTTTCAGGGACGTTATAGTTAGAAATTAAAAAACATAGAAATTCACTGACAAAACATATGTTTCAGGGATGTTATAATTAGTTGGGCATTTCACTTGTACAAAACCAGAGAACTTCGGCTGTTATAGTTAGTTGAGCTAACTATAACTCGCACCCCTGCAATGGACTGCTGATGATGTCACATACTACATCTTTCATGACATGGTCAGTGACATCACTGGTGACATCTCAAATGACATCACTGATGACATCATCCACGTGATAATATGATGCACCTCCTCACACCCTAATATAACCCTTGATACACCCACTCTAAAATACAGACTACCATTTTCGAAACCATATTCACCCCAATACCAGTTACTACATACCCACTCACTGATTCATAGGTTAACATATGTTATGTTAAACTGTTATGTTAAACTAGCTTATATAGCGCATGGCTGCCCCAGCAACAGGGCGCCCCAGCGCTCACAGACAGGACCAGGGGAAAAGGCACAGCAGAAAAGACAAAGATGTGTAGTCACTTTCGGAAGTAGGCGCTAGCAGCAGCCTCACTAAGTGGAGGGGAACAGTCAGGTTTTAATCTGCTTACGAAAGGACCAGTGATCTTGTGTGCTGAGTGCCTTAAGTGGAATAGAATTCCATAGGGCGGGTGCCAAAGACCTGAAGGAGCGGCCTCCCGCTCTGCTGTTGGGCACCCTGGGGGTGCAGGCCAGATGTCGGTCTGCAGAGCGTAGTGCTCTTGTGGGAACGTAGAAAGTACAGAGTCCCTGCAGCAACTGGGGGCCCTGGCCATGTAGGATCTTATGGATCAGACAGAGGGTCTTAAATTGGATTCTCTATTTCATGGGCAGCCAGTGCAGGCAATGCAGAAGGTGGGAGGTGCGACAGAATTTGGGTAGGGCAAACAGAGTGCGGGCGACTGCATTTTGAGCCCTTTGAAGTCTTTTTGTGACCGTTTTATTGGTGCCCATTGCAATAGTAAACATGTGACAGAACCATTCGTTGAATGAAAACTTGACGGGTGGGGGCCTCAAAGAATCCCAGGATGGTTTTGAGTCCGCAAAGGCGGCTGAAGCAGATTCCTGCCACTTTTTTTGCATGTAGTTCAAAAGATAGGGAGTTGTCCATCAGGACCCCCAGGTTCTTAACTGCCTCTTTAGGTTTGGGGGGGCGGTCCCAGTGTCGAGGGCCACCACTGATGGTCCCATTTACATGAGTCACGGCCAATCAGGAGCACCTCCGTCTTTGAGGAATTGAGTTGAAGATAGTTCTCAGTCATCCAATCCGAGATGGCCAGAACGTCTTCACGAAATTTTAGCTGATCTAGCGCTGTGTTCTTAGAGAAGGTGAAAATCAGCTGTGTGTCATCCGCGTAAGGAATCATAGTGATCTTCCGTTCTTTGGCCAAAAGGGCACACACATGTCCACTCATTCACCCATACAGTCACTTATACATGCAGTCACTTATCAATACAGCACTATCATTTCCACTTATACACCTATAATGACACTCACACATCACCACTCATCCATAGAGTTACTCACCTATACAATTATACACACATCACCTCACTTATTCATACAGATTCTAACACATACGTACTCTCTTATACAATCAGTGATACAAGCACACACTCATCCATACAGCTTTATCACAATCACTCACTGTCGGGAAACATCCTTTACAACACAACTTTTACCACGCAGTGCCTTTACGACGCAACTTTTACAACGCAAACCATTACAACGCATTGCACTGGGGGGCGCTCTAGGATAGGGTATAAGTTTAATTCACTGTCCAACACCTTCCCTAGTGTCCACGGGGACTGGAGTTGGAATAGTAAATTAAACTATTCACTATCCAGCGCCCCAAAGCACTATGCGTTGTAATGGTATTAGTTGTAAATACCGCGTTGTAAAGGCATGCGATGTAAAAGTATGCGTTGTAACATCATACATCCCTCACTGTCACATATAGTGATTTATATACCTTAACACTCACATATACTGCCTTTCACATATATAGTTACTTACACATATACTACCAACCATTCAACCACCAACACACCCATACACACACTCACCCACCCCTACAGCCCTTCACAGCTGTACTCTTGAACCCATACACCCAGTGAATTACCCACTCACACATCTATGCACAGAGTCATACACCCCCCACCCACCCACACAGACACTGGGGCACCCATACAGATGCTCAGACAACCAATCAATAACCCGTATAGACACTCAAGTAGCTACTCTCCATCCCATGCAGCCGCTTACACACCAACTGACAGACTAATACAGACATTCATACAGTTTAGTCACTAACCCATGCATTCAGTAAGACACAATTAATCACTCACTTATACAGTCAGTCATATACCTACTAAATCATCCATCCTGACACTTATACACCCACTCATTCTTCAATACACCTTGGCATATATCTATACTAATATTAATAAAGAGAGCGCCCAGACCTTTGAGGCGGGTAATCTCAGGAACCACAGCACCTAGAGAATATCCCTAGCCATTTAATGCCTGCTGCTGTTGCATATACACATGCTTAATCACTTGTGTGGGTGCTCACTAAACTGACTGTATTTATTAATGGGCTAATTAATGATCTGCGTGCATTATGGGGGGTAATGTTGTGCTCTTGACAAGGGAGCAATATTGTTGTGAATCTCTACGCCAATTGGAGGATGTGGATAATTATCTAATAACTAATAAAGAAGAATATCAGTCTAGCATCAAAGCTTACCATGATTTGTTAACTAAATGGCGCAACAAACTAATGTTGGACACTAATGAATTTTTGTTTCTTCGTAATCCTGAGCCTGTTACCCCGACATTTTACCAGCTCCCCAAGGTTCATAAAGATCTTAATTGTCCCCCGGGGAGACCTATTGTGTCCTCAAAAGGAGGACTGACGGAGAACTTATCTATTTATATTGATTCCTTTTTATCCGAATTTGTTGCTGACCTGAAGTCCTATGTAAGGGATACCAAGCACTTTATAGAACAGCTGGAATTGATAACTTGGGATACCACGTATGTGCTCATAACATTAGACATCACAAGTCTCTATACTTGTATTCAGCTTACACAAGGGATAAAGGCAGTCAGGTATTTCCTGAATAAAAGACCCGCAAAGTATATGGAACACAGTACCATGTTGATTCAGCTTTTAGAGTTCTGTCTCAGGAACAATATATTTTTGTTCCAGAACGAGCTTTTTAAGCAAACCTCAGGAACCGCGATGGGAACCTGCTTCGCCCCCAGCTACGCGAATCTCTTCGTTGGCTGGTGGGAGGAGCAGGTGGCCCTAGCGGGAGACAATACCAAGTGGGCAGAACACATCGTGGCATGGCGTCGATATATTGACGACCTTTTCCTAGTGTGGAGGGGCTCCTTCGCACTGGCTGATGTATTTATTAGTGACTTGAATAGAAATAATCTAAATTTAAAATTTACAGCTGACATCAGTACCACGGAGGTACACTACCTAGACTTGAGGGTCTTCGTGAACGGGGAGAGGTTGGAGACGGCCTTATATAGAAAACCGACGGCCGGGAATAGCATACTTCATGCTAAAAGCAGCCACTCTCCAAGTTTGATCCTGAGTATACCCTACGGAGAACTTCTCAGGTTGAGACGCAATTGCTCGCAAGTCTCTGATTTTGCAAAGGCGGCAGAAGAATGCGTCATGAGATTTCGCGTAAGGCGGTACGATCAGGCAGAGTTAGAGAAGACCCGCATGAAGGTAGCTAGGATACCCAGAAAACAATTACTAGAGAGCAAGAGTAAGAAAGACCAATCATCTGAGATCAACAATAAGTTTCGTATGATTACGACTTTCTCAGATCAAGCTAACATCTTAAGAAATTTACTCTAAAAAAACTGTCATATCCTCCGCACTGATCCAGTGATTGGGAATGATGCCCCCCAGAAACCCTTAATAACCTTCAGAAAATTAAGATCTATCGAAGACAAAATCGTGCATAGCCACCTTGCACCAGTAAAACCAAAAGTGAGTGGGACACTTAAGGACATGAAGGGATTCTTTCCATGTGGGAAATGCCGTGCCTGCGAAAACAGCAAGCGGGTACTCTCATATAAGATTCCAGGAATGGTCCAACTGAAGCCCATTAAGGAGTTTATTACATGCACAACACCCTATGTGTATATTGTCTTGTCTGTCCTTGTGGACTCAAATATATCGGGAGCACTATCAAAAATGTGAAACTGCGTATCCTGGAACACCAGAGAGCTATTATGAACAAAGATATTGCATATCCGGTAGCTCGACATTTTGCCAAATTACATCAAAGTAACAGGGAGCTGCTACAATACTTTGGCCTGGATCACATACCCCAAAATCCCAGAGGGGGGGATAGATTGTTAAGTCTCCGCAGACTTGAGTCTCGCTATATTATCGATATGCAGACAAAGCACCCACTGGGTCTTAATAGTGGGGAAGAACTCACTGCCCATTTAGGGAGGTAGAATCAGCATACATTAAGGGCAATGTATACTTCAAATAATGCATTCATGTCCGATCTAGCATAACTTATGTCCGGCTGATGGTTCCTGTCGATGTGGTATGGTGTGGAAGGTTACGACCTGTAGTGGATTTCAGACTTTGAATGAATTGTATGATGTCATAACTTATGAAAATAATCATGTTAACCCTTTTTCCTCTCCAGCCCTGTAGGGAGTGGTGATAAGAATTTCTAAGAATTTTAATGTTTTGTAATTATGATTAAGTTGAAGGCACTATGGCATGTTTTTCTTAAAAAGCCGATACACGGCATTATTCTCTCTTTTTTGGCTGAGTGGCATCAAGTCAACAGCGCATAACAAAAAGCTAATGCACTGTGACTATGATTTAGAGAATATCCTTAGCCATTTAATGCCTGCTGCTTTTGCATATACACATGCTTAATCACTTGTGTGGGTGCTCACTAAACTGCCTGTATTTATTAATGGGCTAATTAATGATGTGCGTGCATTATGCCGGTGACATGCCGATACACGGCAATATCTATAAATATGCACCGGCAATGGCGGCTCTCATATCCGATATGGTATGAAAGGAACTGTGAAACTTTTATTGTTAACCATTTAGGAATGGCCGCCATACTTACATGTACTACTGTATTAGTCCGTTGTCAGTTACATTCCGATGACGTATATATAATGCTGTCAGGCGGTTAAAACTGTAAACACTGACGAAGGACTTTGGTCCGAAACGCGTTTGTTACACTTTGTTTGTGGGCTAAATAAATCTTTGCCGCTTATACCCCTGGAGTGCGTGTAACGTTTCTCATAAACGGAAGCGAGTTGGAGCTACGATTTTCACCGCGAGTATCAGCGCGGGATTCTGCACCCGCCTGGGAGTGCCCCGGGATTGCTGATGCGAACCTGGAGCCTGGATATATATATATATATATATATATATATATATATATATATATATATATATATATATATATTTAAACTTCACAGAAACACCCATTCACTGTCTGATGTCATCGGTCATGTCATTTGAGATGTCATCAGTGATGTCACTGACCATGTCATGAATGATGTAATATGTGACATCATCAGCAGTGCATTGCGGGGGCCCAAGTTATAGTTAGCTCAACTAACTATAACAGCCGAATTTCTCTGGTTTTGTAAGAGTGAAATGTCCAACTAACTATAACGTCTCTTAAACCTATGTTTTTTCAGTGAATATATATATATATATATATATATATATATATATATATATATGTATATATATATATATTACCTACTGGCGGTCGCCAGTAGGTATATATAGTTAGGATTTTTTCTCTATGGGATTTTTGAAAATTCTATGTCTAATAACTTTGCCGTTTGTGGACGGAATTGGCTGAAATTTTCAGGAAAATGGCACATTTTGTTTCTGAGCAGCCTTTGAAAATTTGGGGGGGGTTCGTCAAGGGGGGGCCGAGAAAAAAGGGGGGTCCCAAAACGCGTTTTTCCCATGTTAATTTCCATAGGGCGGTTGGCCTCACTTTTAGACCGAACGGCTGAATGGATTTGCACGAAACTTGGCAAAATTGTAGGGACTGGTAGCCCGATGTGCCTTTTGTAGGTCTCAATATATGTGCTCCAGTGGATTTTGAGAAATTAACGTTTAAAAAAAGATATATATCTGTAAGCGCGGACCGGGCAGCGGCCTAGGACGCGTACTTTTCGCGCAACGGAGCTTTGTGAAGCGAAGCTGATTGGTTCTCCGGCGTCTGTCAACATTCCAAACAGTCCGTAGTGGCCGCAAACAGTCCGTAGTGGCCGCCATCTTGTCTCTCGGTAGGATCGAGAGACAAGAGGAGGCCAAAGCGAAGGGGTAAATGACCATAAGGGGGAATAGTAGATCCTCGCTGACCCCCTAGGTTTGATGTGGAGGTTTTAAAAGGGCCCCGCGGGGCAAAAAAAAAAAATTATAATAATAATCTTACGGCTGAATGGATTTGCACGAAACTTGGCAAAATTGTAGGGACTGGTAGCCCGATGTGCCTTTGCTAGGTCTCAATATATGTGCTTCAGTGGATTTTGAGAAATTAACGTTCAAAAAAAGATATATATCTGTAACAGCGCACCGCTTCGCGTACTTTTCGCGTTACGGAGCTTTGCGAAGCGAAGCTGATTGGCTCTCCGGTGTCTGTAAACATTCCAAACAGTCCGTAGCGGCCGCCATCTTGTCTCTCGGTAGGATCGAGAGACAAGAGGAGGCCAAAGCGAAGGGGCAAATGACCATAAGGGGGCATAGTAGATCCTCGCTGATCCCCTAGGTTTGATGTGGAGGTTTTAAAAGGGCCCCGCGGGGCAAAAAAAATAAATAATAATAATAATCGAACGGCTGAATGGATTTGCACGAAACTTGGTAAAATATTAGGGACTGGTAGCCCGATGTGCCTTTGCTAGGTCTCAATATATGTGCTTCAGTGCATTTTGAGAAATTAACGTTCAAAAACAAGATATATATCTGTAACAGCGCTCCGCTTCGCGGAGATAAAATTATATCTGTATTACCTAGCTGTTGCTAACACCAGTTAGCGACGGCTAGTAGGAGATAGCGACCATCTTGGGCCCCACTTTGCATGTGAGTGATATTTATCACTAATGACATGCAAAGTGGGCATGCCAAGATGTTAGCGACTGGAAACAGTCGCTAACATCGCTATCTCCTATTATCAACTTTTGGAAATATTCGAGATAAGCGCGAATATCTCCAAAAAGTAACATCTGCCCTGAGCAGTTCTTAGCCATGTTATCCTATGGGAGGTGGATAACATGGCTAAGAGGATTAGCTCGGTAATGCATGAATATCGCTGAGTTTTCAGCGATATTAATGCATTGCGGTCGGTTTTTATCGTATTTGCGATAAACTTTGATAATAGCAAGGTTTATCTGCGATAATTTCTGACGGTAAAAAAATCTTTGCAATGCATCGTTAGGGATAAATATCGCTTAACTTTGGTAATATGCCCCAACGTCTGTTAACGTTCGATTCGAAGGAAATCAGGAAGTGTTGAAAAACATTGTCTGCGCCATCTTGTCTTTTTTCAAATGCCACACTTTTGTCGTGCACGGCAGCCATTTTAGATGCCTTGACCAGACCCACTCTGTGCACGCTGTCGATCCTTAGCATGGCTCCCCACCCTCGCAAGCATCTCCCCCAGGCAGTGGTCACCCCCGCTCTCTGTCTTATGCATGGGTAATAAACCTCCCCCCATCTGCGCTGCTCTTTCCTGAGAATCACACCCTGTGCCCGCCCGACACCTCCCTTTCGCCCTATTCACTACTGCACCCTCTGACACTCCTTTTCCTCTGTGTCCGATTGTCCAGGCTGGTCCTAGGGTATCAGCTAGCCCTGCAGATGTAGTTTATGGCCACAGCTGTAAAGATTCACCCCTCTTCAAAGGAGTTATAGTAGATCAAGGCCCACACTCGATGAGATCCGTCACAGCAGAAGCGTTGCTATTATCTGAAAACCATCCTGTATTGTGATTGGGGAGGGGACCGAGCGTGAAGCGGAAGATTCCAGGGATGACTCTTTGTACATCAAAGTTTTTACAATTATGTGTCACATTAAAAATATATAGCACTCCGACAAAGTAGTAAGATTATAAAACTTTAATAATTTATAAATATATACAAGAAAACAAAAATAGTAATAACATATAAACATTTTTAGGGAAAAACAACGAAGTAGCGGTCGGCTGTGCGAATAGTCCCAACGCAGCACAACGTCCAGATTTCCGGCGTGGGGCGGGTCATCAGTAGCAAACTGTTGTGCGAATAGTTCCAAGGCAGCAGAACGCGCTGAAATCTAGATGACACGAAAGTGATGTCTAGTAAGTTGCCACCCAGCAAATAACGGCGTGGGGCGTCGCGGGGGGTGGGTCTTCAGTAGCAAACTGTTGTGCGAATAGTTCCAAGGCAGCAGAACGATGGCACCAAGGTGATGTCCAGTAAGTTGCCGCACTGGTTTTGGTATCCTACAATGCTGCTCCGAATAACGGCGTGGGGCGCCCCGGGGGAGGCGGCGTGAACGGGCCTCTCCAGGTGGAGTGTCATCTGTTGTAGTGGGGCGCCCCTTTACCGTTTCAGTTGCCATTCCGTCCGTTTTTGGTCCACTGTGTCAAAAGCCGCAATTCAGCTGAGTTGCGCCCACTCTTGCGGTGCAGCGATAGGCGGCTGTCACAGGACTCTCAAAATGGCGGCAGGCTCTTTCCTTTTTGGGCCTGGTCCACTGAAATGGCCCTGGGACACCTTGGAAATCGGACGCTTGTCTGCTAGGTCTTGGACCCCATTCTCGAAAGCGTCCCCTCCGCCTTGAGAATTCATCAAAAGTTTTGGGGGCCCCGACTCCTGCAGGCTTCTGGTGGGGAGCGGCTGCCATGATTGCTCGCGGAATGACTACGACGGAGCTACGAGATGGTGGTGCTCTCATGCTGACGCCAGCTTCAGTCTGAAACATCCAGAAACAAGGTGGGGCTTTCATCGTTTGGAAAAAAAAAAAGTTTTCATCCAATGAAAAGTGTTGTTTTTAGGTCATATGATCAAGCCTTCCATCATTAGGAAACCAAAAGTAAAATGAACCAATGAAAAGTTTTATAAACAAGTCACATGACCTGTTATGCGGCATAGGGTATAAAATGCGGAGAAAATACGTTGGCACGTGAGGCGGCGTCAGTAGCGGACCGATGTGCGAATAGGCCGAAGGCAGCACAACGCGCCAAGATCCGGATGGCACCGAGGTGGTGTCCAGCAAGTTGCAGCACTGGTGTGGCCATCCTACAATGTTGAAAGTCGGCGTGGGGCGCCCCGTTGGCCTGTGAGTTTGCGTCAGTAGCGGACCGATGTGCGAATAGGCCGAAGGCAGCACAACGCGCCAAGATCCGGATGGCACCGAGGTGGTGTCTAGTAAGTTACCGCACTGGTGTGGCCATCCTACAATGCTGAAAGTCGGCGTGGGGCGCCCTGTTGGCCTGTGAGATGGTGTCAGTAGCGGACTGATGTGCGAATGGGGCCAAAGGCAGCGCAACAATATTTTCTGACGAGAAGACACCACAAGGCGCTGAGATGCCAAGATCCGGATGGCACCGAGGTGATGTCTAAGTTGCGGACTGATGTGCGAATGGGGCCAAAGGTAGCGTAACAATATTTTCTGTATGGAAGATACCACTAGGCGTTGAGATGCCAAGATTCGGATGGCACCGAGGTGATGTCTAGCAAGTTGGTGTGGTCATCCTACAATGCTGAAACTCGGCGTGGGTCGCCCCATTAGCCTGTGAGATGGCGTCAGTAGCGGACCGATGTGCGAATAGGCCGAAGGCAGCACAACGCGCCAAGATCCGGATGTCACAGTGGTGGTTTCATAGTTGAGAGGCACTTCATCTGCAGTGGGGCGCCGAGATCCGGATGGCACCGAGGTGATGTCTAGCAAGTTGCTGTACTGGTGTGGTCATCCTACAATGCTGAAAGTCGGCGTGGGGCGCCCCATTAGCCTGTGAGATGGCGTCAGTAGCGGACTGATGTGCGAATGGGGCCAAAGGCAGCACAACGCGCCAAGATCCGGATGGCACCGAGGTGGTGTCCAGCAACTTGCCGCACTGGTGTGGCCATCCTACAATGCTGCGCCGAAAGTCGGCGTGGGGCGCCCCGTTGGCCTGTGAGTTCGCGTCAGTCAGTGGGGGCTGTTTGAGGATCTGACTGCATTGGAAAGCAATGTGATGCTGTGCGTCGCCCCCAAGATGGAGGTTCCTCGGCTGCAGTGGGGCGCCCCTTGGTGTTTCACTCGCTATGCAGCTGAGTTGCGTGCGCACTTGTGGCGAATAGGCCGAAGGCAGCACAACGCGCCGAGATCTGGATGGCACCGAGGTGGTGTCCAGCAATTTGCCGCACTGGTGTGGCCATCCTACAATGCTGCGCCGAAAGTCGGCGTGGGGTGCCCCGTTGGCCTGTGAGGTGGCGTCAGTAGCGGACCGATGTGTGAATAGGCCGGAACCAGCACAAGGCGCCAAGATCCGGATGGCACCGAGGTGGTGTCATAGTTGAGAGTTCTGAGCAGCGCTTGTAACACTGTCTGAAGCTTATTTGCACCTGCTGCAGCTTCACTATTGCCCTGGTGTGGCCTAAGATCGCCCATGACATAGGCGGCCACCTCCCGGGGTCCGGCGGAACTTTTTTCCTTTTCCTTTCTGCATCTTGTCCCAAATTCGTTTGACCTGAAGACACGACCAGGTCCCTGAATGTGTGCAGGGGGACGCTATTGATTGAATCAAAATGGCGGCTTCACACAAAGGTGACTCAAGCGTTTTCTGGTGGTTTCATAGTTGAGAGGCACTTCATCTGCAGTGGGGCGCCGAGATCCGGATGGCACCGAGGTGATGTCTAGCAAGTTGCTGTACTTGTGTGGTCATCCTACAATGCTGAAACTCGGCGTGGGTCGCCCCATTAGCCTGTGAGATAGCTGTTCTTTGGATTTGGGCCTGGTCCACTAAAATGGCCCTGGGACACCTAAGAACTCGAACGCTCGATTTTTTTTTCCTTTCCTGTACATGCAAAAAAAGGTAAATGCCCGGTATGTTACACGCTTCATCTGCCACGATGAACTCTCCAGAGGAAACGAAAAAATATATAGTTGTGGTAACTATACCATGCATCGTCATATGGAGAGGTGGCACCAATTAATTATAGTGCTGCATAAAAGAGAGATTTGGAGGAGAACCCCTGACCTGCTAGTACATTCATCAAAGAAGTGGCACTGAGAGCTTCAGAGGCAAGGGAAACGGTCCCAAATATTTAGAAGAACTTTGGAAAGATTAAAATGACATGTTTAGATTGTGGTAAATTAATTTCATGTGGGCAGATGAGTGTTACTCTAATAAATACAGCATATGAACATCATCATAGTCGATGGTTGGTAGAGACATTTTGACTATATCCTGGACCTGCCCGTCCTCGCCCAAAATGGCGCCTGAATAAATGGGACTCGTAACTCCTTGTTGTGTACTGGTTGCAGAACCTTGAAATCACGAGATACGTATGCAGTTTTGAAGCACATGGCGGGCGGGGACGAGAATTGATTGAATATTTCGACATCCCTATTGATATTAAGTTCTGATGTGTTATTGATTACTGTACTGTTGAAAGTTCGAATTAACGTCACCCATGGTACTTGCCCGCAAATGTATATCTAGATAATTTTATTGTAACTGGCCCTGTCGTATTTTAATTATAAAATGTACGTCCACCGATTCCATAACTGTTAGACACCTTAGTTCTTGCAACCTAATGGCCCGCCCGTTACGTTCCTCTACAGTGTAAATGTCTACTCATCACATACGATTACAGTTTGCTCCGTGGCCGGCCCACGTGGTTATAGGCTCGTATTTGTATAATGAAATTTTCACAATAAAGGTTTTTAAAAGAAAACATGGTAGTAGTATATACATTGGTAAAGTTTGTAATAATAGTCACTGTTTTAGAATCATTAAAAGGCAAGTGAAATAAAGCAGACCAATTACATGAAGGGTAAAAGGTATAATACGAAGGAACGCAGTAAAGATAAATGGTCAAGGGCTGTTGTGTTTTCTATTCCTGCAACATAAAGTGATCGATAAGAATCTCATATTCAGGCGTATCGGCGACTAAGACAGCAGGTCGACCCTCTTTTGCTCAACGGCTCCATCATGGGACGAAGAAACGCTCTTTTTCTCGAAAAAAGAATATATTTTACTTGCAGGACAGTTGTAAAATTTCCGGGAAAGTACATTAGCCTGGAACATTATAACATATATTTAAGAAAAAATAATGTTCGGAAGTAATGAAAAGCGTAATTTTTAGGTCATATGAGCAAGCCTTTCATCATTACAATAAGAAAAGTAAAATGAACCAATGAAAAGTTTTATTAACAAGTCACATGACTTGTTATGCTTACGTTACGCGCTGCGCGCCCCGGATGACTTCCGGATGCGCTAACGCGGCGCGTCATATGACGCATTACGCGACAACGCAGGTCCAGAATATAGTCAAAATGTCTCCACCAACCAGCGGTCGGAACACAACCCCTTTCAGCAGGCTAAATAGTTCTGTTAAATGAGAACAGAAGGGACAGGCAACAAGAACCATCAGTGAAAGAGGGGAGGGCTAGTTCTTCTCTACCGGGTTACATTGGGGCGCTACCGGAACTGATCGAATTGGTAGTCTACAGTGTTTCTGGATGCTTCAGACTGAAGCTGGGGTTAGCATGAGAGCAGCATCATTTCGTAGCTCCGTCGTGGCCATTCCGCAACCAATCATGGCAGCCGCTCTTTATCGTTATTTTGGGCGGGGTGGGTGGCGGAGCCGAGCTGTTTTGCAGCCATCATTGTGTGGAGTTCAGTTCATCTCACTAGTTTTGTATTTGTCATGAGGGGTTGTTCCTAATGTTTCTATTTTAGCGAGGTCAAAAAGAGATCCCATTAGTGGCCTACTGATTTTGCTCGATTCCTTTTCTTTTTTTTTACACGATTTTTCGTTATCTGCAAAGACTAAACAGAGTATTGCGACTCTGTGTTTGTTTGTAAATAGAGAATGAACCAAAGAGAACTAATTCTAAAACAGTAAATACTTGGATAACAATCAATCAAATGGAGAGAGAAGCAGGCACGACGGATTACAACGGGGGCAAAGGCCTGCGTTAACTACCTTTCACTATCTGCAAAGAGAGAGTACTCCTAATAGAAATGAGGGGGGGGGGGCACCATTCAAAGCAGATCAGTGTGCATAAACACGAAAATGTTTTCACTTACCACGTACTTGACATTCGACAGCTTATGATATTTGCTATTAAAAAACCATTGAAATTCACTGAAAAAACCATAGGTTATAGACCATATATAGTTAGGAATTAGCATTTACAAAACCTTGAAAATTCACTGAAAAAACCATAGGTTATAGACCATATATAGTTAGGAATTAGCATTTAAAAAACCTTATTTTACTCACACAAAACCATTGAAATTACATATATAGTTAGTTGCACTAACTATATATCGCGCACCTGCAATCCACTGCTGATGATGTCACATATTACATCATTCATGACATGGTCAGTGACATCACTGATGACATCACTGATGACATCTCAAATGACATCACTGATGACATCACTGATGACAACATCCAGTGACTGTATGTTTCTGTAAAGTTAAAATGTGTCTTACATATTGAAGAATGAGTGGAAGTATAAGTGTCTGGACAAAGGATTTAGTAGGTGCATGACTGAATGCATGAGTGAGTGATTAAATGTGTCTCACTGAGTGCATGGGTTAGTGACTAAAGTGTCTTAATTTGTGCATCATTATGTCTGTTGTTCTGTAAACTGCTGCATGTTTTGATCAGTAGCTATATAATTAACTATATGGGTTACTGATTGATTGTCCAAGTATTTGTATGGGAGACTGAGTGTGTGTGTGGCTGGCTGGGAGGTGTGTGACTCTGTGCAGATCAATGTGTACTTGTATCAATGATTGTATAACAAGGTAAGTATGTGTTAGTATATGTTTGAAAATGTAAGGTGCTCTATGTTTAACTGTATAGACAAGAAAATGGAAGTGTCATTGATTCTTTACAGGACTGACTAGGTGTGTGAGTAACTCCATGGATGAGTGGCAGACTGTGAGTGTCTGTATAGGTGTATGAGTGCATATGATAGTGTTGTAAAGATGAGTGATTGTATGTATGAATGATAGTATGGGTGAATGAGTGAAGGTGTGTGTAGACGTAGGAATCAGTGAGTGCGTATGTAGTAACTAGTATTGGTGTGTCAATGGTTTCAAAAATTATATTCTGTATTTAACACTGGGTGAAACAGAGGTTATATTAAAATGTGAGGAGATGCATTGTATTGTCATATGAATGATATCATCAGTGATGTGGTCATTGATGTCAAATGAGATGTCATCAGTGATGTCATCAGTGATGTCATTTGAGATGTCATCAGTGATGTCATCAGTGATGTCACTGACCATGTCATGAATGATGTAATATGTGACATCATCAGCAGTGGATTGCAGGTGCGCGATATATAGTTAGTGCAACTAACTATATATGTAATTTCAATGGTTTTGTGTGAGTAAAATAAGGTTTTTTAAATGCTAATTCCTAACTATATATGGTCTATAACCTATGGTTTTTTCAGTGAATATATATATATATATATATATATATATATATATATATCTCTCCTGACATCCAAAAGGTGTTATTTTAGAGCCTGGGCTTCATTTCTTTTATTGTCACCTTGAGACTACCAGGTTTTTCCTGGCGATCAAGAAGGTGAATAAAGTGCACCAGAGCGTTTGCTCTAGTTGGGGGGGCAGTCTGATACATTTACACCAACAGCCCAAAATATTTTAGGGCGTCGCTTGAAAGATTTCAGCTGGTGGAACACGAGGGGGACCAATGGCAGAAAATTGATGCCCTCTCACCTCTAAATAGAGCAGGCTGACAAATGGTTTGGTGGACCAGGTCCTCTGTCATGGTTGTAGTGGTGGAGTACCCTCTATGTAAAAGTCTGAAATAGACCCTATGTCTCTTTCATCATTTCATTAAACTTTATTCGGCTTCAAAAAAAGAAAACCATAAAAGTTACATTTACACAAATGAACAGACAAGTTTAAAAAAGGGCATCACAAATCAGGTTACATGAGTTCAGTAGGGTCATTACACATTGGATAAGAGAATAAAGGCAGAATGTGATGTTAAAAACAATTCATAGTAATACATTTTATCCTAATCAGTTAAAATCCAGGCTTTTCCTGTATCTTAGCGAACATTTTAAAAACCCTACAATCAGCGGGATACAATCGGGTTTTAACAATTGCAGGTAAAACAAAGCTGGGCATGCCTGTGAGAAATTAAAAAATTTTTAAAGAGATTTTAAAAACAATCTACGGGGGGGGCCGCATAAAAGTCGCAAAAAAGGACAAAGTGTAACAGATCCTGTGGAGACAGGTTGTCGCAGCCACAGGGTGCTAACACCTGTCCTTTATGGCTCCCCCTAGGTACTACCAGTAAGAGATGAAAATAGTCCAATCTAAACCTTACTAGCAGAAATCTTTCGTGCATTGATAAAGGCCATGCAAGATAGTCCTCCATTCCTGGAGAGGATTTGAGCATTAGGTGTCTGCGTGCTCCAGATTTCTGGAGTTCCTGCTCCTCACGCTTGATCTGCTTACGCTCTAAATAGGATTCCTTTACAAAGGCCACATCTTCCTTTGTTATGCACTGTGGAGTTAAGAAAAGATCCAGGCATCCCAGCTCATTAAAGGATCTCATTAAGTATTTGAACCATGGTATTACAGACATGTGGTCCAAATTCAACAGATCCCTGTATATTTTGTGTGTAAGAGCGAGGTCTTTGTTTAGCCAACTTTTCAGCCAGAAGAGCATGGGGCGCAAACCGAGAGTGTCACTGATGTATTGAACACCAGTTTCTTCATGAACTGAGAAGTTTGATGTCCCTTGGGGGACCCCCAGCAGTTGTTTTAAGAAGGTATTTTCGGCCACCTGAATCCCTTCCACTCTGGTGTACCCCCACAACTCACTCCCGTATGTGGCTATGGCTACACTCCTGGCTTGATAAATTTTCAACATTGCGGCCACTGGGCGGTTGCCCATCTTGCTCGCAAAGTTGAGAATTGCAGCATTGCTCCTGATCACCTCCCCCGCTTCTTCTTGGTCAAGGGGGCCCAATTTTGTCTCTCGTCTAGGAGGACGCCCAGGTACGAAAAAGTGGAGGTTGTTGGCACTCTCTATGTCTCTTTCTATTTGTGCTAATGTTAACAACTCCATAGGAGCATTATGGGAAGATTGACATTAATCAAACTCTTTAGAAAAATGGTTCACAAATGTCTGAAAGTTGGGGAAAAAAGCACTACTTCTATTGATAAGAAGTATTGTCCAAAAAAGTTTTTCTTTTGATAAACAGTAAGTACAAAGGGCCCCCTAGGTCATATCGGCAGTAAAGGTTTGTGTCTTCATTAAAAATGGAAGATGACTTGCATTAATAAATGCTGAGGATCTCCAACAACTTTTTTTGGCATGGCCAATATGGTTGCTTGATTGTAATTTTTCAGTCCCAGTTTTCATTTTGCCTGAGCTCTTGCTAATTCTAAGAGACACTTAGATGAGGTGCTAGGAATATCTGGGAATAAACTTTCTTATCCATTGCTTAATTGTGTAATTTTGTTTAACAAAATGTCTGCTCTTGATATATGACATCCAAATCTTTTTAGATCTTCTTTAGAGCCTGATTCATGATGTAGAGAGGATTTGCACTGGAGACCATCGTGTGGGTCTTCCAAACTGTTATGGCCTGGTAGTTGTCTGGGAGGATTAGATGAGTCGGCCCTGATGTTAATCCACATTCTCCACCGAATATGAGCTGGAGGCTGAGACCCACAGGGTCTCATGAGCGGGTACCGGGAATAAGCAGCATTATAAGAGACGAAATACTGGTTATTGGGGGGTTTTATTCCAAGAGTTCTGGATTGCACATGTCTCTTCCTCACTCAACAATGATGGAAACCCACAGACATAGGGACAGCAGGTCTGGCTATAACAATAAGATCAAAACGGTCCAAAAGGGGGTGGTGATGGACGGAGCATCTGAACCAATCAAACACTCACACCCAGTCAAAAGATCTGGGTTTAATCCATCACCGTTCTTTAGCCCACTCTGCCACTCCAGTTCAGACATGGCCATATGCAAATAAGTCTGATCCTGTGCCTCATGGGAACAGTCCAGCCCGAACTGCCAAGCCATGCCTTCCCTAGACCGGAAACAAGCTTCCTAGGACTGGTTTCTGGCATTTCAGCCATCTTCAGCCAGGCTTGCTTGAATCCAGTGGCAAAGTGAGCAAGGGACTCACGTCTGAGCATACCCTGCCAACTTATGGCAAACAAAACGGTATGCACAGTTTGAATTTGCTGTCAATTTGAGCAACTTAATATTAGCTTCAGGTATTTCAGGTCAAAAACTGACAGAGGAGCCAAGCCGTCTTTGCACTTGGTGTAGATAAGCATGAAGAAGCACAAATGGAAGGTGGGAAAAGTGAATTAAAGATATAGGGATTGCAAATATGCTGAGCAAATCTAGCGTACAGGAATCAAAGAACTAAGGGGCAGATTTACTACTTCTGGCGCATCTCTGCTAATCAGGGGGGATGCGCCAGAAGAGTTGCGACGCATCTGCCCACCCATGCGCCACCGTTGATGCGCCGCATTGTAAATGCGGCGCACCGTGGTGCACGGATGGGCAGATGCGAATCGAATCCCCCCGCGAAAAGGCGCCGCATTGCTGGAGTTCCGTCGCAAGTGCGACGCAGCTCCAGCAAGGCTCGGGGTGCCCCTATCCCTAACATGCTGCGTCAATCCTTACGCCTGTTTCAAGCAGGCAGAGGGTTTTGACGCAGCATGGCCGGAGAAGTGACTGAGTGAAATCTTGTACATTTTTCAGAGGCGTTCCTGTGCCCGAACGCCCCCCCTGTGCAGGAACGCCAACATGTGGGGCAGGGCTTTACAACGTGACGCATCTCCCTAGTTACATCACGTTGTAAATAGCCCGCAGCATGGCGCTGGCTTTGCGCCGCCGCTGCATCACAAAAGTGACGCAACGGCGGCGCAAATCTGGCGTAAGGTGCTTGTAAATTTGTCCCTATGTGGTTGCGAGGCAACTTAATTGTTGATGCTACCACTTAAATTAATCTGGAAACAGTCCTTCCATTGTTCTTTCCCCTCTGACTGACACCGAAGACTGTATCCCAGGGCCAGGCACCACGGTCCAGTCTCCAGGTCTCTGTTCTGGATTTTTTTCCATGTTGTTTTCATTTCATGTCTTTTCTTACATTTTGTGCTGCCTATACAACCTGCTGAGTCATAACAGTGTTGTAATCAGATTTACTGAACTGTTTTTATTGTTTGCATTTATCAGTGGATATGTGGTCGAAGGAGGCTGGTGGAGTGATCATATGAAATGTGAATTTTTGGAAATTATAGAAGTGTGATGCAAGATGATTTTGAGAGGTTTACTTTTTAAAACAGTTGTGTTGTATGTTATGGTGAATGTTTTTTGTGCCTTTTGGGCAGTGAGATTGTGGGTGTCACTGTCTATGTTACCTCCTATGATGGTTTATGACAGTTGTGGTCTCTTTCAATATTGCAGGGCATGTTTTAAAACAAAATTTATTTTGGTATGATTGTAGTGAGTTAATGTTCGAAAGAGAGCTATGTTTCTATAGTAGTGGTTACAATAATATTGCATGGTGTATTCATCAGCAATTTAGGATGATTAACAACTCTGCAATTAGTGTTACATTAGTTACAACTGGGACTAAGCGAGATTTAAATTACATCTGTGGTTATTAGCCTAATTTTAAGAATTGTGTGTTATTCATAATTCGAGAAAATGCGCAGTTACACCACATAATTATTCACCATTCGCAGTGCAATTTACCAAAAAGCATCATTTATGGTAAAAGAAAACTCCCCTAAAGCCATGGGAGCAACAGAGCACATGCTGCTGTTCTTGGCTGCATTTGTTTAAATGTGTCCTGACGGCAAAATTTAACACAAGGATGCCATTCCCATTTCACACTAAAATATACTGTCAAATCATTGGTTTGAATTTCAAGGACTTAATAGTAATTTCATGTAATTTTGCCGGAATTTCTCTTAATTATGCAAAAGCAGATTACACGATTTGTGCATACCCCTGGGTACTTTAGGTGAGACAATTAGTCAATAGTAATCTACCTTAAACATTTTTAAAGGGAAATAAGCACAGTTTTGGTACTACTGAATGTTGTCACCAGTAATGCCATTAGTGATGTCATCAATGAGGTAATTTTGAATGTCAACAGTGATGTCATCAATGATGGAATTTAACACGTCATTACTAGATGTTATTTACAAAGCTATAAGCACAGCATGATGGGCCTCTAATTGTGCCTAATATACGTAACCACAACTGTCAAATGTCAGTGATTTTAAGTTTTTTTGTTTGTTTTTGTAACACTTTACATAAGGCCATGGAATCAGTAAACAAACCACTATGCAGGCAGAGTGAATGTGGTAAGTACATAAATGCTGACGGTGGCATATGTTGCCTACCCATTCTTTAGGCTTCGGAGCCTGCCTTTAGAACGCAGTTAAGAGGTTGTGTCACAACTCATCAACATACAATCTAATGATGCTTATTCAGACCACAAAGAAAAGGAGAGTTAAGATTTGAAAAAGCATTCAACAGTTATAAATGACCAAGGCATAAATAGTTAATTATTAATTTCGGTGCACTTTCACAAGCTGGTGTGTAGTTCACAAAATAACTGTTCAAAGTATCGTTAAAAAGCTATGGCTGGCAGAAAATAATGAATCCTGCTCCTTTTCTGTTAACATTTTTCTACATAGGTCAACAAGTTGTCTTGATGCAGTGAGTTATTCAACGCAAATATCACTGCCAGAAAGAGCAATATTTATTTTAGCTGGTATATGAGTAGCATTTTCATAAACATACAATGGTTAGGTCTCAACACATGATTCGGATCAATTCTAATCAACCCATGGGAGCAATGGCACAAGCCGCAGGCAACTCCCCATGGAAATGAATGCTAAGTTCAAGCACATCCAACAAATTTAAAGTCGAAGAAACAATTCTGGAAAATTCCCAATCTACTTTAGACAACTAGAAAGAATATGTACTAAGCAAAAAGACAGCAATATTATCAAAACTGGAAAAGGTGATCCTGAAATATGAATTTTTACATGTTTAAATCAAAAAGCCACTAGAAGACATAAAGCTCCAATATAAGTTGAGGGCTGAATAGGACCTACATGCAAGGTCAGGCATGCCAAGTGGGTGTCCTGGTAAATGTTATTACCATGTAAGAACTTGATTTATTGTTTGGCAAACAGTACTCAGTCGCACATGTGACAGGTAACCCGTTCACCTTACTACAAGTGTATTAGAATGCAATGCACTTGTAATAAGGTGGACAGGATACATGATAAGGAATAGATAGTCACCACATCTCAGGATTATTAAATAGGTCTGTATAGGGAGACTAATCACCCTAGAACCTTGACAATTATTTCCTACATAGAGTAAGATAATTTGGTTAAAGTTTTAGGCTTGCATAAGGAGATTTTTGAAACCACAGATCACTGATACAATATTGTTGTAAGCAATATTGTTGACACTGATATCATCACAAAATAGACAAAATATAGTTTTTTTAATATACATAGAGTTTAAAGTATTACATGTTAAATATTGTAATATATAAATGTAATATAATAAAAATTAAATATGCATAAATCATAAATATAATATATAAATTCATGATAATTTGTGATGTAAGTCCAAAGTAGGCCCGCTTGGGCTTAAGTTTGTCACTGGGTGAAAATTTAAAATTCACGATGTTTTGCTATCATTCATGAAGATGCTAGTGATTTCATTTAGGCCACAGGGTTAATGCAATATGAATCACATTTCATTTGATGAATTATTTTGCGGCGCATGGCAATTCATAGTATTTTGTTTGTTTCCATGCTGATGTATGATTTAAAACAGGTAAGATGGTGGCACACTGTTTGTGTGATCAAGGCAGAATGTGGCAGCCAAAACGTGTTACGACATACCTGGTGAAATAAAGGAACTTTGAGCAACATTTGGTGTCTGCATCGAACCTGTGGGAGGAATCACTGTTGGTGGATTGACGGTGTTGTGATATATATATATATTTATATATATATATGAATTTATATGGTGCAGATCTTTAATAACATTCTCTGAAAAGATTTATAGATTATCTCTAGGTAACTGCAGTATGTATCTGGACTTTGGTTGAAAAGATGTGGCTCCCCCTATCTCAGTGTCTATCATTGCCAGTTCTTCATTCAAATTTTCTGAGGACATCTGTTGGCTTTGACTTTGTTACCGTAGTTACCTAGAAACAATCTAGACATGTTTTCAGAGAATGTTATTAAAGAACTGCGCCATGTAAATTTGAAATCTACCAGTAAGAAAGAACATAAGAACAATCTAGATAAAGCATTTTTTCAATAGTAGAAAAATTCATGAATTTAGACAATGTTATAGTGAAGCCCTCGGACAAGGGGGGAAACATTGTCTTGTGTGAGAAAGAGATGTATCTAAATGAAGCATGGAAAGACGATATATTACTAAGTTGGGAACAATATTTTCTTCTAAAGCAGGATCATCCTAAGATTCCTGTGTTTTACATGATACCAAGAGTCCACAAAGGTCTTGTCAAGCCCCCTGGGAGACCCATAATAGCTGCACAGAACTGCATATTCGAAAATTTATCAAAGTACATTGACTTTTTCTTATATCTTATTGTGACCACTCTCCTAACATACATTAAGGATTCAGCTGATTTAAATTAAAAACATATTTATGATGTAAAGTGGGAACAAGATATGCTCCTAATGACACTTGGAGTTTCAACATTGTATGCTAGCATCAGACATCAGGATGGTCTCAGGGAAGAGCAACATTTCCTTAAATTGAGACTCATAGGTTACACATCACACAATAGGGTGCTTTTAGAAATGCTGGAATGGTGTCTAACAGAATACATCTTCATGTTTGATAATCAGTTGTATCAGCAACATAGAGGTACAGCTATGGGTACCTGCTTCTCCCCCAGTTATATGAATATGCATATAGGCTGGTGGGAGGAGCAGGCGCTCGGGCCCCAAAAGGCAACATTGGTCTGAAAATATAACAATGTGGTTGAGATTTATAGATGATTTGTTTGTGCTGTGACAGGGCACAGAAACATGTGAGTTCATGTCTAATTTGAACAAAAATGATCTCAACTTAAGGTTCGCAGGCAACACAAGAAAAACGTCAATTGAACTTTTAGATGTATCCATCCGAGTGGGAAATGAGAAATAGAAAAACACTATTTTTAGAAAGCCTACGGAAGGGAATACTATTCTCCATACCGCAGGTTTCAACCCAGGACCTTTGATAAAAAGTATCCCCTTTGGGGAATTTCATTGAGTAAAGCGGGTTTGAAGTACCGTAGAGGACTACAAGTCGACTGAAAGGGAAAGAATGCAACACTTTGCACAGAGAGAATATACCAAAAAGATCCATATCGCAGCCTCATGTAGAGCCAGATCGCAGAATAGGGAAATAGCTCTATTCAACCACCCTAAATCTGTGACAAACAAAAAAGCTAAAAAAAGATTAATCACATAGATGTATCACCACATATAACTCTGAACACACAAGACTTCACCAAGCATTACAAAAACATTTGCATCTGGTGAGGGAGGATCCCATTGTTGGCACTCTAGTTACCAAAGGCCCACAGATTACACACCAAAAATGTAAATCTTTGAAGGACTATTTGGATCAAAGTGATTTTAATCTGGACATTACCAGGAACACATGGTGTACTCCCAAAAATGGGCATACAAAATTGACTAAGTGCAAAGCATGTAAGAATGGGGAGAATTTGGCCACTCTGAATACAATCTTTCAAAACACTGTTAAGTTCAAAGGCAGTCTTATGTGAAAATTGAGTTTTGCTGTGTATTCTCTTGAATGCCCCTGTAGGAGAATATATTGGTAGGTAGCACAACCCTACCAGGACATAAGCACATACTACAGGATATAAGAGTCAAGGTATCCTATAGCTAAGCATTTTGAAATATAACATCAAAGTGATCCCACACATTTTAGATCTAACTGCATAGCACAAGTTTCTAAGAGAAAAAAAGAAGACATGGAGAAGGAGCTTTGAAAATTGGAAACTTTCTTCATTTTGGAAGTAGACAGTAACAAGCTGAATGGCTTTAATATTGATGAGGAACTGCACACTAGCCTCTATTTAAGCCGAGACTCCCTACCAGCCTTTCCTTTGAGTACTTAGAATAGCATTTTGCTTTTTAACTATCAATGATACGCATGCTACATTACAATTGATTTTAGGGGAATGGCTCTATTTGATCATTAATGCACTTTAATTTTATGATGTTTTAATTAATTAGGTTCTCATTTTTAAAATATCTCATCTCGCACCTAATATTACATGATAGGACTAAGAAGTTGTCAGCCTTTTTATATTGGTGTAGCAGTGTTCTATTCGGATGAGCTATTGACAAAGATGAGCAATGTTTACATCACCCACTTGGGACTTGTTTTTAATCGAATATTTAATGTAGAATGGAAAATAATTGGAGGAAATAATACACCTCAAAGCAAATGACGTATAATAAGCATGCTTCAGTTCTTGTATTGAGGCATTTGAGACATAGATATACTTTTGAAAATTCAATGATGAATAAATGTGATTTGAACTTAACTTACATTGGACTGTATCTAGGTACTAGAATATGATGGAATATTAGTATTTACAAGTGTTTGAGGACCTTATATGATTTACACTATGGTAAGCATTGTGCACTTAATGGAGAGGTGATCTCATTTCAATAGTTGATCATGTTTCCCAGCCACCATCATGGGATCGGTAACATCATTTTAATTTAATGCAATAATGTTTTCACTTCTTTAGATCCAGGCCTAGGTATTTAACCCTAACAATGAGTTTTTGGTTTGCTTTTTAGATTATGGTTTTGATGTATCATAACTTTAGTGAATTGTAGAATGACATGTTCATTTTCTATCATTAGCAAAGCGCATTTCCAACCGTGGGGTGACAACATTAATTTCATGATACACCCTAAAGTGGGATGGGACAAGAGGAGGGATGACAGTATCAGCAGAGTCAAGGGCCCGTCACATTTAAAATTTTAGGGAGAGGGTTTCGCCATAAGGTCTGGTAAAATGTGTCTTTTTCCTTTCTGCTCCACCAGCTTTTCATTCCTTTAGAACCAAAACAAACCCATCTACTTCTTGCCAAGCCTGGAAGCTTTAGTATAGTTTTTGCTGCACCTACACAGGTCTTGCATAACTTTTATTGCTATTGCCAGATTATGTGCTCATATTGAAGGACTTTGGAGTGGAGGAAAGAAAAGGAAATTGATCACTTTCTTTTCTGGCCTCTTCAGTACATTTTACCTTTTGCATTTCACTACCAATCTGTGTACGCTGCAGAGAGGGCAAGGATTGGATGTAATCTAACCCCCTTAATGGCACACTGGCAGACACTGTGAGAAAGTCAACCTGCTTTCAGCCGCAGGAGACAGTCGTGCCCCAACATAAACACCTACCCACAATCTGTACTCACCTAGAGACCTGGAGATGACTGAATTCACAATGTGCACTATACAAGAGCCTGATGTTGCAAGAAGTTAAAACTACAGATATGCATCTAAAAAAAGAACCAATATTCCTAGGAAATAAAGGATGGAATAAAAAAGAATTTAAAATGTAAATGTGGACTGCCTATGGTTTTTTACGTGCACTACTGAGAAATAAATCTATGCTATTGCCTTAAAATCTAAGAGTCTGAACATAGATAGGTCCCCTTCGGGCTAAAGTTAGCGTTAGGACCTGTCCCACTTAACGCCCAGGGTTGATGATAGGTGTAAATGAGCTGCATAGCCTAATAGGTTTACACAGGTCAGTGGAAAAAAGTGAGTGGAACAGTTCTAATGAGGAAGAGGCATGGAATGGTATGGGGCAAGTGGAGTGATGACAGTATCAGCAGACTTGAAGGAGCATTAGTGTTGAGATGTTGGTGGAGGGTATCACTAAAGGTGTTGGAAATGGGGTCTTTTTTGTTTTTGCTTCAAAAGCCTTGCTTTTATTTGGTCCCTAAACAAACCCATCTGCTTCTTTCCAACACTGGGAGCGTTAGTCTAGTCTGTGATGTAATACAAAGGCTCCGACAAAGGTTCTATGTAACATTTTGAGCCAGAGTAAATGTTCATAGTGAAGGACTTTGGAGTAGAGGGCATGTTATTCATCAGAGCAAATGACCATCTCCTTTCTGGACTTCTTACATTTTAACTACTATTAATGGGCATCTTGTCATACTGTGATGACCCCTTCCAGCTTGCCAAACCAGTTGCGATGGAATTGCTTTAACCCAAGGGTGGGTTCTTTTTATGTCTGTCATTGTGCTGTGTTAATCCTGAGAGATCCATTAAACATACTGGTTAAATATACTGTTGTAGCAGCCACATTACTGAAGGAGTTTCAACATTCCCACACTTGGGTTTAACTAAAATGGGTAACAGTCTGCTTTTGCAAATTTCATTCATCAGTGCCAGGTTCAGGTTTAGATTTGTGGTGATAGAAGTGCAAGTTAGAAAGTCCTAGTGAGGACCAATCTTCAAAATTAGTAATTATAAATAAATATTGGACATGATTGCAGGAGGACAAGCATGCCCATTGAAACTCCTCCCGTTATACGCAAATTGAACTGAAATTAGATTATGGCTGTTTTTACAAATACTTTGAAGGTTACAACTTTGTACTGGTTTTTGGGCTGATACTAGTCTGCGTTGGGCTGAATTTGGGCTTAAACCTTGAGAGCATTGTGCTTGGAGTGGGTCTCAAAATCTGGCAACCCTGCTGGCAACACTTGAGGCAGCTACAAACAAGGTACAGGGTTCGAAATACAGGCCGGCCGAGGCAAGACTCCTAGACTCAACCCCTCTGTCAACTGGAATAATTAATCAGAACTTTATGAGTATCTTTCCCACGATCTAGGCTCTATTGAGATTTGAACTTTTTAATAGACCCGAGGGGGATTACTGAACATTGGCCAGTATCAGGTCAAACGCAAAGATGTGACCCCCTCGAGAATCCTCACATGTATACAACTGAGGAATTGTGCACAAACAGGTTGCGAGGAAGGACATTGTGCTGTATATAGAATGTATTTTAAACTGAGAAAATGTATTTAAAAGCTTCCGTGTCCTCACAGCAGCACTGGAGGCAGAACTCTGGGAAGGGAACACCTATGAGATCACACTAGGCCCCGTAATGTGAATGTCTCGAGTCCAGTCCCCGAATACATGCAGAGGGAGGCCTCCACTGCAGTAGAGAGTGACAGAAAGAGTACTGTTGGGGACGATATGTCTGCCAGGTAGCACAAGGTTGTCATTTCAGGGTATCCGCAGGACCATTTTTGTGGAATAGATGGATCTCGTCAACAATTCAGATCATGTCAATGAACTGTCCTGATCTGCCTGTTAACATGCAAAAACATGGTATCACCCACAGTGGTGATGTATGATGACATTTTGAAACTAATATACATATTTAAGGCACAACAAACGCTTTAGAATAAAGCAAATCTGCATGCTCAAGCCCATATTAATTTTTTTAGAAAACGTGATGATTTTTCACAATGTTCTACAAATGTCTTAGCTTAGCTTTATTTCCCATAATTTTCCTAATGTTTCACAGTAGCATTTTCCCTCATTGTACTGTAATATAGCTTCTATGCAATATTGAGCTCGCACGCAGGCTTTAGTATCTCTTTATTAAGATCCTTGCATGCAGAAGGTTTGGGCACCTGTACTCCCCACTGTTTGTAGGGTAGATTATTCGAGCCCTTTTGTGGTATGGCAAAATTCTGGGGTCCCCTATATACGTGTTCAAATTGATGTGTTTATTTCACACACTGATATTTTTGCTGCTCAGACTTTCTCTTTGTTTAATAACTGGTATCTGAGCCAGCAGTGCCACACAAACCACTACCTACCATTCACACCAGAAGATAGAGAGCATATACCTGCAGTAAAACATTAAACATACCAGGACTTTGTTTATAATTGAACGTAACCCGCGATACAATGGTGACACCCATGAGTAGATTCAGGAGGAAATGCATTTCTGATCACTTTTGAAGATGATTCACCATAATCTTGTGCTATTATCAAATTCCATCTTGATACATTTGTAGAAGTTCTTCTGAGTTTTCCCCATGGTCACTAAATACAGTGTTGGCAGTTTTTTGTTACCTGCCCCAGTGCCTAATGTGAGCCAATGGTTCCAGGTGGGGGCCACTGGCCCTCACATTTGGGGACCAGCAGTTATTTGAACTCAAAGCACTTTGGGGCATATTATCAAGGGCAATATCGTTGCTTTAGCTGGACTTTTTCCCACTAAAGCAGCGATACTTTTATCGCCCTATTAGCAAGCTGTCGCTAACAGCAGTTAGCAACAGTTTGTAGGCGATAGCAAGTGGTTTGGGGCCCGCTTTGCATGTCAGTGATATTTATCGCTAATGACATGCAAAGTGTGCATACCCAACCTGTTAGTGACTGAAAGCAGTCGCTAACACAGCCATCGCCTATTATCAATGCATGCGTAGCGATTACACAATTTGCGCTAAGCACGAATATCGCTGAAAACTAACACCTGCTCAGACCACTTCTTAATCTGTATATCCAATGGGAGTTGGATATGCAGGTTAAGACCCTATTGGCGTTAATGCCTGAATATCGCTGGATTTCCAGCAATATTCACGCATTAAGCCATTGTCGCCGGATATTTTATCGCATTTGAGATAAACGTTGCTAATAGCACATTATCTCTGCGATAAAATCCGGCGATGCACGGCGATGGAAAAAATGTTGCTAAGCTTATTTAGCGATAAATATCGCTAGTTGTTGGTAATATGCCCCTTTGATCCGTAGAAAAGGAGAGAAGGACACAAAAGGGGGAAAGAAGGAGGAAGAGAAAGAGGGAAATAAAGTGACAAGGGAGGAAGGAGGGATAAAGAAAGAACCTTCAAGAGTGAGATAAAGAGGGGGGTAGTGGCTGCACTACTGAATATCGACCCCCAGAATTTCGTAGTACAAGAATATTGAAGACAGATTATCGCAGAAGAAAATATTGAGAGGTAACTGATGTAGGTAAGTATGGCAGAAAGCATGATGGGCAAGTTTATTTTTGGGACTGCAACTCCCAGAGTGCCACGTATTGCCTCATTTGAGCCGTCCTATCAAGGACATACGAATTTGCATAAATAAGGAAGTTACAGCCCGCCTTGCTCCTCCTGACCAGAACCGCCTCTGAAGAAGAGGGAAACTTGAAACGCATCAGGCAGCGGTCAGCTGCCTGTGGAATGAACTGGTCTGCGTGTGGCTGCCCATACCAATAAAAGCCTTGTTGTTGGGGAACAAGAGGTCAGTGGCTCGTGTGCTTCTCGTTTTTTGAACACCCCTTGAGCCTTGATGTATATATATGTATATATTCAAGGTACATATATGTGGAGTTAGGTATAGAAAATCTAGACTTACTTTTCTGTCAATATTTCATCAGCAGTGTTTTGTCTTCCATATGGTGTCGCATTGATATTCTCGTGTTGATATTCATGGAGCACACCCTCTAGCTACTATAGGCTAACACATGGAAACACAAGCATGTCTCTTTGTGCATACCTGTGTATGTATGCTTTAGAATTGTGAGTTCTGAGCTTCTCCTTCACACAGGCTGCCAGAGAAAGCTATGGCCATTAGCAAGCCTAACTTTGTTAGACACCAGCTAAAAGGATACACTTTGTGTTCAGTTTTGGGTCCAACAGTTCCTAGAACTTCAGCGATAAAAGTACTCCTGCATCATTATTTAAGCTCAGACAGTGCCCCTTGATTGTCCCCACTCCTCAAAGGGTCCCACGAATCCCAAATACTGTACCCTGCGATGGAAGAAAACCCAAGAATAGGCATTGATTTTGTGAACTAACATGCTCCATCTATGTGGTCAAATCCCATGATGAAGTGAGGCAACTGTATGAACAGAGACGGACATAGTACAGACAACCAATTATTTTCTTATTCACCTTCCCCCACCTATTCATCCATAATTATTGCAGAAGTAAGTGCACGCAAGCAACAGAGTGGGGAATCTGCATTCCTCCAGCAGGTTTATATCAAACAATTATTGGGTTTGTCAGAATTACTTCTTTTCTATTTGAAGAGAATACATCTAGTCTTCCAGTGTAAACAATAGCTGTTCACCATGAAAGAATGAAAGAACACAAAGTTCGAAGAGATAATTGGAATAAAATAAAATAGAATATATATGTATAATATATAATATTCACTGACAAAAACAAAGGTTACAGGGACATAATATTTAGGAAATGGAATTTTTTTTAAAGCAGAAATTCAGTGAAAAAAACAAAGCTTACAGGGTTATTATAATTTGGCTCAGATGTCACTCTTACAAAACGAGTGTAATTCATCAGATATAATTAGTTACCTGAGCTAACTATAACTAACAGCCCGCTATGCACTGCACTGCTTATAACCTCACATATTACATCATTCATGACATGGTCAGTGAAATCACTCATGACATCACTTATGAACCCAATACCTGTTAGATACAGAGGAATGCACTGGTTAGAGATAGAAGTGGAGCCCAGAAGGGGAAGACAGAAAATCACATGATGAAGATATTTTGCATTGGACAGATTCCGATGAGACATTAAGGAGACTACTTGAGATCTTTCAGAACTTTGGAGATTTTCAGGATTTATTATTAACTGGAAAAATCTTAACCTTATTGCTATTAGTGACTGGTGGTCGAATCTCCAGAAGCCATTCTCTTTCATCATAGAATCTGAAATATCTGTAGATCTGTTGATCTGTTGACTAGACAAGTAATGATATACAAAAACAATGGCCCTAGACTATTAATTAAATTGACTTAATCCACAGATTAATTTATAGCTTAGAAATGCGATTCAATCTGCATTTAAGAAATCAAGCTACATGGGAGAAGAAGGTTATTGGAAAGGCAATGAACACCAAACCCACATTTCAAAATTTGTATTTATCAAAAAAACAAGATGACACAATTATTTACATTATCATCAACAATTCAAATAGACGGCGCAAGAGCTGAAGGAATTAAAGTCAAGGTGAAAAGGGGTGCTCGAGTGGAGAAGAAAGGAGAAAAATTAGAGCATAGATTCAATTATTTACAAAAAACAATCAAGCGGTGTTATTTCCGCTGGTTAAATAGGCCTGTCCAAAATGGTTTTCTAAAGGGGAAAAAAGGGGGGACTGTGAAGGGTACAGGCACAAAAACTAAAAAAGTCGACGTTTCGACCCTCGTGCTCTAGGGAATTTTGCTTCCTCGGCTGCGGGTCTTCCTCAGGACTTGGGGGGGGGGGTGTTGGGAAGAGCAGGGGGGGGGCTGGCCGTGATCGCACTCGTTGTCTGGATCAGCCACCTGGAGTGTAGAAATGAGGTAGGATTTAAAATTGGTTCTTTTCCATAGTGGTAATTTGTATAGGGGGTTGGTGGGTACATTACCAACACAGCTGGTTAGGTGCGACTCCCTTCTCGCTGGTTAGGATTCACCTGTTAGGTAAATACAAATGGGGGACATAGGTGAGAGCCCGTCTCCCGAGGGCTACAACCTACTGAATGTTATGTCCACCTCTAAAAATATAAGGACTCACCTAGTTCGAATTCAGATGGTCTCATATTGAAATTAAATTGTAGTATCAAGATTAGAACCTGCAAGGAACGAATGGGATCAATTACCATCCACACATGGATCAATGGTTCACAGTTAATGGTGCTACACACTGGGTTCATTGGCTGTTTAATGATGGTAAACTGCACTTACCAGTATCGTATGTGGCAGAAAATTCCTACCAGCGCCTCCAGGGCAGTCCGGTAACACAGGGAATTATTTAACCACCGTGAGTGTCCGTATGTCCAAACATATGGCATCAAGATTAAATATGCCACTAATTTGTTCCCGCAGGGGTACAGGTATCTGAGTTGCCTGTAAGTGAAAATGAATGATGCAGAGAAGTTCGAATTAGAAACTTCTTCTATCGTACTGCAATGGATAAGTAAGTTCAGCAATCGAGGGGTGGGACGGGTCAGCCCATCGAAAGTATCATACCTGTAAGGCTGTCACCCTGCGTATTGGAATGGGTTCAGGGGTTTCGGGCACCAGTCGCCGTCTCTAGTTCCAAACGGGTCGAGGACGCGGTAGAAAACGGAGCCTACTTCCGTGTTTCCACATGCGGTCACGTGGTATATCTTTCAGCCAATAGGAACAGGCCGTGAGCCTCGACACTAAGGACAGACTTCAAAACTGGCAATCAGATGGATACGATCGGCATTGGAAAAAAGGGGACCACTTCGAATGTTTACATTATTTCAGATGTATCACGATACCAATATGGATTAATTACTTATTGGAAGTACAATTGCACACAATCTTTAATCTGGGTACCATATAGTGTTACAATTTATGGCATCAATTAATGACTGACGGATTTGTATTTATCAAAAAAACAAGATGACACAATTATTTACATTATCATCAACAATTCAAATAGACGGCGCAAGAGCTGAAGGAATTAAAGTCAAGGTGAAAAGGGGTGCTCGAGTGGAGAAGAAAGGAGAAAAATTAGAGCATAGATTCAATTATTTACAAAAAACAAACAAGCGGTGTTATTTCCGCTGGTTAAATAGGCCTGTCCAAAATGGTTTTCTAAAGGGGAAAAAAGGGGGGACTGTGAAGGGTACAGGCACAAAAACTAAAAAAGTCGACGTTCCGACCCTCGTGCTCTAGGGAATTTTGCTTCCTCGGCTGCGGGTCTTCCTCAGGACTTGGGGGGGGGGGTGTTGGGAAGAGCAGGGGGGGGGGGGCTGGCCGTGATCGCACTCGTTGTCTGGATCAGCCACCTGGAGTGTAGAAATGAGGTAGGATTTAAAATTGGTTCTTTTCCATAGTGGTAATTTGTATAGGGGTTTGGTGGGTACATTACCAACACAGCTGGTTAGGTGCGACTCCCTTCTCGCTGGTTAGGATTCACCTGTTAGGTAAATACAAATGGGGGACATAGGTGAGAGCCCGTCGGAACTATGCAAAACTTTTAAGTACTCGAGAATGCCGTTGGATGCACCTGTTTGACACAGTGAACCGTGGCCTCAATGACCGGGAAGAGGTCCTGAGACAGATGGTATCTATTAGAAATGGTTGACAAATAATTGTTGTAAACACTCTGACTATCTAACTCGTAGAAACCATTGTATATAATAATATGGTCATGATAATGGATTCTGGTATACATGACATGTATGTACACTGTGTATGGTAACGAGTGTTTGTCTTTTGTAATTTTGCAATTTTTTTTTAAATTTTTTGTATTGTACTGTTATGTTATCCAATGTGTGCACACTTATTCGTGTGCTAATATCGAAAATGATGATAGATGTAATATACAAGGTTGTTTTCACTTTTTTAAATGGTTCAGATCCGTCAGTCATTAATTGATGCCATAAATTGTAACACTATATGGTACCCAGATTAAAGATTGTGTGCAATTGTACTTCCAATAAGTAATTAATCCATATTGGTATCGTGATACATCTGAAATAATGTAAACATTCAAAGTGGTCCCCTTTTTTCCAATGCCGATCGTATCCATCTGATTGCCAGTTTTGAAGTCTGTCCTTAGTGTCGAGGCTCAGATACGGCCTGTTCCTATTGGCTGAAAGATATACCACGTGACCGCATGTGGAAACACGGAAGTAGGCTCCGTTTTCTACCGCGTCCTCGACCCGTTTGGAACTAGAGACGGCGACTGGTGCCCGAAACCCCTGAACCCATTCCAATACGCAGGGTGACAGCCTTACAGGTATGATACTTTCGATGGGCCGACCCGTCCCACCCCTCGATTGCTGAACTTACTTATCCATTGCAGTACGATAGAAGAAGTTTCTAATTCGAACTTCTCTGCATCATTCATTTTCACTTACAGGCAACTCAGATACCTGTACCCCTGCGGGAACAAATTAGTGGCATATTTAATCTTGATGCCATATGTTTGGACATACGGACACTCACGGTGGTTAAATAATTCCCTGTGTTACCGGACTGCCCTGGAGGCGCCGGTAGGAATTTTCTGCCACATACGATACTGGTAAGTGCAGTTTGCCATCATTAAACAGCCAATGAACCCAGTGTGTAGCACCATTAACTGTGAACCATTGATCCATGTGTGGATGGTAATTGATCCCATTCGTTCCTTGCAGGTTCTAATCTTGATACTACAATTTAATTTCAATATGAGACCATCTGAATTCGAACTAGGTGAGTCCTTATATTTTTAGAGGTGGACATAACATACAGTAGGTTGTAGCCCTCGGGAGACGGGCTCTCACCTATGTCCCCCATTTGTATTTACCTAACAGGTGAATCCTAACCAGCGAGAAGGGAGTCGCACCTAACCAGCTGTGTTGGTAATGTACCCACCAAACCCCTATACAAATTACCACTATGGAAAAGAACCAATTTTAAATCCTACCTCATTTCTACACTTCAGGTGGCTGATCCAGACAACGAGTGCGATCACGGCCAGCCCCCCCCTGCTCTTCCCAACACCCCCCCCCCAAGTCCTGAGGAAGACCCGCAGCCGAGGAAGCAAAATTCCCTAGAACACGAGGGTCGAAACGTCGACTTTTTTAGTTTTTGTGCCTGTACCCTTCACAGTCCCCCCTTTTTTCCCCTTTAGAAAACCATTTTGGACAGGCCTATTTAACCAGCGGAAATAACACCGCTTGATTGTTTTTTGTAAATAATTGAATCTATGCTCTAATTTTTCTCCTTTCTTCTCCACTCGAGCACCCCTTTTCACCTTGACTTTAATTCCTTCAGCTCTTGCGCTGTCTATTTGAATTGTTGATGATAATGTAAATAATTGTGTCATCTTGTTTTTTTGATAAATACAAATTTTGAAATGTGGGTTTGGTGTTCATTGCCTTTCCAATAACCTTCTTCTCCCATGTAGCTTGATTTCTTAAATGCAGATTGAATCGCATTTCTAAGCTATAAATTAATCTGTGGATTAAGTCAATTTAATTAATAGTCTAGGGCCATTGTTTTTGTATATCATTGATACCCAGGTCCTTTGATTTTGTGGGTGTTACCCCATTGATATAATGGACTAGACAAGTAAGTCGGTCTTATCAACATAATCTTATGACACCAGAGAGATGGGAGTGCCTGCCAACCTTGCTGAGGAGGGTGATGCTCTTTTATATGATTGAAATTCCCAGATTTTTTTACATTCAACAAATCTCCCCACAATTGGATGTTTTTTATGGAAGTGGAGGAAAAACCTTTGAAGCTTTTAGTGAAATTTAGGAATGCCAATGCTAGCACTGAATGACAAAGTGATCTATTTTCTTAACCTGAAATTGTGTCCTTTCAATAGCGAGCCAAGCATTTGGATTATCTCCCAGGCAACTCTTTACATGCTTTAAAAGCATATCAGACAATGTGTTTAACCAAGTGAAGAGTTGCTGGATGGCTCACCACTTGAAGGTAGGTTGCTTACAGGAGAAACAACAGTGAAGGAGGTGTCTGCCTTGCATAATACGTTGACAAATGATGCCCTCCATATCCATACTAAATTAAAGGTCACGTGAGAGTGGGATGCAGTGTGTCTACGTGACCCATGCACATTTCGCAACAAAACAGTTTGTGTAGATGGTATTTTTATTAGCAAGGTGTGATGTAGCACAGAACAAGGGGAACACTGGAGACAGGATTTAGAAACCTTGACTGGTGTGGTGAGGCAGCAAGAATACCCTATAAAACTAGGGCCATTCTGGCAATTGAAAAAGTATTGGGGCAGGAAATATCCACCTCGGATAGGCAATGGAGCAATGCAAAATGATGGGTTCCCCCTGCAGAGTGTGATGAAGTGTGATGAAGTTCCATTATCGCACAGATTGTCTTTGGCCGAAGGTGCCCCAATTGAAGTATTTGGGGCCCCCCTGTGCCACAGGGGCTACAGGAGCCTGTGTTATGCTGCTGCAGTTAGGCCTTTGAGGGATAATATCAAACCTTGGAGGATTATGCCATAAAAGGTAAGAAGGTCGCTCTGCACCCAACATCCAACTCGTATTGCAATTTATTGATTGGATACTTGTCCTCGATATTTTTGACACAATATTCTGTTCCTCGATATTTGTGTTTCCAATATTTTGTCCAAATACCGTATTGATCATAATATGTGGATGAATGTTAAGAACAACATTTTTTTAATGAAAAGGTTTTCCTAGCTGTAAAGAAATAATTTCTTATTCAACCATTTTGTGGGGGGTTTCTTGAAAAAGCTTAGAAATTAATATCAATAATATGATTTAAAAAAAATCTAAAGTACTATAAGGGAGGTTTGACTTTTTAATTGAGATGAGACTGAAACAGTGAAATTTCGAGATATAATAAGATTCAAATAGAATTTTCTCTTGAAAACATCTCTGATTGAAAACATTTTAAATAAACATTTGCCCGTAAAATAACAGCAACTTTGTGTACCTTGATATTTGCCCACTGTTTCATTTGCACAATGAAGACATTTTTGTTTTCAATGCTAGGATTCTCGTTCAGCAGGTTTTCGAGTGTGGTGTCAACCCACTGTATATAACTAAATTCTTGTCAGACCATCTTAATCTGAATTTAGCAGAGATGTGTATGAAACATTTTCAACCTATTCTCAAATGTGTAATGGCACTGGCTCCACAGGGCCAATCAAAGGCAATCTATATGTATTATTGTACAAAATATTACTTTTTGAAAATTCATTGGGATTATATTTCATTAATCTATCATATGTAGCCTTTTTATCCAATTTCTCAAGCACTATCAATGTGCAGTTCTCTTAAAATCTATGCATGGGAGAAAAGATGTCATTACAAATATAAGCAGTGTGAAAATGGACTCCTGACTTTTTTAGCAGCATAGAGTTTGATATGGGACTGCTTTACATACCCAGCAGGATAGTAGAAATTATACAACTTCCTTCAAGTAAGTAAGTAAGTCACAATGTTACTAATGTGCAGTGTTAGACTTGTTTTTTTCACCAGGTTCACCCCCAGACTTTTTTCTCTTTGGCCTCCTGTTTTGTACCATGTTTTAAGACTCTGGGCACTTTACCACTGATATTCAGTGCTAAAGTGCAAATGCTCTCCATGTAAATTGTGTTTATGGATTGGTGTTTCTCTAATTGCCTTATCTGATTAACTACTAAGTCCCAAGTACAGTGGGAAGGTGTGCCCAGGGCCAAATGCTACTAGTGGGCCTGCAGCACGGGTTGTGCCGTAGGTTTCAAAGGTGTCTCAGGCCTGCCACTGCAGTGTCTGCGCACAGTTTACAACTGCCATGTCAACCTGGCAAGTGCACCCATTTGCCAGGCCCTACTTTTTCATTTACTTACATGTAAGACACCCCTCAGGAAGGCCCAACGAACCCATGTGGGCAGGGTGCGGTATATCTGAAAGGTAGTACATGGACTGGTGTGTGTTACATGTCCTGATAGTGAACTACTGTGCACTTCGTTGATACCCACCTTTAGGAGCCTTCTGATTAGAATGTCATGGTTCACAGTGTCAAAGTCAGCAGACAGATCCAACCGGATTAAGGCGGCCTTGACACCCATGTCCAGTATTGCCCAGATCTCCTCTGCTGCCAGGATCAGGGCGGTTTCCATGCCATGTTCTTGTAGGAAACCATACTGTGAGGAATCCAGCAGGCCTGCAGAGGAGCTGAAGGTCATGAGTTGGGAGTTAAGAACTTTTTTCCAGGGCCTTGGCCGGGAAGGAAATGCTTGCTATTGGTCTATAACTGCTGTTGTTATTGGGATCTAGATTGGGTTTTTTCAATAATGGGAGAATTTATACTATTTTCCATGCATCTGGAAAGACCCTGAGGTAATTATTTCTTTAAAGAGCATACCAAGTTGTTCCCTGATTGTATCTGGTGCCATATGAAATATTTTGGGAGGACAGGGGTCTAAGGGTGCTCCGGATTTTATTGATTTTACTGCCTGCTCTACCTGTTCTATGTTTGGTGGCACGAAGGAGTCTAAAACATTGGTGGGGCATGGGGGGGATTGTGGCAGGAGTGACTACCATGCCATCGTCCCAGTCTGAAAGGGATTCGAAGATGATTTGTACTTTGTCCTTAAAGTACCCTGAGTAGGAAGGGCGCGTTCGCATAGCCTGCCACATTCAGGGGATGTCGTTATTATTGCGCCGCTAATGAATTGGTCTGCTGTGCATTTAGCTTAAGATTTTTGGGCATTTAATATAGCTCATTCAATCAAGACTTCTGCTTCCCTAGTTGCGAACGAAATGCTGTGCCGTCCAGTTCATGGTGGTACAGTAGTCTGGCTTCAGGACCTTGTTGGGGCGCTTACCATTAGATGCTCCGATGTTGGTAAACTCAATGCTTGTTGTAAGGGGGGTAGGTACATAGTGCCAGGTTCTTTAAAGGGAAATATGTTTGGCTGCATATTGCATAAAAGAAATGGGATGAAAAAAACTGCTCTGAACCTCAAACACATTATTGATGGGTGATTTTCTTTTGTTCGGAAATAACTTTTGTGCAGCCCTCCTGACTGTACTAAACCACCATCATACATTATGGCATATCCAGCTGGCATGTAATCCTCTTCCAGGCTGGTGAGCCAGCTTTCTTCAAGCTTCCACATTGTGTCGGTGGGTTGTGCTCGCTGTGCATAAGAGTCATTTCCTGATTAGGGAATTGTATGCCATTTTCTTACAGCAGTAAGAACATTTTTTGCCAGGGTTTCCTTATGCGTTGATGTTTATGTTTATACAGGATTTTCCCATTTACACCTGTGTGCATCTATCATGTAGAAGTAACTTTGCATTTTGAAGTAAGTTAGCCAAAGGTATAAAGACATTACCCTTTTTATGGCACTATTAAAGTGTTATTGCTGTGCATGTGAGAGAAATACAAAACTTTGTTCAGCTTCATAAATAGAAGTAGGTGACCAGTAGGCAAAGCAATACAGGGCCCTGGGGCACATATAGATTTTTTAATTCTGCGGGATGGATCATGCATTTCTTGACTATGTTTTAAACAAGCTGGTACTTGTTGGCTGTTAAGAATAGTGATGACACCAGGGTTTGCTGCTTTTACTTTTGTTGTCATTATTTTTAATTTAAGCCAACATGTCTGTCTTTCTCCCTTGAATTCCTTCTATTCTTATCACTCTTGGGAATTCCTCCACTTCCCTACCAACTTGCACAATGAGATTCTTGATCTCCTCCTCTTAACCCTTTGCCCGTAACCTACTTATTTGCCATTCCTCTCGCTCCGTTTTTTCCTCTCCTTTCCACTAGTTTTTTCCCTCACTTTTATTTTCCCCTTCACTTTCCTTCTGGGTCTTTCCTCCATTTTCTATTGTTTTCCCCTCATTTCAAGCTCCACCTTCACTCTCCTTCTGTGTCTTTCCTCCGTTTTTCATTCATTTTTTACCCTCATATCAATCTCCCCCTTTCACTCTCCTTATGTGTCCTCTGTGTCTTTCCTCTACTCTTTCTTGCACTTTTGCTGACTTATTTGCAATTTTCTCTCTCTTTTTGCCTTTTTCCTTTTGCCTTTTTCTGCCCGTTTTCCCCGCCACTGCTGCCCCGCTTCCCCTCCCCCCAGCACGACCAGTGCATTCGGCCCAATCCAGCTCCCCTGCCCGCCTCCACCTCCCAGCTGTCCAGTCCTCCCCGACCCCTACTTAATGGCGACCGCGCCACCGGCATGCCAAAGTCAACCCCGTCTGCGCCCATCCGCGACCAGACTGTTACCAGCGCCAGGAACCCTGGATCTCTGCACCACCAACGCTACAACCCAGCGGCACTCCACGCTCTAAACCCAGGCCGCAACAACAACTGCAAGCTAGCATCACCAGCCGACACCCACGGACCCTCCAGCTTTCACCACTGCCGGCACACCTGCATCATCGCCAAGACCACGGACCAAGCGCTACCTGCCCGCAAGAACACAACCGAACCGAAGACCCTGCAATGCATCCTCCTCAACGTCCGATCCCTCCACAAACACGCCACCGAAATCTGTGACTTCTTCAACGGAACCGACCCGGACGTAGCATTCTTTGCCGAAACATGGACCAACACCACCTCGGTTCTGGACAGCACCATCGCCATTCCCCAAGGCTACAAGATCTCCAGGAAGGACCGCCCAACCAGCCCGGAAGGAAGAATCGCCATTGTCCACAAATCCACCCTCCGCCTGAGCACACTCCCCGTTGAGCCCATAGACCTGATGGAACACCTTCACTTCAAGATACTGGCCAGCCCTACCTCCACCCTCCGAGGAACCCTCATCTACCGACCCCCGGGACCCCGTGGACTTTTCGCTAACTCCATCACGGACATCTCCCACATGCCATCGCATCCACCAACTACACCCTTCTATTGACTAAACCACTAGTTTAAACCATTTTTAGACTTTAGCATCGATTTTTTTCCATAATGTGGACAGTTGTGCGTGGTTTCTTCATGAAGAACTTTGGAATATATGCAGGTAAATATGTCTTAAACAAATCAGTTCTCGGAGTGCTGGGGAACAGCCTGTACTTAGTTCTCTTGAAAATTACCCAGTATGCTGTGATGCACATGCTGGTCAAGATTTACTAAGATTTTGAGTCTAGATTGCGTCACTTATATGGTGCCGCCCTGACAGAAAATCTATTTTGGGATTTATGATGCCAAGCAAAGCCTGATTTGCAAGTTTTTGCATGACTTAGTTAAAAAAGAACTAATGCAATACAGCACATAGTACTGCCTTGCGCTACCTTGTTTCAGGTAGGTGTTACATGGGTGGAGTATGGGCATTCCCGTTCATTCTCCTCGTATTTTGTACAAACGCATATTTACAAAGACTTATAAACATGGTATTGCACCAACATTGTGAGCCTATCCGAGGTTAGCATATCAAAGAGAAAAATCTTTATTTCTCCCTGTTTTTCCTCTTTGTATATGTGCTGCATTCTGCAGCACATGCACAAAGAGGTAATAGCCTCAAAGTATCAATATTGTTTATGATAATATTGCTTCCTTCACAAAAACTATGCTTACTTCAATGTAGGCACCCTTGTGACATGACGCAAGGGTACCTGAGTTGGTGCCAGTGCTGGGAGAAGGTTAAGTTTGTGCGATATCTTAGTAAATATGGTGCAGTTCTTCTCTCTCCTTCTCACCCAATGCAGTGTATGGTAACTTTCCTTGCTGCACTGTGTTCCATGAAATCTTAGTTAATCTGGACTCCAGTCGATAGTTTGACTACTGGTCCACATGTCTCTAGTGAGATGGATGAACTGCACAGTGCTCTCCTCCACCACTTCAACAACCAAATCCTAGCATTTGACTTTGCAACTGCAGTACATCAACAGTTCACAAATAAGCTCAGTTTGAACTCTTCCATTTCAGACACCTGGACAGAGCCAATTCCAGAGACCCCTCACCTTGACCGGAAGGAGAAGGGAGGTCGGAGGTCAGCGCACGCTGTTGGGAATCAGTTTTCATTGCGGGACTCATACTCGATTCGGAGGAGCGATAGTGGCTGACATAACCGAGGAGAAAGCGACAGACACTAGGAAATATTTTACTACTGAAGATTTATATTTTTATATATCGGACACTGTACTTACCTTGAATCGAAATTTTTATGAGACTTATCCTATTGAGCCTTGAGAAAGCCCCGGCGCAAATCGCCAAGAGGGGGCGAAACACGTGTCGGCTGTCTTTGCTGTGTGAATCAAAATAAAGAAACTTTTTCTGCAAACAGAAATGTCTCTGTCCTCCATACTACGAGCTGGAAAAAACGGATATTAATCCTGGCTAACTGAATTATTTCTATGTGGAGACCACACTTACAATTTCTCAAACCCCTCACCTTGGGTGTAAGAAAATATGAGGAGGTCAAACATCAACATGTTGGCCAGTTTCCCCCTGCCAAAATGAACCAGATTATGGTTTGGTGTTTGGGGCAATTAGAACAGTAGCAGAACATTCAGACACAAAAAATATCAAAGTTATCTATGGGCTCCAAAAGAGCCCTCACAGGCACCAAAAGTCCCTAGCAGAAGGCTTATTAAGATTCAAAATAATGGACAAAAATCAACACCACACACATAAACCTACTATGTTCACAAAATAGTAGACAAGCAAACAGCTAGACAAGAAGAGAAAACATATGAATAACAATTAGAAGATACCTACTCAACTCATACACACCACAACACATTGTGCCTAATGAATGAAATATATTTTTGTAGCCACAGTTAAGCACATATTGCTGGCACTTGGATTCAGGTCCCCTTATTGCAATCAAGTCCCCACAGTGAGTGTGTTATCACCACAAGGATAGTACCTGACACAAACATACACACAAACACACGCCTATGCAAATTACTGGACAAGCCTAACATAGAAGTAAGACTAAAGGCTGTAGTCCTACTTTTATGTCTGACCTGTTTCGGTTCTTGCTTCTTACCCCGAGTGAGACCCCGAGTGTTTAAATGGAAGAGGATGTGGTGCTGCCACTTCAGAACTGGGAAACCATGTTTGGGATTCAACATTGGGAAGCGCTATTTTGATCCCCATGTGTGAAACGTAGGAGTGCACCATATTTACCTATAGTTCACACTGACATATTATGTGTGATTAATATCACTAAAAATGGGTGAATATTGTAGGGACAAGTTAGCGTTCGATAGAAAATAAAGCGTTAACGTGATATTGTGATGCTAGTAAGTAACATATGCAGATAGGCTGAAGTTTACTCATGAATGTGGTTAGAATTTATTATTAATGGCTTAGTGAAAATGATATAATGATGGACTATCTACATTTATTAAATACAGTGAAAATTTGCACATTCATGTAGCCCAGTGCATCTGTTAAATTGGCTCTCATTTTTAGCCTAACTTGGATTAATTTACTTTTATGTGTGATTTATTCTAGCCTCGCATCATATTTCAGTACAAACGTACAATGCAGTTAACACTTGATTTGCATGTAAACTTCAGTGTGGATGTTTTGCTGTATTTTGTTCCCATTACAGGTATGGGTAAAGCCTTATTTGTTAGCATTGAAGAGTTAATGTTTTGTTCATTAGAGTGGTTTGAAAGTACAAAGTAGCACAAGAGGAATGTGGAGATGAGCACAGGAAGAATTCTCATGGAGGAGAAGAAGGATGGCCAAGGGCAATGAGGATTGCTTATCTGTGCGAGAAAGGAGCTGGCCGATGGAAAAGGGATGGTTACGTGGAACATGCTTTTTCGGATGCAGTTGATATTGCTTGTTGATACTTAGGAGAGACAGACACCTTTGAAACATCGTAGGGTGTAGACCTATGCTTGCGTGACTTAATGCTACTTGCCCCAATAATGAAGTACTTCTACTGGAGACTTCACTGCTGGCACCCTTCTTTCCCTTTTCAGGGGCATTGCTCCATCATCCATTGGAATAGGGGTTCCTTAATAGGATAGTTTAGAGAAGGCTTGGTTTAATGCTGCTCGTTGAGACTCAATTAATGAATGTTGATGTAACTTTCTTTTGCCTGATTGTCTATTTCATATTAATTAAACTAATCATCCTTTCTGTTCTGTATTTAGCTCTTCAGGAGATTTAGACAAAATTGACTAATTGTGTGTTTTTATATGCTCATGCTAAGAGTGGTTTATGTGAACTTATTTTTGAATTTGTAATAAATCCTACTGAACCTTTTTCCATGTTGTGGAATGGGTTTTTGAGCAGCATAATGAGTTACATATTGAAACCTTGACACTTAAATTCATTTCCCTTTTGCCTCTCATGCAGTCAAAGATCCATCGGTAACAGAAAGCAAATGTGCTCAGATTTTCTCAGGGGAGTAAGCTGGAGCGCATGGTAACATGTCAGATGGTCAAAAATAGAATAAGAGTAGTCTGGACCAAACTTTTGGTGTCCTTAATCCTGAAGGCTGGAATCGAGACATGGAGGATTGATGGAGTTCCAGTGGCGGATGAATTAAGCAGTAACGGGTGAAGAGTGAGTATTAGTAGGGATGTGTGTGGCATTTGTGTTTAGCTTGTGGTACAGTATTGATTGTGTCATTTCTGGCGGAGATGCTGTGAGAGTCGTGTGAATGCGGTATTAAGTTGATGTTGAATTTGAAGTTGTTATCGGGTCCAATAAGGCCAAAGATTCCGGGAAACATTAAAAGGTGCAGAAGACAGTGTATTATATTTGTATGCTAAGTTGTGGGGTTTGTTGTGAGACGTCATTGATAGCCAGAGTTGAGATAGGGAACTATGCATGCAAGTGGTAGTTGTAAATATTGTGGTGAACCCTTTTGCGTAGAATGGAAAATTATACTGATAAGTAAATCCCCGCTGGTCAAGGTTTCATCTGTGAATGTATGCATTCCTTGAGTGGTTGAATTCTATTGATCTTTAGTGGAGCAGACAAATGTTGTTTTGTATAAGAAACCGAGTGAGAGAAAGTGTGTGTGCAGAGATTGTGAAGGAGGTTGAACTGCTGCGAGGCAGGAGAGTGAGGCCACGAATTGCAGCGCTATGATAGGTCGGTTCGTGAAATGCTGTGCTGAGATTGGTTGAAATAATTTCTTGGATACCGGACTGCTATTGGTGATCGTATTGTCGCTGAACTTAAATTTTCTCTAAATTTGATTGAATTGAATGTGTTGAAACCAACCGAAACTTGAGGGGGCCCCCCTGCAAAGCATATGGAGGGCCCCCGGGCGCCTGGCCCACCAACTACCACTTTTGCCCTTCCGCCCAAAATTCTGGCATATTTTGATTTGAAACCTTCAACATTTAATGTAATGACTCTATAGTTTCTTGCTCTTAACATTTAAGCTAAGCCATTTGTTACAATACTGTCAAGAGCAGATTATTTAACTGAGGCAGCAATCAGAACAATGCCAAGGAGCGATCCCATTGTCTCAGGAACTGCCTATGGTTGAAGAACAAAGAACACCATGAAGGGTCTGAATTAGAAGTGACATTGATGGACAATAACTTGAAACTTTGCAAGACAAGCTCAAATCTGCAATTCCATAGACTTGACTGACAAATATACATGAGAAGTACACAAAATATAACTCAGTATCTTGCGAAATCCAAGAGAAATAGACTGGTGAATTATCGGTATGCCACACACTTGTGACTGTCAAACAATTACCCTTTTATTTGTGCATAAAGGTGCAAATATGTCAAAGGTAAAAACAAGTTTAGCAGTATAAACATTAAACCAGTCTAGACAAACTATGCTTCTTTAGTTTGTGCATAAAGGCGCAAATATTTAAGCGACTGACAAAACAATAACAAGCTCAGCCGCAAAATAAACAAAGCTGTTAACTCAAATGATGCCCTTTTTGTCTGTGCAAAAGAAAGTGTCAAGGAGGGGAATATATCTCAGGTTAAACTGAATACGTTTCTTCTTGCCTCTATAAACGTGTCTTCAGAATATTGAGGTAGCCTATATATAAGCGCGCAATATTTAAAGTATGATATACTGCCAGAATATCATATTAATTACAGTTTCCTCATGGTATTCAAAGGATAGATACATTTAGAAAATCACACTATGAGTAGGAACAGTTCTTGCAGGAGCCTGAATAAATTAATTGCAGAGTTTGAAGGCTGGCACAGAAGAAAACAATACCTAAAAAGTGGACGTGAGGCTGAAGGCTGCTGACACCAGGAAGCGTGACTGGCAAATTGGACTGGTGGCTGAAGACTACTACTGCTTGGTTCACTGAATTGGAGAGATGTACTTGACCAAAAGAATGTTTGCCTCTTGGCTTTCTTTGTGCAAATTCTTATGTTAGAGCTTTCACATTTAATTCTTTTGCCAGATCACCCTCGATAACTGGAATTGTAAAAAAAAGTTTCAGTGCTGTTGCAGCATCCAAAACACTGGGCAGAAATGCATTATTTCTCAAAAATAAAAGGTCAGCCAGATCCTTTATTGTGCCTCCTGAGATAAGTTGTATTTGTTCCTTCAACGCTGCTTTGAATGCGATGAGCTGTGGAAGCTCTAGGGACAAGTCTTTTTCGTAATGAGCTGCCAGGGTCATGGCTGCTTCAAACAACTCCTCCTCACTAGCTCTGACGATTTCTGAAGGCATCATGAAATGAAAGCATTGGATTACTGTGTTCATACCAGCAAATCATGTTTTTATCTGATTAACAACAATATCTATGTTCGCATAAAATACATACACCTTCAAATTGTCTTTGGAATTGCATAACCTTTGGTCTTCACAGAGTTCATCAAAGTGTTTTTTTTTTGTGTTGTGGTTGTTTTTGTGTAAATGCAATTGAATTCTCGTGTGCTTACATTTTCAGCACTTCCTTCACTTGTTTGTAATAGTAGACTCAGAGATTCATCTGGTGATGGTGTATTCTCAGTTTCTGAACTTCCTTCAGTCACTGGGAACTGTGTAGGCCTAGCTGGTGTACTTGCAATTTCTTTCACTCCTTGTTTAATAGATGGAGGCACTGCTGACACACATTTTTTTATTTTTGCTTTCTACGTTTACTGGTGTTGTTGTTGTTGTTGTTGCCTGCAGTGCTGGCACAATTGGTGCTTCAATGCTAAAAAGTACATCTGTGATTTGATCCGGGCACCGTATTGTTCGGTCATGTGGTGGCGTCAATTGTGATTGTGGCAATGATACTTTGTCTCCTGTTGATAATGCAGCTGCATCGCCTTCTGGTAATGATACATGAGATGATGATGCACCATGATCACCAGGACACCTAGACATAGAGTCAATATTCATGAATTTGCTTATAAACTGCTCTAGTTTTGATTTATTTGGCCACTTTTGAGCACCGCATAAATACTTTCTTGGCTGTTTGCTCATTTCTTTGAGTAAAATTTAATTGTAGAAAGTCAATGTGGTGGTAGAATGCACGACTATGAAGGCAGCAGTAAGAATATTTTTTTGCAAACCACAAAGATTGTCATTGTGGCTTTTGTTCCGCCAATACTGCCTAGAAGGAAGGAAAATACAAAGCTTTATTACTAAACACTACAGTAGCTTAAACATACCATACCAGCTATTGGCTTAAAGAGTTGGCGCAAGGGCTACTTGAAGACAGGCACTGGGGGAATGGATGCAAGAAGGTGAGTACTCAAGGGAAAGATACAAGAAGGAAAAGGCACAAGGGATGGGATTAAGATGTTAATCATTCAATAGTTGGATGAGGACCATAAGAGCCAAGAATGCAGGAGTGGAAGGCAGATGCAAGAAGGCATGAACTGAATGGGTGACTGCACGGAGGCAGGAGCTAAAGGACAGAGTCAATTAGACAGGGATGGAGCGATCCAAATCCAAAATGTGTTTTCATCTACTATTCAGGGATAGTGATGTGTGTTTTCAAAATTGTAACACAGCAGCTGCTCACTCACATTCCCACCGTATGTCGGATTCCACTGCCTTCCACCCAGCCCGCCCCCGCCCTAAAGCATTTACCTGTGTGACCTGCGGCTGATGAAGACATCACTTTTAAAGTAGCAAATCAGCACTTAAATGTTTCACTGTTTCTTTTGTTAACTGTAGAGGATTTACCATTGGATCTTAGATACATGGTAAAGGACAAAGGGCCTCATTTATGTGTTTTTGCCTTAGGGCAGCGCTGCAGGCCTTCCTGCTGCGCTGCCCTACAGCAAAAGAAAAGTGCTGGAATGTGCCATATCTATCGGATATTGCGCATTCCTGTCCTTTTCCCCTGCCCTGGTGCACAATGGGCTGCTGTGGGCCAACACAGGCACCTTTGCACCATGGTGCAAGGGTACCTGCGTTACAGGAATGATTATTTTTGTGCCGGATGGTAAACCTTCCTGCACAAAAACAATCACAAAAGGCTTTGTCCTCTTTCTATGTGTGCTGCAGAATGGAGCACACATAGGAAAAGGAAAAAATAGGAGAAATAAAGATACTTCTCCTCCTTTTGCCTCCCTTATGCCCCCCTGGAAAGGTGTCTGTTTGTGGTGCTGCCTTAGAGCGACGATGTCTTGTAAATCTGGGACAGTGTCAAAAAGCCATGGATGTTGCTGGGAATGACCCCAGCAACACTAATTGCTCGCCCCTTAAACGCAGAAAACTGTGTTAAAGGGAACAATATTTACAAGTTAGCATTAAGCCCAAAAAAGTGGCATAGTGCTGCCTGGTAAACATAAAACAGGCTCCTGCGCCACCAGAGCATCACAAAAAGTGATGCACTGCAGCGCAAGGAACTTATAAATAAGCACCATAGTATGGGATTTTTCAGGAAAGGACATTGGACTCATTAAAGGAGTTGAGCCTGTCCGTATTCAAATAAAGCCAAATGTTGCATATTCAAGAACTGCACAATACAATTTGACCCCGAAATTGTGGTAGGATTCACTCCTGTGATTGAGACGATGATTGAGCAAGGCATTTTGAAAGAGATCCTGGGGAGTCCATCTAACTCTCCTATTATAGGCTTACAGAAGCCGAGCAGTAAGTACTGCATTGTGCAGGATTTTAGGAAAATAAACAATATTAGGGTACTTTGTTTTACCATGGTACCAAATCCATCTGTGATATTGTTTCAGATTAAAGCTGATTGGTTCACTGTCATCGACCTTTGTCAAACCTCTTTTTCGATGCCCCTCCATGAAGAAAGCTAATTTGTATTTGCTTTCAGGCTGGGGAATCAGGTCTCAACGTGGTGATGTGTCCCACAAGGGTATACAGAAAGCCCTTCTATATTCAATCAGATCTTGAAAAATACCTTGGAGTCATTGATCATGCCCTGTAATTTTGTCCTGATCCAGTATATCGATGAGCTTTTGGTGGCATAGACTACTTGAGTAAAACTTGAAAAATGGATACCATTGCCTTGCTTAACCATTTGGAGGAGAATGGACATAAGGTGTCCCCAAGAAACTTGCAGTGCTGTATTAGGGAAGTTCTTTACCTAGGACATCACATACTGAAAGGTGCAAGAAAGGTGTCTCTAGAAAGAATTTTAGCGATCATGCAAATGAATCCGCCATGTATCCAGAAGGAAGTCAGGATGTTTTTGGGAATGGCGGGTTACTGTCACCAGTGAACACCTAGCTTTTCCTTATTGGCCAACCCTTTACAAAGGCTGACACACATGTGTTTGATCGGGTGCCTTGGGGCAACGATTGCTTGAATGCCTTCTTGGAGCTGAGAGAATGCCTTTGTTGTGCTCCTGCCTTAGGAATGCCTGATTACAATAAAGCCTTTTTACTCTTTTGCAGTGATGAAGAAGGATGTACCCTTTCAGCATTGACTCAGAACCATGGAGGTGCCCATCGATCTGGCACCTATTTCTCAGCTACTTTAGAGCCAGTAGCGTCAGCATTACCTGTATGTCTAAAATCCATTGCTGCAACAGGTGTCAGCATCGATAGATGCAAGAGCATCACAATGGGTCATCCCCTGTCTATGTCCCTCACTCGGTGGAGATATTGTTGACAAGAACAGCACCACAGGAATAGTTGGCTCACTAAGTATGAGCATATTATTCTAGCTACGATAAACAAGATTGGAGAGTGAAGAGGTAGTGTCCTTCGTGGGCACTAGAGGTGGATATGTCCTCCTCTAGAAATTCAAACAAAACAAAAGGATCCACCTCAAAGGAGGTTCACAATTGTGTGTTCCTTTCTTGGTAGGACACACACAGTGTTTGCTGAAATACCCCTCACACACCAAAAGGGCCCTTGGTGTCATGCTTCACCATAGGGGTATTCCCACTCCGCTGCGGGACGGGGAGTACTACGACCAGCGACCACGCAGGAGCACTGATTTTACCGTCCTATTAGGATGGCGGACGGACCTGCATCCGTCCGCCATCCCCGAGGAAGAGGGAGCGTCCGCATGGGCAGCGGCGGTCCCTTCATGGCAATTAGGATGTGACTGCATCCTTGGCGGTCACATCCTGTATTTTTAACATTGGGGCGGATGCTGCTTCAAGCAGCACCCGCCGCAAGGTTAAAAAGTGCATGTTGACCTTTGCATGCACGAAGCGGCAGGCACCGCGTGGTGCCTGCCGTTTTGTGTACGCAAAGGCAGGGGGGTACCATAAGTGCCCCCATGTGCAACCCCCACCCCCTCTTCATCCCTGGGGGCCCGCAACGGGCCCCCAAACAAAAGACCGTATGCCTTTCCACGGCGGAAATGCCGCCGTGGAAAGGCATAGGACCGCAGCCATCCTAATATGCCTGGCGGTGTCTGATAGACACCGCCAGCCATGTTAGAGCTTTTCCACCACGGTCGGAAGGCGACTGCGGAAAAGTTGTGAACAGTAAAAATATCCCCCCGTCATCCTAATCTGACGGGGGGTTTTTCTTCAGTCCGCAGCGGATAATCCGCATCCTCCGGCCCGGCGGTGGCTTCCGCCGGCCCGGAGGACGCGGATTATCCGCTATCATAATCGGCCCCTATGTGTGGTGTAGGGGTAGTGAGAGGAAGGGTCAGGAATGATTGCGGAAAGTGAATTAAAAAGGACCTGGCCTCGTGGACTTAAGAAACTTTAATAGGTCATGGAGGCTGGTGCTGTTAAAAAGGTGGTTCGGAGATGTTGCTATCAAATTGTTCTGAAATTATGTGCTATATACAGAAAAGTGAAAAGATGCAAAGTATCATGCACTTTATGCAGTACCCAATCAGTATTTCTAAAATGTAAGTCTGAAAAAGAGAGAACACAGTTACAGTTACAATTGCGCCTCCCAATGTGCAAACACGTTTAGCCTGTGAATACAAAGCGTCACAATGTGACTGTGGTGTCATTAGCCTTAGTTGTAAATTGAAGACAAGTGCTGTGACCTGTTAGGATAAAAGGGACAAAACGAGACACACATACAAAAAACAGAAAACACACTCTCTATGCTTGAGATCAGAGTCAATGAAAATAAAGGTGGATAGTATGTACAACAAAGATCCATAGTTGGATACATACTAGAATATGAGCCTTTTGAATGGGTGGGAAGGGTGTTGCCACTGTATTCTGATTGGAAAAGAAAGGGTGGGAGGAAAAAATTCAAAAGGTTGGGAGAAAGACACAGCCAGCGATTCAAGGTAAAAAGCTATATATCTCTGGGTCCTTACATGGCTATGCCGTACTCACGTAGTACTCACGTAGTAGTCAACAGATCCTTGCTCAAGACAACGCCCTCCCGCCGCTCCGTAGTGTGAGTGAGTCCACGGGGGAGGCTCTATTAAACACAGATGCCGAATTTCGCCTGTGCCGAAATTCGTCGGCACCCAGAAGTGGATGTCCGATCACTTCCGGTGGCTGCGCTGCAATGCAGACTAGAGTGGTAGTGTTCAGCAAGAAATCTAAACGGAAGTGACTCCAATGCTAGAGCGCTAACCCATCCTTTCTACTGTGGAGAAGGAAGTGATTCTTATTTCAAAAGTGCCAATCTTTTAAATGTGCACATTGTAACGGAGTTCACGGTCTCTTATGACTGCAATATTAAATGTTGTAAGAGTAAATGTATTGAGTATGAATACTTATTCAATCAAAAGTGGGTTATAAGTGGCAGTTGTTGGGTGCAGGTCACATGGGGGTATATATAGAGAATCCTGCTACCGAATACATGCGGGGAAGATGTAACCTCATTAGTGAAGCCACGGTCTAACACTGTTCCATTAAGACCGCAAGGGCTCATGGTATGGTTGGGATATTTGATGTTATGCCCATAGTAGGGGGGGGGTCCGAGAGAAAAGGGACATGTTCAGAACCTTAAAGGTTCTTGTCACTTAAGTCCACCGAATGGGAGGGTTAACTTAGGAGTACGCATGGCTCTAGGCGAGAAGGTGCTCCTGGTGGTTTTTCCCATGAAGTGATTATTTTTAGGAGATAAAGGAATTTATAAAGCTTTTAATTAGGAGTGTTTTTGGAAACGGTGGTAGGCTAACCTCCACGGGGGGTCACTGTGGCATGGATTTGTAGAGTCTCCCAAAACCTGGACCAGAATGTCTCAATGATATGGTTGTCTTTGCATTGGGGTTCTTTGAAGTTCTAGGGACTCAGGGGTTTAGGACAGTTGAGCCCACGGTATGTCGTTGTTAAGACCAGTTAAGTGAGTGATCAGACGGAGCACCCAATGTTGTTCTTTTTCCAGCAGGCCATTCTCGTTGTGGAATTGCTCAATCATGGTCAAAGTTTCAAAGTTTCAAAATAAGCTTTATTCGGCTTTTGAATTTAAAACCATAAAAGCAAGCAGAGAAAAGATGCAAACATACAGAGAACCAATCCAGCAAATCAAAACATAATTAAAAGAAAAAACAAACTGTTTAGGACAAGCTAAGGGAGTTTGACGAATGAAACTATTCAAGATCCCAATCCAAAATACACAGAATCCTCCTTTGTCATCAGGTATGATAGTAATTTGGTACACCGGGGCCGGGATAAAAGTCATGCAGATCCCAGATACGGATGGAACCATCTCCAACCTTGTGTTGGGTAGAACGTAAAAAGGGAGCAATGTTTCTGTCCTTAAACTTAATTAAAATCAGATCTCCTGGAACATTTTTGGGCAGGGAACCAAGCCACCCCACCCTCCTGACGCTCAATATCCCGCCGTCTAAAACAGATGGTAAAGGTCTATGGTTTTTAAGCCAGAAAATGGCTTTATTCATTAGGTCCTGCTGTAGTTCACGTTTACCCGGGGTGAGTTGAGGGACCCCAGAGAGCACGGTAACATATGGCGCGGCTTCCGGGGGTAGGTCCAATTGATGCCTTCTTTCCAGGAGTCTATGAGTGGTATTAAGAGGAGCGTTGCTACCACTTAGGGTGGGTGGTATAGGAGGGGGGTCACAAGTGGGAAGTATGGTAGAAGCATTATTCATAGGCCTTTCATGAACGTTAGTAAGGGTAGAGGATGTGGATATCATCGTGTTGGCATTTGGTGGGAGGGACCTTATTACAGTGTTTTCGATCCTGGTCAGCCTCTCCCCCAGATCATAAATTTTTGCGACCAGTGGTGATAGAGCACTGTTTAACATTTGTTCGATTTGGGCCAGCAGGGTCGAATGAAGGGGGGATACGGGGTCGTTTGGTCGAGTCTCCACTTTATCCGAAGTTTGTGAAACAGGGTTTGGGGCGGATAAATGGGGGCTGCAGAAAGTTGGTTCGGGGGATGCGGGAGATGTGAAATTTATTAGTTCATTGTCTCTGACCACTATGGGGGGAGTTAATAAATCCTGGGCATAGTTTGTACCGCACATGGCATTCAATTCTTCCCAGATTGACATCGTGGTTGGGGAACAGGATACCGATAGGAACAATGTACAAATCGAAACAACAGAGGGGGAAAGGTTAGCATCTGATTTTACCTCCTCCTGTAGTAGAACCAAGTGTAGTGGCCCGTCCCGTCCTCCTCTGGCCTCTGAGGGCCACAGAGGGCCCGCCCTTTGCCCGGGCTTAGCCCGCGCGCGGTCCCGCGACGCGGGGGCTCGCGCTGGCCTTATGCGCACCTCCGGGGGCGGGTCTGGAAGCAGGATGCGCGCCTTCCTGGGCGCAGGGGGTGCAGGGAATTGTAGTTCCCGATCTACCGCTTCGCCGCGGTGATCGGGAAACGTCAGGCTGCAAGGTCCGGTGTCTGAAAGGGAGCAGCGCTCGGGCTGCAAACAGTCAACGATCCCCCAGGTGACCCCTCTGGTCAGGGGATGTGCCAGGTCCCCCCAATCATGGTCCATTTTAAGTCATCCATGCTGTGCGACATAGTTAGGTAGTGACTTGCCATCTTCGTGGTCCTCTTTTTGCAGCGAACTCTTGTGCTCGCCAATACGGATCCTTATTGGTCTTGATGTCATGCTGATGTATTCTTGTCTGCATGGACATGTGATCATATATACATCACGTTTCTGCTGTTGCAGTTTGTGAATCCTCTTTGTTCCCAGACTGCGCCATTTGTGAACGTGATGTTATTACTCCTTTTCATGAGATTACATGTGCTACAGTTACCACATGGGTAATGACTGTGTACAGGTGGGAAGGTGGTGGTGGCCAAATTCCTTACAGGTTTCAAGTGGGGTCTGGTATGGACCAAGATGTCCTTCAGGTTCCTGCCTCACTTGTGGGTTTAGGAACATTGGGACTCCCGCAATTGAGAATTCTCCAGTGTCTATTCACTATTTTTGAGTATTTTTGACACTTGATTTGAGTGAGTGTTGAAAATGGTTACGCAAATGGGTCTTGTTTCCTGTTCTTTGGGAACACGGTTTTCCAAAAGAGCGTCTCTGTTGTTGTTTCTTGCCCGTTTCAACCCTCTCTTCACAATCAGTTCTGGGAAAAGAACCCTATGGTGAAGCATGACACCAAGGGCCCTTTTGGTGTGTGAGGTGTATTTAAGCGAACACTGTGTGCGTCCTACCAAGATAGGAAACACACTCTTGTGAACCATATTATTCTAGCTGCAGAGAACGTGAGTCTAAAAAGATGCTCTCTTTTGAACCCTGTAACACTATTTTGCCTGATTGCGATACCAATGATGTGGAAGTGGAACATGGCTGTCTCATTGTCACCGAACTGTGCACCAAGCCACATCCTGGTATTATGGCTGAACCCTTGCCTAAATCTGATTATACCCAATTTGTAGAAGGCTCTTGTCTTAGAGACAATGAAGGACTTTTAAGGGCTGATTGTGCTGTTTGCACAATTTCGGGAGTGTTGGAAGCTACCTGGATTCAAGGAGTATGCTCCGCACAGATGGCAGAACTGATCGCTCTTACTAGAGCCTGCTGTGTTTCAGACCAGCGAAAGGTGACAATATTCAATGATATGCAATGAAAAAATAAGCACCCAGTAGATCTAAAATGTCTAACGCTTGCCTGGGAAAAACACAAAGGTTTTTGTAAAACCCTCGCCCATCAGGGTTGACCCCTGGGTGGCATGCTTCATCATTGGGTCCATCCAGTTCCGCTGCAGAACGGGGCATGCTGCGACCTACGACCTACGCTGGAGCACTTTAAATGACTGGGGAATGGTGTCTTTTTAAAAAATACCTGGCAAGTCGTTTTTTTTTTTTTATCTGACACCTATTCGGTAAACAGGGGCAATTTTAGGGCAAAAGGGGGTAATGTTCTTAATTCTAATGGTCGACATGCTTCTAGCCAAATCCCTATTAGCTATTCTTCAGGACTTAGAGAATTTACTATTTATTGTAATTGGTAAGTACCTGGTTCCACAGTCATCCAAACAACCGAAGCTTACATGAAAAAATGCCTAAGACTACTAGGAGACAGGAGGAATTACACTCCCCTAACTATGGACCCAATGGAGTTTCTAAGGATCCAGATTACCAGCATGCCCGAAGAGGCGCTGGCACATGACTGTATTTCACGCAAAGAAGGGGAATTCTCGAACAACAAGAATCCAGTTACCCCCTATTTCTATACTATCCCTCAGATCCACAAAACTTTGGAAAACCCCCCTGACACCGGATTGCATCAGGGATCAAATAGATCCTGGAACCATTATCCAGATTCGCAGATGTATTCCTAAGACCAATTGTCCAGAAAACAGGTACAGATTTGAAAGACACTAAGGCAGTACTAAGCCTACAGAAGAATGTACAATATGACCCTGATATACACATCCTTATGGGTTTAGACATTGAGAGTCTGTATATGAGTCTCCCACATGCGGAAACATTCAACATAATAGAAGATGTACATTTCAAGGAAGAAGGGACCTTTCAGACACCAAGGAACATGGTTACGGAGTGCTGTAATTGATCCCTTACAAAAAAAACGTTTCAAATTAGAGGATACAAGATACCCACAACAACATGGGACCAGCATGGGAAGCACTTTTACTCCAAGTGTTGCTGGCCTCTATGTACACCACTTGGAAATTCATAAGATCCTTAGGCCTCTCAACCCTTTTCTGAAACATATCAAACTATGGAAAATATATATTGACAAAGTATTGGTCATCTGGGAGGGTAACGAAGAGACAGCAACAATTTTCTTAACCAGGCTCAAAACACAGAATGAATTCCTAAGATTTACCAGCACCATGAGCAAAAAGGAACTGTTGTTTCTGGATCTCTACATAATAGTGGAACAACTGGGAGTGTTGCAGGGATACTACACAAATACAGAACTATGCGCAGGAAATGAGACCTTGGTGTATAGGGACTGAGTCTTCCTACCACCTTTGTACCCACAAGCCCAGGACCGACGAGCTATAGTGTTGCACTTGCTCTGCTACTCACTCACAGAGAAACAAATGATTAGACACCCCAGAACACAACACTCCCACATCTCTCAGGAATCGCGGTAAAAAGAAACACCCTTTTGCTCACTCTCTTGTACTTGTCCACAATCAGATCTGACGGAGACACGAAACTGTTGAAAATATTTATTTTAACTAACGTGACCTAACATGCAGTATACGTGCCACCACAAGCATGAAAATGCATAGTACAAATATTGTCAACATAGCCGTCAGTCCATAAATCATGAAGGGAGATGTCATCATAAAAAGATTATGGAGAAAGGAGTATAGTGCTGTAATGACCGGATTTTCTGACCAAGTTATCAGCTCACCCAAACACCACAAACCCAGTCATCACGTAACTTCATCCCTTCCCAGACCCTATTTACAACAGTACCTGGGGTACTTACCTGGGAATAGGGAACCCACAATATATACAAGCTTACACAGCTAATACACCACTAAATCCTGAAGGAACTACAGAATTCCATCCTATATCCTATGATCTCACCTTATAGCCCCACAACAATCTGGCTCAGGCTAATCTACTCTCTCTCGTGTCGGAGAGCAGCTCCAACATATAACGCCCTATCATGAGCGATCTCTCTTTATAGTGTCCCCACTTGTAGTCCCACGACAATCCGGCCCGGACTACTCTACCCTCTCGCTCCTCGGGGAGCAGCTCCAGTGTATAACGCCCTATCCTGAGCGACCTCTCTTTATAGTGTTCCCACTGTCCTATTAATACCTCCTGCTCTCTATTGGTAATTTCCTAAGTACCTAATATCTACTGGAAGTATCTTCTATCTCATATGAATTATTATTATCCCTCATGTAATGGATAGGAGATCCGATCCTCTCACACAAGAACTTCCAAATTATTACATTCAAGAACTATTCCCTGATATGATTTACACTCTCCCTTCACCTTCGTCACCCCTCCAAAGCACTGGAACCCTTCTCTGGTCTTCGTCTCTGTCTCTCTACTGAATCTCCTGAATTCAGACTGAAAAATAGACGACACCGGTTTTCACAATACTTTGTGGATGATAAAAATCCATTTCGTGAGGGAAACAGGTATGAGCAAGAGGTGACATTACCTAATAAATATGAGAGTCTTTACCTTGATTTGTCTTGGGTGTCAGAACGCTATAAAACTGACTAGGAAATAGGTCAAGCTCCGGTACGCAAATGGGCTCACAAAGACAACAGACCCTATGTAGATATTGTAATTTTTTGGAGACATCGTAACATACAGAGGGCCCGAGCATTAGTTGATACAGGAGCGGAGGCCAACTTAATTTATGGAAATCCGAAAAGATTTAAAGGACAATTTTTCACAATTACTGGCCGAGGAGGTAAAGAAACCTCCGCAGTGCAAACTGATGTTGACATGAAAACAGGTAGAATTCCCCGAAAACAATATTCTGTATTGGTAGTCTCCCTTTGTGAATACATAATTGGAATTGCCATTTTAAAAGGCATGACATTATATTTAGATGATGGATGTTATCGATTTGGAGACAGGAACTACATATCATCAAAGTCCGTGAGAGTTGGACGTTTGGGAATTCCCCCCGTAAAAATTCCTCAAGCTACAAAAGTAGTTTCTCAGAAACAGTATTGCATTCCAGGTGGGCATGACGAGATTAGTGCCACAATTCAGGATTTAGTGGATGCAGGAGTTATAACCCCAGTTACTTCTACCTGGCATAATAATGGCCGGTGCACAAGAGTGATAATTCCTGGCGCATGACAGTTGATTACCGCGAATTGAATAAACATACACCCCCTTTGACTGTTGCAGTACCTGACATTATTACTTTGATTAAGAGAATTCAAAAGCATTCTGGGACCTGGTATGCTTCTATTGACATTGCTAATGCTTTCTTTTCCATTCCGATTGCCCCTGAGTGCCAGGAACAATTCAGTTTTACATGGAATGGACGTCAAATGACTTTCAGATGTCTTCCCCAGGGCTACGTGCATAGCCCTGCCATCTGTCATCGGCTGGTGGCAGAACATTTAACTGAAGTCCCAGTGAATCCACAAGTACAGGTGTGTCATTACATTGACGATATTTTAATTCAAGATGCAACACAGGATATGGTTCAGACCCAATTAGACCAAATCATAGCTCTTTTACAAAACAGAGGTTGGGAGATCAATCCAGACTAATTGCAAGGTCCAGCACAAAGTGAAATTTTTTTAGGTATTAATTGGCAGGAAGGAAATCGAGAAGTGATTCCACAAGTGAAACAGAAAATTGCAGAATTTGCAGTCCCTAAAAATAGAAGGGAAGCACAGAGATTCAATGGTTTATTTGGCTTTTGGCGTCAGCACATCCCACATTTGAGTCAGATCTTAGCCCCTTTGTACAAAGTTACCCGTAAAAAGAATGCGTTTGAATGGAACAAACCGCAGCAAGATGCGTTTGACTTGGCAAAAGAAGCAATTCAGCATGCTTTGGATTTGTGGCCAGTGCGTGATGGTGATGTGGATTTGAATGTGTCTGTGCAAGGTCCGTATGCGAATTGGAGTTTGTGACAAAAACAAGGTAGGACAAAAGTACCGTTAAGTTTCTGGACTAAAAAGTTACCCGATGCTGGTGAGCGTTATACCCCATTTGAGAAACAGTTACTTGCATGTTATTGGGCTCTGGTGGATACCGAGCAATTGACTTTAGGACATGATGTGATTTTGAGACCTGAAATTCCTATTATGCAATGGGTTTTGAGTTCACCAAAAACTCACAGAATTGGACATGCTCAAGAGGCGAGCATAATCAAGTGGAAATGGTATATACAAGACAGAGCACGTGTAGGACCACAGGGTGTTGCAGCTTTACATGAGCAAGTGGCGCAGGCGCCGTCAGGAGAAGCAGAAAGTGATTACTCCATACCTATAGTACAGGAATCCCCTGTTAAGTGGGGTAAGCCATTTGATGATTTGTCCGTGGAGGACAGAAAACATGTATGGTTTACGGATGGTTCAGCGAGGTACATTGGAGAGAAAAGGCATTGGAAGGCAGTATCCTACAATCCGCTCACACAAAAACTGCTGAGTACCACAGGTGAAGGGAAAAGTAGTCAGTTTGCTGAGTTATATGCCGTTCATCAAGTTTTGAGACAAGAATTGCCTGGTACATATCATATATTTACTGATTCTTGGTCCACTGCTAATGGTTTGGCGGTTTGGTTACCGACATGGAATTCACATGACTGGAAACTTCATTCAAAAGAGCTTTGGGGTAAGCACTTATGGCAAGAGATTTGGGAATTACTTCCTCAAAGTAATGTAACGGTTTTTCATGTTGATGCTCATACACATGTAGACTCCCTTGACAAACTTTTTCACCAAATTGCAGATGAGAAATCTAAAATTTCTGAGGCAATGATGGACAAACAAGATTTTGATTTGGCGGGATTGGAGAAATGGGCCCACCAGAAATCAGGACATTTTGGAGAAAAGATCACTAGCAGGTGGGCTGCTGACAGAGGAATTTATATTCCTCTCGATTTGATTAAAGATGCCCCTTGTCCCATATGTCAGCACTCTAGACAGCGAGCAGTGCCTCACATTGTGAAAGGCCAATTACATCGAGGAAAATCCCCTGCACAGATTTGGCAAATAGATTATATAGGTCCTCTTCCCATGAGTAAAAATTGTCAATATGTTTGCACAATTGTAGACACTTTCAGTGGTCTTTTAGTTGCATTTCCCTGTAAGAGAGCTACCCAGCTAAACACTATTAAAACGTTAGAGCTGAATATTCTATACTATGGTGTTCCACTTCAAATACAGTCTGACAACACATCTCATTTCAAAGGTAAGTTAGTTCAAGAATTCTGTGTGGAAAACAACATTGAATGGGTGTTCCATATACCTTATTACCCACAGGCCGCAGGCCTTGTGGAGAGAATGAATGGCTTGTTGAAAGATCAATTACGTAAGCTTTCAGATGGAACTTTTAAGAACTGGAGAGATCATTTATTTGATGCATTGCTGATTCTGAACAATCGCCCTTATCTGAATTCTAATTCCCCATTAATGCGTTTATTCCCTCCAGCTATTGATGCTAAACCAAATACTGTTGAGAGTACAGTGATGTATTGGGAGATTTCCCCTGGAGCTCTAGCTCCATGCAGAGCGACCCCAGGTTCTGCAGGCTTGGACCTGCATTCTGTAAACACCATTACTTTAAAGAAAGGACACATTAGTATTGTGGAAACCGGAATTGGTGTTCAAATACCCGTTGGAAGTTTTGGGTTAATTGCCCCGAGATCTGGCTTAGCCTTAAAAGGTGTCCAGGTGCTCGGAGGTGTCATTGACAGTGATTATCAGGGAGAGATTAAAGTGATCCTGTTAAACAGTGGTGAATCTGATTTATTGATGCACAAAACAGACCGAGTTGCTCAATTGCTAATTATGCCTGTCTTCAGTGGTGAGATTCAAAAAGGCACTGCCCCAACTCTGTTAACTGTTCGTGGAAAAAAGGGTTTTGGCTCCACTGATAATCCCGGAGCGAGAGTGTGGGTTCAGTCGCCAACAAATCCCCCTGAACAGGCCGAAATCATTGCAACAGGTCAGGACAATACTGTCCTAGTGATGAGGCCAGGGCAAGATAGCTGGGATGTAGTTCCAGCAGATAAATGTTACTTGCGAGAATGAATAATACCTGTATTTGATTCCGTTCTCCTAGACCATCGAATGGATTGCCACAGGTGTCGTCGCTGGACTCCATTTGGTTTGCTGCGCCGGGAGACGGGAGGGCCCCCAGGACTGGACTAATTCCTTGGACCGAAGACTTCGTTCTTCTGCATCATGGGATTCCTCATCGAACTTTTGGATTACCTTAGCAAATAAACTTACGGATTCCAATCATTTTTGTTTGACCCCTATGCATTCAGTAACTGATATTCTAGCGACCTGTTTGGTTGCTGTCCCCGCTTCTATGGAAACACTTTCCCATATTTTTAATTTAACTGATGCTCATCCTAATGTAATTTTCAGTGACTTTGCGGCCTATGACTATTGTGCTTTCTGTACAGTTCTGACTGATTCACAACCCCCGTTCAAATCCCTAATCAACTTATAATGTCACCGAGGGTGACCTTTGTTTCTTTATGACCTGTAATCCCAGATTCATTGGCACGTGTGTTCAATTACGACTAAATAATGCTACTTCGTTTTCAGCCCATGAAAGGACTTTATGCTTTACTAGAACACCTAATTCATGTATTTCTGTTAAAAATAATATGACTTGTAGACGTCTTGTAGTTACAGCTAGTCACTATCGTATTGTATTGTTACCCACTGGTTGGCTATTTTCATGTGGCAATATATCTTGGCCCTATATTCCTGCAAATATTGCTGGAGGTCCTTGTCCTTTCCAATACTCTGAGAACCATCTGTTCAACTAACTTCTTCACTCTGGTTATACCAATTCTGGCTACAAACTAACTCCAACTGCTCTAACACACCAACTCATCATGTAGCTTCGGTCTCTTCAAAGGATCATCTGCCTGGCAAAGATCATCTGCCTGCCAAAGATCATCTGCCTGCTCTACCTCTCTGCACTTCGATAATATTGAGAGCTCTTTGTTCGTGGAAATTTCCAGACAGTAACTCACCGCCCACCAGACTCCTGTACCAGGCCCCGGGCTCTCGACGCTCCCACAGTGGCCACCTGTTGTTGCATCTTAAACCCGAGCTCCGTTTACATTCCTCTAATAAGGGCCAGCTCTGACCGGTTCATCTCCAGCAAACAACAGCTCACAACTAAAATATCACTCTTGACCTACAAGTGCCTCGGACAGCCGAGGCAGAAAGGAAAATGGAGTCTCTCTCGTTTGGGGCCTTGTAGGCCCGAAAAAGATGAAAGAGACGCACAGCTCTGTCAAAGTACATAGGCAAGCCCTACCAATAGGTAATATTAAGTCAGGAATAGAGAATCTACCTCCTAATATAAGCCTTCAGGCCCGAAAACGATATAAGGGGCACTGAATTATGTCAAAGTCAATAGGCAAACCCTAAGAATAGGCTAAGAATAGGGATCTATCCACTATACTAAGATGGTAGTAGACCACAGTCACCACCACTCAGAAAATAGAACAAATTATCCGGTCACTACAAGTGCCTAACCTCTCTCTCCTTGCCAATGAGAAGTATTATTATATAATAGAAGATCTCTGGGCTTTGTCAGCAGACTCCATACCTTAGCCTATAGATGATAGATCTACATCATGGGTGCTCTTTTCCCTGGAAAGGTCCCTCTCCAAGTGTCTCTCACCTATTCGTGCACCCCACTAAAAACCCAAGTACGTTGTCCAAACAACAGCTGCATTGGTAAGCTTTGTCTAAGGGCTAAGGACTGGCCAGAACAAAATAACAAGGGGCATTGTTGTTTGACCTTGCACAAAATGTTCAGTCAAAATCCCAGGAAGATGCAGAGAGCGAACAGAGCGATGAGTTCTCATGTGAAAGCAGTCTTTGAACTTATCGTAAAAAATAAAGACATGTAGTAGCGTCTGCAAAGCAGCAGGTAAGCTGCAACATGCTCATGCTAAGTTAGTGAAAAACGACAATGTTCCTATGGGCCACATGACTCCCTCCCCTTGGCCAGGGCATTAGCCTTATGTAAAAACAAAGATCAGAGGTAAGCAGAGGTAAAGAGTCTTTGTCGAAGGCCAATCCATGTAATTTTGAAACCAAAACAACTTGTTGTACTGCCAGGATATAATGTTCTAAAATTTTGCCAATTGAGCGCTCAAAAGTGCTAACCCGTCATGGTTAGTCTTCAAAGCCAAAAATGTTGCGGGGAAAACGAAATACCAAGAAAACCAGAACGCTGTCCGTTCCTTCCATCATAAAAATGTATGGCATCCAGTCTAGTAGGTCAAACAAGAACACAGGCTTCTCACATCGAGAAGCCGTTAGGAGCATCTCAGGCCAACCTGTGTTAACCTCGATGAAACTGCTGTCTATGAGGCGCTGTGCAAGAGCACAGGTCCTCAAGTCTGCCGTTGGCCCCAGTAGAGGATTGCACACCAAACGCCTACCCCTGGCACACACCTGGTCATGGGCCTTCAACTGACCATTTAGCAGACAATAATACAGGGCAGCGTGTGTGTTATTGGACAGGCAGACATCCATGGCCCATTGAAAAGGGCACCGAAGGCAGTGAAACACAGGTTGCACCCAGGGGAAGTAGGCATAACGGAAGGTCAGCCAGTAGTCAATGGCAAAAGACTCCACTGGCATAGCACCAATGAGCTGCCACATACAATCAATGTACAGTCGCAACTGGACCGGGTTTGGTAGCTCCACAGATCGAGAATCCATTGTGAAGCAATAATAGGAGAACCAGCACGCCGCAAACCAACAGGAGCACCAGGGGAAACCCTCCAAAGGCGCTGGAAAAATAGAATAAATAAAGGGCGAAATTAATCCAAAAATAGTCTGAAAGGAAGAAACAAGGTCGGATCCCGAAGTTTAAAAAAGTGAGCAAGGCCCGCCTTATCAGTCGCATTAAGTATTTGGGGCCAGATGTAGGTAGGCTAATACCGGTCGGTAACGGCCGAATTTACCGATTTTCGGCCGTTACCGACCGGTATTGGGCATTCGGGATGTAGGGGACCCGAAAACATCCGAATCTGTAAATTTACCGAATCGGTAAAGTTACCGAATCGGAAACCTTACCGATTCGGAAAAAATACTGAATCTGTAAAGTTTCCGAATCGGTAAATTTACCGATTCGGAAAAAATATCGAATCGGAAAATATACCGATTTGGAAACATTACTGAATCAGTAAATTTTCCGAATCGGAAAATAAGAAATGGCAAAATTAGTTTTTGAGATGTAGGAAACCTCTTAAATACCGATTTTGCATGAAATTTAGGAGTCGGTATTTACCATGGATTCAAATCAGGTGGTAAACAGGTGCATGGTATAAAAAAGGCCCCAAAATGCAACATTTTCACCAGAATGGCGGCATTCTATGTCATTGCGAGGTGGATACGGCTACAGGCAGAAGGAGAGAGGGTCTGGAGGAGGGAGGAGCAGGTGTACAGGCAGAGAACCACTCTATTCCAGCTTACTGAGCCTGAGATCCTCCAAAGGTACAGGCTGGCTCCCCAAACTATCCTGGACCTAATCAGGGACCTTCACCCACTATTGGAACATCCAACCACAAGGGCACACGCCATCCCACCCCATGTGCAGGTGCTGTGCAGCCTACACCTGCTTGCTTCTGGGAGTTACCAGAGTGTGGTTGCTGTGGTAGGTGGGGTGTCCCAGAGCTGTCTGTCACGTTTCTTTAAAAAATTCCTTGATGCCATGTTGCAGAGAATGCATTTGTACATCAGCTTCCCTGCAACGCATGCAGAACTGCTAAGGACAAAGACAGACTTTTATCAGATGGCGCATTTCCCAAACATAATTGGATGTATTGATGGTACCCACATACCAATATGCCCACCTGCTGCCACAGAGTACATTTATCGGAACCGGAAGTCCACCCACACCATAAATGTACAGGTGATCTGTGATTCCAAGTACATGATCACTGACCTAGTAACCAAATTTACCGGGAGTACCCACGACTCCTACATCTTCCAAAACAGTGGGATCTACGCACGCCTGACAGCGGGGGAATTTGGAGAAGGATACTTGCTAGGTAACACACTGGGTGAAACTCCCTTGATACGTATTACAGGTGGATGTGTGTGTGTGCATGTGAGTAATGTTTTTTCTCTTGCCATTAGGGGACAGTGCATATGCCCTCCGGTCCTTCATCCTCACTCCCTACCTCAACCCTACAACACCAAGTCAGAGGAGATATAACAGGGCACACAAGACAACCCGTAACATTGTGGAGCGCACCTTTGGCATGTGGAAGAGCAGGTTTCACTGCCTCCACAAGAGTGGAGGTGCCCGCCAGTACACATCAATCATCTGCTGCAAGATGATTGCAGCCTGTGCTATGCTGCACAACCTTGCGGTCAAGAAGGGCACAGCAGTGCAACTCTCAGATTATGAGGACCATGATGATGAGGAAGCAGTGCCTGAACCACACGCATCTGGAGTTGCAACACCTACTGATGGCAGACACAGGCGGGATGAGATCACACGCAACTACTTTTAAGTGAGTTAAGATACACAGACAGGTGGAGTATGCACCAAATGTAGTTTATTTTGGTAAAGAGGTAGATTTTTAAAGCACAACTGTGCAACAAAAAGTATTTAACAGCAATGATGTCAGTCCTGGTTCACATCACCATGAACTTTAAAAAGTCATTTCCTTCCTCGCTTCCCTGTAACACCTGTAGGTTGGTCACCCTGCTCACTGTCTTGCTGGCCTGTGGCCTCAGCGTGGCGCCTGCTCCTCCTTGTTTCAGGGACAAGGGTGCTTCCTATGCTGCTCCTGCTGGTGCTCTCCTCACTGACAGGCACATCCAGAGCAGCTGTATGTGCAGTTTGGGCATTTAACAGCGCCTCAAGAGCACTGGTCATCCTGCCCAAGCCCCTAGGGACCTCATTGGTGTTTGGGTCATGGCCTCCTGCATGTTACTGCTTCTCCTGCATGACAGTGATGTGGCATTGGCCAGGCGGTTGATGGCTTTAGTTAGTCCATGACCACGCTGCCTTTTTCTGCGCCGTGCCTCGAAATCAGTGTCTAGTTTGGTGCATAGCAGCTGCACCGAGTTGCCAATAACGCGCATCCCTGCTGCCATCTCTTTGTTGACTTGTACCAGCTCACTGATGCCCTTTCCTATTTCCCCAATGTTGCTGTTCAGGGACCTCATTTGCCGTTGGCATGCCTGGATGGCTCTTCTCTGCATCCTCTGTATCCTCACCATGCTCCCCTCAAGACCACGGAACACACTTGGACCCTCAACTGGTGCATCTGCTGGCCTCTCCTGGACTCTGTGGCGTTTTGCACCACTATGGACCACCCCTGCACTGGAGTGCCTTGTACCAGTGCTGATATCTGCAGGCAAGTTGTGTGTGTCGTCGCCCTCACTTAGCCTGTCAGCTGCTGCAGACTCCATTCCTATGAGTGGGGCCACTACATGCCTCCTGCTGGGTTGTGATGCAGGTGTGGACTCATGCTGTGATGCTGGCATTTCTGGGGATGACAGCAACAGAGGGGATTGTGGTCTGTCTGGGGACGCCAGGAAGTGTTGAGGCATCTCCGTGTCTTGTGCAGGAGGATGGCTACTTGATGCACCTGTGTCCTGTGGTACGGTGTGGGTAGTTGGACCTGCTTCCTGACTGCCCTCCCTCTCAGGTGGTGTGTCTTCAGTCTCCTGCGAGCGCCTGCGAGACGTTTCACCTGTGGACATATGAGCGTACATTAGCTAAGCGCTACTATCTCACAGTCACTACAATTAAATGTGTATCACATTGGCTATATTCTCTATGCAGTCATTTACTTCACTAATTGGTTGTTGTGCTGTATGCCATGTTATTGCATCTCTTGACTACATATCGCATCATGAATTGGCCCTGTATAGTGCTAGCAGTACTGGACTGGGGTTCACTGGGCACAGGGGGTACAGGTAAGGATGATGGTATGGGGGTATGCTGTGCATGTCTCTTACCTTTTTTTGTTGCAGCTCTGGCTGAGCTGTCTACTTCTCCCAGTCCGCAGATGCTGTCCGGTTCGATGGTTGAGGCCACCATCTCCTCCAGGTCAGTAAGGGGGGTGCTGGGTTCTTGCCTCCACCAGTTTTGGATGCCTGCTTATGATGTTCAGCCATTTTCTTTTTGGTTGGGCTCCTGAGATCATAAAATCTTTTTTTCAGGTCCTCTGTGTCTCTGGTGGTCACCCCAACTGCATTTACTTTGTCCAAAATGTCCAGCCAGATTTTTCTTTTGGCAGATTCTGCCACAGTGAGGGACTGCCTGCCAAACAGTTTGTGGTGCACCTTCACCACCTCCTCCACAGGTACCTGCAACTCCATGCTGCTGAATTTGAGCTTCCTCTACCTCTCAGGCTGCTCTTTTTCCTTGCTGCTTGCCATTTTACACTTTTAAAAGTGCAAACCTTTCTGCTGCTCAGTGACTCGGCTCTGCTCCAACTGCCTTTCCAGGAGCTTCTAATTAGTTGCAGCTGCCTGTGTAGCCACTTCCTGGGACGGAGGGGGAGGGTGGTAGCACCTGATTGGCTGCCTGCCTAAGTTTCACTTTTGTTTGCTTTCCGATTCTGTATTTACCAAATCGGTATTTACCGATTCGGTATTTACCGATTCGGTATTCCCAATGTATTCCTATGCGGCGAAAGGCCCATAGGAATGCATGGAGGATTCCGATTTGGTAAATACAGAATCGGTAAATACAGAATCGGTAACTACAGATTCGGTAAATACAGAATCGGTATTTTCCGAATGTCCGATACCGATTTTTACTGAATCAGTATCTTTTACCAATTTTTTATCTACATACCATTTACCGATTCTAAAATACCGATTCGGTAAAATTTGGTATTTTATAATCGGTAAAATCGGTTTACCTACATCTGGGCCTCAGTGTATTAATCACCAAAATGAAATGGGAGATTTGTGTTTAGCAGCGAGTGTATCTCGCTTGCGGTTCTTGCCACCTGCAGTTTGAAGGTCTCTCGCACTGATGTGAGAACCACCTCTTGTTGAAACAATAGCGCTTTGAGTCTGCTTAGTTTATTTAAATCTGTTTTCAAAGTTGGAATGGAAGGCCAAAGTGAACTATCTACAATCCTATGTGGTGGTGTGTGATGTTCTGCATCTCCTCTGCATCGCCTTCTTCATAAGGAGGAGATTGAGAGAATCATAATATGTCATGGTTAGAATATTAGAATGTTGTATATGTCATTTGATGTGTCATTCACTGAACTGTGTAGACAAAAGGAGGGAGAAGAGATCTGTCCGATCAACAGGGCAAGAGTACCACTAAGAGTGAGTGGAAGGTCCAGCCACAGTATGTGCCCTGCTGGAATACGTGTTACAACAAAAGAACTGGGCTGTTCCTTGGGAGGGTTTGTGTGCAGGTCACAGGAGTGTGGGGATGAAGTGGAGGTTCAGTGGGAACCTACCGAGGGGTATCCATTTTGTTGGATATACTGGCCTCACACACCTTTGCAGGTGTCATGCTTCATCATAGGCAATACTCCTCGTTGGGTAGGCGGTGCAATCCCCAAAGGGCAACACCTCAAAGAGGGGCTCTTTAGCGGAGATCTTTTAATCCAACTGCCTGTGGGTGAAGTGCGGGTGAGGGGCCAGGGTATTGTAGACGGAGTGGTGAGTTAAAATGAAGCAAAGGGTACCAGAAACAACAAAACTAGACTAGAAGGTGTAGAAAGTGGTCAACATGTTTCTCGCTAAAGTACATTGACACGCGATTCATCAGGACCTTACAAATCAGATTGTCAGTCTACAATAATGATCTATATCAGTGTCATTTTAACCATTACGGATTATGGAATGGAGTACCTGTGTTACACTGATCCTTGCCTAAAGGTCAAGTTTTATATGTAACAACAATACCCGGCGGGTCATACATCGGGAGTGAAGCCTCTGTAGCTAAGGTTCAATACTCCCGTGTCTGTGCTTCTTCTCCTACCCCTCTCCGCAGGGACCGGATAGAAGTGATACTGATATAGATCATTATTGTAGACTGACAATCTGATTTGTAAGGTCCTGATGAATCGCGTGTCAATGTACTTTAGCAAGAAACATGTTGACCACTTTCTACACCTTCTAGTCTAGTCTTGATCTAGGAAACATTATTTTCCAGCAAGTCCAGACTAGCTGCTGATTTTAATTGACGCAAGGGACCACCCGAATAAAGTTGTTTCTGGTACCCTTTGCTTCATTTTAACTCACCACTCCGTCTACAATACCCTGGCCCCTCATTCACTGAACTCACAATGTTCTAAGGAGTTTTGAAGATAAACCAAGAGTTACTGTTTGTTCTTGGATGCTGTTGGATGGGATCTTTACTGAGGAATTAATTGGAGATTTACCATCATTTATGTGTCCTGATTTTATGATCAAGAACACTTCACTGGCGTAGTCAGCAGTTCCTGAAGAACTGAAGATCCCAACACAGAAGATTGGTGAGGCATATTAAGAATTTTTAAGGAAATTGAAAATTTGAACCCTCTTTTCACCAAAGTCATTTTAAAAGAAAACAACAACAAATATTATCTGAGTTTCATTTTATTCTCCGTTGGAGTAGATAAAAGCGAAATTCAAATTTTATAAGTGATTATAAAATGCTGGAAGACTGAAATGGAAAGTTATTAATTAATTTAAAGATTGTGCCTTGATAGCACGTGCGGCTGTATTTATGCTCGCGGTTTAATTGCACCAGCAGGAGTGTTTTGATGTTGCGACTGTATTTAGGTTTACTTGTGTCTTGATTGCACCAGCGGGAGTATTCATTCCAATTAGTCTTCTCAGTTTGTTTTAATTTGAACTAGTGAGCTTGTTTCAATTGAAGCTGTAACTACATACATCTAAGCTCACATGATGTGTAAATTAAGCTACCTGATGTAATCGGAAAAAAATCAAGAATATTTTGGCAGCAGCTCTTAAAGACCTTACGACGCTTAATAAAATTACTGTCTCTGCCTGAGAATAAAAGCCGACATTTAAGCTTGTTTTCTTCAGTGAAAGAGAAGTGCATCAATTAAAAGTAAACACCAACTGTTCCTTCATTAGGAAAATTGAACCGTCACATCTGTCCGTGTTAAGCATTCAAGATAGAGAGGGGTTCTTTTAAAAGAAAATAAGAACCACTTACTTGTTTTGCCCACGCTGGAGAATCATCAAGAGTTCCAGATTGATGGAGCTCTTCGTCATTATTGCTTTGTAGAATCTTCATCTTCCTCAAGCAAAGTAACCTCACGCACCGTGGTACGACGCCATACGTCACTGGTGGATATTTTGTTGCTACGGTGATTGGGCTAACAAGTTTTCCTACAAGCGCTGATGCGCACAGCATGTTTTGAACATTTGATGCGCAATAAGCAATGGGCATCTTTAATAACGCTGACAAGCACAGCCTTGTTTTTGAGCATTTGATGCGCAATAAGCAGCAGACATCTTTAATAATGCTGACGCGCACAGCTAAGCTCCTTTTCATCAAAGTGTGCATGGTAAGCAGCACTAGTTAGCAACATTGATGTGCACAGCTTTCTTCATGTATTTTGTAGCGCTCAACATTTCATAACGTTGATGCGAACAGCCTTTCTTTTATTTTGTTAATGCTCTACATCATTTGCTACTTTGATGCACTCAATGAATATCACGCTGATGTGCACAGCTATATAAATTGGGATTAATTTACATGTGTTTCATGTTATAATTCGACAAGAATTGTGTGAAAATAATCATCTATCATACCATGCTATGGAATAACCATGCTAAAAGATTATTAAGTAGTATTGTGTATATACTATAGAGAGTTTTGGTTAAGCAATTTGGTTATACATGCCTTTTGGTTATGTAATGATATAGTGAAGATATATAGTTTTGCTTGTTTATACATTAATTGCTAAAGTTGACCATGCAGAATGTTACTGCAGCTCCATTTTTTCTTACCAGTCCTTGTATACCCTCTATACAATGGAAAAAGTGGACAGAAGTGTTTGAGAGATACGCCAGAGTGTGTGGACCTTCACTCAGCGCAGAGAGGAGATCCGCATTACTTTTACGTTGTTTAGGATCAGAAGGTCAGGATGTGTTTGACCATCTACCAGAATTATCTACAGAGGAGCAAATGGTCTTAATGACTATGAGATATGTATTAAGAATTTGGATAAACACTATCTGCCAAAAGTGAGTACTATCCTGGAACGGTACAAATTTGCAAAGCGAATGCAGGGTGAGGAAGAAACTGTGGAAAGTTATGTGACTTATTTAATAAAGCTTGCATCTTCTTGCAGGTTCGATAATTTTACAGATGATCGAATAAGAGATCAATTCATGTTCAGCTATAACATGGAAAAGGTCCGAGAGGAGTTGTGGCTACGTGATGAACCCACTTTGGATGAGGTTTTGAGCGTAGCCAAGAGAATTGAACACTCTATAAAATGTGCTGCAGTCTTGAAGATTGATTCGATAAAAGAATGTAAAGTTCAAGAAGTTAAAAACAAAAGTAAGATGAGTACGTCACTTAAAGGAAAGAACTTAAAAGACAATACATTTATCAAGGACAAGTCTAATGCCTAGAAGTGTTTCAGGTGTGGAAGCAGTGGGCACTTAGCTAACAGTAAGAAGTTTCCAGGTTTAAATCAAACATGTCTTAAATGTAAGAAAAAGGGTCACTTAACTTCTTTACGTAAAAGTAAACCAACTTCTAAAGTCAAAGAAGTTGAGGTATATGAAGAGGACAATGATGAATCACATTCTGATGATTATGAGTGTGGTCAAATCATTGTACAAGTGGTGAGTGGTGACAAAAAGAAAAGTTCTCCGTGTGATGAAATTTTGGTTGAAGGTGCTAGTACGAAAGTTTTATTTGACTCAGGTGCAAAAATTACCTTTGTTTCGAATAAGTTCTTCATGGAGAAGTTGAAAGACAAAGTTAAACTGTCAAAACCTGACATAAGGCCTTTGCATACGGTGGAGAAGCTATTGATCTTCATGGATATTTTATAAGACTCATAGAATACAAGAATAGATTTGTCTCTGGAAAAGTTTATGTTTCTAACAAGGGGGACAGCATCATAAATCGGATACATCAAGGTGATTTAGGAGTTTTCCTAGATCCTAATGCTAACCCTCCTATACAATTGAGGTGTAATGTGAACTCAATTCTTGAAAGTAGTAGTGGAGATTTAGTCTCTGATCTTAAAAAGAACTATCCAAATGTGTTCCAGAAAGAGTTAGGTTGTCTCAAAGGTTACAAACAAAAGATCATACTTAAGAAGGGGGTCATTCCCGTATGCTGCAAAGTAAGAAATGTCCCCATATCAGTTAGAGATGACATGGAGAGAGAGATAGAGAAACTTAAAAATTGGGGAATAATAGAGAAAGTAGAAGGATCTGAATGGTTGGCCCCAGTGGTGGCAGCACGCAAATCAAATGGCGACCTGAGACTATGCATTGATTTGAGGCAATTAAACAAATGTGTGGGTGTTGACAGGTATCCTGTGCCGAATATAAATGAACTATTGGTCCTTTTGGGTGGAACTAAGGTTTTCAGTACGGTGGATTTAACTTCAGCATATCACCAGATAGAATTGGATGAATCAAGTTGTGATTTAACTTAATTCATTACGCCCTTTGGCACATATAGATTCATACGCATGCCATTTGGATTGGTGTCAGCTTCATAAGTTTTTCAAAGGGTTAATGGAAAATGTCCTTCATGGTTTGGCAGGGGTTCACGTATATTAAGATGACATTCTGGTAGTGGTAGATAATGATCGTCAACATGATGAGAGATTAAAAAGTGTGCTGGAAAAATTGAGTGATCATAACCTTACCATTAAGGCCGAAAAATGCAAGTTTAAGACTAATTCCATTGATTATTTAGGTCACAATATCACTAGTGAAGGAGTTAGACCAAAATCTATGTTGATTAACACTATTCAGGACATGTGTTCTCCCACAAATAAAAATGAGCTGATGAAGTTTTAGGGGTTATAGAATATTATGCCAAATTTGTAAGGAATTGTGCAGATTGTGCCAACAATATGAGATATCTACTAAGGAAAGGAGTGGATTTTGTTTGGTATGAAAGTTGAGAAAAATAATTTTGTGACAGTAAAAAGAAGCTCATGACCGCTCCTTCTCTTAGGAGTTTTAATACTAAAGTAAAACCGGTACTAATTACGGATGCTAGTATAAAGGGGTTGGGGGCGGTCTTGCAACAGCAAAGTTCTGAAGGGATGGAAACAATAATGTTTCTGTCTCGCAGTCTCAAAATCCAGAAACCAGGTACTCTGTTGTGGAAAGAGAGTCTTTAGCGGTATACTGGGCAATTAAGAAATTGAAGAAGTTTTTATGGGGTGTTGATTTTGAGGTGAGAACCGATCACAAACCCCTTTTTGAAAATTTGACTAAAAAAGGTTTGGATAACTAAATGGATAATAGGTTTGCAAGAATATAATTTTGGAATTAAGCACATACCTGGGGAAGACAATAATGTGGCTGATGTATTGTCACGTTGACTCCCAGATATTTCTGAGGATGAAGACTTAGAGGATTCTGATGATTGGGTCTGTGTGGTAGACCATGAAATAATTTCTGAGAAAAAGTGATGTGATGGAATGTCTCAAGACACTCTTTTGAGAGAATTGATGAATCTTTTAGAAAAGGGGTGGAACAGTAACAAGGAAGGATCTGAATTCACTAAAAAATTCTGGGCTTTGAGAAATTAGTTATCTGTAGATAATGGATTATTATTTCGTGGCACAAAATTAATTTCTCCAGACAATCTTAGAAAGGAATTCAATGATTTGGTACATTCATCACATGCTGGTCTTACAAAGTGCAAGGAGAGATTACGTGGATCGTATTGGTGGCCAGGTATGGATAGGGAGATTGATCGGTTGGTGCGTGATTGCATTACATGCACTCTGAGTGACAAGAATAAAAGTACACGTGTGCAACCAATGGTGTTAAGGAGACGAGTTCTAATCCGTGGCAAGACAAATCTCTGGATATTTGGGGTCCAGTACATAACAAGGGCTCACAAATATATGTTTTAGTCATAGTTGGTATGTTTTCAAGCTGGCCTGAAGCTTTCTTTTTTACAAATTGTGATTTGAGTCACATTATTCAATGTCTTAAAAATCTGTTTTCAAGAGAAGGGATTCCGGAGTCCATTTTGACGGATAACGGAACTCAACTGGTCTCTGAACAAATGAAAAATGTTCTTTTATCCAAAGGCATAACACACAAAACTTGTGCTCTCTATCATCCCGAGGCCAGCCGAATGGTAGAAAGATTTAACAAAGTTATTAAGGAACTATTTCTTTGGCTAAATCACAGTTTGTGGATTGGAAGTGTGAGGTGTTAAAGATGGTTGAGGGGTACAGATTATTGCCTCATTCTACTACTGGAAAAACACCTTTTGTATTATTTAGAGGTAGACTTTCTAATACTGATGTTGAACCAGCATGGGTTAACAAGTATGCATTGGGTAAAGGTAAAGAAGCTAAATGTGACAATGATATGGTACAGATGAAAGATAAAGAGAAAAGCTAAGAAAAGGAAAAGCTATTTTGATTCTAAGAAAGGAGTGAAAACCACAAAAGTGGTGGTAGGAGATATTGTCATGATAAAATGTCCTGGCTTGATGGGTAAGTCTACTTCAAAATTCGTGAAACCTATTAAAGTCATCAAGGTGTTTAACAATGCTATTAAAACAGAAGATCATCGGAAATGGAACCTAAAATGGGTTGTTGTTGTAAAGGGAAGATTTAATAGTGATCCTAGCAATGATTTATATAGAGATGAAGTGAAATTTGGAGGTCATAGATCATTGAGGGTGCGTAAAGCTCTATTATGTTTTGCTGACTATGTATAGGGTTTTTTCTTTTTTGCATTAGTTAATGTTAAAAGTTCTTTTTGCTATGTTGTTTAAAGGAGGGAGATATGTGATGTTCTGCATCTCATCTGCATCTCCTTTTTCATAAAGTGGAGATTGAGAGAATCATATTATGTCATGGCTAGAATATTAGAATGTTGTATATGCCATTTGATGTGTCATTCACTGAACTCACAATGTTCTAAGGAGTATTGAAGATAAACCAAGAGTTACTGTTTGTACTTGGATGCTGTTGGATGGGATCTTTACTGAGGAATACATTGGAGATTTACCATCATTTATGTGTCCTGATTTTATGATCAAGAACACTTCAGGGTGGAAATAGGACATTGCTACAACATGTAACTCATTGAGAAATAGTTACTATATACAGGATGCCAGCTCTCAAGCCCCACAGCAAACAAATGGTGGACTGAATGCTGGCAATGCAAACATTCTCCCCAGTCAAAAGATCTGGGTTAAATCCATCATTCTTTAGCCCACTATGCCACCCCAGTTTGGAAACTGGGGTGGCTGGGTCCAAACTGGGGTTGTGTGGTGAGCAAAAGAATAATGAGGGGAATGTTTGCATTGTCCAGCATTCCATTCATCAATTGTTTCTTTTGCATATGTCGCCCTAAGTGGGAAGGGTATGCCCAGACGTGGGCCCTGTACTCAGTACACAACTGGATTTAAGCTAGCCTGGCTAAGGAAGGGTGATGCCCTGAAACCGGTTCTAGGATGCTTGTTTCCGGTCCAGGGAGGACCTGGCTTGGCAGTTCAGGCTGGACTGTTCCCACAAGGAACAGGGTCAAGACTGATTTGCATATGTCTGGGTCCAAACTGGGGTGGTGCGGTGAGCAAAAGGATGATGAAATAAACCCAGATCCTTGTGACTGGGGGTGAATATTTGCATTGTCCAGAATTCCGTCCATCAATTGTTTCTTTTGCATGGATCACTGAAAGAATATCGACTACCAAAATATCGACTACCCAAAATATCGAGGAAAAAATATCTACAGCAAAAATATCGAGTTTGTATGTACAAACAGGTAAGTACAAAAATATCGAGTACAAAATATCGTTTACAAAAATATAGTTGTAAAAAATATCGTATTTACTAAAAACAGTGTTAAATTAAAATAATATTAATAATGAATTACTAAAATATACTTAAAATTACTTAAATTAACTTATAATAATTAAATAATTAATGAAAGTTAAATAAATATTTTTTTATTTCATATTTATTAAACATATCTATATAGTAATAAAATATAATAAAATAATACCCAAAAACTGAAAACTGACCCTGAACCCTAAAAATACCCCTTTACCCAAAAACTGAAAACTGACCCTGAACCCTAAAAATACACCTTTACCCAAAAACTGAAAACTGACCCTGAACCCTAAAAATACCCCTTTACCCAAAAACTGAAAACTGACCCTGAACCCTAAAAATACCCCTTTACCCAAAAACTGAAAACTGACCCTGAACCCTAAAAATACCCCTTTACCCAAAAACTGAAAACTGACCCTGAACCCTAAAAATACCCCTTTACCCAAAAACCCAAAACTGACCCTGAACCCTAAAAATACCCCTTTACCCAAAAACCCAAAACTGACCCTGAACCCTAAAAATAAAAACGATATTACTTCACTTACCTTAAAAACGATATTACTTCACTTACCTTAAAAACGATATTTTGGCTGTCGATATTCTGTCCTGTCGATATTTTCTCCAAACGATATTTTGGAGTCGATATTATGTCCAAACGATATTTTGGAGTCGATATTATGTCTGTGTACCCTTTTGCATAGCTCTCAAGCCCCAGCAATCGTGGTCATTCAAAATAAGATAACTACCATTAAAACGCAAAGTTAATATGGGAATAATAGCCAGGACAGGGGTACCTTTCAAAAAACAAGCCAGATTAGGGGCGACACGTTACAGGCTCTCTGAAGCTTAACCTGTTTACAGACTAGGGAATGTCCTACTGTGGAATCACAGTCCTCCCCTGTAAGGAAAACTTTATTTTCTGCACGTTGACATCTGTAAGCGAAAGGTAATGACCATAATTCATGAATAAAATTATTGCAGAGGGGCTCATATCTCCCAACAGGATGATGTTTCATGCATGATGTGAACTAAAAAAGTAAAATAGGCAATGAAATAAGCCTATGTATTAACCACACATCTGACTCAGTCTTGGCTACCGAAAACAGTAACTGTTCTAATTGTATTGACCATGATACAAAACAAACACTTCATTCTGAACAATATCAATGACAGAAGATACAATATTATCTAAAGTATATATACAGGAAGCCAAAGTATTAATACTGTTATCCACCACGGCAAGGACTTTTTCCAAATTAGCCAGGTCAATTTGGCAGAGAAGCACCGCAGCTTCCATCTGCGACAGTTTCCAAAATTCATTATATGTGGAATAAATAAAAAGTTTTGTTCGAGGGGATTTTGGATCTAAAAGAAAATCAGCCAAATCGATGTCACCCAATAAATGAGAGAGGTGTTGTTTCACAGATGACATAATTGCTGTCATAATTTATTCCATATTTTCGGGTAACTGTGTGCGAATGTGGGAAACGTGGATCAGGTCTACTTTGTGTAAAAACGTTTTGTAGTATTCAAAAAGCGTAATGAAATGCATTTGAAGTTGTCGGCCACACATACCATCCTAAGGGGTCAATGTGAAGAGTTAAGTGTGCCATTTTGAACTAAGATAGCTAAGTCTTCAATTGTGTAGTTAGTGTACGTTTGCCATGTATCATACGGAGCTAATGATGGAATGGAGGGAATATTTAGATTTTTTGTTGTGGCTAAACCAAAACAAGTAGTCTGTTGTACCGTGTCATTTAAAAATAGGATCGGAGATGGTATCAGACATGCACGATGCAAAGCTTCAGTGCCTTACACCTGCCAATCTTTAGTACCCCAAATTAATTTTAAATCAATTGTGCCCTTTCAATGCTCATAACCCATCACAGACAAATCATTCTTGGAGGACATGGAGTAAAACAGTTTTGTTTGTATTAACATAAATTTAGTTTGGCGCGGCATCTTCAATTTATAAAAATAGGACTGTGGGTCAGATAGATTGTAACCAGAAAAATATAAAAATTTACTTTTTTGGGTCTTCGAACTTCCCAGTAATGGTGTTGGGCAATGCTCCCATTGGGTATAATTAATGAAGGGTCTCTGTGTTTTTATCTTGAGTAACAAATTATGTTCATGATGTTGATAGCAAAATAAATCTGAGTAATTTGCCGAATTTAAATACAAATCTTCAGTGTCAAATGCAGCATATTATTTTTAAATCAGAGAATAACAAATGATCAGCATGAACATCCCAGTCATCACAATGGATGTTAGCAAAACTATATCTCCCAAGGAAACGTGGAAGATGTATGGAATGTTCAAAATTTCCATCGGGCCATGGATATCGTATGCAACTTTATCCCAGATAATGCCATCAACAACAGGGAACACTGGAATATTGACAAGGGCTTGGTCTCTTTTCATTATGTGCGGCAATGTGTGAGGGGCCAGAACTCCATCCACAAAGTTTACAGCTGAGAGTTCAGATAAATAATGGCCATTAATGAGTAGAAAAAATACACTCACAAATCCGATCCACATGAAGAGGAATATCATCATAAGCACCATTCAGCTATGAGTCCAGAGTGGGGCCATGTAAGTCTTTTTGAACCAGGAGATGAAAACACTGATACGGGTAGGGGTCTCCTGCATAGAAGATGACGAGAAACATGTGCCAGAGGATAAGCTATTAGGCTCCATGTAATAACCACTGGACCACAGCTGAAACAATGGCGGATGTACTGCTTCAGATGTTTCAGGTATGGTACTCTCATGAATGTCAATTATGACTTCAACTGGAGAAGAATCATGCTCAATATCCACAGATGTGGATATAGAAGGAAAAACAGGTAATAAATCAATTGAAGTTTCCACCTCCCCTCATGATTGCTGGGGAGTTGTCGAAGAAACAGAAGCCATTGGATTCAGCAAAAGATATCGACGTGGAATGCCTTGAGGCATACTATTCAGTATCGGCCATATAGTGTAACTTGATATGTTCAATCAAAATGTAACAATTCTCCTTATGAGCAGGTAAAGGAGGCAGGATCACAGTATGGGTGCCTTTCAAACCAAGTACTCTGACCGGTGCACAGTAGGATAGACCAAATTCCTTTTTGTTCTCCACCTTTTCATGGACCAGAAGCCCAACTTTAGGAAGCAAGCCAGAAACAGGAATTAGCACTGCTGGATACACGGAAGAGGGCAACTGGGCTCTTGCTTGTGAATCACAAGCTGTTTGTAGATCCTGTAAATTAGCACAATGATTATTAAAGGTTGCGGCAGCCACCACAACGTATAGACCATCAAGGTCTGGCACAAACATTTTAATGCCAAAGAGCATTTCCTATGGGGTCCACCCACCCAGAGATCTTCAAAGGAGATTATTAAGTGCACGTTGGACTCTGTACAAATGAGTCAGCCAACCCCTTCCAGTACCTAACACTCTAGCTGTCACAGATTGCTTTAAGTCACAGTTCATCCACTCCACAACTGAATTGCCCTTGCGCCGGTATGGAGAGGAATATTACACCTGCATCCCCAGAGACTTCATCGCATCTCGGTAAGCCCTAGAGGCAAATGGAAGGTGCCACAAGCAAATGTCCCGACAAAGACACGCAAATCTTAATGACAGTTCGAGCGCCAGCACTACGCTGCTGCCAAGCCCAAAGGAATCTAGTGCACGAATCCACTGCAAATAAGATGTGTTTAAATGGAGTTTCAGAAGTCAAAGGACCACAGTGATCAAGATAAATACTGCCAAATGGCTGATTAGAGATGTAAAGCTGAGTATGTGGTGGACCTGAAACAGTAGAAGGCTTAATCTGTTGACAAATATCACAAGAAAGAACATATTACGTGCCTTAAGAATTAGTTGTACGTCGGCACTCTAATATTTAGACTTAAGCAGTTTGCAATATTGGTCATTGAGTATCAAGAATTAATGGCTCGTATTCAGAATCCTACAAAAACATATACTTCATAAATAAAGGAACATTACAGTTGTGTCCGACAAGAAGAGAACATCCAAGAGATCCTGAATTTAACGTGTTTGATTTAATATGTGCTCAAAAGTATTTAGAGATCATGTAACATTAAAGATCAAGTAGCAAAAAACAATAGTGTTCACATTAGGTACATGATTCGTCGTTGCATTGAGCACATTGAGCACTAAAAACAAGATGATGAGTAACGGCCAAGCGGGGTCTCCTAGTCCTAGGGCCTTCCCAGTCTTGAATGTTGGAAGACAACCGATGACAGCGACACGTGTTTCATTACATATGTGCAACTTTCTCAAGGCTGCAATTCATAAGTTGTATGATTCTCCTTTAGGTTTGGAGTAGAGTATATCATAAAATGTAGAAGAGAGCTAAGCAAGATCCATCTTTTTGAATCCTGATATGTTAATTGGTAGAAAATCGCCCGTTTTGATTCCCAACCGATAAGTGGGAATATTTTAAAGAAACTCCATATGCTCTCATTTAATAAGGCATCCGTAACTGGCGTGGAAACCTGCAAGGGCTTTAAGGGCCCTGCAAGGGCTTCTACATTTTATGATATACTCTACTCCAAATCTCTTGGATGTTCTCTTCTTGTCGGACACATTTATAATGTTCCTTTATTTATGAAGTATATGTTTTTGTAGGATTCTGAATACGGGCCATTAATTTTTGATACTCAATGACCAATATTGCAAACTGCTTAAGTCTAAATATAAGAGTGCAGAGGTACAACTATGTCTTAAGACATTCGATCACAGGTATTTGATTCTTGTGGACTAGACATCCTGGGTAGTGGAATGCCTGTGTTACCTTGAATGGCACCATAATCTCTTTACATGCTATTTACAGAACAACGTTGGGTTACTGAGAGAATCTGATGTGTGACTGTTCTAGCCATCACTACCGTCCTATGTATTTTGTATATTTACGTGCCTGGTGGTATAAACCAGACCACCAAAAACGTTGCCTAAAAGGTAAACTGTTGCATTTACTCCGGCATGGGCAGAAGCCACACCTTCATGAGCTGCAATGATCAAAGAAAGTCTGTGGTTCTCATTGAGAATCAGCTGATCCCCAATGGATGGAATAGTTGCAAATGGAATTTGATCAGACGACAGGTGGTATGTATAACGTGAAGGGAAGCCTTGGGGAAATTCTGTCTCCTCCTTTGTCACAGCAATAGCCGCCACAATATCATCATCAATTTTAGTCATGGGCCTTGTGACTGCTGCTACAGAACAAGTGGCTACTGCAGATTTGGCTGCCTCATCAGCCAATGAATTACCAATAGCGTGTGCTCCCACACATTGATGGCCCAAAGTATGGATAACATCTGTGAGTGGGAAGCATTCCTTAAGAGCAGCCATTCAAGCCCAAAGCATGTTATGCTTAATTGTGCTACCTTTCGAATCACAGAAATCATTTTGTTTCTAAAAGAATAAGTTGTCATTGAAGGATAGTACGCAGAAAAAAGAAGTGCACACTATAAGTGTAGGAACTTCTGGATCAGCAAATTCAAGAGCCAAAACCAAAGCACGGAGCTCCGCCAATTGAGCTGTCAAGCCAAGTCAAAAACACTTTATTCGATTAAATAAAAATCATAAAAGTATACTATGCAAATACATAAAAACATCATACAGAGCTGTTGATAACTGTACATTTAAAATTCATTAGCAATACATAAGAATTGTGTGACACACAGGATTTACACCATTATCAACAATGTTTCACATTTCATTATAAAACATATATAAAATGAAGCAGAACCTGGAAATTAGATCATACTATCAGGTATATGGCAAACATTCACCCCAGCTATACTCGTCTGGAGTCTCTTCCGTCTAGCGCGGATTGATGCAATCAAGAAATTCGCTACACAGAACATCACCCGATGATTTTCCATTAATTGAAGAAACAACAATGCAGGTTTTAACTGTAAAAAACCCATTTCCCTTAGGAGGGGCTTAATATATTTTGACCTGCCTTCCGAAAAGAAGGGACAAAAAAATACAAAATGTATCAAATCCTGATCGGAGAAATTGTCACATTCACATGGCACATTATCCATTGGGACACACCATTTCTCATAAATACCCAGCAGAAAATGTGCCTGATTAAATCTAAATTTGGTCAGCAACCAGCGATGATATGGGCGTGTAACAATGGTCAGATATGGTTGCACTGATATTGAAGTAATCAACATAAAATGTGACCTTACTGTAGGTTTAGAGATTTCAATCGACTCTCTTTCCATTTCTCGGATCTTAATAAAATTCAGTTTTACCCAGTTGATATCTTCTTTATTCAAATTTTCCGGGTCTAAATATAGTTCTGGTCGACCTAAAAGTGCTGAAGTTTTTTTAATATAGGCCAACCATTTAATATCAGCCACTTTGTCCCGCCCCAAACAATCAATAATAATCTTATGATTCAGTGTAAGTTTGGGGTTAAGCCAGGTTCTAATCCATAATAAAAGCGGCGCCATGTTTAGGATGTCCGCAATATATCCCATTCCCATCTCTGAATGGACAGCAAAAGATGATGTGGATTGGGGGAGGCCCAGGAGGGATCGCAAAAATTTATTTTCCTCTCTCTGTATCACAGTTAAATCTTTATAGCCCCAGATTGCTGCCCCATACCTGGCTATGGCTATTGTTTTGGCTCTATATATCGCCAAAATTGCTTCAGGAGGTTTCCCACCCAATCTTTTCGCGAAGCCTAGGATTGCAGCCGATGACCTTTTTACTGCCACTCTTTTATTGGTAACTTGGGAGACCCAGCTACCCAGATCATCAAACACTACACCAAGGTATGTGAAGATTTTTACTTTTGATATTACTGAGTCATTACAAGAGAGGGTCTTGATCTTATTTCTGCCTTTCCCAACGAACATCACATGCGATTTTTCTACATTAATTACAAGGTCCAAATTTCGCATAAAATTCCCAAAGGAGTTTAATAGACATTGTAAACCTATGGGTGTCCTCGCCAGTAATACTGTATCGTCAGCATACAATAAGACTGGCAATGGGGTACCCCCCATACACGGGACATCTACAGACGCTGCCGTCAGATTTGCACCCAAAGAATTAATATATAAAGAAAATAACATTGGGGCCAAAATACAACCCTGGCGTACTCCCCTCCCGGACTTAAAATCAGCCGTACACTTCCCCTCCTGTGTCATGCGTATGGCCGCTGTCAGATCTCTATGCAATTCTGCCAGGAAGTACACCAAAGCCTGATCTAACCCCATATCCAGCAGCATGGTCCACAGCTTTGACCTATTGACTAGGTCAAAAGCTGTGGACAGGTCCATAAATGCCAAATAGATTGATCCCTTTGAGGCCACAGTGTATTTGCTGACTATTAGATGTAAGTTGAGGCACTGATCCTCAGTGCCTCTGCCAGGTCTAAAACCATACTGTGCATCACACAAGATGTCATTGTTAGTTGCCCATGTTAAGATCTTAGCTAGGATCACCTTCCCTAGTATTTTAAAGGACGAATCCAACAATGATATCGGCCTATAACATCTTGCGTCCCCTCTCTGGCCCTTCTTAAAAATTGGGACTATTATAGACCGTGACCAGGTTATAGGCAATCTACTTTTGTCAATGCTCGCTATATTAAAGATATTTGTGAGGACAATTGACCATGTAGTGGAGTTGGATTTATACATGTCTGCTGGTACCCCATCAGGGCCCGGGGCCTTATGAGCAGTTAGTCAAGTCAAGTCAAAGAATTTATATAGCGCACTACATACCCAGAGGGTTTCAAGGCGCTTAGGGAGGGGAGGAGGATTACTTGTCAAATATCCACGTTTTAAGTTGCTTTCTGAATGCTAGGTGGTTCTGGGTAAGGCGAAGGTGAGTGGGGAGTGAGTTCCATGTTTTAGCAGCCAGGTATGAGAAGGATCTGCCTCCCATGGTGGTCTTGTTGATGCGAGGTACAGTGGCGAAGGCTTGGCTGGAAGAGCGTAGTTGGCGGGAGGGGGTGTAGAAGGACAGTCGTGAGTTGAGGCATTCTGGTCCGATGTCGTAGAGTGATTTGTGTGCGTGGGTTAGCAGTCGGAAAGTGATCCTCTTATTGACGGGTAGCCAGTGGAGGTCTTTCAGGTGGCCAGAGATGTGTTCGTTGCGCGGGATGTCTAATATGATCCTGGCTGAGGCGTTTTGGATTCGTTGGAGTTTCTTCTGGAGTTTAGCGGTAGTACCTGCGTAGAGGGTGTTTCCGTAGTCCAGTCGGCTCGTGACAAGAGCGTGGGTGACTGTTTTTCTGGTTTCGGTGGGGATCCAGCGAAATGTTTTTTTGAGCATGCGGAGAATGTTGAAGCAGGATGAGGATACGGCGTTGACTTGTCTGTTCATTGAGAGTGAAGAATCCAGGATAAAGCCTAGGTTCCGTGCGTGGTCTGTCGGGATGGGTGCTTTTCCAAGGGCTTCCGGCCACCAAGAGTCGTTCCATGCAGAGGGGGATGTACCTAAGATGAGGACTTCTGTTTTATCTGAGTTCAGTTTCAGACGGCTGTGTTTCATCCATTCGGCAACTTCTTTCATTCCTTCGTGTAGGTTAGTTTTGGCGGTGCTGGGGTCATTGGTGAGAGAAAGGATCAGTTGAGTGTCATCCGCGTAGGAGATGATGTTGAGGTTGTGTTGGCGGGCGATGGCCGCAAGGGGGCTCATGTATACGTTGAAGAGGGTGGGACTGAGTGAGGATCCTTGTGGTATGCCACAGATGACTTCAGTGGCCTCGGACTTGAATGGTGGAAGGCGGACTCTCTGGGTTCGTCCGGTGAGGAACGAGGTGATCCATTCAAGTGCTTTTCCTTGTATTCCGATGTTTCTGAGGCGTTGTAAAAGGGTGCTGTGGCAGACTGTGTCGAAGGCTGCAGAGAGGTCGAGGAGGATGAGGGCGACTGTGTCTCCATTGTCCAGTAGAGTTCGAATGTCGTCTGTTGCTGCGATGAGGGCGGTCTCAGTGCTGTGTTTTGCTCGGAAGCCAGATTGTGAGGAGTCGAGGGATTTGTTGGCTTCGAGGAAAGCGGCGAGCTGGTTGTTGACAGCTTTCTCGATTACTTTGGCCGGGAATGGAAGGAGCGAGATGGGGCGGTAATTTTTGAGTTCGGTGGGGTCCGCTGTGGGTTTTTTCAGAAGGGCGGTGAGTTCGGCGTGTTTCCAGCTTTCCGGGAAGGTGGCGGAGTTGAAGGAGCAGTTGATGACATCTCGGAGGTGCGGTGCTATGACGGAGTCTGCTTTGTTGAAGATGTGGTGAGGACATGGGTCTGTGGGGGATCCTGAGTGGATGGAGTTCATCAGGCGGATGGTGTCCTCAGTGGAGATTGGGTTCCAGTCGTTGAGGGTGTTCAGGGGGGGAGAATGTTCAGCATATGGTTGGGTGGGTTGGTCTCCGGGTTGGTTGTCGAAGCTGTTGTGGATGTCTGTAATTTTGTTGTGGAAGAATGAGGCTAGGGAGTCGCAGAGGGCTTGAGAGGGGGTGATGTCGTTGGAGTTGGCCGAGGGATTGGTAAATTCCTTGACGATGTTGAAAAGTTCCTTGCTGTTGTGGGCGTTGTTGTCAAGTCGATCCTTGAATGCTGTTTTCTTGGCCTTTCGGATTAGTTGGTGGTGTGTGCGGGTGGCGTTTTTGAAGGCGTCCTTGGTGCTAGTGGTTGGGTCTTTTTTCCAGGCCTTTTCAAGGGAGCGGCAGAGTTTCTTGGACTTCTTAAGATCATCGTTGAACCATGAGGTCTTCTTGCGGCCAGGTTTGCTTTGACGTTTTCTCAGTGGTGCTAAGGTGTCGGCGGTGTTGGATAACCATAGGGTGAAGTTGGCGGCGGCTTGGTTTGGGTTAGAAGAGTGGGCTGGGGTGTTTAGAAGGAGCGATGAGGAGATCTGGTCGATGGTGATTTTGTTCCAGTTTCTTTGCAGAGTTGGTTGGAGGTGGTTGATGGGTTTTGGCTTGTTGTAGGTGAAGTGAACGCAGCTGTGGTCAGTCCAGAGGAGATCCGTAGTGTGGCTGAAGGAGACATGATTGCTGGAGGTGAAGATGGGGTCGAGTGTGTGACCTGCGATGTGGGTGGGGGAAGTGACCAGTTGTTTAAGTCCGAGGTTGGCGAGATGTGTCCTCTATAGCCTTTTGGACTTCTTTGATAGTGAATCTCAAAGGTAACACTAATTGTTCACTTACTACTGGTACAAATGGGTCTATCAGGAGGTTGCTACCATATATCTTTTCAAAGTGGTTCAGCCATTCCTTTTCGGGTATATTCAGTTCCAACGAGGAGTTTTCCTTATCACTAAACAATGGTGTATTTACAATTTCCCAAAATTTGGAGCTGTCCCTCAATGTGGCCCTATCATAAAGTGAGTCCCAAGCGTTTTCCTTGATCTCCTTCTTACGGGATTCTACTATGGTTTTATTGTTTTTCCGTAGTCTGGCCACTGCTTGTTTATCCTGGGGGGACTTTTTTAATTCTGCCAATAAATCTTTATGGGCCTTAGAGCACTTTGCATCGAACCACCCATGCAGTTTTTGCTCCTTGGGTTTCGTCTTAGACGTTAAATTCGACGCTACTTGCTGGCAGATAGTTTCAAAGGAAGAAATAATGTCACCTCCAAACCTAAGAGGGTCCATGCAGATGTTGATTTCATCTCCCACCTTCTCGGTAAGTTTAGAGAAAAATTCTTCTGGGATAATTTTACTCCACTTGACCCGTCTCCCCTGATCTTTGGCAACTAGCTCCATACGCGAGACAATCCTTGTATTTGCAGATAGTATTGCTAGGTTTTTGTTACATAATTCCATAACCACTAGGTTATGGTCACTAAAAGTTGTTTGCACAGCATTATAAAAAATTACATTTTGTAGCAAGCCTGTTGATACAAATATAAAGTATATGATAGAATTTGAGTCCCTTGCACTAAATGTAGCTACCCGGTCATTGGTGTCGATAAACTCTGGCTCAGATAAATCGACATCTGACAATAATTCTTCTAGTGCAGCCCCCTTTATAGAGTGTTCAAAGTGAGAGTGAGGGAGACAATCCATATCTGCGTACACCCTATATTGACAGTTTTGCTGACACAAATGTATATTAAAATCTCCAAACAAAATCAAATGAACAAAAGTGGTTTGACTCTCCTTATAAGTGGTTAAAAATGTTGCTAGATCGTTAATATTTCCATTGCAGTGCGCACCATGAGGGGCATTATGGAAGTTAACGTAAAGGAATTTGACTTTGTTAGGTAAAGTTAATTCACAGGCCAAAATGTTATGAGATGTGGTGCTTACAATGTGCGCGACTCCCCTGTGTTTAACAGAGATTAGAAACATGAGCCCGCCTCGATCTCTCCCTGAACTGGAGCCCTGGGCAGCTTTAAAATAGGAAGAATACCCGTCCAGCCAGAAATTACATTCCCTGTCCCAGGTTTCTTGAAGCGCCACTACCTCATAGCCCCTTAATTGTTCCAACCATATTGCATCATCTCTTTTGGAGCGGAGACCTGCAATGTTCCAGCTTGCCATTTTAACAGGCTCCCCACTTTCCCTAACAATGGTAGTAATACAATGAGTCTGTTCTAAATCAGCATGAGCTGTCAATTGAGCCGTGCAGTCACCTAGAGACTGTGTGTGTACCAAGGAGGATTTCAAATCCCCATCTACAATTTTTCCAGCCACAATCGCGTGTGCCACCGAATAAGCATGTTTAGAACCAACGTCTGGCTGCGCAGATCCAGCAGCGTAAACACTGCATTTGTACTGGTCAAGAGGATGCAACTACAGAGGAGGTGGGTGAACATGTTCATATTGTAAAAAGTATTGTGTCTGCAAAGACGGGTCAAAGATAAAATTGACATCAGCCGACGTCAATGAACTAGCCCATTGTATCCAGCATGGATGCAAGGCTTTAGAGTTCGGGACACTAGCCTTCATAACTGCTTCTAAAGCAGGTACTGGATAGACCATCAAAAAGTGTTTACTCTGAGCCAGAGAGTGTTCTTTGAGAATTCCCATCTGGACGGCAGTCAAAAAAAATTCTATAGGAGAGAAACGCATCTTAGCCGAAGTGTAGAAATGCGATTTATATGCAATGGGGACCGAGTCCCTCTCATTGAACATCAAGCATGTGAAACCGAACGCCATTGGTAAAATCATTATGACCAAATTTGTAGAATTGTTACGAGTTAACAATAAGTTGGTCACATGCAGATCAGATTGCAAGGACCGAGAAAAAGAAGGTATTATCAAAAAATATAGTGGTTTGATACACTGGGCATAATCCGGAATGTATGTCCTTCCGAAATTTAAAAAACCCAGCACGGAATGTAATTATTTAACAGCAGAGGGAGGTTGCAATTGAGCACATTTCTCCAGAAAGTGTGGGTCCAACCCCCTACCTTCATTGATGAGTTTGTAACCCAGAAAAATAACTACCAAACAGGCAATATGGGACTTTGCAAAGTTGAATTTGTACCCCAAGTCAGCAAAAGACATAATGGTGTGGTCCACATGCACAAGATGCAATATCAAGTCATCATCCGTCAAATAAATGTCATTGACGTAAGACAAAGCATCAGGGTCTATTTAATGTAAAACAGACACTATGCGTGCTGCAAAAGCACCTGCACTATTTGTATATCCCATAGGCAAGCGCATATACCTTTTTCGATTGCCGAGGGCGCTAAAGGCTGTCAAGTTACAGCTATCAGGAGCCAAATTGTGACCATAAAAATCATTGGAGATATCAATAGTCGTTTTATATCTTTTACGAACAATGGTGTCAACTAACGAAGAGCTGTGGGTGTTCTGTACTGCAAAGGTAGGAACATGACTGATCAAATGACGTTAATCCAAAACAATACGATATGAACCGCCTGGCCTCAATCTCAGAAAATGAGGATTATTCATTGACGAAACACAGGGTTCAATATTACACTCCAGACCAATTCCAATTGGGTCTAGATTTCACTTGTAGATCCTTTTGCGTCACATTTGATTAGATATTGTGGTTGGGGCTGTGGCATTGATTGCAAAGGAATTTCATGTGTCGGGGACTCCATATCCCAACCCACTTGATGATGATACACTGCTGGGGCAAGCGCCAGCGCCCACTCAAATGCGTATACTTGTTTAGCCTCCTCTTAGACATAATGCAAAACACTTGGGAGAATAACATCCTCCCCTTTAGATGAAGCTATAACAAATGGGGGCGGACAATTTACCTCCGCCAACAAAATATCATAGCAAGAAGTAAGGTGTTCCAAAAAACGGTCTTGATCGTGCGTTTAATATCACCTTCAGTTTGGAGGCCTATTTTGTAAAGCCCATCAGGGGGCACAACTTGTGTGTCATCTGTTTCCACTGTAATGAACGTGTCAGTTGCTTTCACCTCCAGACACTGGTGGAGTGCCTCCCGCACTATGATAACTTCCACCGTGCTGTCGAGGAGCGTTACCGCCCATCACCAATCAAGGAGCAGGGTTCTCACCGTCTGAGGCATACATCGCAGTCAAAGCAGCAACTTTTTTTCTTCTGAAAAGGGCCACGATATTGAGGTGGTCTCTCCGGTTTGGCTTTCACGACAAACTGGGACTGCAGGTCAAGTCTTGGTTGCACAGACTCGCCTTCTCTGCGATCCTTTTGCCCTCCCCCACCGAACTGTTGATCTGATGATTCCTGAGAGGAACGAGGAGAATGAGGATCAGGGACCTGAAATCTCTCGGGTGTTTTAATTTTAGAGCGGTCACGCAAATCATGTCTATGGTCAGAAGAGCCTGGTGTTGGTGAACCAGCATGAAAACTAGGCTTCTGCTGTTGCTGCTGATGATTTTTATTCCATGTCTTTTTAGGAAAGACTGGATGACCCTCCTTGTCCAGAGGGGGTTTACTTTGTACCTGCGTATAAGGTTTTACTCCTAAACTATTGCGACCCAATGATGTATATACATCGGTAATAATGATCAGTAACTGCCGCTCAATGTCTGCCACCGCGAAAGGCATTGACGCACTTGCAAGCTAACCTCTTCACCTTTGACATTGGTCAGAATCATATCAGAGACAATAGGGAAAATGCCTTCTAATCTGATCCCCAATGTTCATCTTGAACATTCTTTAGAACGCTCTGTATAACGCTCATGAAGGGGTTGCCAAGGCACAGTGTATACAAAGCAGCAAACACCATCCCCATGATGGTGCTATCAGCTAATGTGTAGCTAAGGTGTAGTATGGGGAAAAACAGCCTTGAGTTGCTCAAACTTTTCTACAAGCCAGTAAGCGAAATCATCCTTATTCTGGGGACACTTGCCCATCACTGAATTAATCATGATGGGGCTGATGACAAGACCACCACCATGTCCAGGTGGTTGAGGAGCGGTTCCAGCCAGAGCCACTTGAATATTGTGTGACATAAACTGTATACCAATATTTATATGAATCAACTTCGTATGTAATTGACGTAGTTCTGTGAGAGGAACATTAAGATATTTTGGATGTGATATAAAACCAGCCAAAACAGGCAACAGGCCCCATCGACTGATAAGGGTCCTAAATGGGCCACAGAAACGGGGTGAGGAAGCACCTTTAAACCATATGGAATGCTCGGGGCGGAGCTTGCCGGCACTGATGGCGGACGCGTGATTCCCGAGCCCTGTGCCGCCGCCTTACTAATCCTTAATTTAACCTACATCGGCTAACTGTTTTGTAGCAGAAAAGCACCTACTGGCACCTGTCACACTCCGGTGTGCGGCGGGGGCCGAACTGTGGACCCTGAGGGCGCTTAACATCTCCGGCACCCGGGACGAACTGATCCGCTGATGAGGCCGCTGGTCACGTGTGCTAGACGCCGCGGGACGTGCTGTGACGTGCGGCGAGGGGAGCCGGCAGAGGCCGGTGGGCACTGCGTCCTCGGTGCCCCGGGGGGGCGAAAGTCACGATTTGCGAGGAGGTGAGGCGCACGACACCCGGGGCATCCCCACATCCCCTCCCTACCCCATCCGGGCCAGAATCAAGCTGTGGGGGCTGTAATCCCTTGGAGGCCCCTGCACTTATACGCCTGTGGAACATTGAGGGAGAGGCCTCTCCAACACCTGCACCCCGGCTGCCTGCGACGCTCCTCACCGGCTGCACCAACTTGAAGATCCGTACACCGGCGAGGCTGGTTTCCCAACACTGCTGAAGAGCTAGCGCGCCCCTTCTCCATATCTGAGCAGCGATCTTCATCGCATCGGCGCACGGCGGGTCTCTGAGGCCTGCAGATAGTGTTTTGGCGCGGACACGATCTTTTGGCGGGCTCCGGGCCTTGCCTGCCTGGGGTCGCCCTGTGGCGCAGTGAGTTTCCCCCTGGTCAGCTGGCAGGAGAGTGAGGGGAGCCGTGATGGGGAAAGGAGACAAGACTCAGAGTAAACTCCCCTTCGAGAACCGATGAACTAAGCCCACGGAAACCCATGAGGCGGACCAGGCCCACCAAGCGGGCGGCGCGGAGAACTCGGTCTACTCTGACAACAAATCCTTGCAGTTATCGATGGAGAAGGGCCTGCAGGACAGTATGGCCTCTATAGGCACCAAAATTGATGCCCTCACTTATCGAATGGACCGCATGGCGGAGCGTGTAGACAAACATGCGGAGCGTCTGGACATGTCCAAGCGACGCCTAACAGAGGTAGAGGAGGCCCAAACGGAACTTGACAACGATCGCAAGCAAATCAGCAAGCTACTGCAAGTCATACAGGATAAGTCGGAGGATTTAGAGGCCCGCTCGAGACGCTCCAACATACGAATCACGGGGGTTTCGGAGACGACGCCGACGGGCAACATGGAAAAGTTCGTCGAGAAACTCCTAGTCATGCTACTGGGTGACAACGCCTTCTCCCCAATGTTTATAGTGGAGCGGGCACACCGCTTGCTAGGCCATCGTCAACGCCCAGGAGCCCCACCACGACCCATTATCGCCAAGCTTTTGAATTACAGGGACAGGGACACGGCCCTCCGACTAGCCCGCGACAAGAAGAAACTGCAGTACAAGGGATCTGATATCTCCCTGTATCCAGACTTTACTGCCAGAGTGCAGGAGGAACGCAGGCATTTCGGCCCATACAAAAAACAACTTCGCATTCTTGGGCTCGATTATGCTATGTTGTACCCTGCAATACTGAGAATAAACCGGCAAGGTCACTCCCATATATTCACTGACCCTAAAGCTCTGCAGCAGGCCCTGAAGGTATGGACCAAAGAACACCGGAAAGACGCCGGCAGCCAAGCAGAAGGCGAAGCGACTCGGAGTCAGCTCGACGAACAAGACTGACATGGCCCGACAATGGACTAGCTGCGTTTCGGGGTGTGCTCCCCCACCTCGATCACCAGTAATGTGCCTGGCCCGGGACTGGAATTGTAGTTGGCACTCACTGTACTCCTGAGTTGGGGGCAATCAGAATGCCTCGGAGCGAGAACAGGTTAACGGTTTGAACTAATTGTTGGTAAGATTATTCTGTTACACACGTTATGTATGACAATAGCCTATTGGGTTTGTTGCTAACATGCTTATTGTGATAGTGCTTGGAGTATGGGATATATGAAGGAGCGGCTGCTTGTAATCTACTCTCCTGGCCTGCGCGGACCTTGGGTCACTTAGTGCTGGACTGTTTGCTAATAGCCGAAGCAAGATGCCAGGCGGTGGCCTACGGGCCGGGTCCTAAGCTAGTGCTTTACTCAGTTACCTTACTGACTGCCTGGCAACCTTGGCCCCCGCGCTGTATGCACCTTTAGCCCCTTCGGGCGATTTTTAGTTGGCTAACAGGGTGGGGAGGGGGGGAGGAAGGGGTTCAACCATGCAAGGCCGGGTTGGGGTTGGTCTGCTGTGGGTGGGGGGTGGAGGGGTTTTGGGGAAGGAATGTTTTGCTAATTCTGGGAGGGTTTGCTATCTGACTTCTGACACTGTGCATGCATTCGGCACAAGCGGGATGTTCCCACTTGGGGCGCCCACTTTATTTTGTAATGGCTGACATGACCACCGAGATTGAAGTTCCACTCGTTCCCAGACTTAAGGCACTCATGTGGAATGTCCGTGGCCTAAATGACCACGGAAGATTCTCAGTTACGTGCAGCGCCAACACATTGATATAGCTCTAATTCAGGAGACTCATCTCCCTATGACCAGCAATATGCTACGATGCAGAGGCCTAGAGGGCAATATTGCCGCTGCGGGCTTCACCTCACATGCCAGGGGTGTTTTAACCTGGGTGAATCCAAAATCTAAACTTACGTTACAAACCCTAGAGGCAGATGCAGAGGGCAGATTTGTCATATCTAAGTGCACTGGACAGGGTCTGGACTTAATAATTATTAACACATATGGCCCCAACTACGGCTCACCTCAATTCTATAGCGCCCTCTCTGCCAAGGCCAGACACTATGACCCGAATTGCCTTCTGTGGGGGGGAGATTTCAACCTCATCCTTGACCCCGCGCTGGACAGGTCAGCTGGCCCTCGTCGCGGCCCCCCGGCTGCCGCCTTGGAGTTGCAGAGTGTGATGAAGTGTTTCGGCTTGGAAGATGTGTGGCGTTCCCGAAATCCACAACAGGGGGGCTACACACACTACTCTACTTACCATGACGTACATACCAGGATAGATTACTGGCTTGCTCCCTCCTCCAGGCTGGGACAGATTAGGAACTGCAGAGTGTTACCTAGAAACCTGTCTGACCACTCGCCGGTGCTTTTGGAGATACGTACCCCGGGGAAGGTTATACCGCCATTCACGTGGCGCTTCCCGCCAAACTCCCAACTGGACCCGGTGTTCAGAGGAGAACTTGCTGAAGCTATAGACGTATTCTTTGAAGCTAACGTGGGCTCAGTGGACAGTTTCCAAGTGGTATGGGAGACATTCAAAGTATATATAAGGGGCGTAGCAATGTCCAAACACTCTGGTATCCTTAAGTCCATCAGACAGAGACTTGCCGACCTTGAGAGACAACTGGCTGAACTAGAGAGCAGACAGAGCAGACTAGAGAATAGTGAGATAGGCGAAAACATTAAGACGCTACTTGCTGAATATCATGAGGAGGCCGACAGGGAAATTAGACACATGGGGAAATACGCCACAGTTAGGGTGTACGGGGAGAGCGAAAGACCCAGTGCAGTTCTGGCCAGGATACTGAGTGGGAAGAGAGTACGACAACATATCACAGAGGTGAAGTCCACAGACGGAGAGGTGTTCACTGACGAAACTGACATAGCGAATGTATTCAAGGCCTACTATGATGAGCTGTACACTTCAAAGAGCGGGGACATAGAGGAATACATAAATGACTACCTCGGCCACATTGACATTCCCACACTGACCAACACGCACAGAGAACTCCTTATGCACCCTATAGAAAAGGATGAAATACTGGAGGCTTTGTCCAGTATGAGGTCGGGCAGTGCGCCGGGCGCAGACGGCCTCACAGCGGGCTTCTACAAGGCTTTTAAGGATCAACTGCTCCCCCATCTATCGGCTCTATTTGACGATATTTGTGTGGAGGGCAGCATGCCCCAATCCATGAGGGAGGCGCTCCAGGTCACTATACTGAAACCAGGCAAACCCCGGGATGTGTAGCTCATACAGGCCTTTATCTCTGCTGAATGTCGATGCTGAACTGTTCGCTAAGGTATTGGCCACCCGACTGACGCTCCTTGCACCGAAACTGGTAGCTCCAGAACAGGCCGGATTTATCCCTAGCAGGAACTTGGTATACAATATCCGGATGGTATTGGGTACGATACAACATTTGCGACAGGACAGGAAGGCACTAGCAGTATTCCTTGATATGGAAAAGGCCTCCGATTCAGTGGAATGGCCTTTCATGCACCTGGTACTGCAACGTGTGGGCCTAGGACAACCTTTCCTGTAGATGGTAGGAGCACTATACAATCAGCCTCGGGCTCGGCTCCGAATAGGTGACCTGGTCACTGACTCCTTCCCCATTAGTAGAGGCACCAGACAGGGGTGCCCGCTTTCGCTCCTCCTATATGCCCTGGTGGCGGAACCGCTAGCTTGTGCCCTTCGAGAGTACCATGGAAACGAGTGTATTGGCTTTCCAGGATACAAGATTGTGGTGTCAATGTATGCCGACGACACCCTACTGTACGTCCGAGACCCGGAAAATAACCTATCCTCGGTACTTAGAGAGGTGGTCCGATTCGGTGCGTTATCGGGCTTGAAGATCATTTGGTCAAAGTCCCTAGCATTCCCCTTAACTCCCATCAAGCAGTGCACAACTATGGAATACCCACTACAGTGGACCACCGATACGGTCAGGTACTTGGGGGTCCAACTTCACACCGATGCGAAAATCCTATTCAGAGCTAACTACGGTACTTCCGTTAGCAGGCTGGAAGATGACGTTTCGGCCTGGTGTAAGCTCCCGCTCTCCCTCATTGGACGAATATCCATAATGAAAATGGTCGTACTACCCAGATTTTTATTTCTATTTATGACCATCCCGATAGTCCTCCCCAAATCTTTTTTCCTGTGGCTACAACAATTAATGATTAAACTAGCTTGGGCAGGCGGTCAACCACGAGCCAAGTGGACACTACTCACTCTGCCCTACACCATGGGGGGACTTAGCGCCCCATACCTGGAATTATATTACAGAGTGGCCCAGGCTGCTCATCTGCACACCTGGATACATGGGAACCGCAACATTCCACATGTGCTCATGTAAACACTCTTTGCCAGCCCCCTCTCGCTTCCGCATACGGTCTTCCAGCCGACTGATCGTAGGACTGGAGTACTGAACTCAATCACGGCCACAAACCACGCTTGGCATAGTCTTTTGCAGGCACAAGATGGTGCTCTGCTATTTTCCCCTGTGATGCCAGTGGACTTGGCCCGGTGGCTGCCCCCTCTCCTGGAGAAAGGGGTGATTCTTACATTGCGGAAACTGAACATCGAAGTCGCGGGCGACTTGTTCAGCGATGGGGTGGTCAAGACTTGGTAGCAGGCTGCGGGTGACTGCGAGGAGCCGCCGCTTCTTACATGTTTCCAGTTTCATAGAGTTCGACGCGCTCTATCTGACCTACTGGGCGGAGACATGGCGGAGTCTCCTGAGGTTCCGGAACTTACTTACGTTATCAAGGCCGATTCTCCCCAAAAACTTTTGTCCAACCTGTACAAATTATCTCAGGCACACAAGGAGCACACATACACTAAGGCACGGCTGGCATGGCAGACTGACCTACAGACTGTTCTGGATGATGATATGTAGCGATACTGCTGCACTAACACTAGGAAACTCTCCCTCAATGGCCGACACAGGCTGGTACACTTTAAGTTCCTAAACAGGGTGTACTACACTCCGGCTAGGCTATGCAGGGATGGCCTTCGAGACACTGCGCACTGTGAAAGATGCCATGCCCCTGATGCTGGCTTTCTGCACCTCGCATGGTAATGCCCTGGTGTCTGGGACTTCTGGGACAAGGTTTTTGCCGAGATTAGTACCATGGTAGAGATTACACTAGCGCCTGACCCCCTGGTAGCGTTACTAGGATATACCAAAAAACTCCCTAGGGCGGTGCGGAGATTGGTAGACATGGGCATGCTCGTAGCCCGGAGGGTTGTTGCATGCTGTTGGATGAGAGGTCCTGTGCCTACGCCCAAGCATTGGGCGCATGATATGATGTACTGCTGCACACAGTCGGAGAATTACAGTGAACGCCAGCCCCCCACTAGCAGACCTAAGAACTTCTAGGGGCTGTACCAGACATACCTGGCTAATAAAGGGGCCACTTGCCCTGCAGAAGAGCCATAGGGCTACCGTGGGTGCTCAGGGTGGAGGGCATCCTCTCTGGGACACGGTGCATCGATCTAATCTTGATATCAAGTGGCATGTCTCATTTTTTTGTTGATTGTAAAGAACTGTCTATTTTGTTGCTGTATCTATTGTTATATGTTTCCAGCGCCGCCTGCCCTCCTATGGGTTGTTGGCTAAATTGCTGTGTATGTACCCGAGCGTTGGAAGTCGCGCGCTTGATGATACAGGGTAGTGAACAAAGTCAGATTGGCGGGAGGGGGGGTTCAGAATTGTAATTTTTCTTTGCACACTGTTAATCTCATGAAAAACTTTAAAATAAATGTAAGGGAAAAAAAAGAAAAAAAAACATATGGAATGCTCCTAGGTGGTCAACGGAACTTCAAGTAATCGATAAGGACAATAATTCTGTGGAACTGCGGCTGCAGTGTATTCATGAAACAAGTTATTCCCATCCACTGCTAGAAATGTAACCCAAGAATATAAAACTTCAAAGAGGTATGCTGCATCCGCCTCGACAACAAAAATAATATTAGCCCCCCAATTAGGGACACCGCTTTGAGTCAAATGTGCCGTGACCGCAGCGCGGTCATGAGCTGCAATAGAGACCGCAATAATTACAACAAAAGAGGAAAAATCAGTAGAACGGTAGAGCAAAACCGGGTCAGAAAGAGAAACAAAACCTTTTAAATTTCAAGCTTGAAAAACCTATAAAACCCCAAAATAGGAGGTTAATCCCTCACACCACGGACGTCTCCGGAAACAGGTGTGAGAGGGTTGTGGACAAGCACAAGCACTACTCAGGGGTCTCGTGAATAAGTACCAGACCAAACGTTGGTAGAGCCATGTTGTAGGGATTCTGCACACATACAGACCTATGCGCAGGAAATGGGACTTTGGTGTATAGGGACTGAGTCTTCCTACCACCTTAGTACCCACAAACCCAGGGCTGTGTCAACTGGCTCTCTTACTCACTCAGAGAGAAACAAATAATTAGACACCCAGAACACAACACTCACAAATCTCTCAGCAATCACGGTAACAAGACACACACTTTCGCTCACTCTCTGGTACTTATACACAATAAGATCTGACGGAGACACAAAACAGTTGAAAATATTTATTTTAACTAACGTGCCCTAACATGCAGTATACGTGCCACTACAGGCATGAAAATGCATAGTATAAATATAGTCAGCATAGCAGTCAGTCCATAAATCATGAAGGGAGATGTCATCATAAAAAGACTATGGAGAAAGGACTATAGTGCCTAACCTCCCTCCCCTTGCTAAGAAGAAGTATTATTATATAATGGAGGATCCCTGGGCTTTGTCAGCACACCCCATACCTTAGTCTACAGATGGTACATCTACATCATGGGTGCTCTTCTCCCGGGAAAGGTCCCTCTCCAAGTGTCTCTCACCTATTCGTGCACACCACTAAAAACCTAAGTGCGCTTTCTAAACAACAGCTGCATCGGTATGTTTTGTGTACGGGCTAAGGACTGACCAGAACAAGATAGCAAGGGGCATTGTTGTTTGACCTTGCACATAATGTGCAGTCAAAATCCCAAGAACATGCAGAGAGCGAACACATTGATGAGTTCTCATGTGTAAGCAGTCTTTGAAATTATCGCAAAAAATAAAGACGTGTAGTAAAGTGTTCAAAGCAGCAGGCAAGCTCCAACGTGTTCATGTTAAGTTAGTGAAAAACGACAATGTCCCTTTGGGCCACGTGACAGGGGTTCTTAAAACCACTACTCATGAGAAACCCACAGCGAAAAATTGGCTTTTACTATATGACAGCTTCCACCCCAGACATCTAAAAGAGAATCTGCCATTCAGACAGTACTTACGGCTCAGTAGGAACTATTCTAACTAAAAGATTACAAAACCCAATCTAACCACCATGCTGGAAAACTAATGGCAAGAAGATACCCAAAGAAAATGGTATCACAAGCACGGAAAAGAGGTCAGAATAACAACAGTGAAGCGCTTCTGTGGCCACCTCAATTGAAAGAAAAAGAACCTTCTATGCATCACCACTTACAGCATAGCAGTCAATGAAGTAACTAAAATCATTAATAGACACTGGTGCATTCTGAACAATGTATCCCTGACAGTACCACTCCCAATGTTTTCACATAAGAGGGGCAAGAGCCTAAAAGATATGCTGGTCCATACATGCCCTCGCACAAACCTGGACACCCAATTGAACACCCAAGGAACTTTGGCACCAATTATGGGCCACTATCCATGTGGTAATTGTAGCGTTTGCTACTTGACACAACTAACTAAGACATTGGCCTTTTACAACCAGATGGCATGGCAGCTAAGAAAATACATGAACTGCAACACACAAAGAGTAGTGCCCCTGTGGTCTCCACTACATAGGTATGACAACAAGGAAGATAAAAGCCAGGATCTGCAAGCACCGCAGTAGCCTAAGATGTGCATGCGTAGCAATAAAAATGTCAGCACACTACACAGAAAAGAAAAATACAATACATGACTTCCACTGGGTCGTCCGGGAATCCATAGAGGAGACAGGCAATTTTGAATCAAGACTGTTTGAAAAAGAGCAACAGTGGGTTTTTAAACTCAAAACACATTTAGAGGGTCTGAATGACAACATTCCATGGAGCCAATTTGTGAGGTAAACACTACTGACAATTAGAACAAGATACCCGCAGTTCAGAGCATATGAGTACAAAACAGCATTTGAGAGAAGGACAGGACCAGTATCTACTACCAGAGGAATGAGACACCATGGGGGCAGGATGATACCAACATGGATAATAGAAATGAGTATAATACAACACAGAACCCTGGAAGATTATAATACTATATATGGACATAGTGCAACATTAAACGATGGGTACACACAAAGGGGCAGATCTACAAGGAAGTGCCACAGCATGGCACCGCAAGCTCTTTGGCTGCGCCACGCAGCGCCACTTCTGCAGCACAGTGATGCGACATATTTACAAGAATATGTTATGTTATGTTATCATTTACTTATAAAGCGCACGGTCACCCCAGGATTTCATGGCGCTACTCCTGCTTAAGTTGTTACATCAGACCCAATTAGTAAGCTAGTCCAAACAGCCAAGTCTTGAGTGCTTTTCGAAAGCCCAGAAAGTTGTCGCAGCTTCTCGTCGTTACCGGAAGAGAATTCCAGAAGGTAGGTGCCAGATAAGAAAATCTGCTACCTCCGGTCCGTTTGAGTTTTATAGTCGGAACAGATAGAAGGTGCAGATAAGATGAACGCAGGTTGCGCCGGGGAACGTGTTTGTTTATCATGGCCATGATGAATTTTGGACTGTTGCCTTGCAGTGCCTTGAAAGCAAGGCACCCGGTCTTAAATGCTGCACGTTGCTCCACGGGAAGCCAGTGGAGTTTGAGCAACAAGGACCTGGCAGAGTGCCATTTTGGCTGTTTATATATTAATCTGGCTGCCTGGTTCTGCACCATTTGCAGCCGTTTCATACTGGGGCAAGCCAATATAGAGGGAGTTTGCAAAGTCCAGGCGTGAGAGAACCAATGCTATCACCAATGCTATCACCACCTGGATCAGCGCTGAGGGAGTCAACAAGTGTGCAATTTTCCTGATTTTGCGAAGCTGATAGAGACTAGAGGAGATCACTGCGCCCACCTGTCCGTTCAGCGAGAGGTCTGCATTGATTATCACCCCAAGGCTTTTTACCGACAGGGAAGGAATAGGAGGGGGACCCAATTCGCTAGGCCAGAAGTGTGGACCCCAGCAGTCCTTACTCTTCCCAGGCAGCACCAGTTCCGTCTTGCCCGGGCTGAGTTTCAATTGGTTGCTGTCCATCCAGTGTTGAATATGTAGCATGGTGGTTTGAAATTCCAAGGCAGAGTTAGGACCATCTAGGGGGAAGATCAACTGGAGGTCATCTGCATAGTTGAAAACGGTGACCTTCCGATTCTTTAAGGAATAAAGCAGAGGCCTCAGATAAAGATTAAACAGTAATGGCGACAGGGATGAGCCCTGTGGTACCCCACAAGCGGTGGTCATTGTTGGGGCAGTAAGGGTGCCCAGACGCACTGCTTGCGTTCTGCCAGTTAAGAAAGATTTAAGCCAGTTGTAGGCAGACCCTTGAATGCCTGCTTGCTCCACACGATTCAACAAGATGTTATGGTCGACCGTGTCGAACGCTGCAGACAAATCCAAAAGCACCTGTCAGAATTAGCTCTTAAAGTGTCCTGGACGGCCAGGACTACCGCCTCTGTTGAGTGGGCTGGTCGGAATCCATTTATTCCGTCTGTTCCACAAAGCTAGATAAACATCTGGCCATATGTGCCTCCAGGATTTTAGACAGACAGGGAAGAAGGGATATGGGGCGGTAATTGGCAGGGATTAGAGGATCTGACCCGGGCTTTTTCAGAAGGGGAACTAGTGTGGCAGCCGTAAAAGCAGGTGGTACTACCCCCTGATTGAGAGATGCATTCAAAAAAGGAAGATTGCTATGTGGCAATGCTGTAAATATATCTTTCATAATAGCAGGAGGACAACAGTCATTCGGAGAGCCGGACTTAACCCGGACAAATAAGTCAGATAGGCTTTTGGGGCATAAATCGAGGAGAGAAGTCATAGTGACCGGGTTTCTAGAAACATCATCCTGGTATAATGTATTAGTCAGAGGAGAGATGCTTGATCTAATGGTTACAATTTTGTCCACAAAATAATTGTTTAAAACGTCACACATCTCTTGCGGGGGGGCATGGTTTGGGAGTATTCTCTCGTCACTACTAATCTCACCAACAATTTTGAATATTTCCTTGGTTCTGTTTTTGCATTAAGTATTCTTACTGAGAAATGAGCTGCTTTAGCCGTCAATATTGCTTTTTTATATTATACGAGCCGACAGAAACTTATGTCTGTCTGGGGTAAGATATCCATGTCTCCTTTTCCTTTCTAATTGTCGAAGCGACAATTTTTGTGACTTCAATTCGGCAGTGTACCATTTGTGAGCATCTTGATGTCTAGTTCGAGAAAATGGAATCAGGGGAGCGTACTCATCACTGGCCGATTTCAGCCATTCCGCGATGGCAGTTTCCATGACGTCAACGTTTGAGTTAAAAGTGGGGAGAGAGCCGGCCAGAGTGTGAATGAGCTCTTGAGTATCAAGAGTATCAAGAGTTCTCCAATTCTTTTTAGGCCTCCCTCACCCTTTGGGGGTTTCTGCCTGTTGCTGAGACTGAGCGTAAAGTCGATCAGGTGGTGGTCTGACCATATACAAGGAGATATCAAAGGTGCCGATATTGACAGGTTGTGGGACCAAATGTGGTCCAGTGTGTGTCCTTTGATATGCGTAGGGGATGATACAATCTGGGTTAATTTCAAGTTGGAAAGTAATTCAAACAGTTCTACTGCTTGTGGTCCGCCATGAGCGTTGTTGGCCCAGTAATTGAAATCCCCTATGAGTAAGACCCTGGAGTGATTTGTCAAAAGATTAGCCATCTGTTCGCTGAGTAAGAGCGGGAAGGACGGCATGGACTGAGGGGGGCGGTAAATCAGCACTAGTGCGATATGTTGCATCGCTGTGCTTCCCACTGCGCTGGCGCACAAACTGCAGCCATGCGCTGGTGCAGGCACCCTTGCACGGTGGTGCAAGGCTGCCTACATCATGGGGAGATTGTTTTTGTGTAGGAAGGGGCACCTTCCTGCACAAAAACAATCACTACACGCATTGAAAGAGGAAAAAACGAGGAGAAATTAAAACATTTCTCTAGGGTGGTGTAGCATTCAGACGCATCTCCAGATTTACAATTTCTCATAAATCTGGAGATGTGTCTTGTTCCATGGGTGTTGCATGGGAGCACCCACAGCAACACACATGGAACGCCCCTTCAACACAAAGTGCTGCTTGTGAAGAGGCTGTATTTACAAGGAGAGGAAAAGTCACACAGGGTGGCTTTTCCTGTCCTTGTAAATATGGAGGAGCCCCTTGCGCCACCAGTACGTCACGAAAAGTGACGTACTGGTGGCGCAGGGGGCTTTTAAATCTGCCCCAAAATATCCTAGAAGGTAACATGTAAAATAACCTGAAGCATAACGTCATGCAATCAACCAGCCACTAGTATAGAACATAGACTAGATACGAGTGATTTTACAACAACCCTATAATGGGAGACAGTATTAACCAAGAAAACTATGGTATTTACACATGACTACATGAGGGGGTATATCATAACCATATAATGGTGAATACAAACACAATGGTATCCACATATGCCTCAAGTTAATACCAACCGTCCACAAGTAGAGGTGCTGATTATGGAATGACCAATTTTAATGTGACCAGCCCCTTGTTTTAGAATCAATCATTTTTATTATGCGGATAGGACATCTCAGAACACAGCCCAGCTGCCTACATCAATTTTGCCGGCATGGCGGATGCAAACAATAAAGACACAGCGTCTGGGCCTGCACCCCGGAGGGCGAGCCCGCGTAAATGAAGAGGCTCAGTCGCCCCACCGGGTGTGTACCTACCGCTTTTATAGGAAAATGAACAGAAAAAGAGAAACAAGACCCACCGACCCACTCCCACCCTGCTCCGCATCAGCTTTAATAGACACTACTTGCTTTCAAGGATCCACCAATCCTACCTGACTGGAATCAACAGCCTCTTAAGCAACTGGCGTTGCACCTTTCAGGTTCCAGGGGGATAAGTTGCAAAGTTGTAAGTATTTCGGGCATGTCACTTCCAGAAGGTCTTTAGACAAGAGCTGCAGAAACAGACCCCAGAGTTTGGCATACTCAGAGCCCTTCCCATCCATACCCAATGAGAGACGCTCCATAGCTAGGGTGTGCCATAGTCGTTGGATTCAATCTCGGGGGTCAGGTAGCGCCGAAGAGCCCCATTGTGCCAAAAGGACCTGCCTCGCAGCCAGCAATGCCAATGCAATTTGCCTGCCCCTGAGCGAGCGTAAGGGAAACAAATTAGGATGGGGAAGCCCCAGCAATGTATGTTCAGGCAGCCGTGGAAATGTAATCTGAAAGGCACTGTCTAGTTCATCCAGGATTGTGGTCCAGTACCGTTCCAGCTTCGGGCAGCGCCATAGCAAGTGTAGCAGAGTCCCTGCCATCCCACACCCCCTCCAACAAAGGCCTGGCTTTGCAATGTCCCACCCCTTAATGCGCGTTGGGGTATAACACCAATATGTATAAGCTGATTCAGGTCCTGCAGTGTTAGAGGTCGTGTGATGCGCCCTATCAATCAATCAATCTGAGCATTTATATAGCGCTCTACTCACCCGGAGGGTCTCAAGGCGCTGGGGGGGGTCCGCTACTGCTCGAACAGCCAGGTCTTGAGCTGCTTCCTGAAGGCGAGGTGGTCTTGGGTCAGGCGGAGGCGGGTCGGAAGGGAGTTCCAAGTCTTGGCGGCCAGGTAGGAGAAGGACCTTCCTCCTGTGGTGGCTCTTCGGATGCGGGGGACGGCGGCGAGGGCGTGGCTGGTCGATTGAACCTGGCGTTTGGGAGCGTAGAAGTTGAGGCGGCTGTTGAGGTGTTTACTAACCCTTTTTTAGGGTGGACACGTTTGCATTCGCTACCCTCTTATCCGGCTACTGCCTTCCGAGGCAATTCAGTAAGCTGTAAGCTTTCACTGGCGACTCACCCCGCTATGCCGACCCACCCCCACCAATCTCTCACTGCCTCCCCTGTCTACCATTGGCCCGAGGCACCCTGATACCACTGCGGTATTGTATAAACTCACGACGGGCTCGATCACGTAGTCCACCCTTATTAGCACTTTCACTGTATACTACCGTTTTAGCACATGGACAATGTTACTCCCTCAGGCAATTCCACACCTATATTATACGTGAGGAAGCTCTTTTTTAATTCTCGCACTTTACACCTTAGCTTTAGCACTGCAAGCCCACTTTGGATGTCGTGCCCACCACGTCAGATCACTTATAATCTCTTACACCTTACCAGTGTCGCGTCACACACTGGTCACCACAAGTCACTTCTCAATTCTTGTAAATGTAGTTCGTGTAACTAAATGTGAAAAATTTCCCTTTTCCCCCCTTTAGGCATTTAGAGGCTTAATAACCATAAGGCTTTTCATTGTAACAGTCCTGTTGATGGACCCTGTGATTTACTAAGGGTCCGAAACGCCGTCGACTTTTTAAGCACGGAAACTAAAACTATGATTACTATATGTTGTAAAGTGCTTAGCTGTAATACTCTGTACAATTGTATTGTTGGTAGAGTAACTTGTTTTGCCTTATAAAGCCCTTGTTTGCTGTCTATATCATCCCTATGTACCTGTTCTGGTAGTGCTGGTCACAGGCTTGTGGTCCACACTGGCTGATCGTTGGAAGGTATTTGGTGTGATTTGAATACATGAATTTTGAGTAAAATCTCTGAAAGACCACTGTCCGGCTGGACATGTCTCTCTAAAATATAGATTGACTCTGTCTATATTTTATTTTGTTCTGATACTTCGCTATGCTTGGGACCAATGTTGTTTGAAAAAAAGTATCCTCCCCGAGGTCCCTGCTGACTAATATTGGGGTCCCTTGTTGTTGTTAAATTAGTTGAGGTATCCTGGGCCTTGGTTGTGTAGGGCTTTGTGTGCGTGGGTGAGGAGCCGGAAGGTGATTCTCTTGTTGACCGGGAGCCAGTGCAGGTCTCTCAGGTGTCCGGAGATGTGGCTGCGGCGGGGGATGTCCAGGATGAGTCGTGCTGAGGTGTTCTGGATCCGCTGGAGTCTCTTCTGGAGTTTGGCGGTGGTTCCGGCGTAGAGGGAGTTGCCGTAGTCTAGACGGCTGGTGACGAGGGCCTGGGTGACTGTCTTCCTGGTCTCGGAAGGGATCCATCGGAAGATCTTGCGTAGCATGCGCAGGATGTTGAAGCACGACGAGGAGACGCGTTGACTTGTCTGGTCATGGAGAGGGAGGAGTCCAGGATGAAGCCCAGGTTGCGTGCGTGGTCTGTTGGTTTGGGTGCGCTGCCCAGGGCGGGGGGCCACCAGGAGTCGTCCCAGGCGGAGGGTGAGGATCCTAGGATGAGGACTTCCGTCTTGTCCGAGTTCAGTTTCAGGCGGCTGTTCGACATCCATTTGGCTACGTCTGTCATCCCTTCGTGTAGGTTGGCTCTGGCGGTGGCGGGGTCGTTGGTGAGGGAGAGGATCAGCTGGGTGTCGTCGGCGTAGGAGATGATGTTGAGGTTGTGCTGGCGTGCGATGGCTGCGAGGGGGCTCATGTAGACGTTGAAGAGTGTTGGGCTGAGCGAGGAGCCTTGAGGAACGCCGCAGATGACTTCGGTGGCCTCCGATCTGAACGGGGGGAGGCGGACTCTCTGTGTCCTTCCGGCGAGGAAGGAGATGATCCACTCCAGTGCCTTCTCCTGGATTCCGACGTTGCTGAGGCGCTGTACTAGGGTACGGTGGCAGACGGTGTCGAAGGCTGCGGAGAGGTCCAGGAGGATGAGGGCCGCCGTTTCTCCGTTGTCGAGCAGGGAGCCCTATAAAACACAAGCTCCCACTCTTTGACCGTCAAGGGACACCCTAGCTCCGTTTCCCAACGGACTTGCGCTTTTGTACACTGCTTCCGCGAGTGGTGCAGAATCATCGCATAGAGCTCCGATATGAGGCTGCGGTCATCTTTTTTGCACACCAACCAGCGTTCAAATGCCGTTAGCGGCCGCGACATGAGCGCCACATTGGCCGGTTGGGTCACCCAGTGCGCTACTTGCATGTGGTGGAAAGCATCCCCTTCAAGCAACTGAAAATATTCTGCACGCAATGTGGGAAGCGGGATCAGACCATCCAGATCGAAGAGCGAGCCCACCCGCTTGCAGCCTTCCTCTCGCCAGCGATGGAAGACCGGCGAAGCGCAGCCCGGCGGAAAGTCAGGGTTATCCACAATGGTCCCAAGCTTTTAGGGTCGGAGAAGTGACTGGGGAGGAATACAGTCCCCATGCTCTGCGGGAAACATCCTTTACAACGCAACTTTTACAACGCACTACCATTACGACGCAACTATTACAACGTAAGTCATTACAACGACTTGCGCTGGAGGGCGCTCTAGGATAGGGAATAGTTTAATTACTATCCATCACCTTCCCTACTATCCACGGGGACTGGAGTTGGAATAGTAAATTAAACTATTCACTATCCAGCGCCCCCCAACGCAAGTCGTTGTAACGACTTGCGTTGTAAAAGTTGCGTCGTAATGGCATGCGTTGTAAAAGCATGCGTTGTAATGTCATACATCCATGCTCTGCGTTTGCGTGGCAACCACAGCTCTCGCCAAATATTACATCCGGCCACCGTCTGGTCCATAAAGTTCCAATGTTTACTGGACAAGGGCCTGTTCCACTCCACTATGTATCGAAGACAGGACGCCTGGAAATACGCAGCGAGTAGAGGGAAGCCCAGGCCGGCTGCAGCCTTCGGGGTAGTGGTCACTGTGAACGCAAAGCGTGGTCTTTTATTGTTCCATAAGAACTTATTGAGCAGCCCCTGAAGCCTCCGCAACATGCCCGGTGGGGGACTCAAGGGTAACATTTGAAAAAGGTAGAGTATACGGGGAAGCACAGTCATTTTGATTGTGGCCAATCTCCCAAACCAAGCTAATTTAAGACGGGACCAGTCGGAGAGAGCCTTGGTTACGTATTCAGCGAGGAGGGCATAGTTTAAGGATAGCGTTTTAGCCAGGGTCGGGGCTAACCAGATACCCAAGTACGTGATGTCCGACTGTACCCATTGGAAGGAGAAGTCCTTCTGCAGATCCACTATATCAGTGTCCGGAACCGAGATGTTGAGAATTTGCGATTTGGAGGAATTGACTTTAAACCCCGCTGCCTTTTGAAATGCAAGGAATTCCGCAGACAGACACCGCAGGGAGGAGTGGGGGTTGGTCAGAGCCACGATGACATCGTCTGCATACAGACTGACTTTATGAACATCAGCTCCGAAATGGATTCCTAAAATGCTGGCATGGGACCGGGCGCGCTGTGCGAAAGGCTCCATACAGAGCGCAAAAAGTAAGGGGGAGAGGGGACACCCCTGCCGCGTCCGTCTATTGATAGAAAAGGAGGCTGACCTACACCTATTCACACGCACCACAGCCATGGGGGCTGAATAGAGGCACTGAACCCAGCGCAAGAAGTTATTTCCGATACCGAAAGCTCTCAGCACCTCGAACATATAGCCCCAGTCAACGCGGTCGAATGCTTTCTCTGCGTCGATAGAAAGCAGGAAGGCCTGCGTCTTAGATCGGTGTACCAGGTCCATGAGATGAAGCAGCCTATTAGTTTTATCACCCCCATGCCTAGTTGGAATAAATTCTGCTTGGTCAGGGTCAATCACTCCGTCATTCAAAGGGCTAAGCCTCGAAGCCAGCACTCCCGCAAATAACTTAGCATCATTGTTGAGGAGCGAGATAGGCCTATAAGAGCCGCATTCCGTAGGGTCCTTCCCTGGCTTGAGAATGACCGTTATGGCTGCTTCAGTCATGGAGGGAGTCACCACTCCAGTGTCAAGGAAGGAATTAAAGAGGCGCGTTAAAAAGGGAGCCAGCTCCACACAATACGTTTTATGAAAGATAGCTGAAAAACCGTCCGGCACAGGCAATTTAGCTACCTTCAGCCATGCAATGGCCGATATAACCTCCTCTACGCGTCAGCCCCTTGTTTTAGTGATACCATCACCCACAAAACGCTCTCTGACTCCATTATATCAAGTAGTCAGAATCACTCCATGGATCATTCTCTTTCCTTGTTAAAAAGCAAGTTGTCTCCATTTTAAAAAAAAAAAGTTCTTTTAAATAAGGTTTTCTCATAAGGGAACTTTATCACAACTTGTCTCTCAATCCTCTAATGGAACCTTCCGAGCGTTGCATTCAGACCACCATCTTGAGCCTGTAGCTAGACATCACAGCGTAAGGACGCAACGTGCCAGCTTCCTCGCTCCGATTAAGCCTACTGAGAAACTGGAAGCGGACAACATGCGGTTCCCCGGCAGCTCCCAAATAGGTAATGGAGCAGAGTAAAAGTCTTGTAGAGGTAAGCGCTGCACATACTGCTTATTTCTTAATAATATTAAGCAACAGCGAAGAATCTATAGAGGATTATTTTCGGAACATACTTCGTGCTTGCTGAACAAAAGATTTATTTAGAAACCAACAGTCAAATGCTCCAGCTGTCTCAGTAAAACCTAACTTTTCCTGGTTTTTCTGGCATTCACTCCATGGTTTTCTTAGCAGTCTGCAGTAACAGTGCCAGGCTGCCCCTTTGATGGGGCAGCTGTGCGCTATATAAACCTGTTAACATAACATAACATGTGTGTTTAAAATGTCACAGTCAGTCAGTCAAAATACTTTATTCGATTCCATTAAAAAAATCATAAAAGATATAAAACATTTATATACATATAAAAAAAGAGTTTAAAACTTGCGATTATAAACAGTACATTGGGTAATTATCAGAACATTGGGTCAACGGTTGTACTACATGAGATCTACAGTAACAAAGGCTTCTTACATTACACTCAATGGCGCGTTACGTGATCTAATTCTAGACGCTGCTGCTAGGTAGTTTGCCATGCAAAATATGGTACGGATATTACTCAGGGACTGGAGGTACAATAATGCAGGCCTCACTTGAATGAAGCCAGCTTCCCTTAAGATTGGCAACAGGTACTTTTTCCGTATTTCTGAGAACAGACCACAAAACATAACAAAATGCATGGTATCTTGCGTTGAGAAATTATCACAAGTACAAGGTGAAGCATTTTCTGGTTTTACCCATGTCTGATAGTTTCCCAGGTAAAAATGAATCAAATTGAATCTGAGTTTGGTCAGTAAAAACCAATGAAATGGCCTGGTGACAATGTTGAGGTAAGGCTCGAGCGAGTTGGAATTAGAAAGCAGATAGTGTGATCTAAATGTAGTTTTCTGCAATTCTAATTCCTCGTGGCCTAGGCTTGCCCTCATAATAAAGTGCTTTTTTGTCCAGTCTACGTCTTTCTTACTGATGCACAAAGGAGAGGCGAAGAGTTCAGGGCAGCCCAGTTGTTCAAAGGACTTCCTCAAATACTCCAGCCATGGGACTTTTTTAGAGTGGTCTAGGGACATGACATCATTCATTATAGCGTGGTTAAGGGTTAGTTCCTTATTGAGCCATGTTTTTAGCCAGAATGTTAAAGGTGCCAGGTTAAGCTTGTCCGTAACATAGACCAGACCCACCTCCGCATGGATTGAGAAAGTGGGTGTGGACTGGGGAACAGACAGTAAAGAGCGTAAGAACCTGTTTTCAGCCCTCTGGATTGGTTCAAGGTGTACATAGCCCCATAGAGGTGAACCGTACGTTGCTAAAGGGATGCATTTAGTGTTAAAAACCTTCAATAGGGCATCCATTGGTCTAGCCCCCAACCTTTTTGAGAAGCCCATAAGGGCCGCCGAGGACCTGTCCATAGATAGGCTCTTTTCCCTAACCTGGGGGCCCCACAAACCCCTCTCATCAAAAAGCACCCCCGGGTAGGGGAAAACAGCCACTCTAGAGACCGCTTCCCCCTTACACCTGAAAGTTGTTGGTTTACCCTTGTTTCTATGGCATGCGACCACCATCATGTGGGATTTGTTCGTGTTAACCTTTAGGTCCAATTGGTCCATAAAAGCACCAAACACGTCCAACAAACGCTGGAGACCGTTGCCAGTTCGGGCTATAAGGACTGCGTCGTCCTTGTATAGGAGAGCAGGGATCTTTACATCTCCTACACGCGGGACGTCTCCTTCCACCTCTTCCAGATGCCTACCTAATCCGTTGATATAAATGGTGAAGAGGAGGGGGCCAGGATGCAGCCCTGCCGTACCCCTAGCATTGATTTAAATCGGGACGTACACCTTCCCTCGTTGGTGACTCTGGCTGTGGTGAACAGCTCCTGGTGTAGAGACGCCAGGAATTTAACCAATGCTCCGTCTATCCCGATCTTTAAAAGAATAGCCCATAGTTTGGCCCTGTTCACTAGGTCGAAAGCTGAGGAGAGGTCCATGAATGCCAAAAATAAAGACCCCCTCCTTAGCCACTGTGTATTTAGAGATCAGCAGGTGCAAATTGGAACACTGCTCCAAAGTGCCTCTCTTCTCTCTAAATCTATACTGGATATTAGGTAGCCCACCACATCTCTCAATACTATCCCTCAGTTTGACCAAAAGGACTCTACTTAAGATCTTAATTGCAGAGTCCAGGAGGGATATGGGCCTATAACACCCCGGGTCATCACGCTGGCCCTTCTTAAAGATTGGTACTATAATAGAGGTGGCCCAGGAGATAGGTCGTGAGCTACCATTTGCGGCAGTGAAGACATTAGCCAGGACCCTAGCCCAGAGCTTAGGTGAAAATAAGTAAAAATCTGCAGGGACCCCATCGGGGCCCGGGGCTTTATTCTTCGTCGTTGCTAGGATGGCTTTCTCCCCCTCGCTCGGGTGAAAGCACATAGGTTCAGCCTCGATGGCTAACAGGGGATTCACTTGGCTATCACTGTCCGTGTCTCCATACACAGCTCTGAAGTGGCCCAACCATTTGTCATCCAAGATGACACAGTCCATGTCAGTGTTTTCCAAGTCTGAGAAGTAGGGCTGGTTGATTATGGCCCAAAATTGCCTGCTGTCCCGTAGGACATCTGCGCGGAGTAAATTCTCCCAAGCAGCTTTCCTAATATCATCTTTCCTGATTTTAAGGGCTTGCTTGTACTCCTTCCTTAAGGCGATAATGACAGCCCTGTCTCTCGGTGAATGTTTTAAGGCTGATATTAAAGCTCTATGTGCCTTAGAGCAATTCGAGTCAAACCAGCGGCAGAGATTTTTGTTGCCATTCTTCGATCTAGTCATCAAATCTTGCGAGATTTGACTACAGATTGCTTTGAACGCCCCTATTATATCATGATCTGGAGCCTTAGAATCCTGGCAGATCGCCATCTGTAGCTCAATTTTTGGTAGAAGCTCATCATAAAAGTTGTTCGGTGCCACATTTGCCCACTTTAGCCTTCTCCCCTGATCCACCGTGCGTAAAGCAGACCTCGGCTTAGCAGGGCAGGGCTTTGGTCCCATGAAATCCCCCCAGAGCACATTAAGTGCAACAGGGTTATGGTCACTGTATAAAGAGGCAATTGTTCTATAGGAGGTAACCCTATTTAGAATACCTGGGGACAAGAATATATAGTCGATGATGGTACCGGGAACCAAACCCTTATAGGTAATTGTTCTTGTCCCACTTTCCGAGGGAATTGGCTCAAATAGGTTGCAATTGGCCAACAGGTCTTCTAGCTCCTCTCCAGCTTTAGTATGTTCAAAGTGGGGAGGCTCTAAACCAGCTGACCCCTCATATTGACTTAGACCACACAGATCACTGCAGGGATGGATATTAAAATCGCCCAAAAGGACGAACTCAGAATTCATATTACTATTTTGACTGGCAGTGATTAAAAAGGATTCCAGGGTAGCGATATTGTTATTAACACTCTCCCTATTCCATCAATTATAAAAATTAATAAAGATGGTTCACCGGGTGGGTGTAATTTCCCTTTCTACTACTAAGATATTGGGTGAGGCAGTTTTAACTGTTCTTAAAATCCCTTTAAGTTTTAATGAAAAGAGAAGTAAAAGGCCTCCCCTGGCTCTGCCGGCGCTACTAGGGGTAGCAGCGACTGCAAAACTAGCGAAGCCATCAAGCCAAAAACTAAATGTGGTATCCCATGTTTCCTGGATTGCTATGACTTCGTGGCGGGTAACAAAGCCAACCCATTCTTCGTCTTCTCTTTTGGCTCTGATGCCGGCCACGTTCCAACTAAGGATTTTACAAGCTGCGTCCTCTTCAGGATCGGGTGTCCCGTCCGAGGGAGGCAGCATTGGGTCAGCTAGTCAGTCAATTTCCTCAAGGCCTGACAGAGGGGCGAAACGATTGCTCAGGATCGGTCCGCTTCCCTCTGGGGGACTATGGGCTACCGGGGAATCTAGCATCTGCGGAACAGTCTCATGCCTCGGTAAATGTGGGAGTGTAGGCCCACGAGAACTACCCCGTTCCTGGGCTGGACTCAAAACCCAGCCTCTCTCTGGGTGTCGCTGTTTCCCATGGATCCCCACTAAGGGAGGATAAAAATACCCCAGAGGAACCGGTCTCATCTGATCTCTCAATGATATGGCAGAACCATCCCAGAATAATCTATCTGCCAGATTGGCCCTGTCAAAATTGATTACTACGCAATCCCCCTGGAGCTTCTTTGGCTGCTTCCCAATCCAGCCCACCCTCCTGGCAAAAATAATTTTATCTGGAATGTTTTCCCCGCAGCAAGTGTCAGCACACCAGGTGCTAGCTTTAGCCATGAGTTCAACAGCAGATTCCTGCTCACCCTCTTTAAGTGGGGGTACTCCAATAAAGACAGCAACCAGGGGGGCAGCCTCCGGGGGTAGGTCTAGGTGGGATTTACTAATCACCGCCATGAGTGTGCTATTCTGCTTCCCAGCACGTACTGGGTCAATAAGATTGGGACCAGATGCCTCCCGACTCAACAGGGGGGCACAGATGGTCCGCGGTCCGTCTGCATCAGTCACCACCCTACTTGGAGGTGGGTCCATACCCCTAGGGCTAACCATCTCCATACAGCCATCACCCTGCATTGCTCTGCCTATGATAGGGGCGTCTGGGGGCGGGGTATAGGCTTTGGCAAGTCTGTCTATCATAGAAAATTTCTTCAAGAGACCTTGCAAGCAAGTGTTCAATATATCCACAATGTCTTTAGCGATACCCACAAGCAGGGGCTCAATCCTGCAGACAAAAAGTGCCTCCAGTTTTTCTCCCAGAACGTCCGATGGTGTGGTGGAAGTGCCTGGTGCATTGTTTGTTTTCCCCCATTTCCGTTTCGGTGAGGCTTTACCATTAAGCTGGGAACTCGGTAGATTGTGCTCTATCTGACTATTGTCATGTGTTGTGCCAGTCCCAGAAATGGCTGGGGGGGTAGGGTTAGCAATAATAACGATTGGGTCCAAAGGAACACCAAGGGTGTCAGCAGTGACAGAAAACTGTGTCTCCTGAACGTTAGATGCGTTAGAAAGAGAGGTGGATATCAGACCCAGTTCTTGTTCAGCGTTAGCGATCTCTTTGGTAAGTGCCCCCACAGCAGGTGACAGATACGACATAATGGTGTTTGAATGTCTTGGCACCTTGGCTTTACTCCCCCCCTCATCAGTATTGGCGTTTTTTTGCGCTTACCCATACGTAGATGTAAAGGGTCCGGCCCTTCCCTGCCTCTTCCTGCCCCTGATGGCCACAGATGGCCCGCCCTCTGCCCGGGCTCAGCCCGGCTTGTCCTGCACACATCCCGCGACACGGAGGGAGGCTCTCCGGTTATGTAGCGCCTCCGGGCGCGATGGTAGGCGGAAGTTGGCCGCTGTGCAGCCTGGGAGCTGCAGTCTGCGGCCGCAAGGTAGTCGAAAGCGGCGGCAGGGGAGACAGACAGCCTTAGCCCCCCAGGTGCGGCAGAGACCCCAGAGACCACAGGAACCAGCCGGTAAGCTCCGCGCACTGCTCCGTGTGCGATGTCACCCCCCTCACAAACAGTCTTTTTTCACTTTGGAGGTGCTCACGAATGAAACCGGGTGCAAATAAACATCGGGAGCTTAATAAACAGCCTGGATGCTGAAAAAGCTTAACTCTTTCTTATTTATTTTTTACAGAACTCAATATATTAACACAACAAGACAGGTGGTATAAGTATATACACCGTATATTAGCATGTATTATGAATATTTGTGTAGTGTGTGACAACAGTAGTGGAACCAGGTAGTTGACAACTACAATAAATAGTGAATTCCCTTGGTTCTGAAGAATAGCCAATAGGGATATGGCTAGAAACATGTCGACCATTAGGTTTTAGGAACATTACTACTTTTTTTTCTAAAATCGCCCCCCTTTTTTAGCCATACCGACTAGGGGTCAGAATAAAAAAATGAAAACTACTAGACAGGAATTTAAAAAAAAAGGCTTCACTCCCCCCCACTCCTCCTTCCTAGGTCATCTCTTTTGTAATTTCCATAGTCATTTAATGTACTCCCGCGTAGCTCGGAGGTCACAGCACGCCCCGTTCCACAGCAGAAGGGATGGGCCCAATGATGAAGCATGCCACAAAGGGGTAACCATGATGGGTGAGGGTTTTACGAAAAACATTGTGTTTTTCTCAGGCTTCTTAGAACTGTTGGGTGCTTATTTTTTCATTGTAAATTGTTTTGGGGAGGACGGAACCAGCTTTTTCCCCTCACTCCCTCTATATGTTTTGATATTCAGTGATAGCCAGTATGGCTTTGAAGCTGTTCATGAATTTAGACAGTTATGGTTCCAGCGGGGATACATGACTGTCAGGGTCCCACATCTGTAATGGAGAACATTTGAGAAAATTATCAGAAGCATTACAAATGCCATCAAAGATTGCAGTGGTGAAATGTTCTGCCCATTGTAAAGGAGATTATTTTGTGATTGTTGGTAACAGAGTAGCTGACGAAGTTGCACACTATTGTGCTCTGAATGTTTGCACTTTCAATGGTAACTATGTGAATGAGGGGTCTGATAAAACGTTGGATTAGAGCAGGATGTGTGAAATGTGAGGATGACATTTTGGTGTCAGGAGATGGAATACCAGTGCTGCATAATAGTCTGTTGCCTCCCATGGCCAGGTTTTACCATGGCTGATGCATGTAGGAAGAGATGCTATGGTGTGATTGTTTCGGCAGACTTGGTTCAATACGAAGTTTCAAATGATTGCAGAAGCTTTGTGTTATAGGTGTGTGATCTGTCAGCAAATAAATGTGGGGAAACAAAATGATGTTACATTGAGTCACATTGGAAGGTCTGGGGGTCCTTGTAACAGGATGCAACCGGATTTCATTGAAATGCCAGTGTGCAATGGATTGAGGTACATTCTAGTGGTGGTATGCATCTTTTTACTTTGGGTGAAGGCCTACTCAACTAGAAGATGTGATAATCTGACTGTAAACAAGCTGTGTTTGAGGGAGCTGATTCCGAGATTCGGATTTCCAATGTCTTTGGAGTCAGACTGAGGAACCCATTTTAATAACGAAGTTCTGAGGATGTTATGTGCAGCACTGCGAGTGGAACAGAAATTGCATTGCAGTTACCGTCAGAAGCCTCGGGTATCATAGAACAGGTCAACAGTACTCCGAAATCTAGATTGGCTAAAGTGTGTGCTTTGACATCTTTGAAATGGCCTGATGCTTTGCCCCTTGTACTGATGAGTCTTTGCAGTGTTCCTGATCAAAATACTGGATTATTGACCCACAAAGTAATAATGGCACAAGCTATGAGATTGCCTGCTGTGCCAGCCAACATGCTTGTTAACATCACAGATGATTTGGTACATGCTTACTGTAAAGGATTGGCTGGCGTGGTCCGACTGGGTTGTGGTGAAGAAACATGTGAGAAGTAACTGTCTTGAGCCTTTTTGGTATGGTCCGTACCAGGTGATCTTGGTTACCATAAATGCTATGAAGTACGGTGGTCTACTGAACTGGGTGCACGCATCCCACGTTCGTAATTCATGAACAAGTATCAGCTCTTCTCCCAGAAGAAATGACAGTGGTGGTAGAAAGGCCACAGGAGGACGTCAGCCAAACTGTGTGGGATCAGACAGACAGAGAGAACACTTGAATGATCTGAGGGGGGATCTAGATGAACTTGAAGCTGAAAACGAAACAGAAAAAGCTGATAATGTGGTGGTGAATGAATCAGATTCCGACCCTCAACTGCAAGCTAGTATTGTGGGACCATGAGTGGCTGGGGGGAAGAAAGCTGGCCCAAGAGTAAGGAAAAGTTATTGTCTGAAAGGGCTCTTGCGCCTTTAACTGAATCTCTGGTGGATCAGAACACAGTGGAAACAAAAGTGAAGAAATAGATATCAGAAGATCTAAAAGATCAAGGGTCCCTTGTCGATGGTTCTCTTCTCCTGCGTGGACCTACCTAGTTACAAATGCCAACGAGAAGGAGCCCTGGAGCCTCAGTGCTAATATTAGTTGTTTTGCTGAAGATTCCAGGGACTGACTTGAGCGTTCTCCTTGGAATTGCTATTTCTTATCCACCAAGGTTGAGTGGCTTATGAAATCTGATACTAAATGAAACAGTTTTTCCTCATTTGAATCCGGAACAGTGACCTGCGAAAATTGCAGAATTGAGAGATTTGTTGCAATTGTTCATACATGAACTAGGTCCAGAACTTGTAAAAGATGTTGAGTGAAATTTATGAACTTTGATCAAATTACTTGAGGAAGAAAACCTAGGCCTAAGTGGAAGAAGAAAAAACGTAGGGTTGAAAATTTGGAAGAAGCCGGAGTAGGGTTAGGGAAATTTTACAAAGACTGTACAAATTTCAAGAAGACAAAGTTGATGCAGATAAAGACTGAGTATGTTGATACAATGAAGGTGCAAGATTGCTATGTCTTAATCTCCACGGGCCTATCAAAAATGAATGTGTCCTTGTGTAACATAACTGGTACTCATGTAAAGCGCTCCAATACCTTCGGGTCAAATTTGCGGTACATAAAACCGCAAACAAAAAAGGATTTGCAGAAGTACATAAAGAATATTACTGGCCTGCATGATGAATTAGAAGGATCGACAACAGAAGGTGTGTGGGATTCAGTTGGACATGGACTGAGTGCTGTTTGTAGGTGTTTTGCAAATTTGGGACGTGGCATAGTCGGTTCTGTTTTGAGACCATTGCTGATTATCTCCCTTAATTTGATAATATTGGCTTTGGAGTAGAGTTGTACAGGAGATAGAAAGCTGGGAAAATGTTCGCAAGAGGGAAGCTGTTCATTTAGAAAAGAGACAGAATGATCAATATTGTGAAATGGAGGTTTTCAAAAGAAAAGCAATTGCCACCACAACGGTTTAACTTTATTTATTTGATAAGATCAAAGTTAAAATGTGATGGCTTGATATGCCATCAGACGGGGAATTGGGAAAGCGATATTTTGATCTCCATGTGTGAAAAGTAGGAGTTCACTATATTTACCTATAGTTCTCCCTCACATATTATGTGTGGTTAATATTACCAAGGAAGGGGGTGACATTCATTTTAGAACATCCCATGTAGAGAGAGCATGATTATCTATCTGCATAAAATATGACTAATGGGAAATATTGTAAGGGACGTGTTAGCATTCATGAGAAAATAAAGGATTAACATTTGATATTGTGATTTTAGTAATTAACCTATGTGGGTAGGTTGGAGTTTAATCATTGGAATGTGAAGTTAGAATTTATTATTAGTGAAAATGATATGAAGATGAATTAGCTACATTTATTAACTACAAAGAAACTGTGCATGTTTATGTCACGCAGTGCATCTGTTAAGTTGCCTATCATTTAGGCCTAACTGGGATTCCTTTAATTGCATTGTATTTCAGTACAAACATATGATGCAGTTAACAATTGATTTGCATTTAACTTTCAGTGTCGGGTTTTTTGCTGTATTTTGTTCCCATTGCATGTGTGGATAAAGCTTTATTAGTTATCGTAGAAGAGTTATTGTTTTGTTTGATAGTGAGGTGTGAAAGTACAAAGTAGTACAAGAGGAATGTGGTAACGAGCACGGGATGAATTCAGATGGAGGAGGAGAAGGATGGCCAAAGACGAGGAGGGTCGCTTATCTTTGTGGGAAGTGAGTTGGAAGAATCATATCTGGTCGATGGAAAAGTACTTGAAGGAAGGTCACGATGAACAGGCTTTTTAGGATGCAGTTGATATTACTTGTTGATACTTAGCAGGGACAGACACCTTTGAGACCTCGTAGGGTGTAGACCTATGCTTGCGTGGCTTCATGCTACTCGACCCATTCGCGAAGTATTCCTACTGGAGACTTCACTGCTGACATCTTTCTTTCCTTTTTCCTGACATTGGTCCATCGTCAGAATAGGGGTTCCTTGATAGGATAGTTTAGGGAAGGGCTGGATTAATGCTCCTCGTTGAGACTCAGATAATGTAATTTGATTTAACTTTATTTTTCCTGATTGTCTATTTCGTAATAATTGAACTAATTATCCTTTCTCATCTGTATCGAGCTCCTCTCTTCAGGAGATTTGGACACGTTTTTAATTTTGTGTTTTTATATGCTCATGCTAAGAGTGGTTTATGTGAGATTATTTTTGAATTTGTAATCATTCCTACTAAACCTTTTTCCAGTTGTGGACTTGATATTGAGTAAATCCATTAAAAAGAACTGGCATATCCTCAATGCAGGTACATTGGAACTAGAAACACCATTGTTTGCGTTCAAGAAAAATAAAAGTTTGAGGGACCAACTCGTTAGGGCGGCCTTGCCCGCAGTAACAACTTCGAATATAACTCTGATTGACCACTGGGACCTCCCTCCTATGAAGGGTCATCACAAATGTGGGTCGTGTATTGTATGTGTATCTAGTATTGAGGGTAAGGAATTTGTCTTTGAGAATGTAAAAAATGAGCATGGTACATTTACAAACTGTAATAGCTGTAATGTGATCTACGCTATCTTCTGCCCTTGTAATAAGATCTACGTGGGGCAGACAACACAGAAAATAAAACTACGCATTTCACAACACCGCAGCCGGATCCGGTGTAAAACAGAAAATGCTCCACTTGTTGAACATTTCACTGAGAAAGGGCACAATGAGAATGATGTCCGCTGGACAGTGATCAATCAGGTCATACTTCCACCCAGAGGAGGTGACCTTACAAGACTACTCAACAAAGAGGAATTAAAGTGGATACTGAGAACGGACAGTTTAAACACCGGATTTAACCTTCAGGAAGATTGGACCAATCTGGTCTGACCCATGACTGCGTTGCCTTTTTCACTCAGCCTGTAACCAAAATTGTAATGTACCATAGTGGATATTAACTGTAATTCTTAGGTTGATGATCCTGGTTCACTGTAATGTCACTCACGAGCACTATTGTCACCTGCACCCTCCAACTCTTGGTTCACTTTCCCCTACCAATATGGCCGCCATATTCCCAAGCATGCACTGGGTCCTTGAGTCCTCACTTTCCTCAGCGTCTCCCCAGACCAATAAGAGAGCGCCTGGCTGCTGCCCCATTACCAGCCCATTACAGATCGCATTGTCGAGTGTGACGTGATACCGACTGATCCGGTAAGCCTTCTCCCGTCCGCCTGGGTTTTCGCGTGTCTTTTACCCAGGAACTTCCCCTAACCCCGATTCCTTCCTTCCTATCTCCTCCCAGGTACACCCAGCAATCATTTCCAACTTAGCCTGACCGGTCCCGATTTCGGCGACCTTACTACCGTGACCCCCTGCCCTGGATTATGGCTGGTGAGCCTTTTATTTCACTGCGCCGCCTTTTTCTTCCCACTGCGCCGAATTTAAAACCCTCACTCGGTTACCACCTCGGACTTCCCGTTAGTTCCCCGCTCCATGGGCACTGACTTCTAAATTGTCTCGATCCTTTAAAATTGTCCCGACCATCGCAAACTACAAAATATTGTCATTCGGTTTCTGTACCTGATAGGCTAAATTCACGTTAGTTCCCTGTTCACTGGGAACTCACTTTTTATCCACTGTATCGCAATCAAGGCAGTGATTCACATATAGTCACAATTACTTGTCGATCCTCTCCATGTCTCTCCCCTGCCCTGCGTGCACTGCGAGCTCGTAACTGGAGCATGCCTTGGCTCCGTACAGTTGACACCCCTGCACCCAACGTCACGTTGTTATATCTACAATGTTCACCAAGCCTTAAAGCTTTCTTTCTCCAAATTCCTTTTAGGTTCTAGAGGCTTGAATTTATTAGGCACTTATTAAAATGTCCTGATGATGATCCCTTTGATTTAAAAGTGGGATTGAAACGCTGTCGACCAAATTGTGTGCCTTATACAGTGTGTATATTGTGTACTATGTTGTTGTAATGGCGCATGTTGAAAATATTTGTTCATATTGTGATTTAAAGAACAACTCAGCTTTTTTGCCTAAAAGCCCTTTCTGTTCACTTTGAATGTACTAAAGTGTTTGTGTTTAAATGAGGTACAGGCTTGTACCCCACGACGTGAGACTGTCGAAGGATATTCTCTATTTATCTTGCTGAAACCATTAAAATATTTTGACCACTCTCCGGCTGGACACGTCACTTTAATACAGATTCAATTGTGTCTGTATTTATCTACAAACTTGATTGTTGTTGCATGGGACCGTTGTTGTTCTCATAATAATTGCTCCCCGAGGTCCTGTGCTGACTATATTGGGGTCCCTTGTTGGTTTAAAATAGTTGTTATTTATGTGCACAATTAACCTGTTTGAATTTTGAACGTTTTAAAGTATGTGTCCTTCGGGTTCGGCTAATATTCTCAGGGTTCGCTTATGGACTTTTTACGTCCAAGTGAGATACAAATTGTGATCATTTATATTATGGTGCTGTTAGCATTGTATGGTACATGTAGTATATCCTCATACTTTGTTGGTGGTGTGGTGCAAGTCATGCTATGCTGTGTGGTTTGGCTGTGGGCCAGCCCCAAGACTGTGCGGATCCACGGCGCAGTATAATCGGTCATGTTGGTCTCCAGTATTATATTGACTGACTTAGGAGTGTGGTATTCATGAGGTACAGCTGGGTGGCATTTCATTTGATTGACAAATTCATGTGCTTGTGAACAGTTTGTGTGGCGTTACAAGCTGTTGTGGCTTGTATGTGTTGCTTTAGACATTAATGTGTGTTTTATTTTTTGTCTGACGTGTTCTAGAAGTTCGTTATATTTGTACTGCATGTCAGTAGTTCTTTCTAACTCGGTCTGTTAAGTGAAAAAAGGTACCTGCACATTGTGGGTGTAGACCAGGCCTGGATGCTCCTTTCAAAATGTAGGCTGGTGGGCATGGAGAACCGGGAGCCTGAGGGTCTCACCTTTACAGACAGCTGTGCACAGAGCGAGAGCAATGTACGCTGTGCGATGCCTTTTAAGAACACCGGCAGAGGGGTATCTGGTTATACAGAGGAAGCCGCCGTTCAATAGCGCAGGAGGCCATACTTGGAACCATATTTACAACAAGGGGTGGTGAGGGACAGAGTCTCTGAATTAAGCAGAATACTCTCACCCAATCAAAAGATCAGGGCTAGATCCAACACCGTTTTTTAGCTCATTGCACCATCCCAGTTTCAGAACCTGGCTGTATGCAAATTAGTCTGTTCCTGTCCCAGTGCATGATGGGAACAGGGCAAACCAAACTACAAAAGCCAATTCTTACACTGGGAAGGAAACAAGCTTCCGGGGACCGGTTTCTGGCATTACAGCCGTCTTCGGCCCGGCTTGCTTGAATCCTGATGGTGCAATGAGCAAGGGACTCATGTCTGAGTATACCCTTCCACGCTTAGGGTGGACAAAAATATTTACAACAAGGGGTGGTGAGGGACAGAGTCTCTGAATTAAGCAGAATACTCTCACCCAGTCAAAAGATCAGGGCTAGATCCAACACCGTTTTTTAGCTCATTGCACCATCCCAGTTTCAGAACCTGGCTGTATGCAAATTAGTCTGTTCCTGTCCCAGTGCATGATGGGAACAGGGCAAACCAAACTACAAAATCCAATTCTTACACTGGGAAGGAAACAAGCTTCCGGGGACCGGTTTCTGGCATTACAGCCGTCTTCGGCCCGGCTTGCTTGAATCCTGATGGTGCAATGAGCAAGGGACTCATGTCTGAGTATACCCTTCCACGCTTAGGGTGGACAAAAATATTTACAACAAGGGGTGGTGAGGGACAGAGTCTCTGAATTAAGCAGAATACTCTCACCCAGTCAAAAGATCAGGGCTAGATCCAACACCGTTTTTTAGCTCATTGCACCATCCCAGTTTCAGAACCTGGCTGTATGCAAATTAGTCTGTTCCTGTCCCAGTGCATGATGGGAACAGGGCAAACCAAACTACAAAAGCCAATTCTTACACTGGGAAGGAAACAAGCTTCCGGGGACCGGTTTCTGGCATTACAGCCGTCTTCGGCCCGGCTTGCTTGAATCCTGATGGTGCAATGAGCAAGGGACTCATGTCTGAGTATACCCTTCCACGCTTAGGGTGGACAAAAATATTTACAACAAGGGGTGGTGAGGGACAGAGTCTCTGAATTAAGCAGAATACTCTCACCCAGTCAAAAGATCAGGGCTAGATCCAACACCGTTTTTTAGCTCATTGCACCATCCCAGTTTCAGAACCTGGCTGTATGCAAATTAGTCTGTTCCTGTCCCAGTGCATGATGGGAACAGGGCAAACCAAACTACAAAAGCCAATTCTTACACTTGGAACCATGTCACTCTCTTACACAGTGTATTACCGAAGGCAGCAGCGAGGAAATCAAGTTGCTTTACGGTCGCCTTAGAGCACTTTAAGGCACTTTCAGCAGTCAAGAGTGCAGCACTAAGCCTCGTGCATCAAAGGCTAAGCGCGGGGAGGTGATAGACGCATCCAGGTGGCTATCGTGTACGTACGTTTCCCGATGTCTCGTTACACATGGCACCCACCAGTTTGAGCGGTAATCACTTATAAAGATGCCACTGATGTAGACCCTCATCCCTCAGAGACATTCAATAATCCAGGGCTTCAAATGAAAAAGATTCCGCTATTTAATTCACCCAGTTAATTCGGAGGCAGATTTTTCTAACTCTGTCTTTTGTATGGTGACTATAGAATGCACATTGTTTTGCCATTTAGTGGTAAAATGCTGCCACCCTGTGGCAAGTAAAGTCAATTTCACGTAGATCTGATGTAGGTGTTTCTGGTGGCAAACTACTTTAGAGAACGGGTGGGTTCAATGCATTTAATTCATTGGCCGCGCGCCTCGCACGGGCTGCGCGATTCCCTTGCGGGAGCGATAATTGCTAACATATGGCGGCGCTCGCTACTGCAAGGGAATAGCCACACGTGCACGCGTTGCCATTGAAGGCAATGGAACACGTGCACGTTTTAGCCTGGAAAAGGCAATCGATGGCTACAGGTCTCTTTCCTATGCAGCGCATGCGCGCTGCTGTGGCTAGACCTAATGAGTGCGTCCTTGTTTAACGAAATTGGTGCTCATGTAAAGCGCTGTGGTACCCGCAGTCTTCGGGCCTAGTTCGCGCAATATAAAACTCTACTAGCAGCAAGGCTATTTGTTGCAATCTGGCGCCCTCGTGTGGCTCATCCTGTGATGTTGAAAAACAACAGCTTGTCGAGGACTTTGTTCAGAACTTGGAAGACAAAACAAATCACGCTGATTACAATCTTCATTTTTTATTGCACATTACTGACTACAACGCCAGCCTTCATTCTGTTAGACACTGTATAAGAATAATTCAACTTGTACAAAAATATCTTGCTAGGTTAATTAGTGGATTTGAGATTGGAAACGTGATACCATTTTAAATAACTCTTTCAGACAGGATCGGAGCAGAAGCAAAGGTTCTCAGATGTACAAAAAACGCCCACAAAATCGGATAACGACTGAAACTGCATTTTTAACAAATTAATTTAAAATAAATTTAGTGAACAAACAAACACATTCTGTTGGCTTAAAAAAAACAGATACTGAAGTAAAACACTGTTTAACCTGTTTTGCCTGCAAGCTCAGTTCATAAATAGATATTTAAAAATGTTCACTGGCAAAACGTCAGTTTTTTCAACACTGTAAAATACGTTTCTTCTGGAGTGTAGAGATGATTTCATGAAAAAAGTTCTTGTCCATGAATTTACGAGTCTATATAAAAGTGTATCTTTTGACATAAACCTCATATGGAATCGTTGATTGCGTACGGAAGGATGCTCTTCCAGTTTTTCCAGTCGCGCGCACACACACACTCGTGCACCGTTGTCGGCTTTAATGAAGATCTTGGAGAGTGTCACTTGCTGCACATTTCTTAGGCACTTCCAGAGCATTTATATTCACAGATTTCTCGACAGTCAAATCCCTATATGAGGTGCTGATATGAGAAGTAGATTCAAGGATGCAACGGTGTTTCAAAGCGCAGTTTCCGGCAGAGGTGTAACCTCCCCGCCTCACCCGTCGACAGGGCAGCAGCTAAGGATGGAGCTGTGGTTTCAAACTGCCAGTCTGATTTTCACTGCAGGTGGACAGGCCTGAGTTTAATGAAAGGGGCTGCCCCCCTCACCCCCCAGCCCACACAAGCAGGTGCACATTGTGACTGCTGTTTTGAGAGGTGTAGTCCTTAGCAAGCCTAGTGCTTCTTTCCAAAAGGCCCTGCCCCTATACCCACAGGCGATACAGGGTCGGGGTAAAGGTGTTCTCTCATTTGCCTTGTGCCATACCCATGTAAAAAGGGAACACTCCCTTGACATGCAAAATGTGAACTCGCACGAAATAACTACAAAAGGGCCTGCAGCAGCATCTGGAGCTGTTTCTGTTCGAGGATAGTGCCACAGGGACGTAAGGAGTGAGCTCCCTGGGTACTTCCATCATACAGCCTCAGGAAAGCACCACTTAAATACATTCTCAGAGATACAAATTAAGTGGAACCTAGAAGCTAAGCCATTTTGTGCTGGCTGCTTTCAGCATCCGACAGGAATCAAGCAATGAACAATCTGCTACATCGTGATCAAGGAAACTGGCATGTCGCATCCTTTCTATGGCAGGCATGTAGTATGAGGCAAATAAATTGGAAATTTGGTGGCCGCTGGATTTGGCAGCTGGGTGTGACCAGCATTGCCTGGTCAACTGGTGTCATTTGCACAAAGGTGATTACATGTGTTTAACTGAGGATGTGAAAAGTTAGACCAACAGGAATGCAGAACAGATCTGACAGGAATGCGTGAGTGGTCTTGCGTATTGACCACATTATGCATTCAAATGACACTTTGAACAAAAATGTGGTCTTTTTTCTCATAGTGGTAAGATCTGACAGTGTTGTGACAATGGATTCTTGGCATAAAAATAGTATGCTCGATTCACAAAGGTAAAATGAGACGAAAGTGTAACTTTATGACTATCGGTTTTCACAAAGGGCATTCGCTACTAGTAAATGCCCTTTGTGAATACCAAAAGTCGTAAAAGTCAACTTTTGGTATTCACAAAAGCCATTTATGAGTAGCAAATGCCCTTTGTGAATACCAAAAGTAGCAAAGTTAGACTTTCGTCTCAGTTTCGCTTTGTGAATCGGGCCCAGTGTGAATGCTTCAACTCCAAACCAATACAAAACAAACAGTGCATAGTTGTAACAAAGGTTTTTGCTGATGCCAGAAAACCGATGTGGGATGTTATCCAGAACCCACCTACCTTATACAGACAATTTACAGCATGCAGTGGTATTTATACCAACATGGTATTTACTCAGGGCATCATTCCAATCCATTAGTTTATGCTCACTCTGCATTAAAGATAGTGATCGAACACATTCAAAGGTGTCTTTTTCCCACCGCACAAGGGACAGTCAAGCCTGTGCTGATCGGTCACGTCTCCTTTGAACAGGAACATAAGAAACACCAGCTCTGTTCGTCTTCCTCTAGTCCTTTGGTAAGGGAGATGTTAGGAGTTACATGTACATACAAAGCACAAAACAGGAAGGAGTTGCTGAATGTGGCAATAAACGACATCATGCATATCTACCCTGATTTTCTTTATCTAACTTAAAATTGACCTGTGCATCTTGTAATAAACCCATTGCAACACTCACATAAGAAGTATGTTATAATACGTTATGTTATTTTATGTTGGCTTCTCTTATAAGTGTTTGGTAGAACCTTCTACCATTAGTATCTCATTGTAGTTCATGGTGCATTGCACCAAACTATCCCCTGCAATAGCAGAGATCTAACCTCTCTTTTAGGACATTGTTAGAACTGTAACATTTGTAACTTTTCTGTCTTAACTTGACCTTTCCAGGTAATGTCTGCCATGAGTCCTACTATACACATAAAATGGAAGATTCTGGATGGGGGTCCTGATGCGGACGGTAGCATTTACTACCATATAAGTCATTAAAAATGGCTGTGTTTTTGCAAGGATTTTCATATGAGCAGTCGTGTCTTACACATGACGAGCATGTGCAAATGTGAAAAGCAGTGATCACCCAGCACTTGAGACCCTAACAAGTGATTAGCCACGCACTATAAGACCCTGATTTATTTATTGATCCAATAAATGACGCGGGTATTTCGAAACTAACAGGGTCAATATTAACATAAATGCTCAAATAGTTGGTGTATCTCTGAAATGCCTGAGCTTACCTAAGTGCATGTCCTGGATGATTGTTTTAGAAGGACTATGGAGAACAATTAATAGGTATTTGCAACCCTATCCATTTATTTACACATGGATAGGAGCAGCATTTACTTGGCATATCATCTTATAGAAAATCTAAAATGAGCTAGTGAGTCTGTCTTGATTTCTAGGCTGCCTTCATTTCTTCTCATTATCTGGATACAATGTAAATATACATCTAAATTAAGCATGTTCAATGTAGGTCTTAGAGTGCCAGATTATGAAAGAAATTCAGGAGATCAACATAAAATAAGATTACATTCATTGAGTTTGAATGGAACTCTTTCAGTAAGTGGTAATCCTAAAAATCTGGCACAGATCGGTCCCTCATGTACATACTGCAGAGACCACCCATCTAAATATTAAGCTTTTTAAAGTTCGGAAGGATCACCGTTGTACAGAGAACCTAATTAATTTATTTGTAAACAACAAGTAATCAAAAATGGTTCATTTTGGTATTAATACAATACTTACATTTGGGCATTCACTTCATATGATTAAAAAAACATATTAATTGTAACAGCATAACCAATGACATGATATATCAAAGAATGAAATAGTATTCCATGGAGAAAACAGTATTTGGAAAATATATTGTGCGCACTTTAATTTTTTTAGCATGTATCGAAATATACATTTAAATGAGTGCACAAGTGCTCACATCGTGAAACAATATGAAAGACTAGGGGCCAAATTTATCAACGTTTTGTGTGGGCTTTGCAACACACAAGGTGATGTGTAGGACGATGCAAAACCTAGATTCAGATTTACCAAGCCACGCAAAGCCGCCCTGCGTGGCCCTATTTGACTTGGTAAATCTGCTGTAAAGGCATGGCGGGGCAAGTCATTGCCTTGGTGACATTGCATGGTGGGGGCATTACATGGGTGGAGTGTGGATGTTCCCATGTATTCTGACACATTCCTATATTTGCCAACACTGGTAGACCATTCTGCAGCACACTTAGAAAGAGGGAAAAGCCTCTGAGGATTGTTTTTGAGCAGGAAGGTGCCACTTCCTGCCCCAAAACAATCCTGCCTACAAAGCAGGCACCCTTTCACCACAGCACAAGGGTGCCTGCATTGGCGCAAGGCATGACATTGTGTGCCAGCGCTAGGAGATGACAGGGATGCATCATATAATGGTAAATATGGTGCATTCCTGCCCTCTCCATTTTCACGCATCGCAGTGCAGCTATGTGTCTTGCTGTCTGCCGCAGGGTCTGGTCTACTACCATATCCTTCTTTCTTTAAATCATTTTTGGATGTCCATATCCAAAATGGCATTTGCTAATCAAGGGAGATATTTTTCATCCTAGTGCTGCTGACTCAAGTAAGCATCACTTGGCAATGCTGGATCATGGCTCTGTATTCTGCCAGCCCCTTCGCCCATCCTCAATAAGCGATCAAGTTCAACTGTGCACTGCCAATATCCATGGGCAGCAGGGGTTGGCCGCAAGGCCTAGTCTCCTGACAGGCCCTACACCCAACCCACTGTGTGTAGCCAGCCCCTTCGGTGCAAATCCTTTGCTCATACACAGTAAGAATAGCCACGAGGCCAGGACTTTGGCCAGGCTCTGTGCCCAACCCTCTGCACGTCCTGCGCAATGGGTGATGGCTGATGGGTCTTGATTGCAAACAAATCCTTCTTCCCTTCTTTAACACTTTTTTGGATACATGGATCCAAAATTGGAATTACATTTTCAAGTCAAGCTTCCCTGTTGCTTGGTGGAACCCCACCCCTCCAACACACAAATGGTCCCATGGCTTAGGTTGTGCTCACATTGCCCCTTATTTACACTTTCAATTTTGTTTCAGGACTCGTGGCCCAAATCCCGGAGACCTGTAATGGCTGCCAGAGCATTTCTCAGATATTACTCTAAACATAGGTCTTAAATACAGTGAACATTTTCACCTCAATGTATCTGACCCTGGGATGCAATTTGTTTGCCCAATTAAATTATTCAAATGAGCCTAGAATTAACTGATCTCTTCCGAGACCCTGTCTGGATCTATTCAAGCTATTTCTTTTTCTCATGCTTCGAAATTTACATCCTGATGAAGACTTGTAAATAACTGATTGAAACCCTGTCAACACCATGACAATAGGAATATGAATTTGTTATCTAAATTAGGCCAGTGGTTTAGGCACAATCAAACTGGCCTAATCCCTTCCTCCTTACTCTTTTCTTTCGCATTGGCTCTCTGTGTATATACACATGTTTAGTCTTTTGTAGTGTTTCAATGGGTTAGCACTTGATCACTCAGCACTCAAACACATTTATGTTATAATGTTTTTGGTAAAATTTGAACACAGCAAAATATATTTTTCAAAATATTTGACTGCAAATCAAACTATTTCATCCCCTGATCATTTAAATCATTGGTTGTGCTATTACAATTAATATGTAACATGAATTATATGAAATGAATGTACACATGCAATTTTCTTATCTAGGACACAGTGAACCATTTTTGTTTACATATTAAATGTAACCCTCATTGATGAAGGTTATAGGGTCTCTCGGTTTTCTTTCTAAACTAGCAAATGTTTGGCATTGCTGACAATGTGGTTGGGAAACATTAAATGTTGCCATCTAGTCTGTAGAATCAGCTTTCTTGGTTCTTGTACTGCATGTATTTGTGAATCTATCCATCACAGACTGAAACAATCTTGAAAAAATAAATAATACACATCTACTAAAGATATTTCACAGAGCACATACAAAATAACGTTTTTAGTAGCACATTAAATTAAGTTCCTACACCTACTTAATTGTGTTGTGTGCTTGGTATAGAATTATTGTATATTGCCATATAGAACTTCTGAGTCATAGCTGATGTCAACTAAGGTGAAAGTGATTTGAACATGAACTTTGGAATTATTTTGTTTAAAATATGCCTCTTCTAAATGTATGAACTAACTGAAACATGCCAGCCCAAGAATAATTGGGAAAAATGAACTTAGAACACAAACTAACAACGCGTAGTCTTCGCACGCTGATGAGATCAGAGTTTAGCACTATAAACTGCCTGCAATTAATCTGAAGCAAGTAACAAACTCATGAATATTAAGACTTTGTAGTCAGATCTAGGACAATAGACAGCCGGGATTATGAATGTCATAAATACAGGATTTGAAAACTGTTCAAGGAGAGTAGACAAGTTAATAAAAATCTAAGTGGTATTTCCTACAAATACTTCATCATTCTTGAAACCTTACAAAATCTGTCCGGTAAGCGCATTCTGCGGTCATAGGCTCATTCACAACATTCGTCTGTAGTATGAGTAGATAGCTGACTGCACACATCAGTGGATAGCGCACATTCGATGCAGTATATGAGAATTGATTATGTGTAGCTTCAACACGCAATGCTCAATTATTCTCAAAGATTAAACCCAGGGTCACGTTTGTGGCACAGCCACATCCTTTGAGTTGAAGACTTGCGTTATGTTTCTGATACACATAGCACTGTAGCTACAGATAACCTTAATAACATTTGATGTGCTTCCCAGAGCACAAAAGTGTTGAATAACGTTGAAACTTCAACATAGTGATATCACTGTTAAATTAATACATTGCATTTTGTACCATTTCTAATGATGTGTAAAAAGGCAGTGCCTGCTCCCTCGTATGCCGAACTCAACACACTACTAAAAAGGTTGTCACTTTTTAACTTTGCTTCCACATTCTTCAAATATTTGCTGGAAGTGCAAGTTGTAGAAGTGGTGAAAAAAGAATAGGAACCACAATGGACAGAGGAACTAAGTGACACTGTCCTGCACCGAGACTCCAGGAAGAGGTGAGGTTTCCTCCCGGGGTATAATGTAATTTACTGGCACTGCCACAATACCACAGATTCCAATGCTCTGGAGCAAAGCTTTTGTCATTCAGCTTTACTCAATGTCCTCACATATATAATTAGGAGGGAGAAATGAAATGCATGCCTACATGTCTGCATGTTTTATAAATAGAGCGAGTCCTTCATCAATTTTCATTCTTGACCCTCACAATAATGTTGTGAATGTTTTCTATGTTGTGTCTAGATAGATTTTTTTCACATTATGGCTTAATTACTGAGTGCTGGGGTGCACTTAAAGTTATGACTGGAATTCAGCTTCTGCCACTAAGAATTTGTTTTACCCATTGTAAGCTGAAAAGTGCAGTGTGAACTTGCTGCAAGTCTTCTCTCTTTAGTGTACTGCGCGATGCTCATAAATGTACGTTATTTCAAAGCAGGCCAAAGAGAGGCTTTGTTCTTATAGCAACCTGTGCATTTCTCAGAGACATCCCTACCATCCAAAAACTCAGAGACGCCAAGGGGAACCTGGATACAGACATCACATTTTTCACTTTGCACAAACAACATCTTCACCTTTTTGGACGTTTGGATGAAAACTAAACAATTGGGACGTGAAACAGTAGTACTTTGCACACTTTGAAATTCAGTGATGTGTCCCAAATGGCCCTCTTTGGAAAGTTCCACTTTAGATGGACATGTTCAGAGCCTTTTCTTGAATAGCAGTTGGTGCCTGGTAATGTGAGTTCCACAAACATCTGTATGCCAAAAGAGAACGTTCTTGTCATCACTCAGACCCAAAGTCAATTGTCTTTCTGCATAATCCTTCATTTTTCATCTCACCAAGCATTCCATCCAATTTCCTGAAATTGAGATGCTCCATTTTCATGTTTCTCAGAGTTCAATATCTCTCCTGCGGGTGACGCAACTGTTAGAATGTGTTAAGAGCTGCTTATGGGTGGAATGTTGTACCTTACCATTTGGCACAAAGGAATTATTTTTTGTTCCAGTGTTGTTAAAAGTAGTCTCTCCGTCTGCTGTCTTCATTGAGGAATGTGGGGTTATACTGGCCAGGGTAGATACAGGAATGTCGCGATCCTGGAACTCCACTGTAAGGATAAAGTCCATTTCGTTCAAGTTCAGCGTTTCTTAACCCAGGCTGTTTGATAGAGCAAAGATAAAATGACAGTCATTACTTCTAATGTTTTTTCAAAGTCAATATCATTGTTGATGTTATTGCTAATATAATTATTGTTGCTATGCATAATGTCTCCTGTACCTGGATGTTAGCAGAAAGAGGCACAGATTTATGAGGTGCAATTCCTTGTTAAGGCAGTTGTAAAAACTTTTTTTATAACTTTAACATTAATGTAACAAAATATTTAAATTTGCTTGGCTTTTCTAAACTGTAACCACGGCAAGAGAATGAAAAATCTTTATCTGAAAACCCATCCCACTTCTCTTTAAGGATACTTATGTATTGCAATTGTAGAGTTCACAAACCACCGGGGGAAGTGTTCACAAACAATTGGGGAAACCACAATTACATCAAAAGATGCTTAGACTAACTGATTATTCATGAAATGTAAAGCAACACATTGGGAGAATGCTGGATCAACTTTCAATTAATTGAATCCAGGTTTATTAGATTGTCAGCCATGTTGTTGGAAAAGATTACTCCTGGCATTGAATTTCTGCTAACGTAGAGAACATTGGTTTCCCTTTGAAGGAAAATGGATCTACAAGACTGCTTGCATCACCCACAAAGCCCTTCACACTCATAACCCAACTTTCTAGATGCCAATCTCTCGAAAGCAGGAAGAGTCAGGACTCTGAGGAACTCCAACTCACTTCTTCTCATTCCTCCCAAACTGAAAAAGAAATCATCCCAGACACGCTCATTCTCTGGAAACGCACCTAGAATCTGGAACTAACTCCCTAGAGATCTCTGCTGCAATCCCTCTTTTTCATGTTTCAAATGGGACCTTAAATACCTACTCCTTAACAACGTCTTTAACATGCACACAAACTGAGCAATATTATGTGGAAGAAAAATGATTTCCAACAGTAAGGCCACCTTTTAGAATTCCTTGCAGTTATAAATCTATTCATGTTCACCTGTAAGTCTGATTTGCTTTACACATGAGTTTGTGAATGGGGCCCACAATGTTTTGATAAGTCATTATAAGAGACCACAATATTGTATCTTGGTAAGTGTATGAGCTGGATGTCCATTGGTTATTTCTGCTGATTTCCCAGCTTCGATTGGAGGCCATTTAATAGTGAACATGCTCTCTACAAATGAGCATTCTATAGCACACTGCATTTAGATTCTTGTGGAAATGTGCCTTAAAAAACCACATACACACCACCCACTTAAAAATGGTAGAGGGTGGAAAAAAGAGGGCGAGGCACCGTTCTCTTGTCATTCTTGCTATGACTAGTTCTGGAATCACTCATTTACAATCTCAGTTGTTTAATAACCCTGTGATGATGGGGGGGGGGGGGTATTGGTCACTGACACGACTCATGGCCAGTACTCCTTCTCTGAAAATCATGACAACTTAACTGATCTGAGGCAACTTGATGGGAGCAGTGGTAACCACCAAACCCCACGACTCTATCTGTGTCCTTCCTCCATCAGACATTTAGAGACAGCGTTTCTCTGGTAACATCTTTTTCATGTGCCACACCATGCCTTTCTCTCTGTGGTCTAAACAGGACAATCAGGCCTTCATGTAGATTCTGAAAGACAGGCTTTTCCTGTATGGACACACCTTCAGTTTTTAAAGTTCAGCATTCCAGCATATGTAGCACCAAAAGGTCTTTAGGTGGTAGACATACAGTACATAAGTTTGAAGAGTACAACCTAAATGAAAAGCAAGCACTCTGGTGTTGAATTTAGCTTCTGCATTTGGCAGTACCTGATAGCTTTGTGGCATAGGGATCATAGGAGATCAATCTCAGAAGTACATCTAGCACAATGGACCAAAATGTGCATTTGCATACGTTTTAGTTTTGTTTATAGCTACATGCAGGATCAGCAGAAGTGGAGCAGCACTAGCTGATTGCACAAATAAAGAATGGGGAGAACATGTATATTTCTGGGTCTGCTGTCAACAGCTGTTCCCCATGACTTGCGGCTGGGCTTATCGGTGGTGGAGGTAGTGCTGGGGAGGGGAAAGCATATACCCATCATCTTGTATGAACACTTGTTCATCTCCCTTATCCTCCTTCACTGGTCCCCCTTGGCTTTATTTTCCTGCTCACATATAACCAGCTGGCTGTACTCACAGCACTTCCAATTGTTTGAAGCCCAGGCTCACAGGCACCCTTCGCACTTGCGCTGTGGATTGCAAACCTCTCGTCCATGTAGTGACGTGAAGTATATTGTAGGTGAGTGTGAAGTTGTGCCTTTCTGCGGGCTTGTACTATGTCACCCCTAAACTGCCTCCATGGAACATGTGCCCTGGTTATTTGTGGGTTGCACACTGTTAATATTTTAAAAGTGACCTTTCAGTCTACAGATTTTGGGAAAATTTAAGTGAAAATTGTGCCACAGAGTAAACTGGTTGATCCCATTTTTCCACACTTTTCTTTGGCGGGGGAGGGGTTAAATCCTACCAAACCTCCTTTAAGGTAGATGGGGATACTCCCTCCAATCTGGTATTGTGTGATATCCATGTAGAAAGCGGATTGTTCTATTAGTGGAAGTGGGCAGTGTCTGGAAGAAGTGGGTAATGCTAGTGGTGTAATTGGGTGCCAGCCTAAATTTGGGCACCTGCACTTATCTTTTTAAACCAATAAGCACTGTACATGTCCTTTTTTGTGAAGGCCTAGGAACTACGTTTAATAATCACTTTTCCAGAGATCTTGCTGATTCCTGGCCAACATTGGCCCTGCATGTCTTAGCAACATAGCAGCCAGGTGCTCTGTTATGTCCAGGCACAGTTCAGAGAGAGCCATGAAACTCCATTAGTACTCCGTTTAAGAGACACCGATGACTGCCTATGAGTCAGATTTACTTTGAAATGTATCTGTAGTATGTCCAGGCAAACACAGATCTTGGAACTTCAGAGTGACATTATATTCACGTCTATGTTGAAGAATTCTGTAATTTCAGCTCCTCTGTGAACAACGTTCAGTAACAAAATGCAGTCTTGCTTCTATGTCTATAGTACATCTCAGTTCTTGCTTTTGAAAGCCTGATCACCTTGTCAGTTATAAGCAGGAGAAGATGCACAGCCATTGCTGTCTTGTGTGATCCTACGTGTGTGCTCGGATGAATTAGCTCACAAGAGTATGAGTGTACGAGAGAAACAGAAAGTGGGAAAGAGTGTGTGTGAAAAAGAGAAGCGCGGCCAGGAGGAGATTAGGGTGTGTGAGTACAAGCAAGTGTCTATGGGAAGGGTAAGTCAGAAGAGGATATGGGAGGCAATGGAGAATGTGAGAGAGGAGGATGCAAGGGAAGAAAGTCTTAGTGAGACAGCAGAGTATGTGTTAAAAAGAGAAGAGGAGGATGCAGGAGGGAAAGGGGAATGGGTGTGAAAATAATGTGAGGCTACAGGTGAGAAAGGACGTTGAAAGAGAAAAATATAAGTGGAGGGTGATGAACAGTAATGTGTGAAAGAAGTAACCTGAAGGAAAGTGACAAGTGAGGGAGCATGTAGGGTGTCAGGATGGAGAGAGATGAGGAGGGTGAGGAAGTACAGGGTGTGGAAATGTTGTGTGTGGGGAGAGAATGGGGGATGGATGATAAATAAAGGTTCTAGGGAGAAGAGGTGGGAGAAAGAGGATGAAGCCTGAGATCCCAGAGAGGGCAGTGCAGGTTCTTGGTAAAAGAATACCAGGTAGATGACATGGGTGTGTCACCTAGAGTGCAATGCCATATTGTCTCTACAAACAACAAATGTGGCATTACTGTTAAACATTGTGGTATAAAACATTTGCCTTAACCCAGGTGAGGCAACCATCTTTGGAGTTGTGGATACTACGAAGCGTGCATGAAGGTTTGGCCAGCAGTCTTCAGCCAGCCAAACCAATATGCAAACTTAGCATTTCTCCAACCGGATTTGTTGCACAGCCGGGTGGAGAAAAGTCCCAGACAGGGTGTGAGCAGCAAGCCAGGCCACTCAGACCAATCCCAGGGCTACTCTCATGCTGGGAATTATTTTCCCAGCATTGAGAAAAGCACTGGGATTGGCATCTGGGAGCCTGCGCAGTGTGCATCTCTTAAGGATCGGGATAGGAGCAAGACGGAGCAGACGCAGCATCAGGTAAGTCGCAATTTATTTATTTTTAACTGTTTTTGTTTGTTTTTTCTTAATGTACTATCCATCCCCCTTACGCCCACCGCCCTATCACATCACATTGGGAGCAGCCACCACTGCCTCCATTCCAATCTGCACTAAGCATCCTTATACCAGTCCCTGAGACATCTACAGAGTTGAAGATATGGCTTTAGACATCCACAGAGTTCTCACAATGTCCCTCCGTTTTAACATCCATCCTTCATTGAGACCTTCTACAAACTCTAGGAATACACCTTTCACAAGTGAATATGGCTCCGCAAAGCCAAATGAATTGCAGCACAAACACATGATTCACCCACCTACAACTCACTGCAGACAACCAACTGGTATGTAATTCTTCCAGTACAGTCATTAATGCACGCAAGCAAAAGAAGACATACCGAGAAACAAGCCTCCATATCTTCATGCAGATTGAGCGAGAACCCCAATACATTACATACACAACAGCATACCCTCAATGTGACCTGCAACATTTAAATACTAGTGATCTTATATTACTGAATGCACTGAGCTGGGGAGTGTACTGTTAATGAACAAGTTTAGCTCTCATATCAGATGGCGGGTGAAACGTAATGCAAGTTGCGTCTGCACATTAGAGTCCTGGTATGACCTGCTGACCAGGACATTGATCGTCTGCCAAGACACAAGGATGAGTGCTTGGGAAAAGATCCTCAACTGAGGAAATGATATAAAAATTGTAACTATCTATCTTGTGAGATGTATGTGAACAGGAAATGTCATGAAAATGTAATAAATTAAGTGGGAAGGGTTTACTAAACAAAGAATTGGTTAAGAATTGTGTAATGACCACATGAGGTGATGATAACTACCCTGCTCCGGCCCAATCACAGTTCAGGATTCACAGACATTTGCAACCTTTGAGGGTGGGACATGCAAAATTAAAGGGTATAATTTGAGCGACTTAAGGTTAAGATAGAGAGCTGTTGCTGCTAAGAAGAGTAGTTGATGCTGAGTGAGGAGTAGGTGAGAACTGCTACTGAGAAAAACAGACTGGGAAGATTCAATACTGAAAGGCAGCCTGATTAGATTGAAGATTTGCGGAAGAATATCGAGGCGGGAGAGAGGGTAAGAGAGGGATGTGCTCCAGTGTTTCAGGTTCTAGAGAAGTGTAGTAAGTATAAACCTATCCTGCACCTGTGGTACAGTCTTTGTCTCCTGACTTTATCAAGTGACCTCCACTAGCCCTTCTGGCCAGGTGTTGGGTTTCCCATTCCACTAATAGGTAAATAGAATTCTGTCGTGAATTTAGATTTTCATTGCAAAGTATAGATACTATGTCCGTTTGTCTCTTTATCTATCACTCCTAATGCGTTGGAATTGTTGAATGCATTTGTTTATGTTATTTGATAAATTAATTTTTCTCTCCCATGAAAGTTGATGGAGTTTGCACTGTGAATCTGTACAAATGAGCGTTCAGTTTGATTGAATTAGTAGATAAAATCTATTGAATCTTACCTGGAGTCTGTGATTATTTTTTACTGTGAAGTTATAAGATAAATTAGTGAATTTGTTATTATTACCTTCAACTATGCAACTAATGGTCCTTTGACCAAAGGAAGAGTGTTGATCTGTGAAGATTAGTTAGGCATAGACTAATTCAGATCAAAGAAAATAAAACTTGACCCCCAGCAAAACAGGAAATCTAAATGTGTATATGGGCCCATTGTAAGTGATACGTTGATGCGTGAAACGTTTATCCTGGCCTTTCACTGGATCACCCTCAATGTGACCTGCAACATTGAAATACTGGCTGACCTTATATGACTGAATGCACTGAGCTGGGGACTGTACTATTAATGAACAAATTTAGCTCTCATATCAGAACTTTGCTCAAAACATTGTCCTTTCCTGTAACATTAGAGAGAGATGGTAACTTCAGAGGCTGGATTGTACACTGTCGTGGCCCCTTGTTAGAACTGTTGTAGGATTCATTGACCTGCCACAGTATCAGCAGACCCTTAACATCCTTTCTGCTCAAGGCTGTTCAGGTGATGGCGGCCCAAGGCAAGTCAGGCTCAGAGATCCAGGCCCTGCGGTCAATCCATGCTGCCGAAGGCCATTGGTAGTGGAGTTGAGCCTGCAGCAATGGGTTTAGCACAGGGCCTGGCTTACCAAATGCAACGCTTATAACTTGAGTAATAATTATACCAATGATTAACAACACGCAAAGTAATTAATGCATACTTAAACCAATAAATAATAATTCATTCATAGTCATCTCTTTCATAGTGTTAAGGGTAATGGCATATGTGGCTCAACTTTAAGGTTATTTACATTTGTAACATCAAGGGTGAGGTTATGAGCATTGCATTTGATGCAAGAGTTATGGTTCGCATGGCTACTGTCTGAGTTACAGATTGCATAACTAACCCTAACTTGCGAAGTTCATAGGTCTTCAATTTAATTTGTTACAATAACTCCACATTATTTATTACAACGATAACACTGATCTGTATTTTATATATATATATGAATTTTAAGGTTCTCTTAAACATATATTAAGGTGTTCTAACCAAACCTAACCATAACTTAACTTTAACCTTTTCTGTTTTAGTGTGCTACAGAAACCATAACTCATGCTGCCCTGCCATTCATTGCATCACTGATGACATCTCAAATGACATCAAGATGACTTCACATTTTTATGCCACAACCTGATACACCCATGTTCTCATTCAAAAGGGAAGTAAATATTAAGGATTTATTACTAAAGGGCAGCCCCCCACAAACTCCCCACATCCATTCTTACATCACAATTAGGACTCCTTCGCATGACAGGACATTATAAATGTGGGAACTGCACAGCCTTTACATATTGCTGAGCCACTAAAAAATGTGTACATTGTGAAGCTAAATTTGTTTTGAGAACTTTCACTAATTGTAATTCCCATGAAGTGGTCTACGCTATTTGGTGTCCTTGTGACATGATCTACATAGGACACACACCACCAAAAAATGAGGAGTCGCGTGACCGGGAGCTACCGATTCAAGTTCTGGAACTGCCTGTGCCCAGCTTGTTTTTACAGTTGACCATGTTTTTTGTTGCAGTTAAGCTGAGGAATGCATATATGCTCCCTATGGTTGTCATCGCAATCCTATGAAAGGCTTCACTACATCGGAACGTTAGATATGTATCACCTGAACTGATTTGTGTCACTATATTCAATGTGCCATTGTCAGATTTTACATGGAAATACTTAATAAAAGTGCTTAAAAAAAACAAAAAAAGTCAGAGATCTCGTGCTGCAAGATAGGAGCTGGATCAGGTGCAACATCATAGGGGCGCCACTGGTTGAACACTTCAAACATTACAACACACCATAGAGGATATACGATGGTGAGTGATCGAATAGATAACACCTGATCCTAGAGGGGAAACACAAAACATATTCTGATGAAAAAAGAACTGAAGTGGATTGACCATGTTGACTATATCTAAGAGACTGAACAACCTCGAGCATTGGAGACAGGCAGAACTTTTCTTAAAACTGTAACCCTCCTGCAATTGAATTCACCATCTAACATGGATCTATATTTTCAATTTTAGGACCTTAGCAAAATACGATGTTCGGTGTCTTATTGTTGTGAAACTGTAGATCTAAAGATGTATATTGTATAACCAGATGTCAAAATGCAGGTTGTATTCCTACAAGGTTAAATATATTTCCGGAAAGAATTTCAGCATCAATGTTATTGTTCTATCATTTACAATGTGCCAGCCCATTTTTCAAGTCACCCACACGGTAATACCCAGCCGTTTTGACTCTCAGCAGGGAGTTCGTTCTCCCCTTTTTTCACTTGGGCAGGGAGTTTCTCTTTTCTGGCAACACGTGCACGCCATGCGTAGCACTATCTATTTATATAAGGCGAGCACAGTTGCGCTTTGACTGTGTGCTCATATTCAGCGCCTGACAGCTGCTATGCTGTTGTAAGTATTTTGTTCCACTTAATGGCAATATTTTTTCATATTTTCGACTTGATTTTTATTGATTCTGAGTCCTGATGGCCTACTTTGACATATTTTATTGTCCTCTGCAGATATGAAGAAATAAGCAGGTGAGATGTTTCTGCTTTAATACTTATGCATATGATCATGATCAGGTCTCTCTTACTTGAGAGTGTATTTTAATGGTGTTTATCTATTGGGGATGTTTTTTTCAGGGACCTCTCGATTCACTCCCTACCTGTCCTGCCTTTGGCCTTCTATCCTTAGATTTAATGGTGTTATATCCATGCATTGTGTGGTTGACTAATAGACACTGTGGTGTGCCTTTTTCACATAGAGTAATCTCTTTATGAGTACCCGCCACACGGCTTGCTCTGGGTTTTTAAGATAACCACCAATGTATGTTTATCTGTTTTTCAGATCTGCAAATGTATTCTGTTCAATACCAGATTTTTGTTCTACATAAAAGTGACCTTACGTAGGGGGTAAGATTGCCTCAGCCTATGGATTTTCTGGCTTATTAGGTTTATAATGATTTCCAAGAGACTATAAGTATTTCATATCAGTTCTATTATTTACTCGTTTTTCTATTATTTGATATTTGTAAGTGTCTACTAATTTGGCCCTGATAAAGACTCCGTCAAAATTTGATACTTAGGGGTTGAAACGTCGACGTATATGTGTTGACTTTAAGGAATGTTTTCTACGGGTGCAACTTATATAGTCAATTTGTACTTAAGCTCCCTATTACTAAAACTTACACAATTTAAGTCAACAATTGTTTGGTTTATTTATCACTGCGCACTACAGGTCACTATCTTTCACCATTCACCAACACTGTGACATCCACAAGGAGCACCTACTGTTATTTTGTTTGTTTTTCAAAACGTGTTTGTAAGATTCTATCATTGTATACATGTTCTGTAAATGCCCAATGCTTACACAGGCTTTGTGAATTTTCATATATATGGGTATCTGTTAAACAGCTGGTCTTTTACAAACTTTGATTTAGTTCCAGACCACTTCAGCACAATTGCCTAGGAAGCAGAGGCTATTAGCTTCCCCTGAGGGAAACATTATTTATGTTAGTATCACACTGATGACATTGTAAATGACATCAAGATTACATCAACCTGATATCTCAGATTATATTATTGATGACATCACATGTGACATCACAAGTTTGAGGTGTAGAAGAAGGTTCAGTCTCAATTATATTTTCTCTTAGTTGTTGGACAGGTCAGTATTCATGTTGAGCTTGCACGTGTGCAAAATAGGCCTTTTCCTGTGTGAATTTGAAGATAATTCCTGACGAGCAAATATTGTTACAATGCTGGTGATAGAGGGAAGTGGGCACTTACTGAATAATACACATCTGTCATCTGCAGCAGGTTCTTGGTGCTCCCATTCTCTTGCATTTCTATGGCCTCCCTTCCCCACTCCGACGAACGAGAAGTCTTGGGGTACTCGGCATATGGGGACATTTGAAAATCTCCACTTTTGAAGATAAGTTTACTGATATCATTCTTGTTTTTTCTGCAAAAAAATTGTAAAATTGTTACAAAATGGGAAACACTCTATTTCTTGTGTGCTAACTGGTTTTGTCTTGAAGCCTCCCGTCTGTACGAGCAGGAGAGTGATGCTGGCTTTTATGGGGGTGGGAGTGTTGTTTGGTCTCTCCCTTCACGATGAATCACATGTCCTACTATTACCAGTTTCTGTCTCCTAAAGGGTTCATTTATGAGTAGAGTAACATCAAAGGAGTTGATTCAGAAAGGTATAAACTAAACTATGTTATACCAAAATTATGCCTATGCGAACAAAGTTTATAAATTATTGGAGTATACTGTAATAGTCCTGTGACTAGTAAAATAGATGCATTTCATTATGTACACATGGATCTGAATGATATTATGGTACAGTGGGGCTGTATTACTATTTCCTTAACCATACAAATTTGAAGACTACAAAAATTGTGGTCATTTGTTTTTTTTACCCATTATATGTTTCCTGTTACAAATTATTTTTGGTGGACATTGTATCATTCTTACACTTTCTGAACTTCTTACACCAGATCCATCAGTTGTAATGTATGTGCATATGCAAGTGAAGAAAGTGCATGCTTTCATTGGTACTTAGTGGGTGCACACAGATGTGTACTGAATTTCCTTGGCTACTCCTCTGGCATGTCCTAGGGTAAACCCACTTTAACTGTCCAGACATTGTAGGTAGCTCGAACACAAATGACAAGAAATCCCTATTGCCCTGGAAGTGACCACATTGGTAGGAACGCATCGGTCCCAGTTCAACCATAACTCCTAGTAAACTCCGTCTTAGGGTGGTTTAGAGGTTCTATGGCATGGGGAATGCAGTCTTAAGCAGATGCCCACCCAATGTGAGACACAGGCAGCAGCATCGCAGGCAGAAATATAATTTATTCAAGTAAATTAAGCCTACTCAGTTTTGCAAATCATATGGAATGTACCTGCATCACAGTTTTTCTCTGTTACAAATCTACTTCATTCTCACCTTCTTAACTTGAACCTCCTTTCATGAAATGTGCTACCTGACTGCACTTTTTCTTTCCAAGTTACCACATTAGCATCAGAGTTCGGTGTCTGCATAGATCAGTGCATCGTGTCAGTTGGCCCTATTCCAGAGTTCCGTCCTGGAAGACAAGCTGCTGTGGAGGGCGTGGCCTTCTACGAAAATCTTATCTCCACCCAGGGAACTGGGATTTGTGGTATGTGTAACTCCTCTTCGGAGGCGAACCAAAACCCTTGCTTTTGCTCTTGGTAGAAACTTGGCGCCAGCAAGCAAAAACAAAATAGTACTGAAGCAAAAGGCTGACTAAAATAGTCCTTAGGCAAAAGGCTACCTTATAAATGGCTAACTAAAATAGTCCTGAGGCAAAAGGCTACCTTATAAATGGCTAACTAAAATAGTCCTGAGGCAAAAGGCTACCTTATAAATGGCTAACTTTTCATAATGAAAGTTGAGAAGTGCATTTCATTTTTCAGATTAATCTTAAACAAACAGCGATATAAGTATGGTAATCATTACTGTTATTAGCACTGCAGCTGAATAAAAAATACCCCATAAATTACAAAAGTGAAAAAAATGTATACAATACGAATCGCCCTAAATATAGGAATGTCTGACAGCATAGCTTAATACATACTGGCATAGTCCTTGAACATGTGTTTATGGCGACAATATTAAGGGCCTCTTTTACAAGTCCCTGCACCGCCGGAACGTCACGATTAATGACGCTCCTGCCGCGCACATTGCAGTGCCATATCTACAAGGCCACTTAAAGCCACCCTGCTTGGCTTTTCATGGCCTTGTAAATATGGTGTGTAGCACTACAGTGAAAGTCGCTGCGTTGCTCAAACTGCAGTGGGGAGATGTACCTTGGGCGTTATGGTAGGTATCAGTTGCGGCTGGCGAGCAAGTAGAGTGGTGGGGCAGGGTAGCGGCTAGGGGGACGATGGACGAAGGGGAGATGGGGGAGGGAAGGGAAATGGATAACAAACATTTTTTTTAAATTAAATAAAAAAGAACTGTCGTAAAAACACTCTTTTCCGTGTCCTCACTGCAGCATAGGCTCCCAGCCTCCCCTGCGGCCAATCCGGACGCTGCTTTCATGTTTGAACGCAACAGTCAGAATTGGATTAAGCGCGGAAAATTTGCACGCCCAGAGAGACTGGGAGCTGGTGCTTTGCTGTCTCCAACTCAGCAATGCAGCAGGATTGGAGACAGCCCAGTGAGCATGTGGGTTTGGCCGGCCTGAGATGGTCGGCCAAACCCACGTGCGCACTGATAGCAGTACTGCCCACCACCAGTAGTGGTCGGCAGTAGGGGTTTCTGTAGGGCGGTGACGTGGGCAGGGGGAGGGGCAGGGTGGGGGGTAGTAATGTATGGATTACGGAGTTTTACAGGTAAGTAAACATTTAAATAAATAAAACTAATTTAGTTGCGCGCACTGCATCACATTTGGTGATGCAGTGCTGTTGTATCCCAGCATCCATATTGTGGATGTTACCTAGTGATGGTTACCATGCCATCTTAGAATGTTCTGAGCAGTTGATGCAGATGCAGACATGCCTAGAGGTTGCTCCATGTAACTTAAATAAATACTTATTCATCCTAATCCACAAGTCTACTTTGTAATAAGTGCCTGCATCGAAATTCGTTTTATTTATTTAAATGTTTACTTACCTGTAAAACTCCGTAATCCATACATTACTACCCCCCACCCTGCCCCTCCCGCTACCCACGTCACCGCCCTACAGAAACACCTACTGCCGACCGCTACTGCCCACCACTCCCTCTCCTGACTGCTGAGCGATGACCCCGACCCGAGGACACAGCATATAGAAGTTGAAAAATAAAATAATAATAATCATGTTTTATTTTCGTTTTATTTTTCAACTTTTGAGGGTGGGAGAGGGGTGATACTCCTCCGCCATAGCGGAGGAGCCGCCACTGGTGGGTATTCCCATGACATTTGACACATTCCCTTATTCGCAACGTTCTGTAAACCTGGGAATGTGTCAAAAGCCTATGCCTTCCTAGGGGAGGCGTAGAGGAGGCACAACGAGGAGAAATAACCTTATTTCTCCTAGTTTTCTCCTCTTTCTATATGTGCTGCATTCAGGAGCACACATAGAAGGAGGAAATCACCTCTATTGATAGTATTTGTGCAGGAAGGTGTCTATTCCTGCACAAAAGCAATTAATGCCACAACACAGAAATCCTTGTACCTTGGTGCAAGGGTGCCTGCATTGGTTCATGGCAGCCAATTGAGTGCCAGCGCAGGGAAAGAGGACAAAAATGCACCATATCTGATAGATAAAGCACATACCTGCCCTTTTCTGTTGCCATGGGACAGCTCAGCAGGAAGGCTTACGGCGCCGTCCTGAGGCAAAATATTGTAAATGAGGCCCTTTGTATGTTAACCATGAAGATATCACATTTTTTGAAGTACCATTATGAGGTTGTTTTTTATCATTCGTAGCAACATGCTTATTGGAAAAGAACAGTCGGTCCAAGAACAGTGTGCCACATATTTTCATTGAGATGTTTGTTATCGCTAATATACATATTGCCCTATGTAGTGTCTTCCCCAGTCCTGGAGCATGTAAATGAACTAAACCACACATGGAGCTGATTCACATATGTCTTTATTCTCCAACATACAATTACACACTGCATGATAAAGTCATACTTTCGATAACCACACCTTAACACCTCCCAGCATATTACGTAGTTCCTGTTCAGAATCCCCCCAGAACCGCAAGGTCCCAGCGCACATATCATCAGTAGACTACATCTCCCCCTGTGTTAAACTAAAAGTGGCAGCCATCATTAAGAAATCACATTTTTTCAATTAGTCGGCGAGGCACCTGCACTTGTCTGCCAGCTCGGGTAATTAGAGATCAAAAAAGTCCACCCTAATCGGGTAACGGTGGAACAGGCTCAGGCGATCGAGTGAGGCCTGTGAATGGGGTCCCCTCATAAGAAGTCTCAGGAACTGGCACCTGTTGAGGTAGATGTTCAAAATGTGATGTGTACCGTGTGATGTACTTTCCGGGATGATGTTCTGTCTCCATGTGTCCTTTGCATGCTATAACCTGCAACGGGTCAGTGTCAAATGGAGTTACTGTTTTTGTTTCTGTCTCTGTTTACCAGAATCTAGTCTCCTTAGTCAAAGTCTGTTTCCTGGATATGCCGGCACACATCAGCATATGTTTTATTTTGCTTTTTTGAACAGCATTGGTGATTTGAACCTTGTCCGCTTTCACTGACCGATCTGATGCCCATTGAGGCAACATAGGGCCCGATTCACAGAATGAACTTAAGACTCAATCCTAAACATACTACTATTTTGGTATTCACAGAATGCACTTACTACTTTTGGCATTCACAGAATGCACTTACTACTTTTGGTATTCACAGAATGAACTTACTACTTTTGGTATTCACAGAAGTTAGGATTTTGTCTTAAGTTTGTCTTAAGACAAACTTAAGACAGACTTAAGACAGACTTAAGACAAACTTAAGACAGACTTAAGACAACATCCTAACTTCTGTGAATACCAAAAGTTGTAAGTTCATTCTGTGAATACCAAAAGTAGTAAGTGCATTCTGTGAATGCCAAAAGTAGTAAGTGCATTCTGTGAATACCAAAATAGTAGTAAGTTTAGGATTGAGTCTTAAGTTCATTCTGTGAATCGGGCCCTTTGTTCTGATGTCTCTCCCAAACAGCATATTGGTTGGACTGTCACCGGTCGTGGAGTGAGGAGTTGATTGATAGACCCGTAAGGCACCTACTTTCGCTTGGTTCCTTCCATCGACATTAAATCATCCTCTTGAGGGTGTCCAACAATGGCTTAGCAACATCATTGGCTTGGGGCCAGAAAGGTATACTCTTTTGATGTTTTACATTGAGTCGGCCACAGATTTCTTTGAACTCTTTGCTATTGAATGGTGAGCCATTGTCAGATTTGAGGACTTCAGGAATTCCCCACGTTTCAAAGATGTCATCAAGTCATTCTATAATTTTGTCATGGGTTGTCGAAGCAATTTTGGGGTGCCACTGGGCAACAGGTGAATGTCCTTGTTAATGTGCAACTGCACGTTCATGTTTTTTAGTCATCTCAAACCTTTAAACAACAACAGAAACTGGTTGATGATTTCAGAATGAGCACGGATGTTGCAATTGAGGGGTATCAATCCGATAGCAGAGTGGCAAAGCTGAGCAAAAAGACATTTGACGCAGTGCCTTGTTGGGCGAGAAGGGTCGCTTGCACTGGGATTGTTTATGCCAAATGGTTGATGTGAATGATCCTTTGTAATGGTTTGGAAGCTGCCCAAGTTTATACCTTCGTGTTTAACAGAGTGAGTCTTGGCACTGGGGACAGGCTGTTAAATGTTTCCACTGGTATGAGATTAATTAACGCACCACTGCCTATAATGAAGATTATTGGGTAACCGTTCACTTTCAATGTGATTTAGAAACAGTGTCCAAATGAGGTTTGTTTGGTGTGTTTTCTTGGACTTTCTTTCTTCTTTACAGGTGGCTAATCACACATGTGCATGCCGGTCTTCAGTAGATATCTTCAGTGCACATCTGTTTTTTTCATCGGTGCTTGATAAGGACGTTACGGAACCTTTGGATGAAGACCGACTTTGCTTGGTTTCTACTTGTCATAGCTTTTTTGCTTTATGGGCATGGCTGGAGTGCTTCTGGAACATTCTGGCATCCATCTTTCCTTTCTGCAGTGACACACTTGATTTCTATCTAGCTTGGTACACTGTTATGAAGTGGTTCTCTTTCCCATAGCCTTTGCAAATTTGTGATTTGGTAGGACTTTTATCTCATGGGGAAATGAAAATCCATGTTGGAAGCATAGCTTTGATTTCCTTGAGGGTGTCTACATACAAGAATTTGTTTGGCAAGTATGCTTGCTTTTAAAGGTCAGCACTGATTCATTGTGCGCCATTCCTGCTTCTAGTGCAGTAGCTAGCTGTTCTGCTCGTTCTTCTTTTCTTGCAGCTATTAACATTTTCTCTAGACTGAGTGTGTCTCTCAACATGCTTCTTCTAAAGGAATCGAAGAGGCAACCATCGATGATTCTGAGATGTTTGCTTCATCATTATCAAATTCACAGAACTTTCAATGTTTGAAAAGCGAATCAAGCCTTTCAACAAGCACATCCATCGTCTCATCTGCTTGTTGTTTTGCTTGGCTGAAGATGTATCATTCAGAGTCGACGTTCAGCATCAGATTGAACTTGGCTCCAACACTTCTTTTATCTGTCGATACAATGTTGCAACAGTTTGTGAGACCTTCTTCCACTCCATCGCCTGCAAGGTTTTCGAAATATTTAATGATTTTCTTGTCATCTTCATCTTCTAGTGCATCTATGCAGTCATCATCTATGAAGTTTTAATCCACGCAGCCCACCTGGCGCCAACTTTCTGTTTCTTGGGTGTGTTGAATGGCAGCGGTGGTTTCAGAAATGCACCCGCTGTGAATCTCGCGCTCCCTTCTACCGCCATTGTAGTATATGCTGTTCAGCCAGCACTCGCCGTGTAGGATGTTGCCTGCAACTGATGCACGCGCTCGAGCCTGGGGCATCACATCCAATTGGAGGTTGTAGATGGCTTTATTTTGTTCCTTGACGGTGAGTGGATTGCTGTTTCTCGTACCTATTTGTCCCTGGTGTTGTCTTTGCTATATATGAATGTTGCTTTGTGTTGAGGGTGTAGTTCAGCATTTTTGCCAGCAACCTCACCAGCAATTTCATGGATGTCTTCTGAATATGCTTCTCTGCAGGGCCTTTGATTCGGTTTTCGGCCGTGTACGACCTGGAGCAGGGCTTTGACTCCACATGTACCAGTTGCAGGCTGCTTTGCATAGATCTGAGGCACAAGCAGTTTGCTGTACCATTGCAAACTCTTAGGGAGAGCAACCTTGTTCTTCTTGGGCATGTATCCCATCTTCATCAGTAGTTGTAGCGTCTTCCCCAGTCCTGGAGCATGTAAATGAACTACGCCACACACGGAGCTGATTCATACATGTCTTTATTCTCCAACATACAATCACACACTGCACCATAACGTCATACTTCCAATAACCACATTTTAACACCTCCCACGTAGTTCCTGTTCCGTCCAGAACTGCAAGGGTCCTAGTGCGTACATCATAAATACACTACACCCTGCATGCAGGCATAGACGTCAGAAGGACAGGAAGACAGGGCATCTTTCCCCAAGACCATCACTTTTAGAGGGCCGGACCCTGTGCAGTAAAATATCTTTTCAGATTTTGAAGCAGGCCTGTTTATTAATGACGAGGCAGCAAACAGCGAGAACCAGAAAATGGTGCCTTCATGCTGAAGCTGCCACCATGTCCTCTGTACATATATTTTTTCAACATCGAAACAATCTGGGCCCTGCAAGGTCCTGCAAAAACATTTGACTAGCCGTGGGTGAAATTCAAGGATAATTTGGGGGATTTTATGCTATGCTTGTTTTGTAAAATTCCTGAAATTACACCATTACGCAAGTAGTGTAATTATGCTGCCATTCACAGTAAAAGTATAGATTGAGAACAAGATGAACAACCAGAAAGCAAGCAGCTGTTGTTCAAGGCAATTGTGTTTTTGCACTTTTTTTAAGTTAAGATGATATGAAATTAAATGAAAAGGAGACTTGTAAAGCGCAAAACATTCACCCAAAGGTATCATGGCGCTAGCTCAGCACAAGACTGATAAAAAGCAATAGAGACACCTCCACAATTAAACAGCCATGTTTTTAAAGCCTTCCTGAATGGTAACAGTTGCTTTTCTTTCTTAATCTGCACCGGCAGTGTGTTCCAAAGCCGGGTCGTGTTGATCGAAAAGCTCCTTTCACCCCATGCACACTTTTTAAACCTGGGAACTACCAGGTTGTGAGATTGTGCTCAGCGGAGATGACGGGCAGGGGCATAAGGCTGTAAGTTCTTTTAAAAAAATGTTGGCCCTGCATCGTGAGTTGCCTTAATGTAATGCAGGGCGACTTAAATTCTATCTGCCTTTTCACTGGCAGCCAGTGCAGCTTTTTGGGCGCCGTGGAGACTGATGAATATTTAGGTATGTTTAGCAATAGACACGCTGCAGCCTTTTGCACCATCTGCAGCTTGTTGAGGCATTTTTTGTGGAGGTTCATAAAGAGCCCGTTACAATAGTCAGCTCTGGACAGAACAAGGGCAGACACCACCAATTTCCTCAAGTCGGCTGGAATAAATGGGAGAATCCTTAGTATTTTCAGAGTATGGAAGGAGACTGAAGTGGTGTGATTGACATGACCTTCAAAAGAGAGCTTAGAGGCAAATGTAACCCCCAAGTTTTTTACCTTATCTTTAGGGTTGGGAAGCGGGCCAAACTCTGGAGGCCACAACGTGGGGTTCCAAAAGTTGTATTTTTTACCAAAAAGTAGGACTTCAGTCTTGCTAGCATCAAGCTTCAGACAGTTAGCGGACAACCAATTCCCCACCTGGCGAAGACATGTGTGGAACTGGGCCGCCGTTTCGTCTGGAGAGCCTGTCACTGAAACCGCAATCTGGGTATCATATGCATATGAAATAGCAGAGAAACCCAAGGATCTGATTAGCCTTACCAGTGGGGCAACATTAACGTTAACAAGGGTAGGGCTCAATGACGAGCTCTGTGTCACCCCACATGGCAATGTAAAATTCAGCGACTTGTGCTCAGCAAGAGCCACAAACTGTTCCCACCCTGACAGAAATGAGTTTAGAAGATCAAGCGCTTTTCCTCTAATGCCGACACCTTCCAGCACTTACAATAATTTCTGATGGTTTACCGTATCAAATGCTGCAGAGAAGTCAAGCAGCACTAGTGCTGCTTTGCCTCCTGCATCAACAGTCTGCCTAATTATCTCAGAGGCAGAGATCACCGCCAGTTCGGTACTGTATTGCTTTCTGAAACCAAATTGAGAATTATCTAGGCACTCGTGCTTTTCCGGATAGTCTGAGATGACTGAATTCCTTGCCTTTTCCACCATCTTTGCGGACAGTGGGAGTCTGGATATTGGCCGATAAATGTCCGGGTCCGCTCCATCCAGATTGGCCTTCTTGAGGAGGGAGAGAACGGACGCCAATTTCCAGATAGCCGGGAAAATACCAGAGACAAACATTTGGTTAAAAATGAGAGTCAGATGTGGGGCAAGAACCTCTGTCAAGGGGGGACCCGGATTTTGTGGACATCATAAGACTAATCACTCCCTCAGTTGTTAATAGGGGAAAAGAGAGAAGTTCATGCTGGTCACTCCCATCAGTGGGTAGCGGAGTGATTTTCATTTTCCCCCTAGCCGCACCAGGAGTCCCTACAGGTGGCAGCATCCCTAGGAGAGCACTCGGTGAGAACCCGTTATAGACCGCCTTCACCTTATCTTGAAAGAAGGTGGCTAGTGAGTTACAGAATGTTCATTGGATGGTAGAATGGTCTCCTCTGGGCATTTGGCTAACTTTTTCACTGTTGCAAAGAGTTCCTTTGAAGAATTCTTTGAGGTTAAAATGGCTTTAGTGAAAATGCATCCTTGCCTTAAAACATTAAGAACGCATTTCGAGTTAAAATATAGCACTAAATGACGGATTCACATTGTGTGTAATTTTGCATAATTTTCCCAAATTTACACATAATTACATGAATTTTGTACACTCTACTTCTGACATACCTACATGCAGGTCATGCTTTGTAACCAGGGCCTGAGTATTGGGCGATTGATGGCCTCAGCATTGTAGATGCAGCACAGGTCAGTGCTTCATGTTTAATGAAGTGGTAGGCCTGGTTTCAATACTTCATTTTGAATTGGCTCCCATAAGCCACTCAGGGCAGAAATAGGGACACTGACTTCAGCAGGAACTTGGCTCACCATTGAGATGGTTGGTGGAGTACATTTTTGTGGACAAACTTTAAAGGGCCAATCAGGAGGAATTATACTGATTTCATTTTTATTCTAATAAGTGGGTAGAAATTAAATGGCATACGCTACTGTGCATGCATCATCAGTGGTGGCATGTGCCAAAAAGGGGGCACTTTTGTTCCATGTGTGTATTGTGTCTACCCTTGCTCCAAATACTGCCCAGTGCTGGGAAACAGAAGTCAGGGACAGCCAAGATGAGCCCTAGGCAAATAAGTGGTGGCACTGGTTTTGTCTCTAAACCCACCCTATCCAGGTCACCAGAGCAATTATGCACAGGTATGTTTGTGTCCGTACAGAATAAATGAAACACAAACTTTGGAGGGACTAGAGAATGAGCCTTCCCTCGCTGTCCCAACCAGACTATAGAACACAATATACGAGAAGGAGAAAAAAAGGAGAAACACAGCTCTATAGTAGAGGACTGCGAACAAAGGAAAGTAAAGACAGTAGAGGAGGGAAAATGTACTGGAAAACACTTAGAGTTATTAAAATTGACCTCACCCACTAGATTGTGGCATGCTTCATCATAGGGCCGCTAACACACTCTGGCACAGACCAATGCTCATGGTGGAGAGTATATTTTAATAACCCTAAGGGTTTTCCAGGAGGTTTTCCCTCCTTTTCTGTCCTTACTTTCCTTTGTTGCCGGTCCTCTACCATAGAAGCTGGGTGTCTCCTTTTTTTGTCCTTCTTGTATAGTGAGGTCTGTACAGAATAAGTGATGTATACGGCATACATTTTGCACATATATGTTTAATGAATTGGACCCTGTACTAAACAGCACATTTTAGGGATTTGGCGTTTGCGTAACATTCACATTTCTATAAATGTGCAAGTATATTTGTCAGCTGGACATTGAAATATAATGCTGTGAATCTAGTAATTTTAAGCATTATTTGGTAAGATAATTATTTTCTAAAGTAGTCACTGCATTCTAGTGCCGGAGTAAAGACAGCTAAGACAAAGGGGCTAATTCTAAACCACATGGAAATTATATTTTGGGCAAAAGGGAGTCTGTGCCCAGATAGGGTGGCAACATGATATTTGACAGGAAAAACATGGCTCAGATTGTGTGGGCATACAGTGCACATTTCGAAAAGGGTGGTTTCCAAGGCATACTTCGGAGTATTAACCACTGTGGAATACACTTTACTTAGAGATGCATATAATGGTTGGGCTGATGCTCACCTGCAGCACGTGATGATCAACGCAGTCCCCAGGATCAGCAGAAGTCCTCCTCCAGCAGCTGCTATCACAATGGTGATGAGTTGGTATGCTGAAGACACAGAAAACAGTAATTACTTCTTGTCTTTCAAGAAGTTACCATTCGACCAAGTTTTTTATGCACAACTTATTGGCATTTTAAACAGCATCACAACAGATCAATAGCACATTGAAATGCACAATCATGGTCAAAACATTGTAAGAATGACCTGCAAGTGAGCCCTACTGCACACAAACACGTTTCAAGTAGGTACAAATGATAGGCTGGTGGTATTGTTCATAAGGAAACGGTGCCACAGTGTATATTCACTGTATGTGTATCTATATATCCTCTATCTGTACGGTGATACAAGGTGGAGAGAACCACCTGCCTCAACAAACACTGTTGAGGTTGTAAACTATAATATTTACAAAAAATCCCTAGCACACGTAAAAGTTTTAGAAGCACAATCAAATGATAGTAGTAACTTTGTATGACAACACAAATATATACACTGGTCAAAGGCGATTTCTTCAATCTTTTATTCTTTGCATAGAACCTTCTCATGTATGAGTTCTGTGACAGATCGAGAGCCAACACGTGTTTCGTCTCTTCTGTCACATACATAAATGTTACTTTTTCAAGGCTATATGAGACATAGACGCAGTCACTATTGTGATATCTCTCACATGTACATGGCTCTAAGAGACAAACCACAAGTTCTCAGCCGTGAAGAATACAATTATTAAACAAATACATGTGTCTTGTTTTAAGGTGCTCAACACTTAGTACAACTAGTACTCTCTTATTATATGCAAATACACCACCACGCGTGACTTAGTGCTAAGAAGGCCAAATGATTTCATACCTTATAGCATCTTATTTTCAACCAAAGTTCATATAACAGTTAAAATCGTTTATTCACCTCATGTGAATATTAAGAAACAACTGGCAATATTAAAAAAAAACACACTTTTACCTAACCCATGGGTGTTATGTGTATTATAAAGCAGTCTAATATGTACAGCCATGTACATATGAGAGATAGCACAATAGTGACTGTGTCTATTTCTCATATAGCCTTGAAAATGTTGCGTATATATGTAATAAAGAGACGAAACACGTGTTGGCTCTCGATCTATCACAGAACTCATACATGAGAAGGTTCTAGGCAAAGAATAAAAGCTTGAAGAAATCTCCTTTGACCAGTGTATATATTTGTGTTGTCATACGAAGTTACTACTGTCATTTGATTGTGCTTCTAAAACTTGTACGTGTGCTAGGGATTTTTTGTAAACATGTTTCAAGTAGGCCTGGGCGGTGAACTCCACTCCATATGAGGAGTTTGCGGAGTTTTCTGTACTCCACGGTCCGTGGAGCTCAGAGAGTACAGAAAACTCTACCACGCGCAGTGCAGCTGAGTTTTTTTCCCCGGTCGCGAGCGGTAAGTTCGAGAGAGAGAGAGCTGCAGCTCGGGCAGAATTTCTAACCGAGCGGCAGGAAGACCAGCACGAACGGCAGTTCGCACTGCACTCTGCCACTTGCGGAACTTCGCGAAGTTTTTTATTCACTTTGTCGAGTTCCGGTTAGCAAAACTCCGCGAACTATGCCCAGGCCTGGTTTGAAGGCAGCACTCACTTCGTTGGCATGTACGTAGTAAAACTGCACCCATACGACAAGCCCATCAGGCATCACTCAGTATGAGGAAGTGAAAGTGCCAGGAGCCCCAGACCTGACCAGGTTGTGAGGAAGGCCAACTGCCTCATAAATGGGTGTCTTGTTTATATCTGTACTCTCAAGCCTTCTTCTCACTCTATGGTCAGGGGCATAACGCAGGCCTCTGCAGCCCTTGCGACACGGGGTGGGGGGTAATTCTTCAGTTGCCCCCAAATCCTTCAGCAAGTCCCTATTCAGCCTAAAGCCGAATGAATATCTGTGAGATGTGAGAGACTTAAGGGCTCTTCATCACATTTTGCAGAAGGTGCTGGGGCGGCATCATTTTGAGTTATGTGACTTATGTGAATGTTTACGGGCTGCAGCAGCTCAACGACTGCATAGTCCAGTGTGTGGAAAATGTACATCTGACAATTAGCATCGTAGGCCAAAGAACAGGTTTAACACTGCATGAGACACACATATATGGGCAGTGCTTTAAGTGGGGCGGGAAAATTTGGATCTCAGACCTGGTAATAATTTAAAAAACGACATTAAAATTGGTCCCTATCGGGCCCTAATTTATTCTTTAACCTCAATGGCAAAAACACTGATCGTTTTCTGATCAAACAATGTAAAAAGTGTTAAGGTAATCCATGTAATGATTTAGGGCCGGATGTAGGTCGGTCGGTAACGGCCGAAAATCGGTATTTTCGGCCGTTACCGACCGGTATTTACAAAATGGTATGTAGGGCCACATATTTTAAAGATTCGGTAAATTTACCGAACGGTAAATTTACCGAATCTGTAAAATACCGAATCGGTATTTTTACCTATTCGTTAATTTCGATATGTAGGTGGGACTCTTCTGAGTCCCACAACCCTTACCGAATCTGTATTTTACCATCAAATATATTTGATGGTAAAATACCGATTCCGGTGTGCATGCACATGTGTGCATGCACACCTGTGCCATATGACAGGCAGACCTGCCCTTAGGGCAGGTATGCCTGCCACAGGGCACCCGAATCTTTTTTGGGGGTGCTAGAGGGTGTCAAAGTGACACCCCCTGCACCCTTGTCAAAATCTGTATTTACGGATTCGGTAAATACCGACCGGTAATGCCCCATTCATTCCTATGGGCTTCAAAGCCCATAGGAATGAATGGGGCATTACCGGTCGGTATTTACCGAATCGGTAAATACAGATATTTACCGATTCGGTAAAAGGAACATCTGGATGTTCCTACATATCCACTCCTTAGATTTACCGATTTTTAATTACCGAATCGGTGCAATTCGGTAATTAAAAATCGGTAAATCTATTTTACCTACATCGGGCCCTTGATTCCTGTTTATATTTCACATGCTTTACTTAATCTTGAATTCACTAAAAGTGTTCACTAGTTTCATGATGTTGTGTTTTTGTCCTTATTATTTTGTAAAGAATATTACTCTTGTATAGTGCATACTTTGAACTGAGTTGCCTTGAAGTGTTTATAACGTGCCACAATTGAAAGCTATGGAGTTGACACTGAAAGCAGTGTGAGTTTTTCACGGTATCTGTCAGTGGCGCAATAAAGGGTTTCAGCATACATGTGGTCAGCCAATTCTTCGACACTATGCAGAGCGCCCAGCCCTCCGTAATGTTTAATTCAGTCTCTCAATTTCAGAATTGAAACATTTTCAATACTCAGTATTTACCACAAACTTGTGACTCGTTTATCCTCAACAGGCAACAACCACTGGCAAAGCCAACAGTCGGGACTGGTTTTAAGTGCATGTCAGTCGACGTGTTATATATATGGATGCAATAACAGAGAGATCAGAGAGGAACCAAAACAGAGGTCGGTTGACAACCTACGGGAATCACAGAAATGTAGTTTACCTGTTTGAACCACGCCCTTTATTACATAGGCCACACCTCTTTTAGAGCCCCTCCACTTTTTTGTCCCACTTAAGGCCGTGTGAATGGGTAACATCCAAGCAGTGCAAGCAGATTTTCGGACAGATGATTAAATATTGGATCCCCAAGATACGGCTGATGTAGCACACTGCTCAAGGGTTTAAGGCATCCATTCATGAACTTCTGGCATGGCCAAGTTTGAAATCAAGTTAACAACAACAAGGGACCCCAAATTGGTCAGCCGGGACCTCGGGGAACATACTTTGTACATGCAACAGTGGTCCCATGCATTCAAAAGATATGAAGAAAATCAATATAGACAGAGTCAATCTATATTATGAGTGACATGTCCAGCCGGACAGTGGTCTTCAAAGTTTACTCGATATACATTTAATTAAAACACAAAAAGTACCTTCCACAATTCAACCAGTGTGGAACACAAGCCTGTGCCCAGCACTAACAGAACGGGTACAGAAGGTGGGTATAGAGAGCAAAGAAGGGCTTTTTAAGGTAAAAAAGACATTTTCTGTCATCAATACAGTTGTACAGAATTTTCAAGCAAAGCACCATTACATTACATAGTAATCACGTTTTTAGTATTAGGTGCTAAATAGGTCGACGGTGTTTCGGACCCTTTAGTAAATGACAGGGACCATCATCAGGACATTTCAATGAAAGCCTTAGTAATAATTAGCCTCTAGTTGCGTAGAAGGAGAAAGAAGGAAATATACACATTGAGATAAATAAAATGCAGAAGTTTTCAAAAAAAGGGGGGTGACTTGTAGTGATAAGTGAGGCACTAGACTCCATTTCTGGTGAGATTCAAAACGAGTGCATTAAAAATGCGAATCTTGGCGCGAGAAAGCATGCTAATGTGTAATGCCCAGATACTAGAATACATGCACATTTCGGTAAGCATAGTGGGTGAACGAAGGGCATGGTTTGGGGTGACCGGCACGGGGTAATTTGTTGTTGAACGTGACGCATGCACGGTCGTGGGCTCAACGATAGATGACGGTACGGGGTGATGGGGTATGCACTTAACGTGGAACTAATCGCGTAGGCTGGTCGGTGCATAGGATAATGCACAAGTGAACCAATGAACTATTGAGGGTAGTACTGGTCCTGCTTACCGGTATTACCCAATCGGAAACGGCAGTTGAAGTGGGGATGTGACCGCTCTATACGGGGAAAAGAGCGTGTTTAGAGCGTGCATATGGAGGAATTAAACTGAACTGTAGAGCGGGGGCATGGGTTCTTACCGCAATCGAGCGTACAGGTCCGCGGAGCGAATAGTGTCCGTCGGAGCCGAGGGAGACCTGAAAGGAGACCCGTAACGTTAGGGACTTGTAGCGGGGAAACGTTAAGGGAGTCGTGACAGTGACAAGGGTTGCAAAACTTACCGGGTGAGTCGGCGTGCGGGTATGCTCCCTGGCGTGCTCATGGAGGAAAGTGATTACTGGATATACTGAGAGCGGATAGGGCGAAGAACATGTGATGTTCAAGGGCATAGAAATAAAAGAAGGACCAAGTACGGCGGCCATCTTAGGAGAGTGATTATAGTGAAGTGCCCGAGTGACGTGCATGTGACAAATAAACACATAAATCCACATTATACAGCGCAGTATTTACAATAAGCAACAGAACTGACTCAGGGCCCACACTAGATTAAGGCAGTCCATTCATCCTGCAGGTTCAGTCCCGAATTCAGACTATCAGTCTTCAAAATCCATTTGAGCTCTTCCCTGTTCAATAAGCGATTTAGATCACCACCCCTTGGTGGAACGATGACCTGAGAGATCACGGTCCAGCGAATGTCATTTTCCGTGTGGCCTTTTTCCAGAAAATGTTCAACCAACGGAGCATTGGGCGTTTTACAGCGGACGCGGCTCCGATGTTGGGATATCCTCAGCTTTATTTTTTGCTTCGTTTGGCCCACATATATCAAGTTGCACGGGCAAAAGATGGCATAAATGATGTTGCAACTATTGCAATTGGTTAACGTTTTCAATACATTTCTCACATTTTTATATACAAATTCCTTACCATCCAGTGAATAATCGCATACAACACAGGTACCGCATTTAGAGTGGCCACAGAGGGGTGGTAGTTGCCAATGGTCATGGAGTGTAGTGTTTCTCACCGATGGCAGTGCAGCCCTTACTAGCTGATCCTTTAGATTTTTATTTTTCTTAAATGCAAAGAGTGGAGTATCCCAGTTTAGTGGGCCTGAGTTCAGTATGTGCCAGTTCTTTTTTATACACTGCTTGACACGATTTGAAATAGGTGAGTAGGTAGTTACACATACCAATTTGTCAGATGGTTCTTTGGGTTTTGGCTCGAGGAGTGTTTCACGGGGACAGTACCAGGCTCTTTTCATAGAGTTTTTGATCAGACGCCTGGGATACCCTCTCGTTCTAAGTTTCTCAAAAAGAGTGTTAGCCTCACTGAAGTAGTCCTCCTTTTTGAAGCAATTTCTCCTGAGTCTGAGAAATTGTGAGTATGGCAAGCTGTCCCTCAGAGCCCTGGGGTGACAGCTGTCATAACTTAGCAGGGTATTTCTTTCCGTGGGTTTACGGAATAGGGAGGTGTATAAAGTGCCATCTTGGTGTTGCACATTTAGGTCTAGAAAAGCGATATTGTGCTTATTGTGGGACAGGGTATATGTAAGGCCGTTACAATTATTATTGAGCCAATGCAGCAGTCCATGGAGCTCATCTATCGAACCACCCCAGATAAGAAAAATATCGTCTATATATCGCTTCCAGATGTGCAACCCTTGATGGAATGGGTTGCTGGGGGACAAGATGGTATTAGTCTCTAGCCAGTCCATATAGAGGATCGCCAGGGTTGGGGCAAAAATAGCGCCCATAGACGTGCCTCGCACCTGTTGGTAGTATTGTGAGTCATACAAGAAGAAATTCTGGGTGAGGCAGATCTCTAGGAGTTGTATAATGAACAGAGTGGGGACCCTGTGAGGGCTAGTCCGGGTGTTGAGTATGCTTTTTATAACTAACAAGGAGTCTCTCTGGGGTATGTTAGTATAGAGAGACTCCACGTCAAGTGTGCATAGTCTCATTGTCAGGATTGTATGGATGGTTTTCGATAAGATTAATCATATGCATGCTGTCTCTGATGTAGCACTGGGTTACTGGCACAAAGTCCTTCAGAAAGTAATTGACATAGTGACCCAATGGTTCCAAAACCGACCCACAACCGGACACAATCGGTCTACCTGGTGGGCTTTCAAGTCTTTTGTGGATTTTGGGCAAAGTATAGATGACCGGGATTCTAGGGTTGGTGATATTGAGGAAGTTATATTCGTGTTTGCTAATGATGCCATTAGACAAGGCCTCGGTTGTGAGAAGTTTAATCAGATTTTGTATCTCTTTAGTTGGGTTACACGGCAATTTACAATAATGATCCGTGTTAGAGACTTGACGTTGCAACTCCTCTTTATATTTACAGATGTCCTGTAGTACAATGCCGCCGCCCTTATCGGCTGGCTTGATAATCAGCTCATTATTGTTTTTGAGGGTGGTAATGGCCGTTTTCTCTTCGAGAGAAATATTGAATGGTATGAAGAGATGTGTCTTTTCAAGGGCAGTGATTTCTTTAAGAATAACCTTTTCAAAGGTAACAATCTCCCTAGTTTTGGGCTTCGAAGGGTTAAGTTCGAAGTAGGAACGTAATCTTAGTTCTACGAAGAGGATTATCCTTTGTCCCGGCTACCTACCCTAATTTCCTGGACCTTCAGTCCGAGCTAATGGCCTTTTTTCGCAAACTAAGATTACGTTCCTACTTCGAACTTAATCCTTCGGAGCCCAAAACTACAGTAACACCCTTCAGACCACCTTCCACCTTTGCCCCCACCGCCAACATGATACCGATAAGGGCGGCGGCATTGTACTACAGGACATCTGTAAATATAAAGAGGAGTTGCAACGTCAAGTCTCTAACACGGATCATTATTGTAAATTGCAGTGTAACCCAACTAAAGAGATACAAAATCTGATTAAACTCCTCACAACCGAGGCCTTGTCTAATGGCATCATTAGCAAACACGAATATAACTTCCTCAATATCACCAACCCTAGAATCCCGGTCATCTATACTTTGCCCAAAATCCACAAAAGACTTGAGAGCCCACCAGGTAGACCGATTGTGTCCGGTTGTGGGTCGGTTTTGGAACCATTGGGTCACTATGTCAATTACTTTCTGAAGGACTTTGTGCCAGTAACCCAGTGCTACATCAGAGACAGCATGCATATGATTAATCTTATCGAAAACCATCCATACAATCCTGACAATGAGACTCTATGCACACTTGACGTGGAGTCTCTCTATACTAACATACCCCAGAGAGACTCCTTGTTAGTTATGGAAAGCATACTCAACACCCGGCCTAGCCCTCACAGGGTCCCCACTCTGTTCATTATACAACTCCTAGAGATCTGCCTCACCCAGAATTTCTTCTTGTATGACTCACAATACTACCAACAGGTGCGAGGCACGTCTATGGGCGCTATTTTTGCCCCAACCCTGGCGATCCTCTATATGGACTGGCTAGAGACTAATACCATCTTGTCCCCCAGCAACCCATTCCATCAAGGGTTGCACATCTGGAAGCGATATATAGACGATATTTTTCTTATCTGGGGTGGTTCGATAGATGAGCTCCATGGACTGCTGCAGCGGCTCAATAATAATTGTAACGGCCTTACATATACCCTGTCCCACAATAAGCACAATATCGCTTTTCTAGACCTAAATGTGCAACACCAAGATGGCACTTTATACACCTCCCTATTCCGTAAACCCACGGAAAGAAATACCCTGCTAAGTTATGACGCTGTCACCCCAGGGCTCTGAGGGACAGCTTGCCATACTCACAATTTCTCAGACTCAGGAGAAATTGCTTCAAAAAGGAGGACTACTTGAGTGAGGCTAACACTCTTTTTGAGAAACTTAGAACGAGAGGGTATCCCAGGCGTCTGATCATAAACTCTATGAAAAGAGCCTGGTACTGTCCCCGTGAAACACTCCTCGAGCCAAAACCCAAAGAACCATCTGACAAATTGGTATGTGTAACTACCTACTCACCTATTTCAAATCGTGTCAAGCAGTGTATAAAAAAGAACTGGCACATACTGAACTCAGGCCCACTAAACTGGGATACTCCACTCTTTGCATTTAAGAAAAATAAAAATCTAAAGGATCAGCTAGTAAGGGCTGCACTGCCATCGGTGAGAAACACTACACTCCATGACCATTGGCAACTACCACCCCTCTGTGGCCACTCTAAATGCAGTACCTGTGTTGTATGCGATTATTCACTGGATGGTAAGGAATTTGTATATAAAAATGTGAGAAATGTATTGAAAACGTTTACCAATTGCAATAGTTGCAACATCATTTATGCCATCTTTTGCCCGTGCAACTTGATATATGTGGGCCAAACGAAGCAAAAAATAAAGCTGAGGATATCCCAACATCGGAGCCGCGTCCGCTGTAAAACGCCCAATGCTCCGTTGGTTGAACATTTTCTGGAAAAAGGCCACACGGAAAATGACATTCGCTGGACCGTGATCTCTCAGGTCATCGTTCCACCAAGGGGTGGTGATCTAAATCGCTTATTGAACAGGGAAGACCTCAAATGGATTTTGAAGACTGATAGTCTGAATTCGGGACTGAACCTGCAGGATGAATGGACTGCCTTAATCTAGTGTGGGCCCTGAGTCAGTTCTGTTGCTTATTGTAAACACTGCGCTGTATAATGTGGATTTATGTGTTTATTTGTCACATGCACTTCACTCGGGCACTTCACTATAATCACTCTCCTAAGATGGCCGCCGTACTTGGTCCTTCTTTTATTTCTATGCCCTTGAACATCACATGTTCTTCGCCCTATCCGCTCTCAGTATATCCAGCAATCACTTTCCTCCATGAGCACGCCAGGGAGCATACCCGCACGCCGACTCACCCGGTAAGTTTTGCAACCCTTGTCACTGTCACGTCTCCCTTAATGTTTCCCCGCTACAAGTCCCTAACGTTACGGGTCTCCTTTCAGGTCTCCCTTGGCTCCGACGGACACCATTCGCTCCGCGGACCTGTACGCTCGATTGCGGTAAGAACCCATGCCCCCGCTCTACAGTTCAGTTTAATTCCTCCATATGTACGCTCTAAACACGCTCTTTTCCCCGTATAGAGCGGTCACATCCCCACTTCAACTGCCGTTTCCGATTGGGTAATACCGGTAAGCAGGACCAGTACTACCCTCAATAGTTCATTGGTTCACTTGTGCATTATCCTAAGCGCCGACCAGCCTACGCGATTAGTTCCACGTTAAGTGCATACCCCATCACCCCGTACCGTCATCTATCGTTGAGCCCACGACCGTGCGTGCGTCACGTTCAACAACAAATTACCCCGTGCCGGTCACCCCAAACCATGCCCTTCGTTCACCCACTATGCTTACCGAAATGTGCATGTATTCTAGTATCTGGGCATTACACATTAGCATGCTATCTCGCGCCAAGATTCGCATTTTTAATGCACTCATTTTGAATCTCACCAGAAATGGAGTCTAGTGCCTCACTTATCACTACAAGTCACCCCCCTTTTTTTGAAAACTTCTGCATTTTATGTATCTCAATGTGTATATTTCCTTCTTTCTCCTTCTAGGCAACTAGAGGCTAATTATTACTAAGGATTTCATTGAAATGTCCTGATGATGGTCCCTGTGATTTACTAAAGGGTCCGAAACACCGTCGACCTATTTAGCACCTAATACTAAAAACGTGATTACTATGTAATGTAATGGTGCTTTGCTTGAAAATTCTGTACAACTGTATTGATGACAGAAAACGTCTTTTTTGCCTTAAAATGCCCTTCTTTGCTCTCTATACCCACCTTCTGTACCCGTTCTGTTAGTGCTGGGAACAGGCTTGTGTTCCACACTGGTTGAATTGTGGAAGGTACTTTTTGTGTTTTAATTAAATGTATATCGAGTAAACTTTGAAGACCACTGTCCGGCTGGACATGTCACTCATAATATAGATTGACTCTGTCTATATTGATTTTCTTCATATCTTTTGAATGCATGGGACCACTGTTGCATGTACCAAGTTTGAAATCAGTCATGATACAAATTTCTGGAATGCTCTCAGATCACATACCATTCAAGAAACCTTTAAAAACATAATTATTCAGACCTATATTTTATTGACCTCAACTTAGAACAGCGGTAACAACAGTAGAATTTTGGACACATAATCGCCTGTCCAGCTGGATTCTAACATCCCTACCATGCCTTACCATTGTATTCTTTCATCCCACTGGCAGGTGCTCTGAAGTACCCAAAAGGAGTCATGTAGTACTTTACAAAACTTCGAAAGTTGGCCAGTTACTAAAACTGACAAACCATGACGGGGTTTTTCAGTCTACATGCACAGTACTGAGGAGTAAACAAATTCCATTCTATCTTCTGTCAGTAACCAATTAAGTTAGCGAATATGTATATATATATATATATATATATATATATATATATATATATATATATATATATATATATATATATGTGTGTAGGTAGATTGTATGTGGTATGTGTAAAGTGCAAACCTAGCCAAAAAGGCAGCAGAGCAATGGCCCGGGTTAAAGGCAAGCATGCAGTCATCGGGTGATAGGAGAGGTGGCTGGTAATTTGATTGCTACTGTATTGTGATGTACTGTTATTTAAGGATGTGACTCGTTAACACTTTCCTAAACTGGAGCAGTGTTCCGGTAGTCCATATAGATATGGAGATCGTGTGCCAGATCCTGGATACATAGATGGAATGGGCCGGATGCCTTTTTTCTTAATCCCCACAAGGTCTGTCTGCACCCTGCATCCTTAAGAAGCAAGAGGTAAGACAGATACCAGCCAGGACTGCGTTCCCCACATCGATAGATACCTTGCTCTTGAAATGTGGTCATTTTCAATGCGCTGATCATGCAGTGGTGTCATTTGACCAAAATGATTGTGGTAGCAAAAGTGACATTTCAAAGCCCATAACCTCTCACTGGAATCACAGAAAGTGACAACAATGATCAATGCACGCAATGACAGGCAAACATGTATTCTGTTTCATTCGTCTTCGTTAGAAAATTGACGCTATCTAAAACTGATTGATAGCTACTTAACTGGCAAAAAAGACATACTTACTGTAAATCTGCATTCCGATTGGTAAATTCACAGGGAATGCAAGCAGCAACAGTGGAGTAGCAACTAATTGTTATCCATAGCTATGCCGCATGTAACATCTATGTCACCTCTGACTCTAAGTGCTTAGAATTTGCACAGTATATCATGATTTGTCCAAGTTGTCCCTAACACAGTGGTCTTGATGCATACAATGCCCCAAATGACAGGGAAACCACAGTGGCAGCACATCTCTTTACCTAGTTAACGATCAGGGCTGACTTGACACTTTGGTGTCAGACTAAGCAAGCTGCTATTCTGTGTGTTCCTCACACTTCCATAACTAAGTAAAATCGAAGTGACTGAAGGACGACAATAAATATTGGAACACTGAGAGCTCCACTGAAGACAGTGAAGTGGTTCAAGGCTAATAATGGCTGGTACAACAGCCCTCTGCCCTTCTGCTCTAAAATTCCAATATTTGTCTTTCTGTTTCTCCCATTTTAATTTAGAACACTCTACCCCCTAGGAGGTGGAAAGTTCTAATAGCCTTATAGCCTTGGGCCGGTTGTTCAAGGTCCTCTCCCTTGTTATAGCCTGGGCCTGAGTCTCACTCGTGTTCAGGTCGTTTAACAACATATATAGCCCACTTTAAGGCTACAGTATTGGGCTGTATCTCGACCCCCTTGTCACCAATAAAAATGTGCACCCCCAAAAGTTAAATCGAGCAAAATATAAAATGAGTTAAAATGGTTATGTAAAAATATTTTTCGCTTGTTTTGAGGGCGCACAAGCTTGAAACGTTCACTTCCACAGAACATCCAGTAAGAATAAGATGGCTGGTGAAACCACTGTGTCTTCTTAAGGGTGGAAAGTTAAAGGGAGCCTTGACAATCTCATTCTCAATTAATAAGAAAACATTGGCTACTTCCCTTCTGCTCTGCAGCGGCTTCCCGCCCAATCTCCAGGGGTACAGCCTAGCGAGGCTGCGGCCGTGCTGCATTCCTGCAGCCCTACGCAAGCACGTGCTGGCGCGCGCTCAGCCTGTCTTGCAGTTGACGGGAGGTCTTTCTGAGGTTGTTTTAACGTCTTCCCTTCTGAACTTCCTCTCATTGAGAGAGGACTGTTCCTTTCGGGGCCGCACCCAGGGCGCCAGAGTGCAGACGGGGGAGTAACGTGCGGTTACGCAAATAAACACAATTTAACATGTTTTTGCTCATAGCACTAACAGCACTCTATCAGCCGCTTTTTTAACACTTCCTATGTAAACACATTAAAATGTTGAACTTGCAGTCTATCCTTACTGATGTTTGAGAGCAATAACTATTGTTGTAACCTTTTTTCCAGATTCATGCTAGGTGGAAGGTGTAACGTCTAAAATACTTTAATGACAAGCAATATTTCAAAAAATACATTGGGAGAGAGGGCGAGGGGTGGGAGAAAAGTAGACCAAAAGTTGTTTGTGTGTGTAAAAGGCCGCTTTATTAAGACACAGGTGCACATTACAAACACAAACCTTGGCAACGCCTTACAAAACTAAACCTCACTAAATAATTAAATAACTACAAATTCAGCCCCCCGGACCCTCCCCCACCCCTAAAACATTTGAGCCCTCCCGCTCCCAACAATACATCAATAAAAATATAACAGCATTATAACATTACGTCATCAATAAAATTACATCATCAATAAAACATTTCGTCATTAAACAAACATACGTCATCGTTAAAACTTTATTCGTCCAACCACAATTACAATAACAACGGTCAGGTCCTCCATAACCATAAACCCTGCCTGACCCTGCACTCCTGCAGATACCCCCCCCTCACAAAACTGAACGGTCAAACCATGACCAACATACCCCAGCACTTGTCAAAGAAATACTTGAACTAATACTCAACCAGCAATCTGCCTAAAAACCGTAATGATACCCAAAAACACCGCACAGCACCTGTGTCTAGCGACGGATACAAATACAAGAGAAACAACCCCTGCACACCGGTAGCCCACAAAACAGCCTTTTACTTAAAAAAGAAAATAGTGGCAAAAAACGCCCAAAAATTGGGGAAAAAACTGAGCAGCGAGGGGAAAAGCGGAGCATTTAAAGCGAAAAATTGAGGGAGGGAGGGTGGGACAAAAAGCTATGAGCCCACCTAGCCACCAGGTCACCAAACCTAAAATGGTGGCTGGTAGGCAGTGGGCGGGGGGTTTATAATTGGGCTATGCTGGTCCTACTGGACCAGCCCAATTCTGGAAACTTCTGTCCCTCTTAAAGGGACACCCCTCGCAGCTCTCCCAAACCGCCCGGGGGAGGAGACCTCCCGGCGGTCGGCTCCCTCCCCCAAGCCCCCCTTCTGTTCACTGCAATGTGCAATTTTTAGTCATGTATTGGCGGGTGTTTATCATTTTAAATAAACAAGCAATTGTTCAATTATCAATTTTACCCCCAAAATGTCAGGATATAAAAAAGTTTTCCCAGTAATGCTCCAGGTCACAAACTGAATCTTGCCGGTGTATGAAAATGTACAACAAATGATGGCAGTATTACCTCAGATTATTGTTTTTAAATCTGTAACGTAAGGGAACCGTCCAAAATCACGTGATAGTGGGTAGTTTCAAACATGGTCACGAGCAGAGGAACAAAACACCAGTCACTATGCCCTTGACTGTTAATATTTCCCCTCATTTACCTCTTTTTTAAAGATGTGGCCCGACGTCATCAGCAGTGCCCAGGTGGCATCTGTTGTATTGAAGGCCAGGAGAACAAGGTTTGTCTTAACTGGCCAAATGAGGTTTGCTGTTCATGAACAGCCGGTGCTTTGTGTTAGTTACAGTGTAATGCTAGTTGTAAGTGGCTAGGTAAACCAGTCTGTAATTGGATTTACAGCTTTTAAGGTGAATGGCTGGGCAGTCTTTACGCACGAAGTGTGGTCATGTTTTTGTGTGTCTCCTGGTGATAGTTTCAGTAAGAATGTGGGCATGTTTGAGAGACTAAGGAGTCAGGAGCCATTTGCTGTTAGATACCCTGCAGGTGCTTGTAAATGGCCTGGAAGTTGTTTGGGTGATATTTGCTCTGACAGGCTCGATGAAGTCTGTTGTAAATGAGAAGCTGACGCTTGTTGTGGGTGCCTGCGTGATGCGTGCTTTATATGCAACCATAAAAAAGACAATATAGTTTCTGGTACAGAGCAGGTGTTACTTTGGCTGTAATGCGTTCCAAGCCTATCAGTTGTCACATGGAAGAGGACGACCAACCCTCCCCCTCATTAGGAGGAATGCGTCATTGTCCGCTCCTGTTAGGACATTACTCCCGTCACTGAGTGGTACAAACATAGTTCTAATCTTTTTAACCGGCGGCTTGTGATCTAGAAAGCGTATGTTACACTTGTTTTTGGCTTCTGGGATCCCTTCTTACAGATTGTTTCAATATCCACTTACATCAACCATTGCACCGTGGCTATGGCAAATAAACACCAAGGGCTGTACCACACAAACTGCCCAGAGGGCGCAGCAGGCGTTTACGCCCTCTTTGTGCACCCCTGGGATACTTTGGTATTACATAAGGGGCTGCAGACACTTTTGCGGTCCCTTTTGTAATACAGATAGCACTAATACACTTGTAGCAGCAGTGCAATCAAGAGAGGGTGCCCCCCAGTCTCTCTGTACACCCCCAGAGTGCAGCGCTCTCAAAGGATGAAAGGAATCCCACGGACCCCTGGACAACTCACTGCACCCGCCTGCAAGGGGTTCGCTAATCCCCCTTGAAAGTGCAGGGGGGTTGCCGCTTGCACAGAGCAACAGGGAGCAGCTTTTAAATAGCTGCTCCGTGTTTCTCTTGAATGCTCTCCCCTGGGGGCAGCGCGAGATTGGGGCTGCCCTGAGCGCAGCACATTCTTCACAATAGTATGCACTTTCCCTGTTTGCACCCGGTGCACCTGCTTAAAGCTGTGCCATAGCACAAACATGGGAACCGCGCCCTTTCAGTAATATGGGCCCTGGGCACTAACTGTAAACCTCATCTATACAATTAAGATATATATTCCTCTCCTGTCCTCCTGAAACCTAGCAGAAAAGAGCCCTTTCAAGAGACTTGGGAATAAATTGTAATGGACAGATGACGCAGCATGGAAGACCTTGAGATTGATTACATATTATGAATGATAATAGTTATTTCAGCACGTTAATCCTGTATTACATTTTATAAAAAAATAAGCTTATGTGGCTTCTGGGCAACAGTACTGTGTGTTTATAATTGTTTCAAGAGGCTTTGTTTCAAGGTGTAGCTGTATTCTCCTATTCTGTGCTGATCCTTGGCGAAAACCTCATGATAAGCAAACTTACTGTAGCTCTCTCTGGGCAAAACTGCTCACCAGGCAGTGTTTAGCCTGAGAAGAAAGCTTGATTTCTAAAAATAGTGAAAACAACTCGTAGTGGATGGGTGAGATTAGGTGTATGTGTTGGGATTTTCGTTGTTACAGGTTGATAGTTCTTTTATGAGTAATCAGCAACTGTCGGGTGCCTTCTTTCTGTATCTTGCTGAGTGAAGTTTGTAGCTATTAAGGTTATGCACTCAACCACATTCAAGTCAACGCCCATTCCGCAATTCACGCAAACAGCATCAGGGTCAGATCCTGATTTTGCAGGGCCTGTCCCACTGGCATTTATCACAATCAAAGCATTTTCAGCCAACATAATTGATACTTGCTGAGGTAAACAATTCCTTAAGTTTGGAGAGCAGAGACTTGAAATACGTGTTCTGCATGATTCCATCTCTGTGGAGGAACTCTGGATACATTAAGTACTATTAGATGTTGTCACTTATTCACTTTGTAAATTAAAAGATGTGTTGGTACCAGGAATGTCAATGTCATTGTACTTCTTCGACCATTTTAGCAGCTGCAGCCACTTTCACTGCGTAGAACCACCACTATCCCTAAAATGGTTACAAGCAACGCATGAAATATAGTAAATATTGTTTCATACTTACGATTTCCACAGTTAAAGCCACCAAGTCCAAATGGGCACCTGTGGAGGAAATGACAAAACTTAGTGAAACTGGAAATATATGGTAAGAAGGTGAATGGAAAAACCGCTAGAAATTCCCTGACCACAGTAAAGGGTTAGGTTAGGTTACTCCACCCGCCATGCTCACTGTACCACATTGTCAATGGCACGTAAAGAATAAGCTGTTTACTAAAAGCAAAACAGGGTGGGCAATTTGAGTTACTGTGCGTGGTGTATGCTGCATGACATAACTGGCAAACTGCAGGGCTTTTTCTGTTTTGTGTTCGCTAAACCCCGTAACTAACTTTCAACTGCGTTTTTTCAGTGATGGTGTGTGTGTGTGTTTGTTTGTATGCCTGTATGTATATGTATTTGTGTGATGTGTGTTTATGTCTGTGTGTATGTATTAGTGTGTGTGCTTGTATGTCTGTGTGTGTATATGTATTTGGATGATGTGTGTATGTGTTTATGTCTGTGCGTGTAGGTATTTGTGTGTGTGTGTGTGTGTATTTCTGCCTGTCTGTGTGTATGTTTTTGTGTGTGGTGTGTGCGCGTATGTATTTTTGTGGGGTGTGTGTGTATATGTATCTGTTTCAGTGTATGTTTGTGTGTTTATGTGTGTATGCATTTGTGTGTGCGTGTGTATTTTTGTGGTGCGTGTGTTTGTATGCGATTGACTATCACAGTTCACATAGAAGGATGAAAGGATAAAAGACTGGACAGGATTGATAGCTGTGGTAGAGATAGCTTCAGTGAGCCATTAACTCAGAGAGATGCCATACTGGCGTTAAAGCGATAAGTATTGCATTAAAGAGCTTGGGCTTTTTTAACATACCTGATGCAGGTTCCATTTTCACGCTTATATCCATCTTCACAAGCTGAAAGAAAAATAAATATGCAAATAAATCTGCATTCCTTAAAGCACACGTCCACTCAAAGTAACAACTGGAGGCACAGCTGGAGCAGTGCACACATTTTGATTAAGAAGAGTCTACAGTACAGCGCTACAGTGATTCAGAATGAGGATGCAGGATAAGGGCACACCTGCCGGAAGTGAAGGCCCTTGGTTGAAATGAGGAGAAGTGGGTGTATGTCCTCTGATGGGGCGGTGTTGATCACCACCCCCTGTCCCCAATAAAGAGGACAATCAAATTAGGCAGCTTTAGGGCACCAGTGAATGGTGCTTCCTTCGAAACCTCCAGTCATTTTGCATCCATTTTCCAAAAGTCATACAGTGTACTGATCATCCAAGTAAACATCCTGGCCAAAGGCTCACCCTGTCTCAATGAGTATTCTTTTATTACACCACCCACCAGAGGGCGCTATGCAAACGGAAATTGGGACACGTGGAGACTCAGAAGAACAAAGCTTTGGAAGGCACTGTTGAGGTGCAGCTCATAGACGGAGGAGGCCAAGACAGAACAAGGCATTCGCCTAATCCCTTTTCAGGACAACGATCAGAACGTATTAACCCCCGGAACCATACAGTTATTTTCTCAGACAAGCTGCACAGGCCCTTCTAACTCCCACTAAAGTTTTAAAATATATAGACGTATCAGACGCATCTAAATAAACCGAAAATATTCTCCAATGGAGATGAGGTGAAGGACGAGTGGGACCTCTATAGGACTCCCAGAACTTCAGCCAGAGGTCAAGAACGAGTGACACAGTGGGCCTGCTTTGCTGAAAATCCTAAAGCCAAACGAAACCAGGGGCATGCGGAGTGTTCCATGATATTCCAACACATAATAAACAAGCATTAGAAATGCAATCGGGCTCGGATTTATTTGAGTTTGAGCTAATGGCATTGTAAATGCCAATGTATTGTTGCTATGTGTTATGGAGTGTGTTCATGTGGTGTGTACTGCCAGTGATCTCCTTGTGAGTGTGAGAATATTTCACCGTTACTGCCTGTGATGTCCTTCTTGTGAGTGGGAGAAGCTTGCACCTCAGCTGCCTGTGGTCTCCTTGTGAGTGTAAGAAGCTTGCACAGCTGCTGCCTGTGATGTCCTTCTTGTGAGTGTGAGAAGCTTGCACCGCTGCTGCCTGTGGTCTCCTTGGGAGTGTAAGAAGCTTGCACTGCTGCTGCCTGTGATGTCGTTCTTGTGAGTGTGAGAAGCTTGCACCGCTGCTGCTTGTGACATCCTTCTTGTGAGTGGGAGAAGCTTGCACCTCAGCTGCCTGTGGTCTCCTTGTGAGTGTAAGAAGCTTGCACAGCTGCTGCCTGTGATGTCCTTCTTGTGAGTGTGAGAAGCTTGCACCGCTGCTGCCTGTGGTCTACTTGTGAGTGTGAGAAGCTTGCACCGCTGCTGTTTGTGATGTCCTTCTTGTGAGTGTGAGAAGCTTGCAACTCAGCTGCCTGTGGTCTCCTTGTGAGTGTAAGAAGCTTGCACAGCTGCTGCCTGTGATGTCCTACTCACTACTCTACTCTACTCACTACTCACTACTCTGCACTCACTACTCACTACTCTACTCACTATACTCACTACTCTGCACTCACTACTCACTACTCTACTCACTACTCTACTCACTACTCACTACACTACTCACTACTCACTACACTACTCACTACTCACTACTCACTACTCACTACTAACTACTCTACTCACTACTCTACTCACTACTCACCACTCTACTCACTACTATACTCACTACTCACTACTCACTACTCACCACTCTACTCACTACTCACTACTCTACTCACTACTTTACTCACTACTCTACTCACCACTCTACTCACTACTCTACTCACTACTTTACTCACTACTCTACTCACTTCTCACTACTCACCACTCTACTCACTACTCTACTCACTACTCACTACTCACTACTCACCACTCTACTCACTACTCACTACTCTACTCACTACTTTACTCACTACTCTATTCACTACTCTACTCACTACTCTGCACTCACTACTCTACTCACTACTCTACTCACTACTCACTACTCTACTCACTACTCTACTCACTACTCTACTCACTACTCTACTCACTACTCACTACTCTACTCACTACTCTACTCACTACTCACTACTCTACTCACTACTCTCACTACTCACTACTCTACTCACTACTCTACTCACTACTCTACTCACTACTCTACTCACTACTCCACTCACTACTCTACTCACTACTCTTCACTCACTACTCACTACTCTAGAGGGTGCGAGACAGCTCCAAGGAGCCGTGACCAGGGAGACGCGACTCCATGAAACACTGCCCCTCTGTCCAGGAGCAGGGCGGTTACAGGCTTAGATTTTGAACTACAACGGATGTATTAAAGTTACCAAAGCCTCCCCTCCTCCCATGAATAATGCAATAATGAAACGAGGCGTGACAGACCAGCTGCCAGGGACTACGACAGGTGCGGGATTATTACAAATACAATACAATATAACACCAATATAGGTGAAAAACTCTCTCGATAACCTGTTAAAACGGATATTTAGTTGTAAAGCGCCTAAAAGTACAACGATCGCAAGGCTACGAAACCATTATTACTAATAATAAGGCGTGAAACTGTAGGGCACTTAGGACTGTTGTCTTTAGTAGCAGTGCACCACACGAGTCAAAATTGTATTACACTGTGCTCTGTAGAGACTTTGGAACCTGTAAGAAGCTCTGGTGCGAAAAGTATCAATTTCATCCTCGGGTGATTTAGAAGCGGTAGCGAAAAATCCCAAATTGATACTCACTGCACTACGTTTACATGGATAGTTCAAGTTCAGTCGGCATCACTGTCATAGCACCCATTCATTAAAAATACAACAAGAGTGGTGTGCATTCAGTCGTCAGGGAAATAAAGTCTGGGTGGGATCTTAGAGATGAAAGTGACAAATACAAATTACACTGTTGCATAAATATCTGCACATATTGCGGCCAGTGGAAACCCGTCAGAACCTAGCCCTAACAGATGGGTGGTAATATGGCGCTTCATAACCCCCTAAACACATGCACCGATCCTTCTCACCAATATTGCCCTCCACGGAGATCTCTTGGGCTCCACGGTGTCCCTGCAGCTTCTTTGGGAGGAGTGGCCATAGCTCGGACTGCCGCTGTCACTATCAGCTTGCTGCTGGTTCCTCTGCGGACTGAAGCTCGGTTTGATTTAGGCGCGCAAAGCTCGCTCTTCCTGCCGCTGCGTGACGTCACGCAAAAGCCCCGCGCCCGCCACCGCTTCTTCCTGGATTTCGTTCTAATAATATATACAAGTGTCCCAGAGCGCCTCCCACAGAGGCCGTGAGGGCGCTTCTCCCCAGGGGTGTCAACAACGGAACACAGACCGGGGGGGAGATTTTTCCGTTTCTCTTCCCTTCCACACCGGTGCGACTCTTACTGTCTGATCGCCTCCGAGCTTTGCTGCCAGTCAACGGGACTCCGGTCCGGTGATTGCTTAAATTATCACGTCTCCGTGACATCTGCTTAATTATTATTTTCGGTTTCTACCGACATCTTCCAATGTGTGTACTGTTCTAAATATATACGTGGCTTTGGTGAACGTGCCAATTTAAAAAAAAATCTTCCACGAGCGCCCGCCGTGCGTCCCGTTTAGGCAGGAGGTGCGTAATGTCATGGACCGATACGACTCTACTGCTCTGCGCTCTGCTCTTGAAGGGAGCCATGCTATCCGAAGCGCTACGTTTCTGAAGAGCGAAGAGATGGGTGAGCGGCGACAGGGAAGAACGAGGGCAAGAAAAGAGGCCAGACTGTGAGAGGGGGCCCAAGTGGGAAGAGCACGCGGCCAGTGTGGCAACAGAGTGGCAGCGTGAGCGCAGGATGGCGGCCGAGACTTGCATCTTGAAATAACGACAATCTTAAAATAGAACAAATGGAGCACATTTCAAAAGTGGGCCTGGACAGTGCTAATACTATTCTGAATGGTTTTCCTGCTTGCCAGCTCCATTTATGCGAGGTATCTTAAAAAGTACTGTGACTGACCTTGAAGCTACAGGAAACTGCTTTCAATTATCTCCGCCGTGAACGCGGCACTCTGACAGCTCCTAATAAAAAGGAATGGACTGCCGTGCGCGAAAGGTACATCTTACACGCGCGCATGATACATCCAATGCAATGGAGAACGCGCTCCCACCATCTGTATTGCATTACACGGGCACTCTGACAGCTCCTAATTAAGATTAATAAGTCTGCCGTGCGCGTAACCACAGGCAATATGCCATGCAACTGAAAGAAATGACGGACGAAAAGTAAATATAGCCTATCACGTCAAGGCTACTAAATAGACAGCACAGCGAAGACGAATCACTAGGCAGATGCCATAAAAAACGCGGCGCGCACTAAAGAATGTGCCAGCCAGGACCCCTTTCAGAATTCTTTTTTTTCCGAACACATAAGAGCTCGGAAGCTCCGCCCCCACTTCGTGGTGACGTAGGCCCTAGCCCTAATAAAAATGTAGATTTTGACCTAGTACTAGTGCTAGGTTGGGGAAGGTTAATCAACCTGGGCCTGAATGCCCTGAACGTTTTTACACATAGTTCAGATTCTTACGTGTAGCTAGACCTACAAAACATTCATTCTATGCTGCCGTGCATAAGCACCAGAGCAGCTCTGAATACTGTAAATTGAGGGACTGAATACATTCCATTGCGGTATGAATCTTGCAACATTTATTGTGGTGTGCCATTGCAGATGGAGAAGCATAGATTGCTGGACTCATACGTTTTATGTACGCTCAGGTGACTGCAGGAAGAGAGTCTTACACCATTGTTGGTACTTCATTAAAAAAAGAGTCACTGAAAAGCACTTTTTTAAAACCCATACGATATTACGAACTACAAAGCCGCCCTGCTCTCATTGTGCACAATGGAGACCTATGCCGTATGTTTTAAGGTTGCGTCATATCCGTAAAGCAAAAGGTGCTAGTATAAGATTGTCTTATTAACTTTGGCACTGTCAGTCTAGAACTAAGCGTTGGATGGATATTTTAATGCTTTAATTGTTGTGCTTTTATGGCCTATAGTGATAGGACCGAAATATATATCTTTGGATTGAATTGAGTCACTGAAATCATATTCTCAAGTGTGTTTTTCAACAAGAAGGTCAACATATGTGTCCTCTTTGTTCAATAATTAATGAAACCCTCACATAGAAATGCAGAGGTAACTAGAGGTGGAATTTGGCATTTGCATAATCTGTGCTCACCAAAAATACAAATAACTAATCTGAAGGTAAATGCAACTAAAGGGAAATACAACATGGAACACTATTTAAGAAAAGAATAACAAATCAAAGAAAACTATATCTGTGATGGAAAATGTGTGACATACTAGAGCTCTCTGAACATTTAATTTAGATCTGGAATGTTCAATGTATTTATTTTAAAGTTTTTGCAGAGTGACACGTCGCCTCAGAGAAGCTACAAGGGCCTATGATAGGAAGGTGAGGTACAAAGGCATTGCACATTCAGCAAGTTTGTCTGACCGCTCGCTGCACGGAGTTCAGAAGACTGCTGCTCATCGAGGCATAGGAGGCTTTTCATTGGTCTGCCACATTAGGGATTTATGACGTGAAGGAGAAACCTCTCCGCCACACCCGCCACCGACAGACTGATGCACTTTGCCTTTCCCACCGTTGCTAAGGGGCCTATCCCTCAAGTGACTCACCCCCATGTACCGCGAGCTTCCTCAGGGAAAAACCCAGTGTGATGTGTGACCCTCACTGGCCTCTCACTTCTCACCCTCATGCCTCCACCCTCTCACTCCTTCCTATCATTCCTCCAGCTCAGCCCCATGACTTGTCCTGTGTGGCTCTGACCGACACCAGTGACTCTACACCGCACCCCATCAGCTGAAAGAGCCTCTTATTCTCACAGATGTTGCGTTATTACAAACCGCTCTAAGTCATGCCAGCAATCCATGTCCAGTGCGTAAGCGCATGTTGGACAGGGACCGGAGACTGACTATCACTCCACAGACATTTAGTGGCTAGATCACGTGTGTGACCCTAACCTACCCAATGTATGGGTACCACAACAACCCAGAGCAGTGCACGCGCACAACTGCGCTAATACCTTTCACAACTTCTCCCTGGCTCTCTATTAACACCATGTCACAGTAGCAGTCCTATCGCTACATTGCCACCCTCATCACCACATAGACTTCTCATGGCACAGCCCTACCTAACAACAATACCATTCACTAAAATTACATTACCCATCTCTATACGACCACCACCCGGCGCAACCCCACACCAAAACTTGAACAACCTTCTAGAATGCACTACCACACCTTGCACCGCCCTGCCACCGCCATGGCCCCAAACTACTATCCTTAGCACCACACATCTTCATGTCATAGCCCTACACTTCAACCCCCAGCCTCTCACTACAATACCACACTGCACTGCATCTGTCCCCTCCCTGCTCCACAGTTAGCTGCCTTCACCACACAGTGGCACCAGAACCGTCCTAACAACCTGAGCACCAACTACAACTCACAGGACCACGCTATTTGTGTTTTTTCATCACTACCACCTCTGCGGCTGACGCCAGCACTCCAGACTCCCACACGACCACCCTTCAGCACCTCATTTGTGCAATGTGCTACTACCCTCAAAGCAATGCAAAACAACACCACAACAGCACTACCACCTCATAGTGCAACACCTCTACTTTCTACCACTGCCAATCTAAACACTGCCACCTCCATCACTAATACCCTAACACTGCACTGCCACTCCAACCACCACTTCTCAGCATTGCATAGCTATCCCCACCACTGCTCCACCATAACAAGCTTTTTTAATTGCATGTTTTCATTTTAGTATTCTAATAAAGCAATGCAAGTCACATAAATTGCAGTCTTTGAAACTTAAGGCTGCAATTTATTATTGAGGAGTGTGTCTCTGTAAGTCAAGCGTAGGTTCCAGTACAAAATACTATGCTTTGACTCAGTTTCAACATTTTCCCACTTTGTTCGTGTGCTGTACAGTGTGGTACATATTCGAAGTCGGAAAATAAAGGAGAAAAAAATTATTTCTTTTTCATAGCACCTGGTTGAAGGGTACTCTATTTTCCGACGCTAAACCCTGTCTACTCTTTTTAAAATAAATTGGGTTTAGCGTCGGAAAGCTTAGGTGGTTTCATGGGAACGCCCATGCATCCCCCATGGTACTACGGGCGCCGCTGCTTCGCGTTACTTTCACGAAACTTTCACTTTATCTTCAGTGCTAAACAAGTTTAGCACTGGAAAGAAAATCTGACAAAAATATTTTGTTCCAATTTGCATCACTTTTGTGATGCAAACAAGGTTTAAAATGTTAGTAAATTTGCCCCTCAGAGTTTAGTCTGCCCAGCATTGCTGAAGCATGTAAAATTACTATTATAGAGAGCAAAGCTAATTGTCCCCCCCACGGTGAAAGAACATGACTAAACCGGCAAGTGATCACATTTGAGATTAAATCAAACCAAAAGACATATTATCACAGTAAGGAAATTACTGAAAAACAATCCTCAGGTGCGTCCATTGCATAAAGACTGGTACCTCTGCACGAGAAATCCATTTTGCTGTATTTGAAGTATCCTGTTCTGCATTGACAAATAGCTATTCCGTCCAAGTCTGTGCATTCTGAGGTTTCTTTATCACATTCCGGGTATTTCAGATTACATAGGCTGCCAGCTGAAAACATACAATGTACAGGGAAACACATTAATCCAAATACCCAAACGAGACACTAATCGGCGTTATATATTTATAAAGAGAAGGGTTTCCAACCTCCAAGACCCTCTTGCCAAGTGTTAGATGTATGCAGCAGTTCTGTGCTTTTATTTTTTAGGTCTTGCTTACGCAGCGCGCATGCGCTGCAAAGGAAAAAGACCTGTAGCAATCGATTCGCCTTTTCAGCCAAAAATGTGCACACTTTGCATTGCTTTCAATGCAACGTGTGCACGTTTGGCGATTCCCTTGCGGGAGCGAGCTTTGAAACCACCTGGTTCCTGCACGCTCCCACAATGGAATCCGGTGCAGGCCCCCTCCTCTCTCCCCCCCCCCCTGCTGCCTCCTTGCGGCCGCGTCAGACACGTGAATCACATGCCCGGGCCGGTCTGAGGTAATGTGCTCTGTCAGCTGCTTTTTTCAAACCATGCAGCGGGGGAGTTCATTGCATCTTGTGGTGGTGTGCATATTTAGCTCGTGTGTATAGTCTGACAACTATCATTTCCGTGCTTGGCGGTATGGAGGAATCTAGCAGCTATAGTTTGCGCCGTTTGCTCTCAGGAATCTCATTCTACTTGTGTTTGCACTAAAATGCACAATGTGTAGCGTCTAAATTGCGACACGTGAGAAATCTGTGTTTCTCAGGTGTTCACAGCAGTACCTTTTTGATGTTCAGATAACAAGGTTTACATGTGTTGCTCACCCTCTCTCGTGTGTTTACTAATGCTTTGCAGACAAAGGCAGCTGTCGGTCACGGATCCGTAGAAAAGTCTCATCTCGACTAATCCTTCTAAATCGGTGTTTGACTCTAACAAAAACGTACATCTGGCTCCCGGAGTTCATCCAGCATAGTAATGACACGATTATTGGTCAAGAGCGGAGACTATTCCCTTACACATAAGCAATAGTAGAGCAGTTCAGAGAATCGTTTCTCCCATGGCAACAGGACTGGTGCTGTTGTTAGGGATATATATATATATTTTTTTAATGTTTATAAAGCGCCTGGTTATGCACACCGGCGTGTCCCCGCGCTATTGTAAGTGGGAATAGCAGGGTCATAGCAGCAGACGGAGCCAGTCTACTGGACAAACAGGTGAGTTTTGAGTTTACCTCTAAATTTGGACTCTGATGATTCCAGGCGGAGTTCCAACGGGAGCCTGTTCCAGCTTCTCGCTGCTAGAAACCGGAAGGATCTGCCCCTCATACGTGCCTTTTTTACTTTAGGAATTTTTAGCAGCCCCGAGCCCGAGGATCTCAAGGCTCGGGCTGGCTCGTAGGGAGTAATAAGGTCCTGTAATGGTTTCGGTGCCTTGCCGCCTACAATACGATGGCACATGCACAGAGCCTTAAACTCAATTCTGCTCCTCACCGGAAGCCAATGAAGTGCCTGCAGCGCTGCCTTTGAGGCAGATCTTCTAGGTAGCCTCAAAACCAAGCGAGCCGCGGCGGTTTGTTACACCTGTAGGCGGTCAAGGCTCTTTACCGTGGCACCCAAGTAAAGAAGATTGCGGTAGTCCAATCGTGCAGTGACAAGGGCATGCACCAGCGTCTTTCGAGCCTCCGTAGGGAGAAGCTCGAGAATCTTCCGCAGGCCTTTCAGGACGCCAAAGCATACCCCCACCACCCCCCACCAGGATATGCTCCTCCATTCACTGTCTGCTAGTGTTTTCATGTGACTCTAAGCATCTCATGCCTGCCAGCCAATCCATGCCCTGTCGTGCTACCAATTGGTGTCTTTTGTTCTGATCAATCCAGAGTCTCACCTTTCGACCAATTCCTGCTCTGCCTTCCATCCAATCCCGGCTTTGTTGTCATCGTGGGTAAACTTGTATCTCAAACTGCCGCAAAACTGTCTTTTCAGCTTGATTCGAAGCTTTAGTTCACTAAGGCACAGCAGCAAGCAAGGGTAATCAGCTCCATGTCCTGAAACTAGCAAGTGATTTGCCCAGAATCACAGGATGTTGTCCCGCTGAGACGAATAGGAAGACTGGCGGGGGTAAGGGGTGCATGCATGCGAGTGGGAGAGAAGGGTTGCTGCATTGTGTGAACAGAAACTGCTCCAGTCATGCGAAAACACCAATCTTGTGCATAAAAATGTTTGCACTCTACAGTTTGTCTGCCCCCAGCTTGAACTGAGCACAAATGTATATCCATTGATGGCTGCGCAAACTTACACATAGTGGCAATTACTACTTACGTCTTCACTTCAAAGCATCATGGCGTCCCTCTAATCAAGGTTGTTGTATAAATAGACACTTTCTTATGCCTTGACACACACTGAACATGTTGTCGATAACACAGGTTAGATTTATCTTAGTGGTTTACATCAGAGAAGCGCTCACATTTGACTTTCAATAATTCCCGGCTGCGGACTGGCAATCCTAAACTGAAGTCCTCTTCCCCTACCTGCTCAGCCCCCGTTGCCAGCGCACTGAAAACCTGCTATCAGCTCCGCAGCAGAAGTACGCTGATCTGGTCAGTGCAATAGTATAGCTTCGACACAACAGAATGCTTTTTAGTGTCTCGGACTGTGTGTTACAATGACAACAAACATTGGCATAGCCAATAGGTCTCCCCTTTGGGACCTTATAAGTATTTAATTATGCAGCACAATATCATGGGTGCAACATCAATTGTTGCATGGCTAAACACTAAAAAGTCCCAAAGGCAAGACCTATTGGCTATGCCAGTGCTTGTTTGGTTTTGCTTTTACAAAGGTATTATGCACCTTCTCTACCAATTAAAACCACCTCACATTTCTGCTCTAATGGCACCACCTTGTGGCGAGGTTTGGTACTTGCTAAAGTTAGTTCTGAGAACTAGAGGTAGGAGGTTGTCTTGTTCTCGTGACTAACGGATCCCCAAAGCCTGTGTGTTTTTATACAGTAGAGGAGGGCGAGCCAATGAAACCTCGAGCCTGGCTCTGGCTTAGCTCGAGGTCCTATTGGAATCTCAAGCCCAAAACAAGCGACGTTTCAAGGATGCCATGTGGCCTAGTGGTTACAGCTGCCAACATTGTAACATAGGGAAGCAGGCTCGAAACCTGGCCTTGGGTCAGCATTCTGTGAATCCCAGCAAATCTCCTTATGCTGAACATAAACCATTAACTGTGTCTGCTTTAAAGCACTGTTTTGTTCTTGGGCAAGGTTTGTGTTAAATAGAACTGCCAAAAATTAAATGTGGATTCTTCCTGTCACCCACACTTTAATATCATCCTCTAAGAATTAAGGACAAAGCATTAAGCTTTGATGTTATAAATATAAATCCATCCAGCGGCTGAATTTCACATTGTCAAATTGAAAAATGTGGGATCAATCCTATCTTTCCTGCTCGACCAAATTGTGTGATTCTAGACAATTTGTTCATTTCACTGAGCCTCATTTCAAAGACGTATGCCCAACGTTGACTGCCATGGACAGTGGTCGGAGTTAACCAAGAATGAGTTGTCCTTTGCATCAGGCATGAGACTGCTGTATTCCACCTCTCAGAATGGCAGTCTTTTTTGCTGCCAGTGGTTAACAGCAGATACTTTGTGAAAGGAAGAATTACCAACAAATATCATGTTAGCTTTCTTCGTATTGTTTACATCCTTTATTTTTGTTACTGCCAAAATAAATGCGGTATTCAATATTACTGTTCTGCATACAATCTTTGCTAGGTTGGCTTCTCATAGAAGCCTCTCCTAGTAATTGTCCAGCTGTCTTCTGAGTGTGCTGAATCAGGGGAAGTGTAAGGAGAATTCACCTATAACCTGTGAGTCTCTGGCAGGAATGTCTGCTGTTGAAAGTGAGATCCTCTTTGATGTATCTCCTGAGAGAGTTCATGGGACACCCACCTGTTTTGTTCATTCCTTTCAGTATGTTGGTAGCCTGCATCTGGAGACCAAGAGAAACCTACCGAGTATGACCAAGATTTCTTCGTAATGTGTCAAAAGGTAATTGTATTTAGCTTTTTGTACAAAATACTACTAATAACAATTTGTTTTTCTTTAGCACTTTATTTTGCACTTCTGCCACAGAAGAGGACTTCAAATGATGATGATGAAGACAGATTTATAAAGGGCACAAATGCTCCTGGGAGTGTCCCGGCAAATAACAGGTGCTATTGGTAGCCAATTTAATATTTCTTAATTTCCTCACCTCAGAAGGATGGAAGGCTAAATCAGTCTTTCTAGGATTCAGATGCATGCCCTTGAGTTCACCGCATCTTCTAGCAGTGAGGATATAGATCACTCAGCACTTCTATTGCCTAGGTGCATCACGTTTGAGCTTTTTGGATAGTCTAATCTCTACAGTAGCAGCTAGTTATAGATTTCAGTTGTTGTCTCCAAATATATTAAATTACAATTAGCAAATCTTAGATAATTCCGTCTTAATCAATGGTTTGTAGAGCCGCGTATGATGAAGGAAAGTAGCTGAATAATCCAGGGCTGTAATCAAACAATGCTTAAGACTGATTCATAACAAGTCACAGAAGATGTTTATGAATTGGCGACCCGTCACCTCTAGAAAATTTGGCTCTTAGGGCTCTTTTGGGAGTGGGCTTGAAAAAGAACCTTTCCACCCCATCTTTCTGCATGTTTTTACGCAGTACTTCACCCAGATGCTCTGCCTGCTTTTAGCAGATATCAGTTTTGCTAACAGTCTCTGTGATGACATGAAGGGGTTATGCTGAAGCACAGGGGCAGGGCCGGACTGGGAACTGAAAGCAGCCCTGGCAAATTTTGCCAGACCAGCCCCCGTCCGGCGCGTAGCGAGGCAGCCCCCGTCCGGCGCGTAGGTTGCGAGCGCAGCGAGCGAGGCCGACGGCCACTAGGGGGGTTTGGGGGGAATCTCCCCCCAAGAAATTGTTCAAAAACGACAGACCAAAATGGTGAATTTTACAGCACATTTTTCATTACATATTCAAATTGTATCAACTTTCAAAGCACAGTAAACAGTAGATGATGACCTTAAAGAACATCAGGTTACCCACCCAGTCATATGTATCCATAGGCATTCTTTCAGAGAGCACCAGAAATAGACACAAGTAGTGAATCAGAGAGAACAAAGTGAAAGTGAGACCAACCCCCCCCCCCCCCCCCCAACATGGTGTGTAGCGAGAAAGCGCTGTGAGCAACCACTAGGGGGAGTTTGGGGAGTTGAACTTCTCCCCCTCAAGAAAATTTGGGAGACAGAAAGGCCAAAACAAAGCATTTTTCAACACATTTCTCATTACATATTAGATTGTATTCACTTTTAAAGCATAGTAAATGATTACCTATAGAGCACCAGGATACCCAATCCTAAATCACAGCATTCCTACAGAGAACACTAACAAATGAAATGTCGAGCATGAAACATGAAGTTAAATTTAACAATTTTTTTCTTCATATAAAATAGCATAAAGACATTTAAAAACACACTGAGCTTCAAACAATTGTGCAAAGGTTCAGAGTAAAAAGTGTACAAGACAATGTGCAAACATTAAATGATTTTTATATCCTGAGTTTTGTAAACAGTGCTAAAATAAAGCAGTATGTAAAGTACAACATTGCACAACATTATGATTGTAGGCATATTGACATTGTAAACAGCTAACATGTCCTGCCTGTAGTAGCACATCCTTCATATGATATTAAATACTATAAAACATAATAACGTATTTCTTCTCAAACAAGTGTTATATTCAATTGCACTTTGCATTAATTTGTATCAAGAGGGTGTTTCACGGATGAGATGTCGGAGCAAGTCCCCAAGCAACTACCCATGGGTATTGATGTAAAGCCCTACCTACTAACAAAGGTAGACCTGGATTTAAGACAAAAGCTTATGCCTTCTTGAGGTTTTCCAAGAATGCATGTATGCTCTAAAGTACAGCATAAATACAGTTCAGTAAACATTTTAAAGTTTTCCTAAGCATAGGATTTTGTAGTGGATGGATATTACTTGTTGTTTCAGTGCGAAACCTATGCTAGACAGTAGACATAATGCTCACAGCCTTTCACTATGGTACAAAGGTGTGTGCGTGGTGCAAAGCAGGCTCAAAGAGAGCCAACGCAAGGAAGTCAACTCTGGTTATTGGACTGCATTGTTTGATATTTATAAATGGCCCTCAAAATGTTTATGGTAACATGCACAAGTCAAATGCTTTTCATGTCCAGAGTGCAACCATCAAAGAATATGGATAAAATAAGTGTGATACACTTCTGGAGCGTACAACAACCTGTTAATATTTGTGAATAGATGGCACTCCTAATTACCTGGAATACATCATTATTACGAAGGACTTCCTATTTAAATATGAAGAGTCTGCCTATTAGGCCAAATTCCTGCTGTACCATTCCAGATCAGAGGTCTGGTAAAATCGGGCACAAGGCAGAACTAAGATCCCAACATGGAGATTCACTGTTCAGGACTTATTGAGAAGGTCGAAGGAGAATGCTAAATAATACAGCGCAAATAAATAGGAGCTATTCAAAGTGATGATCTGAGGAGAGTGCATGGCCAAAAAGTATAGTAACAAACAATAACTGGGACTAAAGAAATAGAAAAAAGATTCAGTTAAGAGAAGCAGCATCTACAATGCAACCGAAAAATGCTAGACTTGTTATATGTATACGAAAAACATGGGCTACCCGTGACAAATTGACTATTGCTACATATAGAAAACCCAGCGCCGTGACCATATAACTAGATCATGAACATATGAAATACCACAAAAGACCTGCACATTTGCTCAAAGTTGTGTGAAAAACTTTGAAATCCACAATTGTCTCAACCTTATACAAACATATTTTGACTTGAACCTATGTAGGTTGTCTATTTACCTATATATTATTGCGGGGCCTCCTCTGATGTGTATGTAAAACGTACCTTTTGCCCAAATATTTGTACTGAATTTTGACATTCTGTCCTGAATTTTTGTCCTGAATTTTGACCCTTTGTCCTGAATTCTTACACTCACCGTCCTGAATTTGCACCAATGCCAGTTGGTCACCCTAATCATGCTGGTTACAAGGATCCTCATGAAGAAGGCTGGCTTGGCGCGGTGAGTGCAGGGGATGGGACAGGTGTGAATACTGATAGCGATGGTTTGGCACAGATGTATTAAGGGGTTGTATTGTGCGAGTGAGCGATATCTGAGGGTTACTGACTGTTTTGTGTTTTGCCTACGTTCAGGGTCCCTTTGAACTGCGATGCTGCTGTGGGATGGATCCTCCAGAGCTGAGGCCCGGAGCCACAGTTGAGCATTGTAGCTTGTTTCATACGGGTTGTTTGCCCATCCTTGAATCTATCCCCTGCTGCCAGCCCACACTCCTCCCTTTAAGGGGTACAATATCAAGCGGCAGCGCTCAGATTGCACATCATAAAAACGTCTAAACGTCTTATTTATCCCTAGTTAAGTCTTTCACAGCAGCACTTTCATAATAATAGCCGAATTGGGGCAATGTGACATGTGGGCACCCTTAACCTGGTTACTCTTTCCGGAGCGGAGAAGAGAACCATACCACTACATCACCAGGCTGGGTAAGACCAGGGCGGCCCGGCGAAGAAGACAATGGGAGCATTGCCTGATCCATTTCTCAGCGGGCAGTGCCAGTGCAGTGCTTCCGTTTTTTTTTTAATGCTTACAGGCAGCTTGTGTGGGATTTTGTCTGCGAGTGCAAATTATCCTCTAATTGCATTTCTAATTGAAAGAAGCAAACAGCGTGACATGAGTGACTTATGTGTACGTAACTCTCGAGCCGGGAGGTTATAACTTACAAGTTATGAGGTACATAGTCAGTCACGTAACACGTTTGCTTCTTTCAGTCACTCTCGGCACCAATTATTGCATTTAGTAAGATGTGAGGACTATTCTGCAAGTGAGGGAGGCATGTTTCGAAGCAGAGGTAGACACTGTGATACAATTACCCATACTATAAAACTCTGAGCTCCTATCTTCCCCTAGACTAGATATTGTAAGTCCTAGACTAGATATTGCTGGTTCCACCATGAATGTACTGCTGTCAATCATCTGGCCTCCTCTCATATCTTTCTGTCCAGTGCTTCTGTGTTGTCTGAAGATGCCTGGTTTCCGGGTGCGGGATGCATGGTCGGGCTGTGCTCTGGGTTTTCCATCCCTGAGGGTGTTTCTCTGGGGGGGGGGGGGTTTCTCCATGGATTATCGGGCTGAAGATGGTCTGAGCTAATAAGATCTGATGCTCCTGGAAATTGTGTTACTTAAAAACGACTTTGTGAATATAATGGTGTGTGTTATCATGTGTTGAGCGCATCTGTCAAGTGTGTCTTGCAAGTCTCGTGGCAGTGTTGGTCCTTGCGATCTAATTGGAATGCTGGTGTATTTGTATGCATGCGTTCTTGTGGACTCAGTTGCGTTGGCTACTCAAGAGAACTGTGTGTATGCTAACACCAAATAAATACGTACTTTAGGACTCAACATGGCGTACCTACTCTTCGAACTCTCTTTTTCTATGCAATGTGAAGTGTAGGAGATGAATTCTACACCATCTCTACCTAAGGTGCACCTAGTGCCTTAGAGCTCTTTCTTTGTTTTAAGAACAAAGAAGCGATACTGTGACAAAATAACTAAGGTCCCACTGCAGCTGGAGTGCACAGTCTTTATTGTTTATCAGCGTCTCAGGACATCAACAAAACCAATAGGCAAATTGATGAAAAAGGGACGGAATGAGTCCCACTTTGGCCCCTTGGATAACCTACAGTCCTGTCAAGTATCATGCATTGAGTGTGACGCTAATGCATTTCAGTGTGGTGATCCGCATCATCGCACTGAAATGCATTGTCACACATTATAGCGCCATTCTGTGCTGCTATAAAAATGCACATTATAAATTGAGCTACAGCACCTGTCAGCGCGGTGCGCACACTGCTCCCAGCAGGCAGAGGCTAACGGGGCTGGGCCTGGCTAGATCTGGTTGCAGCTCTGAAAAGTTAAGTACCGCTACAATGTTACAAGATGTAGAGGCACGTGGCGCCAAAATTAAACTGACGTCACTGCAGTGCCCACTGGTGACGTTAATTGACTTCCTGCCGCCCGCGCTTCTTTAAGTTCTGTGTAGCTCCTGCTCCTTCCTCCTGACATCGTCGCTCTCACCGCAGCAGGGAGGCAGGATGAGGTGATCTTGCGTATCGGCGCTTTCGTTTTCGAGGAGCAGCAAATATCTTCAAATCACTGCAACATCAACGCATAGGCCCCTGCTGCAGCCGGCTTCCCTGTTTGATGCAGAGCTGAGACGGCAGATAGAGGAGTTCTGGTTCCAGACTCCGAGACGCGAGACCCCGGGGAGTTCAGGGCAGTGAATTTACATGGTGTCACTTAGAGCCAAGGTAAGGAGACGGCGGTATGAACTTCCTTGTGGTCACTGACTTGTGTTCAAAACGGAGGTCTGGTCACGGGAGCTCTGATTTCATTATGTTTCATGTAGGTCAGGAATAGCGTCATTTCTTTTGGGCTCGGCGGGAACACCCGATATTTAAAGTGGTGCTTGTGCTAACAGCGTTGCTCTTCAAACTCTTTCTGTGGCGCCTAATGCAGTGTAATTCCTTTACGTGTGTATAGGCTGGTAATTCAATTATTGCATTAGCAGAGGCAAGCGATCCGTGGCACAGCTCCTCCGAAGAGGAAATACACGGAAGTGCCCCCTCCCCCCAAAGGATTGGGGGTGCTGAGCCACAGTCTGCCATACACACCTACCCTCCCCACGAGGTGTGGGCATTACAGTGAGGCTGGCTGTCAAGGAAACAACCATCTCAAGCCCCCCCCCCGCCCATCCTCACCTGAACATTCCAGCAAGGGGCTTAAATTGAGTTGAAAAAGGGTTCGGAGTTATATAGCGCTTTCCACCACTTGCAAGGTATCAAGGAACTAGCCTGGCAGATAACCCAGGCAACAACCCCTGGTCACAATTGGCCTGTTCATCTCTGGGAAGTACACAAACAACTCTTCCCTCTCCACTGGCAACCAATGTTGTGCCATCAAATGGCTGCGATACCAGCTTACTGGCTCTCCTTACCCATGCCTCAGTCTCGTCTGTTTTGCTTAATAGCCACAAATCCGTGCGTTTTCATCATGCCCTGGTAGAGCGGAACTTCTGAAAGTGCAGTAGTCTTAAGTATATTAATTCATTTTTTGCCTACCCCAAAAATCTATTTCCAAGAATATCTGCTACATTAAATCCTTGAAATAGGTTTTGAAACTCAGAAAGGAAACCCACAGTTTCGTGTTTTTAAAGTATATGCATTCATGTTTTGCCTAACCCAGGTAACCCTGAGCACTTACTTCCAAGATTTTTAAGGTCGAGTGTTGTTCTCAAGTGGGTGTAATATCTAATAGGTATAGGTTTCCCACCTCTTCATTGCTGGATTTGCTTGCGAGAAAGAGTCACTCATAGTCATAGAAATGTCACTCATAATTACAGTAAAATTATAAAAATGTCACACATAGCAATCTGAAACCTTGGCAGCTATGAACCTACGTCCTTTACAATCTGGAGGAAGACGGCCATTTGTGGCAGTAACTTTATGTCCTGGTGGCCTCTTGCTTATAACTGTGAAAAATGAGCATAAGCAATATCACTCTGCGAGTGCGAACCTGATCCTAATTGCATTTGCATTTCTAATTAAAAGAAGCAAGCAGCGCGTCGTGACTATGTACCTGGCTGATAAGTTAAAACCTCTCGGGCCGGGACTCCGCCTGTCTCTCTGTCCATATACCCGTGTGTATTATCTGTAATTGCAGGTCTGGTCTATATGTGCATTAATACTTGTAAGTGTGTGTGCAGTGGTGCGGGTGTGTTGACCCCTATGTAAAGGTATACCTTGCCCTCTTTTAGATGCCTGCTGGTCTCTGTTTGAAAGGACCTGTCTGTTCTTCTGTGTTCATTGTTGTGTGTATGATTGCTGTCCTCTGTACATGGATGTCTAGCGGTGCTGGCCTTACTGCCTGTAAGAATTTTCCCTCCCACTCATTACCATCCTTTCTTTCATGCTTACGTGTGTGTCACCTGTATAGAGTGCCTGTTATTGGGTTTTGTGCATACATGTTTGTATCTGTTTCTATGGGTTTCTGGATGCCTTTGTGTCGATTGGTTAATGTGTTATGGATACCTGTTTGTTGGCACCAAATAGAAGGAATTTTTCCGAAAACCGGACAGAAATGAAGTAAACGTTGACATTTCAGTCCCTTTAATTATATCCATTCATTGTCGAGTGTCTGAAGGTTACTCTTGCGTTCCTGCAGTCACATTTTGAGCAGTCTCTATCACTTTGTCTGACAATCTATCTTTTTGGCCAGCCCTATATTTCCGTGTCCTTGTGTGCTGTGTGACTGCAGGAACAACGGACTCACCTCAGGGCAGGCCTGCTGACAGCTGTTGGTGGCAGACACGGGGGTCGGGCTAGGCGGCAGTAGAATAGAATTATGGCCCCCTGCCTTCAACTAAGTACCGACGACGTCCGTGCGCACCTCTGTTCCTTGGCTCTCGTCACTCCTGTGGCAATCACGCGCAGTTAATTACCTAATGCGCATGCGGGTCGGGAATTAATTACACCAGCTGGCCAAACCCTGGAGATTGAGGCGCGCAGACGCAGAGGAGGAGACAGGGACCACTGCGCGCTGCGCACAGGCACCTCCTCCTCCGTCATTTGTTTTGTTAGGTTGCACATTCAGCGATGTCATCTGTGCACCCCGGACCGGTCAATCAGGCTTGCTGGCACTAGTATTCAGGGCAGGCCTTCTTCGGAACTGTCTGTGGCTTGGAAGTCAGAGAGAGTCTCAGACATGATCCCAACGAAGTGAGTAACACTGTTGTGGCTGGGGGCCGATTTTCAGTCCGACCGTCACAGGCTGTGACGGTAGGACTGAAAACCGGCCCCCATCCACAAAACCGGCCCCCTTTTTGAAAACCGGCCCCCACCCCCCTCCAGCCGACCAGGGGATTGCCCGGTGCCCGGACTCACCATTCCGGGCCTGAACCTAACAAAACAAATGACGGAGGAGGAGGTGCCTGTGCGCAGCGCGCAGTGGTCCCTGTCTCCTCCTCTGCGTCTGCGCGCCTCAATCTCCAGGATTTGGCCAGCTGGTGTAATTAATTCCCGACCCGCATGTGCATTAGGTAATTAACTGCGCGTGATTGCCACAGGAGTGACGAGAGCCAAGGAGCAGAGGTGCGCACGGACGTCGTCGGTACTTAGTTGAAGGCAGGGGGCCATAATTTTATTCTACTGCCGCCTAGCCCGACCCCCGTGTCTGCCACCAACAGCTGTCAGCAGGCCTGCCCTGAGGTGAGTCCGTTGTTCCTGCAGTCACACAGTACACAAGGACACGGAAATATAGGGCTGGCCAAAAAGATAGATTGTCAGACAAAGTGATAGAGACTGCTCAAAATGTGACTGCAGGAACGCAAGAGTAACCTTCAGACACTCGACAATGAATGGATATATTTAAAGGGACTGAAATGTCAACGTTTACTTCATTTCTGTCCGGTTTTCGGAAAAATTCCTTCTATTTGGTGCCAACAAACAGGTATCCATAACACATTAACCAATCGACACAAAGGCATCCAGAAACCCATAGAAACAGATATAAACATGTATGCACAAAACCCAATAACAGGCACTCTATACAGGTGACACACACGTAAGCATGAAAGAAAGGATGGTAATGAGTGGGAGGGAAAATTCTTACAGGCAGCAAGGCCAGCACCGCTAGACATCCATGTACAGAGGACAGCAATCATACACACAACAATGAACACAGAATAACAGACAGGTCCTTTCAAACAGAGACCAGCAGGCATCTAAAAGAGGGCAAGGTATACCTTTACATAGGGGTCAACACACCCGCACCACTGCACACACACTTACAAGTATTAATGCACATATAGACCAGACCTGCAATTACAGATAATACACACGGGTATATGGACAGAGAGACACGCGGAGTCCCGGCCCGAGAGGTTTTAACTTATCAGCCAGGTACATAGTCACGTCGCGCTGCTTGCTTCTTTTAATTAGAAATGCAAATGCAATTAGGATCAGGTTCGCACTCGCAGAGTGATATTGCTTATGCTCATTTTTCACAGTTATAAGCAAGAGGCCACCAGGACATAAAGTTACTGCCACGAATGGCCGTCTTCCTCCAGATTGTAAAGGACGTAGGTTCATAGCTGCCAAGGTTTCAGACTGCTATGTGTGACTTTTTTATAATTTTACTGTAATTATGAGTGACATTTCAATGACTATGAGTGACTCTTTCTTGCAAGCAAATCCAGCAATGAAGAGGTGGGAAACCTATACCTATTAGAAATTACACCCACTTGAGAACAACACTCAACCCTAAAAATCTTGGAAGTAAGTGCTCAGGGTTACCTGGGTTAGGCAAAACATGAATGCATATACTTTAAAAACACGAAACTGTGGGTTTCCTTTCTGAGTTTCAAAACCTATTTCAATGATTTAATGTAGCAGATATTCTTGGAAATAGATTTTTGGGGTAGGCAAAAAATGAATTAATATACTTAAGACTACTGCACTTTCAGAAGTTCAGCTCTACCAGGGCATGATGAAAACGCACGGATTTGTGGCTATTAAGCAAAACAGACGAGACTGAGGCATGGGTAAGGAGAGCCAGTAAGCTGGTATCGCAGCCATTTGATGGCACAACATTGGTTGCCAGTGGAGAGGGAAGAGTTGTTTGTGTACTTACCAGAGATGAACAGGCCAATTGTGACCAGGGGTTGTTGCCTGGGTTATCTGCCAGGCTAGTTCCTTGATACCTTGCAAGTGGTGGAAAGCGCTATATAACTCCGAACCCTTTTTCAACTCAATTTAAGCCCCACGCTGGAATGTTCAGGTGAGGATGGGCGGGGGGGGGGCTTGAGATGGTTGTTTCCTTGACAGCCAGCCTCACTGTAATGCCCACACCTCGTGGGGAGGGTAGGTGTGTATGGCAGACTGTGGCTCAGCACCCCCAATCCTTTGGGGGGAGGGGGCACTTCCGTGTATTTCCTCTTCGGAGGAGCTGTGCCACGGATCGCCTGCCTCTGCTAATGCAATAATTGAATTACCAGCCTATACACACGTAAAGGAATTACACTGCATTAGGCGCCACAGAAAGAGTTTGAAGAGCAACGCTGTTAGCACAAGCACCACTTTAAATATCGGGTGTTCCCGCAGAGCCCAAAAGAAATGACGTTATTCCTCACCTACATTAAACATAATGAAATCAGAGCTCCCATGACCAGACCTCCGTTTTGAACACAAGTCAGTGACCACAAGGAAGTTCATACCGGCGTCTCCTTACCTTGGCTCTAAGTGACACCATGTAAATTCACTGCCCTGAACTCCCCGGGGTCTCGCGCCTCGGAGTCTGGAAGCAAAACTCCTCTATCTGCCGTCTCAGCTCTGCATCAAACAGGGAAGCCGGCTGCAGCAGGGGACTATGCGTTGATGTTGCAGTGATTTGAAGATATTTGCTGCTCCTCGAAAACGAAAGCGCCGATACTCAAGATCACCTCATCCTGCCTTCCTGCTGCGGTGAGAGCGACGATGTCAGGAGGAAGGAGCAGGAGCTACACAGAACTTAAAGAAGCGCGGGCGGCAGGAAGTCAATTAACGTCACCAGTGGGCACTGCAGTGACGTCAGTTTAATTTCGGCGCCACGTGCCTCTACATCTTGTAACATTGTAGCGGTACTTAACTTTTCAGAGCTGCAACCAGATCTAGCCAGGCCCAGACCCGTTAGCCTCTGCCTGCTGGGAGCAGTGTGCGCACCGCGCTGACAGGTGCTGTAGCTCAATTTATAATGTGCATTTTTATAGCAGCACAGAATGGCGCTATAATGTGTGACAATGCATTTCAGTGCGATGATGCGGATCACCACACTGAAATGCATTAGCGTCACACTCAATGCATGATACTTGACAGGACTGTAGGTTATCCAAGGGGCCAAAGTGGGACTCATTCCGTCCCTTTTTCATCAATTTGCCTATTGGTTTTGTTGATGTCCTGAGACGCTGATAAACATTAAAGACTGTGCACTCCAGCTGCAGTGGGACCTTAGTTATTTTGTCACAGTATCGCTTCTTTGTTCTTAAAACAAAGAAAGAGCTCTAAGGCACTAGGTGCACCTTAGGTAGAGATGGTGTAGAATTCATCTCCTACACTTCACATTGCATAGAAAAAGAGAGTTCGAAGAGTAGGTACGCCATGTTGAGTCCTAAAGTACGTATTTATTTGGTGTTAGCATACACACAGTTCTCTTGAGTAGCCAACGCAACTGAGTCCACAAGAACGCATGCATACAAATACACCAGCATTCCAATTAGATCGCAAGGACCAACACTGCCACGAGACTTGCAAGACACACTTGACAGATGCGCTCAACACATGATAACACACACCATTATATTCACAAAGTCGTTTTTAAGTAACACAATTTCCAGGAGCATCAGATCTTATTAGCTCAGACCATCTTCAGCCCGATAATCCATGGAGAAACCCCCCCCCCCCAGAGAAACACCCTCAGGGATGGAAAACCCAGAGCACAGCCCGACCATGCATCCCGCACCCGGAAACCAGGCATCTTCAGACAACACAGAAGCACTGGACAGAAAGATATGAGAGGAGGCCAGATGATTGACAGCAGTACATTCATGGTGGAACCAGCAATATCTAGTCTAGGACTTACAATATCTAGTCTAGGGGAAGATAGGAGCTCAGAGTTTTATAGTATGGGTAATTGTATCACAGTGTCTACCTCTGCTTCGAAACATGCCTCCCTCACTTGCAGAATAGTCCTCACATCTTACTAAATGCAATAATTGGTGCCGAGAGTGACTGAAAGAAGCAAACGTGTTACGTGACTGACTATGTACCTCATAACTTGTAAGTTATAACCTCCCGGCTCGAGAGTTACGTACACATAAGTCACTCATGTCACGCTGTTTGCTTCTTTCAATTAGAAATGCAATTAGAGGATAATTTGCACTCGCAGACAAAATCCCACACAAGCTGCCTGTAAGCATTAAAAAAAAAACGGAAGCACTGCACTGGCACTGGCACTGCCCGCTGAGAAATGGATCAGGCAATGCTCCCATTGTCTTCTTCGCCGGGCCGCCCTGGTCTTACCCAGCCTGGTGATGTAGTGGTATGGTTCTCTTCTCCGCTCCGGAAAGAGTAACCAGGTTAAGGGTGCCCACATGTCACATTGCCCCAATTCGGCTATTATTATGAAAGTGCTGCTGTGAAAGACTTAACTAGGGATAAATAAGACGTTTAGACGTTTTTATGATGTGCAATCTGAGCGCTGCCGCTTGATATTGTACCCCTTAATGGGAGGAGTGTGGGCTGGCAGCAGGGGATAGATTCAAGGATGGGCAAACAACCGTATGAAACAAGCTACAATGCTACAACTGCGGCTCCGGGCCTCAGCTCTGGAGGATCCATCCCACAGCAGCATCGCAGTTCAAAGGGACCCTGAACGTAGGCAAAATACAAAACAGTCAGTAACCCTCAGATATCGCTCACTCGCACAATACAACCCCTTAATACATCTGTGCCAAACCATCGCCATCAGTATTCACACCTGTCCCATCCCCTGCACTCACCGCGCCAAGCCAGCCTTCTTCATGAGGATCCTTGTAACCAGCATGATTAGGGTGACCAACTGGCATTGGTGCAAATTCAGGACGGTGAGTGTGAGAATTCAGGACAAAGGGTCAAAATTCAGGACAAAAATTCAGGACAGAATGTCAAAATTCAGTACAAATCTTTTGGGCAAAAGGTACGTTTTACATACACATCAGAGGAGGCCCTGCAATAATATATAGGTAAATAGACAATCTACATAGGTTCAAGTCAAAATATGTTTGTATAAGGTTGAGACAATTGTGGATTTCAAAGTTTTTCACGCAACTTTGAGCAAATGTGCAGGTCTTTTGTGGTATTTCATATGTTCATGATCTAGTTATATGGTCACGGCGCTGGGTTTTCTAGATGTAGCAATAGTCAATTTGTCACGGGTAGCCCATGTTTTTCGTATACATATAACAAGTCTAGCATTTTTCGGTTGCATTGTAGATGCTGCTTCTCTTAACTGAATCTTTTTTCTATTTCTTCAGTCCCAGTTATTGTTTGTTACTATACTTTTTGGCCATGCACTCTCCTCAGATCATCACTTTGAATAGCTCCTATTTATTTGCGCTGTATTATTTAGCATTCTCCTTCGACCTTCTCAATAAGTCCTGAACAGTGAATCTCCATGTTGGGATCTTAGTTCTGCCTTGTGCCCGATTTTACCAGACCTCTGATCTGGAATGGTACAGCAGGAATTTGGCCTAATATGCAGACTCTTCATATTTAAATAGGAAGTCCTTCGTAATAATGATGTATTCCAGGTAATTAGGAGTGCCATCTATTCACAAATATTAACAGGTTGTTGTACGCTCCAGAAGTGTATCACACTTATTTTATCCATATTCTTTGATGGTTGCACTCTGGACATGAAAAGCATTTGTCTTGTGCATGTTACCATAAACATTTTGAGGGCCATTTATAAATATCAAACAATGCAGTCCAATAACCAGAGTTGACCTCCTTGCGTTGGCTCTCTTTGAGCCTGCTTTGCACCACGCACACACCTTTGTACCATAGTGAAAGGCTGTGAGCATTATGTCTACCGTCTAGCATAGGTTTCGCACTGAAACAACAAGTAATATCCATCCACTACAAAATCCTATGCTTAGGAAAACTTTAAAATGTTTACTGAACTGTATTTATGCTGTACTTTAGAGCATACATGCATTCTTGGAAAACCTCAAGAAAGCATCAGCTTTTGTCTTAAATCCAGGTCTACCTTTGTTAGTTGGTAGGGCTTTACATCAATACCCATGAGTAGTTGCTTGGGGACTTGCTCCGACATCTCATCCGTGAAACACCCTCTTGATACAAATTAATGCAAAGTGCAATTGAATATAACACTTGTTTGAGAAGAAATACGTTATTATGTTTTATAGTATTTAATATCATATGAAGGATGTGCTACTACAGGCAGGACATGTTAGCTGTTTACAATGTCAATATGCCTACAATCATAATGTTGTGCAATGTTGCACTTTACATACTGCTTTATTTTAGCACTGTTTACAAAACTCAGGATATAAAAATCATTTAATGTTTGCACATTGTCTTGTACACTTTTTACTCTGAACCTTTGCACAATTGTTTGAAGCTCAGTGTGTTTTTAAATGTCTTTATGCTATTTTATATGAAGAAAAAAATTGTTCAATTTAAATTCATGTTTCATGCTCGACATTTCATTTTTAGTGTTCTCTGTAGGAATGCTGTGATTTAGGATTGGGTATCCTGGTGCTCTATAGGTAATCATTTACTATGCTTTAAAAGTGAATACAATCTAATATGTAATGAGAAATGTGTTGAAAAATGCTTTGTTTTGGCCTTTCTGTCTCCCAAATTTTCTTGAGGGGGAGAAGTTCAACTCCCCAAACTCCCCCTAGTGGTTCCTCACAGCGCTTTCTCGCTACACACCATGTTGGGGGGGGGGGGGGGTTGGTCTCACTTTCACTTAGTTCTCTCTGATTCACTACTTGTGTCTATTTTTAGTGCTCTCTGAAAGAATGCCTATGGATACATATGACTGGGTGGGTAACCTGATGTTCTTTAAGGTCATCATCTACTGTTTACTGTGCTTTGAAAGTTGATACAATTTGAATATGTAATGAAAAATGTGCTGTAAAATTCACCATTTTGGTCTGTCGTTTTTGAACAATTTCTTGGGGGGAATTCCCCCCAAACCCCCCTAGTGGCCGTCGCACCGGACGGGGGCTGGTCTGGCAAAATTTGCCAGGGCTGCTTTCAGTTCCCAGTCCGGCCCTGGTTAGGTTGCACATTCAGCGATGTCTTCTGTGCACCCCGGACCGGTCAATCAGGCTTGCTGGCACTAGTATTCAGGGCAGGCCTTCTTCGGAACTGTCTGTGGCTTGGAGGTCAGAGAGAGTCTCAGACATGATCCCAACGAAGTGAGTAACACTGTTGTGGCTGGAGGCCGATTTTCAGTCTGACCGTCACAGGCTGTGACGGTCGGACTGAAAACCGGCTCCCATCCACAAAACCGGCCCCCTTTTTGAAAACCGGCCCCCACCCCCCTCCAGCCGACCGGGGGATTGCCCGGTGCCCGGACTCACCAGTCCGGGCCTGCACAGGGGTGCAGAACTACAGGATAGGTTGATGACGTTACAGTCAGAAAAGCACAAAGGGCAAATAACATCTACGACGCAAAGTGAGTGAGAGAGAGAGAGAGAGAGAGTGGGAGTGTGTGTGTGTGGGGAGAGGGGAAAGTCAGGTCTGGGTGTAAGTTGCTGCAATTGTATGGATCAGTGTTACCAACCAGACAGTAATCCTAGCAGTCATCAAAAGCAGAGATTCAATAGGAACATGAAATATGCTCTCTGTCCTTTGTTATATATTTCCAATGAATTAATGTGCAAGGAAGCATTCAATTATTTGCTGGGATTTTGATGCATTTGGTACGTTGGGAGATAATTGTGATTAAAACCTTAAGTATGATGTTGCCCCTGGCCACAATATTTATACCTGCATTATCGTGGCAAATAGCAATTATTTTCCTGCTTTGATCTGTCTCTTGTTCCTCAACACTTCTGTGATACTTCAGAGATGAAAGACAGTGAAACGCAATGGTACTGCGTCGTGTTTGTTATCAGAAGTAACATTTACACAAGAGAATGTCTTCCAGTCATAGAGACATCATATAATAATAATAATTCTTATTTGTAAAGTGTGAACATTTCACCCATTAAGGGTTTCACAGCGCTGGGGGCAATCAGGGAGAATAAGGCGCACATTTACTATGAAGTGGCAGTGCGTGCCGTTAGCCTCCTTGGCTTAACGCCGGGCTCTGCCCCTCCTGAAACCCTGGTCTTAATTTTGGAGCTGCCCCTTATTTACGCTGCCCTCGTAAATATGGGGCAGTGTCAAAATCAATGGGTGTTACGTGGACCACCCACCGCAACACACATAGCCCACCCCTTTCATGCTAAGTATAACGTGAAAGGGGGCCTTATTCACAAGGCGGCATTAAGCCACGTTAAGTGGCTTGATGCTGCCTTGTGAATGAGGCAAAGCCCCTATCGCCATGACAACATCCTGAAAAGTGACGTTGTGGTGGTGATAGAGGCTTGTAAATATGCCCCCAAGTGAGCTATTGCCCAGAGTCACATGATGCTGAGCTGCCGCCAGATCGAACCGCGAGCCCTGTGCTCCAGAGTCAGCCGCTCTGGCCACTGTGCCACACCACCCCCTTCATTGGCCATTCTCCTTTGGTCAGTGTATTGATAAGCTTCAACAAGTTTTACCTAAGAGGCTTGAACTAATTTAAAAAGAAGGATATTGCTTAAACATCAGCGTACCTTTGTAGAAGATCTGGTGATGGCGGAGCAGCCGGCAGTGTTTGGCTGTCTTGTCGGAGGCCTCACAAGATTTAATGTAGCTTTGCAAACTTCTCATGACATCATAGATGGTGACATTGGAGTCTGTAGAGAAGATATGCTGCACAGAAAGGATGATATTATTGGGCTCTCTGCAACACAAAAAAAAAATAAAGATTTATAGGTCTTCCGACCAGTTATTCGCTGTAAATTTCACAATGCATCAAACTTTTGGGAAAATAAGAGATGTAATATTTGCTTACCTCGAATCTAGAATTGAAGATCTGTTGTAGCCATCTAACAGTGACAGGGATTTATTGAACTGCAAGAAAAAAAATCAACTTTATCAATACTGAGGAGAAGTTTTCAGCTCTATTCATTGCTTTATAGAACCCAGATTCAAAAAGTGCTAAATAATTTTTTCTGCCTCAACAGAATTTATTTATGTATTTTGTTTGCAGTTTTATATAGCACGGCCTGGACCTGAAGGTATTTACATTAGCACCAGGTACATTAAACAAGGACACATTCATTTTTGGTAAGCATGGGGAGATTAAGAGCCTAATTGCAATGTCGGTCGGAGTTGCCTCTGATCAACACCATTTCGGGGAAGAACCCTCCCAACCTTAGGTCAGCGGTTCCGACAACCCAATTAGGATGTGACTGTACATGGTGCAGTCCCAAACTTCCATTTTTCAATGGGACCTTGTGCGGGCGGCAGGGTTAAGCTTCCCTCAGCACAAGCTCTTGTTGAAAAATTGAAGTTTGTACACATCCCTGCACAATGCGGCAAGCACCTCATGGTGCCTGCCGCACGATGCAGGGATGTTGAGGGGGGCACCATAGGTGCCCCCCAGGCCTAAATGCGGAGGGCCAAGGGGAGGGGGCCTGCTAGGGGCCCCCAAGTCAGTTTCCAACAGCCAATCCATTGAAAAAAGGCTGACATTGATTGGCTATGCGACACTGACAACATAATCCAGATGGCGGAAACACCGTCCTCAAGGGATTATGGTTCAGTTCAGACTGACCGACGGGATCATTGAGCCTGTCGGAACTGAGTTGGATTCCGCATTGATTTAAACTCTGACCACCGTCATCCTAATGCGGCGGTCGGAGTTTAAAACTACCATGTCGGTCAGAAAGCCTCCGACCAGCATTCACAGGCTTTCTGCCCGAAATTATAATTAGGCCCTAAATGATTTGCCCAGAATCACAGAATTTTGAGCCGAGGCTCAAGCCTGGTACCCCAACTCCAAGGTCGGCAGCTTTGACATTTACGCCACATCCCCTTCCCTGAATAGTCTAACAATTCTGAAGGGAAGACCTTTGTTACTCTTAGTGACTGTCTCTGCTAGTATAGGGGGATCCACATCCAGATATTACTGCAAGATACACATTGAATAAACCTTGTTTTTCATACCCATGCTCCCTCTCCTTAGGTGTGGGACTTAAATACTTTCTCCCCATAACACAATAGGACCTTCAGAACCCAGAGAAACTGAAGCGGTCCTTTTTATAGGCGGACAGGAGGGTCATAAGACATGTGATTAGGAAGGGTGAGACTCGGACGACCGTTGATCATTGGTAGGAATACATCAACATCAAGCTGTGACATTGCGATGCCCTCATTCATTGGCTTTCACTGTTGAACAAACATTATGTGGCACTGTCCAAGTCACAGGCTTGCAGATCTCTACCTGCGTGTGCCCCACATTCCATCCAAGGATGCTGAAGTTCACTCGGTTCACTTTTTTTCTATTTATTGCCTCCAGAAGAGGGATTCCACATGTAAAGAAATTAATATTTTTTTTTGCATTTCTCTAAAAAGGTTTAATTTATGGGCTCTAAATAACTGATATTTGAACGTCTGGGGAGTGAGGATCTGCAAGACAACTTCCTACTGCACTTTCCCTTTCCTAAGGATCAAAAAAATGTTTTTACTTAGACTGACATGTCTGACTTTTCCTGAAGTCATCTGCTTCAATGTCAAATTCCTAATGTGAATATGAGGCAAGAGCTTTCACCACTCACATCTGCAATATGCTTTAAGTAACACTACAGGCCAGTCCTGGGTGTCACAAATGAAAAAAGAGCACATATAAATGTCATATTTACCACTATAAAAGTCAGCTGTAAGTGTGTATCTAAAGGTTATGTACAGCTTTGTAAGGTAAACTCTGTAAAGTGAAATGTTTGCAAACAAACTGAACTGAATATTTTAGAACTGTCATTTTGTGTGCCAAGCCTGTGATTGATAACTCCAGATAAGAAATACCTTGAAAGTTCATTCTGGCTTATAAATCAAAATTTAAAAAATGACAAATGGTTACAAATGGCCTGCATTTTGTATGCTGCAAAGATGACATTTATAAGGTTGTCATTTTCTTGTCTTCTTAGTAACCAGTACATGCTGCTGGCCTTAATAATTTTCAAACATTTGAGCCCCCTCAGGCTCACAGATACATTTGGCCAATCACACCTACATGACTGGTGCTATGCCGCTGCCTATTTATTTTAGGTCTCCTTCCCCCACAAAATGACTCCCTGTACCCAGGTTGCTAAACAGTGCCTCAGGGGTTGTGCAACTCTCACTGCTCAATCAATCAATCAATCACGTTGTATTTGTAGAGCGTGGCTTGTCACCCCAGGGGGTTTCCAGGTGCTTATTTCTGGTCTCATTCGTACAACCAGGTCATGAGTCCCTTCCTGAAGGCGGTCAGTGATGGTGCAGTGCGGAGGTGGAGAGGTAGGTCGTTCCAAGCTTTGGTGGCAAGGTGGGAGAAGGAGCGTTGTCCGGTGTGGCTGCGTCGTATGCGTGGTATCTTTGCGAGTGTGTGCTAAGCGGAGGGTCCTGTTTGGCCCCTGCAGTGTATTCTCCTGTGATGCACCCTGTGCTGGGAATGTCCAGTGGCATAAACAAAGATTAAGTGGGTCATTTAGAGATTGGCGAGTGGGAAGGTGCTCCGCCCTGCCATACTTTCAGTTCCCACGCCTCACTTAGTGGTGGAGTAAGCTCAAGGTATCCAATGGCAGAGCTTCAGCTGGCTCCATCATCAGAATCACTTGACTTGATGGCCCACTTGGCAAAGGACCGCCTGGGTATTGTAATGGTAGCCATGTCCTAATTGAGGGTCTAGCAATTGCCACTGGTTTTCCCTGCCAGGTGAGGCATGACTTGCAAAATAAACATTGGACCTGATGTACAGGGAGACAACTCCCTGTGCATCAGGGCCCAGAGTGGGAGTTCATTTGAAAAAGATAAAAAGGAATACCCAAAGTTTTAAGAAAATGTTGCCCACTTTCCATTCAACTGTGCCTACAGTACAGCCACCTTGGGCACATAGATCCCTGCTAGGCAAGCAAAGGTCAGTTATTAAGGCTGGCTGGTGGCCACCTTCCAAAGTTTACATCAGTCCGTATTACTACAAACTTCATTTATAATTGGATAGCAACAGAAAATCCTCTTGTTTCAGAGGGCAATGCAAACTCTGGTGGAGATTGTAATGGCCATATAACCTCCACCATGTAGACGCTGTAGTGGAGGAAATCCAATTGGCGAATTCTTCTTCAAATTTCACATTTTCTTTTCGTGCTAGAGGATTTTTCATTCCTGCCCAGCTCTAAATCCGACCTTTTTTGTGTCTCTATATGAGTGAATAATCTACTCAGTTATATATCTGATACATTTACACCTGCCTCACGGTCTCTGAGTAAGGTGTATGCTCTGCCTATGGAAGGTTTGACTTTTCTTCATGTAAGCCAGGCATGTGTCTAAAAATGGCTTCAATAGAATTTGGCGCTATATTTGGTTTTATTCATGTTGAACGGAAGTATTACAGGGCATGTGGAAAAAGAAATATGTACTTGAATACAAAAGCACAAAATGCATTTTTAGACTTAGTTTGAGACCCCTGATAGCGGTTGATGTCATTAACTAAACAATGCGTAATCAAGAGAGAGAGGGAGGACCAGATAGCTAGTCCTTGTCCCCGGGGTTATATATGATTTAATCAAAAAGAGACTAGCTCATTATTTATAGTAATTACAACAATTAAAAAGACTCAAGTATGTTTCGTCATGGGGTGGGAACACCTGGTGTGTGTGTTCATAAAGCCCTCACCCACCAACCTAGTTGGTGGCATGCTTCATCATCGGGCCCACCCAGTAACACCTAGCGTGTCCCGGGTGTGCTTCGACGCCTGACTACAGCGGAGCAGGTATATTGCTGAGTGTGCAGTGAAGAGTGTTATGAAAGTGATGTTAAAACGGCTTGGCGGGGGTCCCAGTACCCGAGGGTAAATTAGACTTTAATACCTGGGCCTCCGTCAGCGGTTAAAAATAAGGCTGTTGGATGTTAGAGGCGAGTTACGACCTCCCACATCCAATGGGTCAACATGTTTCAGCCAGTGCCTTATGTCTATGCTGGCTTTCTTCAGGACCTAGATTAAAAGTGAGTGTGATTAGACTAGTGGGTGTGTGATTCAGACTATGTGTCTACACGCCCTAAAGTGTTTATCTATGTGTGAGATGGGGGATTCCCTTCTCAGAAACACGCTAGTTTTAGCAGGTTCTGGCCTCAAGGTTGAGAGGTGGCAGGGGGTTGACCAGCTTTTCTGGGCAGAGCCTGCTCTGGACCTGTAGTGCCTCCTTCGCATGCGTGTAGACACATAGTCTGAATCACACACATTTTTAACCGCTAGGTTGGTGGGTGAGGGCTTTATGAACACACCCACCAGGTGTTCCGACCCCATGACGAAACATACTTGAGTCTTTTTAATTGTTGTAATTACTATAAATAATGAGCTAGTCTCTTTTTGATTAACTAAACAATAACTGGCAACACAAGCCTGCCTGTAGATTTTCAGGACCTGCTATATTCAAATTATAAAGGAGAGAGGCAAACACATTTGTTGTCCCACAACACGTCACTCTCAACCAACAATGAATCTTCACAAACACTGATTGATTGATTGAATTGATTGATTGTGAATATGTCATGGGCCACTGCCTAGCAAACTGCACTTTGAATCGCTAAAGAAATCAACAACTCAGAAGCAAAAGATAAATCACATTTCCTTCCTTGTAGCAGATCACTAAGGTCCACGAACCACCAGACTCATGGGGGCGCGCTGGTGGCGGTCTCTTGACCGCCCTATTACAATATGGGCAGTTCAACCGCAATTGCCTCACTGAAGCCGCCAGTGAACCACCTTTCCTGGCGGTTATGTAGCAGTGTAGAGGCATCAGAGGCAGTAATATTGTTGTAAGTAGGAAGGCGGAGACTTGAAGGTAACAGGAAACTTCTTTATTTGTAAAGCAATGACGAAGAAACCCGACCAGCGGAGCCGAGTTGGAAATCTTCACCAACGGTCTTGTGTTAGAATTCTGGGCTCGGAGGCACGAGGAGACTGCCATCAAGAGCTCAGAAGAACTCACGAGACCGCATGGGGAAATACAGTAAAACAATAAATATAACACATCTCCTTTGCTTTGACAAGAATGAACATTTTATAATACCTATAATAATTCTTCTTCAAAGAATAATGAAATATAGTGTGGTGAAAGAACAAAAACATAAATCGACAACTTATAACAATCATAAACCTGTGAATGATCATTCTGACTAAGTGACCAAGTAATTAAATAAGTGATGGAATGTAGCGTGGCAAAATGATCATTCTGACTAAGTGACCAAGTAATTAAATAAGTGATGGAATGTGGCGTGGCAACATCCACAACCCACTCCTTCCCTAAACATCTAAATAAAAATCTTTCAAATATGCAAGTGATTTCCTTTCACGGATTGGTCTTTTACTGTTATAACCATTACTTCCTTGAAGTGACAAATCCTGTGGCTGCAAAGGAGGAGAATTAGAAAGACTATTTTTTTCTGATATAAGGCCACTCTTCGAAGATTCCATGTCTGACCATTCGGCAATTTTACATAATTTCCACATACAGATTTGACTTTGAAAGGGCCTCAGAATTGGTTAAAAACCTTATGTGTGCCACCAGGTTTAACCTTAACTAAATCACCTTCTGAAATCTTTGTCTTACTACTAGAACAAGAATGGTGAGTAACCTCCAGTTATTGTTTGGATAACCAGGTAGGAACTAATTTCGTTCCAGGTCGCCTGCTCCTCATGAGTTCGAAAGGTGTTTTTGTCATATTTTGGTGTATTGTGGTGTGATACGCCCAAAGCATTTCTTTGATCTCTTTCTGAACTGAACGATTAGATGCAAAGGCTAGTTGCATGCTACCTTTAACTAATCTATTCACTCTCTCACATAAGCCATTGCTTTGGGGGTTATATAATGAGGTATGTAAATGTTCCAAGCCTACATGATTAACATAGATCAGCATTTCCCTAGATGTTAGTTGTGTTCCATTGTCTGATAAAAGCATAGCAGGAATACCTATCCTGCGGAAAATGTTACTAAGTACCTTGACCGTAGAGTGTGTATTGATATTCTTCATGAAAGCAACTTCCACCCACCTTGAAGTAGAGTCAACTAACATCAAAGCAAACTTTTCACTATCTTGTAATTCATGGAAAGGACCAATGAAATCAATGCAAACTTTTTGCCAGACACAATCTTCAGACACGATTTGTCCATGGGAATTAGTATTACTTCTACCTGCGCCTACTAAAAGCCTTTTCTCAGATTCCTTACAACCCTCACATTTTTCTACCCATAATTTGACCTGGCAATCCATACCCGGCCACCAAAATTTTCTTTAAGGCGTTTGGTAGTAAGGGTTTGGCCTAAATGACCCTCATGAGCCAAGGCAATAATGCGAGATCTAAGAGATTCTGGTGGTATGTACTTCTCACCTCTGACCAAAATAAAGTCAGCTTGTGTGGAAATCTCATGTTGTAATTGGACATATGACCTGAGAGTGGGTGATACTGTACTCTGCCTAGATACTCCTTCTTTGGACATTCTAAGTAACCTTTCCATGATGGGATCTTTTCCCATGGTTTCCATCCATTCATCTTTGGATATAGATCTGGAGAGATCTTCTGCAAGATCTTCTAAACAAGCAACTACACTCTCGGTTATTAATTCATTTGGAGTAGCTTTTGTGTCAGGTAATCTTGACAAGCAGTCTGCAACATTATTACACCACCCAGGTAGATATTCAACGTTACACATGAAGTCTTGGACATTTACTGCTAACCTTGCCAGTCTGCCTGAACAATTTGTAATGCCCCCAGGAGCTAACACTTTTAATAGAGGCTTGTAATCAGTCCTGAGGGTAAATGAAATGCCCCACAGAAAAACTCTAAAATATCTAGTAGCCCAGGCAGCCGCCAATGCCTCACGCTCAATAACTGAGTAGTTCCTCTCAGTCTCAGTTAACGAGCGAGATGCAAAGGCAATTGTTTTCTGTTGTCCATCATGTTTTTTTGTGTCAGGACAGCTCCAATGCCTACAGAACTGGCATCTACAGTTAAAACAGTAGGTAAACCTGGTATAAAACTAGAAAGAATGTTCGCATTCACAATGTTTTCCTTAATCAAGTTAAAAGCAGTTCTTTGTTCACTTCCCCAAGAAAATGTCTTTCCCTTCCTCAAAATCTCTCTTAACGGTTCAGCTTTCTCTGCCAAATGTTTGAAAATTTTTACATAGTATTCCACCATGCCCATGAACGATCTTAATTTGTCCTTGTCATTTAGTTCTGCTACATTTGATATGGCACTGACCAAGTGATGTTTGGGTTGGATTCCGTTTTCACTGACATGATATCCTAGGTAATCCACCTCTTTGACAGCAAAAACACACTTATCTTTGCGTATAGTTAAACCAGCCCTGACTAGACATGTCAAGACTTTATCCAAGATGTAATTGTGGTCGGTTAAATCTAGGGCATGGATTAGGATATCATCCTGGAAGAAAACTACTCGCTCTTTATTCTTCAGTACATCTGTGATGATCCTTTGGCAAGCACTGGCAGCAGAACATAACCCAAAGGGAAGTCTCTTGAACTGATACGTGCCCTCAGGTGTGATAAAAGAAGTATATTCTTTTGAATTGGGATAAAGTTTGATTTGGTGGTAGGCGCTGCGTAAGTCCAGCTTTGAGAACACCTTACCACCAGCTAAGCTCAGGACAATCTCATTGATGTTTGGAAGGGTATAATTTTCCATTATAACCGCCTTGTTTAAGCTTCTCATGTCCACACAAAAATGCAAGGAGCCATCTTGTTTTTGCGTGATCACGACCGGAGATAACCATTGTGTAGCTTCCACAGTCTCAATGATATCATCATCAAGCATTTGCTTGATGATCTTTCTAACCTCAAATCTAGCAGACAGTGGTATTTTGCGTGCAACGGGTTTAACAGGTACAGCATTTTTTGAGTTTCATAACATGTTGATAGCCAATAGCCTCTCCCAATACAATGTCAAATACCTTTTCATGTTTAGATAAAATAGTTTCCAAATCATTATTTGCACTGTGAATGCACATTACTGGTGGATCAGCCCTAAATATAACAAATATGCTTGGCTGGACCACTGCAGTCCCGCCAAGCATATTACAGGTTTCCTCTCCGCAATGGTTTTCATGGCAGTTCTACTGCCATGAAAACCGTGGGGGAGAGGAAACAAAGGGGCCCTTGGTGCCTCACGTCCTGTGGATGCACTAAGGGGGAACTCCATGTGTCCCCCCTGTGTGCATGCACACCTGTTCCTACACGGCAACTGTGTTTGGCGTTCCAATTGCGGTGTCTAATTTCTGAGGCACAGCCATGGGAACGCGAAATACCGGACCACCAGACAGGAGGAAACTCCTAATCTGGTGGGCGGCCTGACCACGGGTTAGGCGGTGTGGGGGCAGACCCGGAGCCACACCGCCAAACTGGTAATCAGGCCCTAAGGGTTTGCAAACGTTATGACTTGAAGTAATTACAGCTGGATCCCCTTTTCCACTTTGTTGCATGGTGAGGACATTTGGCTCTACTGAAAAGCACAAACATATTTTGCCCCTGATAAACACATTTGTAGTTACAATTTAAAGCTGCTGTTGGAACATATTGCCAGTCAATATTTATTTATTTATTTATTTTATTTATATGTATTTTTTCGCAAATCTGATGAGAAGCCGAGAACAATTTTTGTATGCAGCATATAGTTTGGACCCATACTAATGCAAACAATTGGTGTTACTTTTCATCATTCACAATATATTGATGTAAAGTTATTTCTGCCATGCCAGTAAAATTAAATGTGATCCATTAAGACAATATTGGGAACAAGTGGACCAATAAACACACGATAACTCATTTACTACCACGATATAGCATAACTGGCGAGAGGAAACACTGCTGATTGTCGGCAGAAGGCATTTTACAATGACAACAAAGATTAAGAATTTTTTTAACAATCAAACAACCTGATCAGTTACCGGATTTATCTAATGTATTCTGGTTTTGGTTACTACTTTCGTTTATATTTAGCACACGTGATAAAGCAACATTGTAACTACAAAAGTGGAGAAGTGTGGCTCAATGGTTAGAGCAGGCAGACCTTGATGCAGAGCTCTGCCCAAGGACCAGGGTTTGATTCCTGCCTCGGCGGGTCTCCGGCTCATTAATTCCCCTGACTGGATATTCTCGCCTCAGTGCCTGTTCTGATCATGGGTCCCATGCTGCAACTCTGGGCAATAGCTTGCTTAGTCTCCACAACGGCCCCAAAAGCGCTGGGATGCCTGGCTGCACCTGGGGGGTGCCCAGGAGTGGACATTTCCCAGGAAAGCCAGGAAGGGTTCCTAAGCGGTATACGGACAGCGCCGGGACACCTCCGGTGGAGGTAGCTGTGCGCTTTACAAATTCCGACATTTACATTTACATTTACATTTACATGTAACAAGCATTGGCAAAGCTAATAGGTCTCTCCTATGGGTCTCTCCTATGTGAAGTCTGTTGTCTTTGTAAATAACTCATCCAAGAAGGGAGTGCTTAGGAGCCCAATAATTGTTCATTCAAAAATTCAAAATTCTATTTAGCGCAAAGTCCTTAACAATTATTTTCACACATAGGAGGTCTTCTTATAAATCCAGTATGATGCAAGAACCATGAAATGATGTGTAAACCACATTTTCTTTATTCTTTCTAACATCCAACAGCAGACCAGTCAACGCGTTTTGTCTCAACATCGGACTTCAATTCTTTCTAGTGATTCTTCCTAGATAATACACGCCAGAAAAGAGAAGATGCTGAATATCTGTATCCCCAGTGGGACCCGCAAAATTCATGTAATAGGACGCTGCATCCCATCCATGCGAGGCACAGCTCCTTTGTCATATTGGATTCATAAGAAGACCTCTTATGTGTGAAAACAATTTGGAAGGACTTTGCACTAAATTGAATTTTGAATTTTTGAAAGAACAATTATTGGACTCTCTAAGCTCTCCCTTCTTGCATGAGTTCTTTTCCTTTGGTTCATGGTCGCTGAGCAGTAGGGCCCTTAGAGGGTTGAGTGCTTCCATCTACATACCTATGATGCAAACACCTGTGCGGACAAATTAGAGCTAATATTGCTCTTTTTGTAGGTATCTTTTGTCTTTGTCAATGTTTTTATAGCCATGCTGCACAGCACAGCTGTTGTGCAGCATGGCTAAAAGCAACAAGGGAGGCAGGATACTGGATGGGAGGGAGAAGAAGGATGTGGCTCTATGGGCAGAGCTGCCGTCCTCAGAATTGGGAAACCAGGTTTGAGTCTCGGCTTTGGCTTAACATCCTGCGATTCTAGTCAAATCAATTAATCTCCCTTTCCTTTAACAAATAAAGATTGTGAAGTTCTTTAATGTAACTGGTGCTCGTGTAAAGTGCTGATACCATCGGGTCGAAATCTTGGTATAAAGAAAATGCCAAAAAAAAGAAATAGTACCTCAATTACAGAGCAAGCAGTGGATGGACACTAATTAACATGAACTAATCTGTACTTGAGCTATGCGCGCAGACAGATGATGGCTCTGATATTCTGCCACATTAGCAGTCAGCAAAGAGTGATAAGGTTGCCATCAAATGATAAGTAATGGGTGAGCCAAAAGCTTCTTTTTATAGTTTTTTTTAGACACAAGAGATCGTCGTCATAGCGACAACACATGCACACAACCTGCAGGCGAGACGTAAAAAAAGCACACATACAGATGTGCAGCCAGTATGTTTTTTATTACATGCTAAAGGAGGAGAGAGGCATCATGACACCTTCAAGGCATTGCCTCTTATGGGTCATGGCCCCTTCCCCACATTCATCAATGGTAATAAAGAGGATATTACACTCCGCCCATGTGCATTTATATTATATATATTTTTATATGAACCACAGATGAATTTACAACATCTCCAGATTTTGAACACAAGATAGGCTAAGGTTGCAAGAACTTTGATATAAATGAATAAAAAATATATGACAAAATTAGTCTATTAAATCTTGATGCACAAAGGTTTGCAGGCGATTTTCAATTTATGGGGTTTTTCTAAGCACATTGGAGCTTACCATCTGTATTATTTCTCCTTCAATGTCATGGCTGTCCAGGTGCTTCCCATCACTACTGTTTATGAAGCTGCTTGATATTTTAATCTGGCCAATAAACGTCCTTACTGTAAATAAGTACAAAGATCAGACCTGTGTTACAGTTTTGTGGAAAATAACTAACCATACCTAGTCATTAATACTGAATTTAACGTCATCCACCAGGGCACTGCAGATGAAATTAATTGTACATTGACATGACTCCAAAATGGCGACTTGATAGGTCAAGATGGTGCAAAATCAATTCCTATCTCAGACAATCATAAAAATATTAATTTGGTAAATAATTCAACATAATAATACATCATAAAATACCAAAAGAATACCAATAAACAAACATTGTCTTGTTTTTAAAAAACTGCTTTTTAAACATACATAAAAACAATCATTATTCTCCCAAGAAATTATTTCATTGCAACACAAACCTTGCATATACATTTAGTTATAGTTAGGGTACACCGTAGCGTAATTAATACATGCTATATTCCTGTTTCTGCATTTCCTAACTCCTCATGGATGGGATGAACTGTTTTTTCATCTTAAAAAGTTGGTAGCCTAAGGTCCAATCCATTAATACCTATGGCCTTCATTACGAGTTTAGGTTAAAACAGGTGCTTGCACAGAGATCAGAACTATAAGTTGTCAGATAAAAATCACACCCATGAAGATTTCCCCTGATATATTCCGGCAGGTCAAACCGTTCGAAATTCATCAGGAGAAAAGGCTCTCGAAAAAAGGCAAAACACGTAATTGTAATTGCAATTGTAGCATTTCTAAAGCGCATAAAACCAAAAAACATCTAAGCGCTAACCAGAAAAGTCTGTGTGAAAGGCGAGGACCTAACGTAGAAGGACCTAAACTTGTCAGTGCCAGACAGGGAGGGCTAGTTCAAGAATAATCGCGTTTTCAACTTTCTTCGAAACATCATGTATGAATTTAAGCTCCTGATCTGTTTAGGGAGGGAATTTCACAACTTGGCGACCGCCACAGTGAAAGCCCATCCCCTCCACCTGACTCTCCTGCACCTAGGAACAGCCACCTTATATTGACCAGCTGATCTCAGTGACCTTCCCGGAACATACCAATTAAAAGTCTTCCTAAGATAGGACAGCCCCCGCAAACGAAGAGCCTTGTGAACAGAGGGCTTTAAAAGACACCCGCTTCTGTACTGAGAGCCAGTGTAGGGACCTCAATCCCTCCCTCACTGAACAGAATTAAGGTATTTCCAGGACCAGACACGCTGCCATGTTTTAAATGTCTTATAGCTTGTACAGAATGTACTTGTTGGAATTTAATAGCAGGGTATTACAGTAGTCTAAGTGAGACGTGATAAGCGCAATGTCCACCGACACCCTGAGCTCTTTCGCGAGAAAAGGCAGGATTTTCTTCAAGATCTTGATGATCCAGAAACAGGAGCACACTATTCTATTTACCTGGTTGTCAAAAGTCAAGGTGTTATCAAAAATCACACCCAGAATTTTGACTGTAGCCACTGGAATGGGTAAGGAACCACATGTATCTGGCCACCAGCGGTTGGTCCAGATTGAGCTATCCCTTCCAAAAACCTGGATCGCAGTTTTCTCCCCATTCATTTTGATCCAATTCTCTCTCATCCACCTGCTGATCTCCATCATACATTCACTAAACCTGTCAGCCACCTCTTCCCTGTCATCGGAGATGTAAATGAGGATCTGGGTGTCTATCGCACAGGAGGACACACGGGAACCGAAAGAGCGTATCGTTTTCGTCAGAGGGGCGACATGCAAATTAAATAAGGTGGAGCTTAAGGAGGACCTTTGTGCAACCCCACAACTGGAGCTGAAAAGATGGAGCTCTAAAGTCCCTGCAGCTCACAGTAAGCGTCATATCCAGCAGGAAGAACTCCAGCAAATTAAGTGCTGCATCCTGCAGCCCCACCTGCTGAAGACTTTACACCAACAGAGATGGAGCTATGGAGTCAAAGGAACAGGCAGGTCCAGCAATACCAGGATAGCAGACCCTCCCTGGTCAACTTGCCTACAAATGGAATCCGCAGAGGCCATAAGTGTTGATTCAGTGCTGTGATCTGAAAGGGATCTAGGGGTTCTTGATCCAGTAGGTATTTAGCTATTTCCTGATTTATATGCTTCTCCAGGATTTTAGCTGGAGCAGGCAGTAGAGAACAATTGAATACTCGGAAAAGGAGGTATTTACCACACGTGGTAAATGCTTTACTCTGGGGTAATAGTACTTACCACGTGTGGTAAATACCCCGCCCTCTTCTGACAAACTTGTAATGAGGCCCATATCAGCAATGCTTGCCCTGTGGTTCTAGGCACCAATAGCCCATATCAGTCTTTTGGTGTGGCTAAAAGCCAATGTGAATGGTAGTGTGTCCAAACACGCACATATGTGTGTTGTCAATGTTCCATACGTAAAAAGCATGCACTACATTGTCTTTATTTCCAAATCTATTGCTTCGGTCCTCACCCTGTAGTTACTCTTAAAAAATCTAATCACACAAGCGCTGGTAGTCAACATTTTACAAAATAATACTCTCACCCCATTAGTTTCAGCAATCCCTATGACTTTTCCACTTTTTAGACTTTTCTTCCAAACTTTCACAATGTCAGTCCTTCAAAGCATTTTAATGGGAGATTATGATGAACTTTCTGTAGCATTCACTCCAATTCTCGGCTACTGCAATTCTTAAATGTTGGCAAGTATGTGCCATCATGAGGATAAATGTAAATATAGGTACTATTTATTTATGAAGTGAAAATGTCTATATCTACATCACAAAAATTCAAAAAGCAGAGGACTGCAAAGACCTTTACATGCATTTGATAGAAGCTATGTAGTTTGGGAGTTACATGAAAAACTGCAGTCCCAAACCCTCCTTTTCATATTTGTTTGGAAGTCCATCAATGCCCAATTTAGCAGTGTGCCAGAGAGATTTGTGATCTCTTCTGACATTGTACATGGCCTTAAATCAGAGATTACCAAAGCTGAGAAGGATATACGAGTGCATGTCCCGCTTCCCAACCAGAGGATTTCCTTCGAGTGGATTAGAAGATGGCCGGACAGAGGATTTGGCGGGGATGTTGTCCCTTGTATTCCTCAGTGCATCCTCTGCTCTTAGGACTGCTCTGTAATCTCCCTCATTGCGTGACTGGAGCAGGGTATTGAAAACCGATAAAGCGACTTACATTTGGTAACAAGCCTTCCCCTTCTTCATCTGGTAATCAGAAGTGCATGGTGGATGCGATTAACAGACCAGCATTGAGGGCATGCTACTCTACTTTTATTTACAATTTAGTTGTGAGAGGGACATGCTGAATAAAAACAAGAGGGGCACAATTAAGAGTATAGAAATATGGATCAGAAAAGAAAAGTTTCCAATGAAACACTGAGTAAAAGTATATATATGAAAGAAGAACATGAAAACAGAAGACTGAAGGATATTATTGACAATTAAACTTTCATTACGAGGACAGAGGCCTCCACATACAAAGTCTCATCGATTTCCCTTTCTTACAAAAGGGATGTTTAAAGGGGATTCCTTTAGTATGTACCATAAAAATAAGGTCCTCTGTTTGGAGCTCGGACGAAATTCCAAGAACATATTAGCTTGTCACCAGGCAAAAGATGGTCAGCAGCCCAGAGCCTCATTTGTACATTATGAGAGGCTCACTCCTTTGAAAGACCTGCAAAACGTTATAAAAATTGACTTTGCCAAAACTAATGGACAGTGGCAGCCCCTCCACTAAGGCAGAGGAGCGTCGCCCCACTGCTCAAAAGGGGAAAAAAATGATAATAATGTATTGTTATTATCATTTTAGTTTTCCTATTGCAGTCAGTGGCTCTCGGGCCGGAGCTAGCCAGAGCAGGGGGAAGAGAGGTTTGCACTCCCTAAGTGCACAAAACTGCTTGGCCGGCCCTCTTGGACCGGCCAAACAGTCATGCACACTTTGCATCTTCCTCACAAGGCTGTAATGCACAGCCTGGTGAGGAAAATGCCCAACCTCCCATTCCCAGTCAGAGCGCTGTACCACGGCATTCAGACTAATCACAATGCTGCATTGTATCATTATGATTGGCTCTGGGGAGACTAGGAGCTTCCTGCTGCTTCCTGCTGCCAGACTGGCGACAGGACGAAGAAGAAGACAGAGGAGAGGCGGTGGCTGGTCGTTTTCAAGTGTTTTCTTTCTTTTTTTCATCCCCCGTACCCTCCCGCCCCACCACTCGGATCCGGTAATAGGTGCCCCTACTAATGAATACTGAACAGCATTTGAGAACGCATGGAAAGGAGATTGAGTGAATTAAGAACAGGGGGTTTAGCTTTTCTGTTAAATTGCAGCAGGGTGAAGACGTCCGAGGATGAAGGAAGAAAGCTGAAATTGCCTTATTTTTAGCTTAAAGAATCATGAGTCAGGTGGTATCGACATGGTTGCCAGTGCCTCATCATTAATTCCGAAAGATACAGCAGAGGCATGAAGTGGAATCAGGGATAGGTAGCCTTTTTTGACAGATTAAGCGCTGTAGGATTTCTAGTTAAGATGCTGGCGTAGGCACTTTTATGAAATGTATTCTTTGTCAGCACATTTAAGATTTCACACAACGGAGAAAAGGGTACGTACATCTGAAGCCAGCTCGGTTTTAATGCTATTTTGGATAAGTATTTAGAGGGACACACAATGGAAACACAACATTGTTTACCAGAATTATTAAAAATGTCAGCTGCTGTCATTGTTATGTGCTTTTTCAGGACAAAGCCTTCTTTGCAACTAAATTGTCAAATGCTTCAATACTTGAAAATATTATCAAGGAAAGTCAGCGAGCATTTTATCTTTAGGGTCCCTCTTGTACAACCCAAAGTTCATTGTAATACAGCATTTCTTTGAAAACACTTTGTGCTTATTTCAAACTCGAACTCTGTCAATTCTAGTGACTCTGGGGAAGCTTTTTCAAACAGTGTTAAATAGCCTACAACACACCTAAGCAGATCATTAATAGAACATAGTGCTGCTATGGCTCTTTGGAGGTCATTAGTCTATGTCTGGCGACTCGCTCACTGGCAAGGCCGGTGTAGGACCTGACACTCCACTTCCCCCAATGGTGAGCCATAGCCACATTTAGAGATCCTCTCATGCTTGTCATAAATAGGGTGGGGCCACTCTAACATGTTAGACATTTGATAGAATCAATCAATCAATCAATCATTTCATTTGTAAAGCGCGCTACATACCCGTGAGGGTCTCAAGGCGCTGGGGGGTGGGGAGGGGCTGCTACTGATCGAAAAGCCAGGTCTTGAGAAGTCTTCTGAAGGCCAGCAGGTCCTGGGTCTGTCGGAGGCTGGTAGGGAGAGTGTTCCAGGTCTTGTCGGCGAGGTAGGAGATGGATCTGCCGCCGGCGGTGGTCTTCCGGAAGCGTGGAACTGTGGTGAGGGCGAGGTTGGCAGAGCGGAGGCTGCGGGTGGGGGTGTAGAAGCTGAGTCGATCGTTGAGGTATGCTGGTCCGGCATGAGGAGTTTGAAGGTGATTCTGTAGTTGACAGGGAGCCAATGAAGGCCTCTCAGGTGGGGTGTGATGTGGCTGCGTCAGGGGACATCGAGGATCAGTCGTGCCCAGGCATTCTGGATGTGTTGCAGCCGTCTCAGGAGCTTGGTTGTTGTTCCTGCGTAGAAGGCGTTCCCGTAGTCCAGCCTGCTGGTGACAAGGGCCTGAGTGCGGGTTTTTCTTTCGTGTCGGAGGGGATCCATTTGAAGATCCTGCGGATCATTCAAAGGGTGTTGTAGCAGGAAGCGGAGACGGCGTTGACCTGCTTGGTCATGGAGAGGGCGGAGACGAGGATGACTCCCAGGTTGCGTGCGTGGTTGGTGGGTTCTTGGGCTGTTCCTAGCGATCTTGGCCACCAGGAGTCGTCCCAGGCTAAGGGGGTAGGGCCGAGGATGAGGACCTTCGTGTTGTCTGAATTCAGCATCAGCCTGCTGTCCTTCATCCATTCGGTGACGGCCTTCATTCCTCTGTGGAGGTTGGCTTTGGTGGTGAGGGGTCTTCGGTGAGGGATATGATCAGCTGGGTGTCATCAGCGTAGGAGATGATGTTGATTCTATGTTGTCGTGCGACGTGGGCGAGTGGTCCGGTCCTCGGATGCTTGATTCCGTTCTGGGAAGGACATGGCATTTGTAGTTCGGACTGGACTGTTCCCATGGGGCAACAGGGTCAGAGCTGATTTGCATATCGCCATTGTCTAACCCAGGGTGGTGTGGAGTGCAAAAAAACGATGGATTTGGGCCCAGATCTTTTGACTGGGGGAGTGTGTGACATTGATCCACATTCAGTCCATCACTTGTTGTTTTTGCAAATGTAGATATTGAACAGCATCGGGCTGAGGGATGATCCCTGTGGAACGCCGCAGATGATCTCGGTGGTCTTGGAGTGGAAGGGTGGGAGGCGACGCTCTGGGTTCTGCCGGAGAGGAAGGATGTGGTAAAGGCCAGGGCCGTCTCTTGGATTCCGGCGTCATGGAGGCGTGCTGTTAGGGTGTGGTGGCAGACCGGCTGCTGATAGGTCCAGAAGGATGAGGGCGGCCGTTTCTCCATTTCCATAAGGATCCTGATGTCGTCGGTGTCGGCGATGAGGGCGGTCTCGGTGCTGTGGTTGCTGCGGAAGCCGGACTGGGATGGGTCTAGGATGTTGTTGTCTTCGAGGTAACGGGTCAGTTGTCTGTTGACGATCTTCACCGTGACTTTCGCCGGGAAAGGGAGCAGGGAGATGGGACAGAAGTTTTTGAGGTCGTTGGGGTCCACCTTGGGTTTTTTCAGTAGGGCGCTGATCTCTGCGTGTTTCCAGCTCTCTGGGAAGGTTGCTGTCTCGAAGGAGATGTTGATTGTTTTCCGGAGATGGGGTGCGATGGCTGTGCTGGCTTTGTTGAAAACGTGGTGAGGGCATGGGTCAGATGGGGATCCAGAGTGGATGGAGTTCATGGTCTTGATAGTGTCTTCGTCGCTGATGGTGGACCAGGCGGTCATGTGACTGGTGCGGGTGGTGGTCGCAGGGGTGGTGATCTCGGCGGTGGATGTGGGGGTGGCGGTGTTGAAGCTGTCGTGGATGTCGGTGATCTTGCAGTGAAAGAAGGTGGCCAGTGAGTTGCACAGGTCTTGTGATGGTGGAATGTCGCTGGTGATGGAGCTGGGGTTGGAGAGTTCTTTCACGATGTTGAAGAGCTCTTTGCTGTTGTGTGCGTTGTTGTCTAGGCGGTCCTTTAAGGCGGTCCTCTTGGCGGTCCTGATGAGTTGGTGGTGTCTGCGGGTGGCAATCTTGTGGGCTGTGTAGCTGTCTGGTGTTTGGTCGCGGAGCCAGCTCTTTTCCAGCTTCCGACAGGTGCGCTTGGAGGTCCGGAGGTCTTCGGTGAACCATGCGGCTTTCTTGTTGATTGGTGGTGGAGGTCTCGAGTGGGGCGAGGGTGTCGGGGCAGTCGTTGATCCACTGTTTGAGGTTGATGGCGGCGGTGTCGGGGTCGGTGGGGTCGGCGGGTGGTCCCAGGGCAAGGGTGGTGGTCAGTTGGTCCTCGGTGACCTTCCCCCAGCAGCGGCCTGGCCTCTGTTGGGTGCGGTGGTGTGTGGTGGGTTTCCTGAAGGTGAAGTGGACGCATCTGTGGTCTGTCCAGTGGGGTTCGGTGGTGTGGTTGAAGGCGACGTGGGGACTTGCCGAGAAGATGGGGTCCAATGTGTGTCCAGCGGCGTGGGTGGGTGTCGTCACAATCTGTTTGAGTCCGAGGTTGTCGATCAGGGCGGTGGAGTTGGCTTCGTTGTTGTTCTCGAGGTGGAAGTTCAAGCCCCCGAGGAGGATGTAGTCCGTGGAGGCGAGGGCGTGGGTGCTGATGAGGTCGGCGATGGATTCGCTGAACTGTGGTCGGGGTCTGGGTGGTCTGTAGACGAGTGTTCCTCTGAGGGTGGTGTTGGGGTCGGTGTGGATCTGGAAGTGCATGTGCTCGGCGGTGGGGAGGGTGTCGTTGGTGTTGGTCGAGACTCTGAGGGTGTCCTTGTGGATGATGGCAATTCCCCCTCCCACTCCGTTGGTGCGGTCTCTGCGGGAGATCTTGTTGCCTTTTAGGATGGCTATGGCGATGTCTGGTGCTGAGGTGACGTTCAGCCAGGTCTCCGTCAGGAAGGCGACGTCGGGAGTGGTTGAGTCTAGGAGGTCCCAGAGTTCGATGGCGTGCTTGCGAGCGGAGCGAGTGTTGAGGAGGATACATCGGAGGTGGTTGGGTTCTCTGGTTGATGGTTTGGCGGGCCGGATGCTGGTGAAGCTGCAGTTCCGGCAGGTGAAGGGCCCTTGGGTGCGCTTCGGGGTGGCCCGGTAGCAGGAGTGATCTCGCCCGGGGTTGAGTGCGTGGAGGGTGCTGGAGTCGTAGTGCAGTCTGGTGTTGTGGCGGCTTCGGGGTCCAGGGGTTCTGGCGCTGGGCGCGGGCTGGGCGCAGACGGGCTTGCCTTCGGCGCACCAGCGGCGCAACCCTCTGCGCGCGGCCTCCATATGAGGGGCTATGGGAGGGAGGAGCAGCTGGGAGGCGGGAGCGGAGTGACGAATGGGGCACCAGAGGGCGGGGCCGCATGGAGGCAGCGGCAGGAAGCGCGAAGGGAGGGGAGTGGGTAGGGGATGGGGGAGGGCACAGGGCACTGGCAACAGTGGAAAGAAGCACAATGAGGGGCAGAAAACCAGTAACAGTGGCAAAAAGGAAAGAAAACAGTTGGCACAAAAGGAAAGGAGAAAAAAAAGCAGTCCGAGGCAGAGGAGAAGAAGGTCAGCGGCAATCAGGGGCAGCCAGGCGAGGACACAGCGGGCAGCGGGACAGCGGCACAGGGGGACCGTGTGGCAGCTGAGGGTGGCAACCTACCTGGTGACAGGGTCATAGGTCGCTAGAAGGGCTGCCAAGTCCATGGTTACCAATGGTGGAACCACCAGAGGCCCTGCCGTCGGAAAACCCAGTAGTTCTCCCTCCTCTAAATGAGACGGGTGAGCCACAAGCCAGTACAGTGGGAGCTCCGCCAATTTATGACTGTGTTCCTGTATCAATAACTCCAAATAGCCCCCTTTGTCTACTTTGCTGCAAAGTTAACAAAAGTGCTGGGTTTGGGAGGATAAAAAAGATTATCTTTTCAAAAGATGTGTCTGATAGAAACTAGAAAACTTTCTATGAATCTCCTTAACTGATCTTTCAAATTATTTGTGAGTCATCAAACTTGTAAAGAATCATTGTTTTTCTTTTATAAGAACTCTTCACAGTATTATGATGGAATGAATGCAAGTTGGGAAAGGCTGCTTTATCAAATGTCTCTCAAATTGTCTGAAACCTATCAAGACATTGTTAACTGGACATTGTCATGGCTGGAAAAAGCGAGCCAATCAAAATCTTCTGACTGTAAAGATAAACTAAATGCCAATGCTCTGTTGTCCAATGAGAAAGGAGAATCTGTGGTGGGGTGATACATGTTATTGGACTAATTCAAATAGTTTAAAAACGTTACTATACACATATACGTATCAAGAACCTCCCTCCACCCTTCTGACCAAAGGATCAACTTAAACAGGCTAAACAAGCAGTATTTCTCAACATGAACCAAGCTTAGGGTTAATACTTTATGCGGGAGCTATCTACCATGCACATACTGATTAGTTTACCAGACGCTGGCCACAGCCAATTTTCCCACCTCTCCCCTCTTGATGACTAACAGTGATGTTGACCTCAAGATTTGAAAGTAGTTTTTTTGCTTACCTAAGCTGCATCCTGTTCCTTTTTCGAGCTGGTACCCCAGGGAACACCTGCAGGTAAAAGAGCCCTGGGTATTAATGCATGTAGCCTTGGATGGACAGGGGTTAGACAGACATTCATCCACATCTAAATAGAGAAGAAAAAAAGAGGAGATAAAAATATTACACAATACCAAGAAAAATGGTGGTGGTCATAAGCAATACCAATACGGTCGCATATCAAGACATGCTGGTTTATCTCTGAGCACCTTATACCGAGACCAATTCACAAAGATTGAGAGTGGAGCAAACTAGAAGATGCCGGAAGCTCTCAAATTCACAGCAGCCATCTTGTTTGATATTCATGAAGAGGTGGCCTGAATAAAAATGGGACGATTCCATTTGCACATGAACCTCAGAAAGATGCCCTCTGCATCCACAGACCCATTGCCAAAATGTGTGACTATGTCAAATGATGGCCGAGGTAAAACACACTGGGCGTCTTTTAACTTGCTCCAGATGATATCTTTGTGCATTTGGCCACATGTGTTCATTCCACAAAACAAAATTGTTTGAGTTCGACAATCAGGAATGTTGGGATTCTCATGTATGGTGTTATGTTTTGTGGTGCATCCCTCTACGAAGCAAGTAATACCAAATACACAAAGAACCCAATTAAACATAATGTAGTATATTATGCACATTAACCTTGGGGCATTTTTGGTTTTAGTGGCACTCTTTTTTATATGCAGGCTATTGGTGGAGATCTGAGGTGTTTCTTTATTTGTGATGCTACTTAGGAAATTTTGTATATGTGTAACAACTTTTCTCACTGAGTAAATTTCCACAAGAAAAAAATCACTAAAGCAGTTTACATTAAAAAGCAGGTTTCTTATCAACTCTATCCGAAAAGTAACAAAATTAGCAGAAACACAAACTAGTAAAAATGCATTACAATTGGGGGTGGGGTCGCACACTACTCACACACCAGCGGGATCGCCCCTAAGGACAGTGGTAAGTGTAGTTTGTGTTCCGCGATGCATCTTCTTTCGATTCTCTGCTATCTTCGCTATCTTCGCCATCCCTGGACACGTGTTTCGGGGTATTTACCCCTCATCAGCAGGGATTAGGCCGTGTTCTGGGGTTGCCGGTGGCTGCCAAATATTGCCAGGTTTAGTACCACTCAGGCGCGCAGGTGCGGGGTCCCAGGCTCGTCAGCCAACTGCTCGAGGGAGCTTTACCATTACAATTGGGGGTGGGGTCGCACCCTACTCACACACCAGCGGGATCGCCCTTAAGGACTGTGGTAAGTGTGTTTCGTGTTCCGCGATGCATCTTCTTTCGATTCTGTGCTATCTTCGCCATCTCTGGACACATGTTTCGGGGTATTTACCCCTCATCAGCAGGGATTAGGCCGTGTTCTGGGGTTGCCGGTGGCTGCCAAATATTGCCAGGTTTAGTACCACTCAGGCACGTAGGTGCGGGGTCCCAGGCTCGTCAGCCAACTGCTCGAGAGAGCTTTAACATTACAATTGGGGGTGGGGTCGCACACTACTCACACACCAGCAGGATCACCCCTAAGGACTGTGGTAAGTGTAGTTTGTGTTCCGTGATGCATCTTCTTTCGATTCTCTGCTATCTTCGCTATCTTCGCCATCCCTGGACACGTGTTTCTGAGTATTTACCCCTCATCAGCAGGGATTAGGCCGTGTTCTGGGGTTGCCCCATTTGTAATGTTAAAGCTCCCTCGAGCAGTTGGCTGACGAGCCTGGGACCCCGCATCTGCGCGCCTGAGTGGTACTAAACCTGGCAATATTTGGCAGCCACCGGCAACCCCAGACACGGCCTAATCCCTGCTGATGAGGGGTAAATACCCCGAAACACGTGTCCTGGCATGGCGAAGATAGCGAAGATAGCAGAGAATCGAAAGAAGATGCCTCGCGGAACACGAACTACATTTACCACAGTCCTTAGGGGCGATCCCGCTGGTGTGTGAGTAGTGTGCGATCCCACCCCCATTTGTAATGTTAAAGCTCCCTCGAGCAGTTGGCTGACGAGCCTGGGACCCCGCACCTGCGCGCCTGAGTGGTACTAAACCTGGCAATATTTGGCAGCCACCGGCAACCCCAGAACACGGCCTAATCCCTGCTGATGAGGGGTAAATACCCCGAAACACGTGTCCAGGGATGGCGAAGATAGCAGAGAATCGAAAGAAGATGCATCGCGGAACACAAACTACACTTACCACAGTCCTTAGGGGCGATCCCGCTGGTGTGTGAGTAGTGTGCGACCCCACCCCCATTTGTAATGTTAAAGCTCCCTCGAGCAGTTGGCTGACGAGCCTGGGACCCCGCACCTGCGTGCCTGAGTGGTACTAAACCTGGCAATATTTGGCAGCCACCGGCAACCCCAGAACACGGCCTAATCCCTGCTGATGAGGGGTAAATACCCCGAAACACGTGTCCAGGGATGGCGAAGATAGCGAAGATAGCAGAGAATCGAAAGAAGATGCATCGCTGAACACGAACTACACTAACCACAGTCCTTAGGGGCGATCCCGCTGGTGTGTGAGTAGTGTGCGACCCCACCCCCATTTGTAATGTTAAAGCTCCCTCAAGCAGTTGGCTGACGAGCCTGGGACCCCGCACCTGCGCACCTGAGTGGTACTAAACCTGACAATATTTGGCAGCCACCGGCAACCCCAGAACATGGCCTAATCCCTGCTGATGAGGGGTAAATACCCCGAAACAAGTGTCCAGGGATGGCGAAGATAGCGAAGATAGCAGAGAATCGAAAGAAGATGCATCGCGGAACACGAACTACACTTACCACAGTCCTTAGGGGCGATCCCGCTGGTGTGTGAGTAGTGTGTCACCCCACCCCCATTTGTAATGTTAAAGCTCCCTCGAGCAGTTGGCTGACGAGCCTGGGACCCCGCGCCTGCGCGTCTGAGTGGTACTAAACCTGGCAATATTTTGCAGCCACCGGCAACCCCAGAAAACGGCCTAATCCCTGCTGATGAGGGGTAAATACCCCGAAACACGTGTCCAGGGATGGCGAAGATAGCGAAGATAGCTGAGAATCGAAAGAAGATGCATCGCAGAACACGAACTACACTTACCACAGTCCTTAGGGGCGATCCGGCTGGTGTGTGAGTAGTGTGCGACCCCACCCCCATTTGTAATGTTAAAGCTCCCTCGAGCAGTTGGCTGACGAGCCTGGGACCCCGCACCTGCGCGCCTGAGTGGTACTAAACCTGGCAATATTTGGCAGCCATCGGCAACCCCAGAACACAGCCTAATCCCTGTTGATGAGGGGTAAATACCCCGAAACACGTGTCCAGGGATGGCGAAGATAGCGAAGATAGCAGAGAATCGAAAGAAGATGCATCGCGGAACACGAACTACACTTACCACAGTCCTTAGGGGCGATCCCGCTGGTGTGTGAGTAGAGTGCGACCCCACCCACATTTGTAATGTTAAAGCTCCCTCGAGCAGTTGGCTGACGAGCCTGGGACCCCGCACCTGCGCGCCTGAGTGGTACTAAACCTGGCAATATTTGGCAGCCACCGGCAACCCCAGAACACGGCCTAATCCCTGCTGATGAGGGGTAAATACCCCGAAACACGTGTCCAGGGATGGCGAAGATAGCGAAGATAGCAGAGAATCGAAAGAAGATGCATCGCGGAACACGAACTACACTTACCACAGTCCTTAGGGGCGATCCCGCTGGTGTGTGAGTAGTGTGCAACCCCACCCCCATTTGTAATAGTAAAAATGCATGTTTATCCAGCAAACAAGTAGAAGTTGTGGTTAAGAAGTAAAAATAAAAGTGATGTTTCTCTTGCAAAGAGAATATGGGTTGTATGCGGGATAGCTTACCAGGAGAAATATTAAGAATTCTGAGTAGGAATAACCTGCATTTTACCTCTCACCCCTAGTAGAGATAATTTGTAATGTTTTTAAACGCACCCAATGACATCTTTACAGGCGAAATAGGGCTATCCGTATGAGACCTGATGAGTATGTTTTTACTGCTTTATACACAAATACAGTTGATTTACATTTTGAACACAAGGCAAGCATACATATATCAATATTAAAACCTCATCAATATTTCATTAAATTACAAATGTAGTCTGAAGATGAAAATATAACTATTGAAGCTGATTCACTAACAATGTGAATTCTCATAGCTATAATGCAGAGGAAATCTAAGATTGAATCAAAGACAAGAGGTGAGTATAACTTACAATAAAGCCTTTATGACTAGTCGCAGTTAAAATAATGAAAACCAAGGTAACTTATTATGACATCATCTGCAGGTCCTTAATGAGGCAGGGAGATGCCGACTAAAGCCGCACTATTACAAAGACAGGAATCCGCAGTAGAAGCGGCTCCTCCACTAAGGCGGAGGAGCGTCACCCACTTCTCGAAGAGCAGAGCATAGTAAAAATAAATTGGTAATAAAAAAACGTTAATATTATTTTAGTTTTTTGTCTGCCTTTAAGCTCCATGTTAGGACAGGGTTGGGCTCAAGTGACGCGAGCAGAGGGAGGAGTGGTGGCTGCACCATAAGTGCGCATGACGGTTTGGCCGGCCGTCTTTGGCTGGCCAAACTTCCAGGCGCACTTTGCATGTTCTCCACAGGCCTGGGTGGAGAACATGCACAGGCTCCCAGTCTCTCTCTGAGCGCTGAACTACAGGCTCACTACAGGCTCACAATGCTGCTGTAAGGCAGCGTTTTGATTGGCTGGGACAGACTGGGAGCATGGGTACTTCCGTTCCGAGAGAAGAGGACGGAGGTGGCAGCGTTCACAGATAAGTCTTTTTGATTTATTTTTTACTCATCCTCTCTGCAACCTCACCATCCCCGACACAGTACCCTACCAGGTGTCACTGATCCGTGGCTTCAAACACGTGGGAAGAACTACCAGCAATTTAAAACGACCCGAGAGGAAAATTACAAAGAGGGACTAAGTGCAGAAACAGGAAAAAAAGAACTGCAGCCTGGTAGGTAAAAACAGAATGTGCCAAAATAGGCTAATCCAATCCAGAATATTAGGAAGAACCTGGAAATGAAGACAGCATGTAGGTATAAAGCTCCTTGCTTGAGGAAGGAGGAAGAAAGAAGGGAACAGAGAAGCCGTGTCTCGGCATCAGCTGGGCTGTTAGCAAGAGCTAAAAAGTACAGAAACACTGTAGTAAGGCTTGTGAATTCCGATAGATACTGGTATAAAATATAATAGTCTTTATTGCACTCAGGAAAGAAATCCTACTGCTCTCAGGGAGAATTCCAAATCTTTCTATACATTTTACTCTTTTTGTTTTTTTTAAAATAAAAGTGGGTACTCAGCAGCGTCTGTCCAATGTTTAACAAATGCAGTGATCGTGAGGAAGGCACTGTGTATCGAGGGTGTTAGAAGGTTATTTAGCAACCTTGTAGTGGAGAAAATGGCTGCTATACTGACAGCGTGATGATGTGTGTGCTGGGAGGCAGTGAGTGGCATGCACTGAAAGAGATGGGGGTGTGCAGAAACAGCCCTTAGTGCTGCCGCCGTCTATTGGAGGCCCTCACACTCTAAAAGACAGGCCGGCATTGCATGAAGTGGGCGTTGGTTGCATTAGGTTTCCACCCAAGGCGCCAAGAGCGAAGACCTCAAATAAGTAAGAGATAGGTCAGCGCCAAGGGCGAGCAAGGGGCAGATCGAGAGTGGGTGAGGATGGGCGCTTTAGATTGGTGTGCAACTGCTGCATGGAGGGGGGTACCTTGGCATGGGAAGGCATGCACTGCTGTAGAAGGTCAACCACTAAAGTCAGCCAGGGTAAAGGAATTATAGTAGCAGTTATCACAAAAGGAGGAATGGCTAAAAGTAACAATCAACAGGAGCACTAGTGGTACAAGATGAGGTGACCAGTTGGATGGTCCAAACCACGACAGAAGGATCGCAGAGTGGCAATGATTAGAAAAGCATAGGGTAACGAAATGATGAAGAGAACACCAGTGACTAGTAGGAACAAATGACCTCTAGCAACTGCAAAGGCACGGCTAAGAAGGTGTCTTCCACAATTAGAGGGAGAAACAACTTTCACTATAGCATATTCACCATAACATTTATCAGCCACACCAAAATTGCTTTAAAGTGTTGGACAAACCGTCTATATTTGGAAACAGTAGGGGGCCAAAACAAACAATGTTACATAAACCGGACAAGAAAGCCTCACCCACACTTTAGTGGCAAGCTTTGTCAAAGGTTATCTCGTCCCACCCCAATAAGGCGATACTATCATGGTGGTCTCAACCTCAGTATGAGGAAGTCCAAGATACATTTTACTAGATAAGTACAGGAACCAGAATACGTTTAAAGCAACCTCTGTTTAAACTACCAAAAGTGTATCACTTTATTTTAGGGTACACATGGCAGGATTGAAATTCACAACAGGGGAAGAACAAAGTGGGAGATTATGTCTCAGTCATCCTATTGGGTGCCACCATGTTTCAACCCTTTCACTAGCCCATAAATGGCCTTGGGCTTTCATCAGGACAAACAAGATTCCTAATTCTTATGCTGCATCCAACAGGTAAGAATACATCTTACCGTGGAAGTCAGTCTTTAAATTATAATCATGCCATGTGTCCCTCAAAATAAAAGGATATCCTATTGGTAAACATATGAGCCACATTGGTTCAGCCTTTCTTGCAGTCCCTATGCAGTTACACAAATGCACTGTCTGAGCATAGGTGTACAGTTTCATACAGCCATCCTATTATTAGAGGTGGCTATACAAAAACATGCATTTTGAAAGATGGCCCACGTAAGACCCAAAGTAAGCCGTAATGGCTCATCCTCTCCCTTCCTTCAACTCATTTGAAGTATGGGGAAAGGTGGTGGTCGTAATGCGGAAGTTACCAACAATGCCACTACAGGGAAGACTATTCAATGGCAGTGAAAGTACCAGAAATGGTGCTGGAACGACCTGCTAATTTAGGATGGTCAGTTTGCCACCATTACTGATGGCACCACTTCTATGAAAGACTGCAATGTTAATCATAAAAGCCCCTAAAATTGTTCTTGGCTGGGGTGTAGCATGCACGTTGACTGAAATGCTGCTGAATCTCTGTGCTCTTGAAATCCTACCCCACCTTATCTTACCTTGAATTGCGAACCATAGGCAGACAGCAGGTCACAGAATATCGTCACAGACATGGGAATCAGACATGCTCTTGCTGTGAAAAACAGTGTTGGTGAAGCCGAAGCCAAGACTTTCCACACCCATCAACGTCATTCACAACTGTGGAAGCCCGGTGCTGCGCACTTTGAAATGTAAGACCTGTCCTGCAGCTGGCATCATTGTGGCAGTGGCATCTCCTGCCAAGAATTGCACATTCCAAGAAGGAAAGAACAAGCAGGGGCAGATGACATCGTGGAACCAAAATCATTACTCCCTTTTCCTCTGCTCGACAATGATGAAGATGGGAATGGAGGCTTCAGTGTGTGAAGCTGACAAAGTATATTGAGCCTAATGGGAAGGTAAATCCCATTGGGCAACAGCAGTGTGAAGGTCCACTGTGGAAAGCACTGCGGCGAGCTCCAGAGTACACGTGGAGGTTGGCTCACTGCTCCGCTGCTCAGAATGCCATTGTATGCTCTGAGGTCCTCATGAATGGTGGATCACGCTTCAGGTGATGGAGGCCAAAAGCAGACCCAATAAAGAACAGAGTAAAAAGAGAGAGTTGTCTTCAACCAAGATCCTAGCTCCAATGTCAGAAAAAGATGCCGTTTCTGATGAAACTGTCAGAGAGTGAAGAAAGCTTCTCCAAAAGAATGATAGCTTTAAAATACTTGTAGCTTATTGCTAATAGCCTTGAGAGAAAAGAGGCTTCTATTGAGATCACACTTGAATCCACGTGCGTGCATTTATGAAAGGTAAAGACCAACATCCTAAATGTAACAAGAGTCAATCACCTTGGGTCTGACTTGAAAGATTTGTGTGGTGAGGGTGCATCCTAAATGTGGAATTATGTCTGTGTTGTCTTGAAACCGAGGTGGAACAAGTGGAGAATTCACAGCGAGCTGCCAATATTTGCCTGTGAAATGTGTCGTACATTCCTGCAAATTGACATTTTCACCTACCATTGTTCAAGATTTCCTAAAGGTGGAGGTTCGTCTTATATTGTGGGTTGCAGTGAAAACAGACTTCCGTCACAAGGCTAAAGCAAATATTGGTAAATGCAGGAAAATATACTACAGCCAATAGAAATGGAGGAAAAGTAAGTGGCAAGCGCAGGAACCAAGGAAAAGCCAGGAAAGCGACGGGACGAGATGTAAGCCCCTTTTAAGATTTATATTAAAAGCAATAGAGTTCACAGGCACAGCTCAGCCGCTGTGTAGGTGAAACCTAAAAAGGATACTGTATTAAACGGGACATGAATTGTGGAACTCAGAGATACAACAGAGACAGAAATGATACTGAGAGCAAATTCTGAATGGTGGGGTGTAACTATGTTTGAGAAGTAGGTCTTCATATTTCAACACAATGAAAGGTTGAGAGAGACATGGCGATGCCGAAATTGAAGTTGTCCCTAGTGCCCTACCACATGGAAGGTCGAATACAGAGGCCATGAACATGTTAATAACGTTTACTTTCCAGGGTGTCCGAGTCAGCATTAGTGGTGTCTGTTGCTCTACAATTGGCTGGAAGGAGGATAGCAGGAGAATGTTTTCATATACTCGACTTCAATTCTGTCGGTCCATTTTATAGGAATAAGTCCCTTGACAACCTTCCCCAACTTACTAAACTCACCCTCGCCTCACTGTACCCACAGTCAATTGAAGAGTAGCCGTGTTTTTAATTTTAGTGCCGGGTAGGTGGTGAGTCTTAGTCAACTCTCTGAGTTTTTGTTTGCAGTTTCTTATAAATCCTTTATGATGCAGTACCTCACGACTTGTGTCTATGACTTGTTCCTATGTGCATAGGTGTTTGTCTAAAAAAAACAAGAATTGACAAAGCCAATATGTCTTGCTTTTGGGACCTATTGGCTTGCCAATGCCTTTTGGCAATGCTCTGCGGCATTGGGCCATCTCCTGACATTGTCAAGCTTTGTGGAAAAAAAGGCACATTGACAGATTCGCTGCTAGTGGTCCCTTCTTTTAAACGGTGTATGCCCACACTTGCTTCCACTAGTGAAATTACACGGGCACCATTTGCTTTAATTTTTTATTTGCCAATCTAAAATGCCAGAAGCCCGTTAGATTGGTAAATAAAAAAATACGATTATTTTAGTACAAAAGAGCAAATTTAAAACAAAAAACAACTAAGTGAGTGGAGGGGTTATGGAGTAGCAAATGGAGTAAGGGGTGGGGCAAGGAGGAAAAAAACTGTTGAAGAAGCATACATGGAGAATAACACAGAGTGCAGGGGCAAGGGAGAGTACAATACGGAACACAGGGGTTAAGAAACATAAGAGAGTGACAAGCATACAAAAGTGACAGTAACACTGTTAGAAGCCACAAGTGTGAGAACAACACAGAAAGTGAAGGAATTGGGTCAGAGAAGTACACCAGAGGGAAACATAGAGCGCAGGGTGGGCTTTTGGGGGTAGCACACAGTGGACAGAAAGGGAGTGGTGGAAAACACATGCACTCTCATTTAGTGTGTAACCAAAATGAAAAAAAGGTTCGCAAAAAGAAATTAGTGGAATGATAGAAACCAGCCCACCAGAGAGATGATAAAGAAGATATGCTCCATTGAGGGACACATACAAGATGGACAATCTGGGACAACGAAAGCCATTGAATAAGAAAAATTCAAATGAGAGTGTCAATAAAGCCAACAATCAATGATAAAGAGGGGTGGGCTGTACGCTACCGTGAGTTCTTGGTAAGCCCCGAATACGTATTTTGCAACCTGACGTCTTTTACAGGCTCGACCTAAAAATGTTTACAAAAAATGTCTCTGATTTGATTGATTTGATTTGATTTGTCTATTTGTATAGCGCGCGATTGCCCGAGGGCGTCTTGGCGCTGAGATGTACCACTGGGTCTGAAGATGTTGACTAGAGCTGTGTGGAGAAGAGCCATCCTGGGAGAAAACTTCAAACATGTGAGGGGCATTTTCAGTATGGTGAATGGACATGAATGCTCCAGGACATGACCGAGGCGCCATCATAAATATCCTTCCCCGAGGTGGCTTGCAGAGTGTAACTGTCTTCCTTGCATCACCTAATTATAAACTGTAGAGACTGCCAGTGGTGAAGCAATGTGTAAGATGACTGGGCACGCTTCCTGAGGAATGTTTGTGAAGGGAAGGAGGAAGAAAATGTGATTGTTGGAGAGAGTTAAGGGGTCTTCTGTGAGTTTTGTTGGTTAATGAGGCTGGTGAGCGCAGTTTGGAAACTGCGTGAGTACATCACAGTTTGTACGGGCGGCTTGAATGGGTTAGGATTGATGTTGGTCCGCAAGATGAGAAAGATTTTCATCTTTTGAGGTACGGAGGAAATGATTTTGTTGTTCATTTGAGAAGGAAAAGGGTGACAGAAAGGAAGAGCTAGTGAAACACGTGGGGCAGAGTAAGGGGGGGTGAGACAGAAAGTAAGTTACGTCAATTATTATGGTTTGGATTTCTGAGAAGTTTTCAAAGCCATCAGCTGTGTAGATGCGTGGGGGTGCCAGGATGTTTTGAAGGGCCTGGGATATGTTCAGCATGTGGGCATGGACGTAAGTGGACCATCTTTGAAGGGATGGATATTTCTCAAGATCAAAAGTAGAAGTCATGGTGAAGAGGAGTATTTTGTAATCTGTGAGGAGGCCATAAATGCATAGGCTCCTTCTCCACATGGACAGTGATTGACCGAAGACTGAGAGTGGGCAGTAACGGGAACAAGAGGAATAGTATATATAAGAGATAAAGTACCCCCGCCATACATTACAAGAATATTGCAAGTCAGCGATGAGTTCCATGACTATATATATATATAGGAATTAGGGCGAAGGCTGAGTTCCTTTATAAGGTCATGGGATTCTGAGGGGACCTGAAATATCCTTGCCATGTACAGCAGGGTCTACTTTATAACTTATAATACATGGTCACACCTTCTACTTTCCCACACACCGGCCACTGGATGTATCACAAGTGGCCCATTATAAGGAAATTAGAACGTTTTTTATACAGGGATTTTAGAATCCCGAGTATTGTATTAGACCTGCGCTTCGCGTTTCTTTGCATTGTGATAGTAGTTTCTTACTTACCAAGATAATCGTGCCCTATCACCTCAAAATACACTTTCGAGAACCAACCGCGCTTTTTAAGCACGTCATACCTATAACAATGCATCTCGCGCTATCCGTTCTGGCAGAAGAGCCCACGGGCCTTTTGATTACGGATTTGGACTCGTGGCATTTCCTCTTCATTCTTCTTGGATTTTCTCTCTTGTTATAGGTTTCACGCGCCCGCGGTCCAAACGGTAGAAAACCACTGGCAGCTCTGCAGATGTGCAAGGAATGTGACGGAGAAGAGGCCGAGCTCAGAGATTCAGAGCATCCGCAGGGTGGGGACCGGACCTTAAAATAACCCTACAAAGATCTCATGCGGGCGCTCCCTGTTTCCTTTCCGGTCTCCCATCCTGTGGGCTTCATTTTAACCCCTCCGTGCTACCTGCGCACTGCACGCGGATATGACGGCTTCGATTATGACATGACATTTATTGGATAAAAACAGTATTGTGGTGTGTTACATTTGAAAATGACAAGTCACATAAAGATAGAAAAGTTCCCAAACTTTTCCAGGATATAACGTTTCGTCATCGGCTTTCCTGCACACATGAATGAGGTGACCTGGCAAGTCCCGAGTGCTCCAGGGATCTCTGTCCGTGCGGCGACAAGTTGTAAAGTAGATGCGACAACTGAAGCATGCACAGCAAATGCAGGCACTCATGTTTGGGAACTGTGATTTATTGTTTGACACAGGGAAAGTAAGGCAGCAACGGGAGAAAGAGAAAGAAAAGTGGAGAAACGGCAGCAAAGGAAGGACACCGGGACGGAAATGTATCTGTAACCGTGAGATAAAGAGATAAGAAGAAAGAGGCATGAAGGTTAACCAAAATTAGGCAGAATCAGTATTAGGCAACTTTGGCATGCGGCCCCAATGGCGACTGACTCCTGAGAAATGTTGGGCTCCTAGCTGCAGCTACATTTGTACAAATTACGCACATGAGATTGTACTCTCTCCTTTGCTGGATCGCACGTTGGCTCCGACAAGAAATATTCACTAGCATTTTTAAAACTGCACTGGTTGATCATATATATATATCATATATGTGAACAAGGCTCCGTTGAGCCGAAACGTCTTTGACTTTTTTCTGCAATTAAACTTTAGCACCTAACTGGTCCGTGTCCGTGTACTTCTTGCCGGCTGGCGAGATTCCAGGGTGCATCAGGAAGCGGAGTGAGTGATATATATATATATATATATATATGTATATGACATCATTCAGCGTGCGGACGTTTTTTGTAAAGGTTTTGGATTGTTAAACATAAATACTAAACTACTACAGAGCTCATATTAGTATATTACTAATAATACTACTTCTAGCATAAATTATGTGAGTGACTGTGTATGTGTGTGTGAGTGGCTGTATGGGTGTGTGAGCGGCTGTATGGCTGTGTGAGTGGTGTGTGATTAGCTGTAGGGGTGTAGTAGGGGTGTATATGCGGTTGTGTGAATAGCTGTGTGGGTGAGTGAGTGGCTGTGTGAGTGGTTGTATTGGTGGTTGAGTCAGTGAGTGTATGAGTGAATGAGTGGCTGTATGGATGGATGAGTGAGTGTGTGAGTGACTGTATGGGTGAGTAAGTGGGTGTCTGAATTGCTGTATGAGTGAATGACTGGGTTTGTAAGTGGCTGTATGGGTGAGTGAGTGGGTGTTTGGTTAAGTATGTTTATGTGTGAGTGCCTGTATTGGAGAATGAGAGTCTGTGTGAATGGCTGTATGGGTGAGTGAGTTGCTTGCTATGTGAGTACTTGTATGGATGTAGGAATGGGTATGTTAGTGCTTTTATGGTCGAGTGAGTGGCTGTGTTGAGGGACTGTATGGGTGAGTGAGTGGCAGTTTGGTAAATAAACTGGTGTGTGAGTACCTGTATGTATGAGTGTGGGGAGGTGTGAGTGACTGTATGGGTGTGTGACTGGTCGTATGAGTACAGTGGGAGTGGTTCAGTGAGTAGCTGTATGAGTGAATCAGTGGGTGTGTGAGTGGCTCTATGGATTAGTCAGTGGTTGTGTGAGTAATTCTATGGGTCTATGCATGGTATTTTAGAGGTTGTGTGGGTGTATAAGTGAGTGTATGAGAAGTTGTATAGGGGTGCAAGTTGGTGTGTGAGTGGGTCTGTAGATGATGTCATCAGTGATGTCATTTGAGAGGTCATCAGTGATGTCATTCACCATGAGTGATGTAAATGTGGGTATATTAGTGTCTTAATAGGTTTATAAGTGGCTGTGAGAGAGAGCGAGTGGGGCGGTAAGTGAGTATATGAGTGTATATGAGTGTCTGAGTGGATCTGTGAATGGGCATATGAGTCTCTGACAGGGTCTGTAAGTCAGTGTGTGAGTCTCTGAGTAGATCTGTGAGTGGGTGAGAGAGAGTATGGGTGGTTCTGTAAGTGAGTGCATGAGTGTCCAACTTTGTTTTTGAGTGGGTGTTCGTGTCTGAGTTTGTCTGTGAGTGGGTGCAAGTGGATGAGTCTGTGAGTGGCTATGAGAGTGTCTGAGTTGTTCTGTGAGTGGGGTGCATGCATGCTGAGTGGACTCTGCACATGTCCTGTCTTTTTTACTGCTAATTTCTGACCTTTGTGTGCCTCTTTTTGCTCTTTCTGACCTGTGTTTTGCCTCTTTCTGCTAATTTCTGACATTCATTTTATTTCTTGCTGCTCGTTTCTGACCCTCATCTTGCCTCTTTCTGCTCGTTTTTGACTTTTTTTTGCCTCATTCTACTAGTTTCTGATCTCTATTTTGCCTCTTTCTGCTTGTTTTTGACCGTTATTGTGCCTCTTTCTGATCGTTTCTGATCTCTTTTTGCCTTTTCTGTTCTTTTCTGACATTTATTCAGGTTTTTACTGCTCATTTCTGGTCTCTATTTTGCTCTTTCTGACCTTTATTTTGCCTTTTGGTGTGTATATATATATATACACACACACACACCTAGAATATATTCATTCAACAATGTTCACATTCTTACCCATCCCCACTCAAACACTGGACATGTCAGAGATGAAACCTAGATCGGATAAAGGAGGATCCAGGCGCTACCAAAATGAAGGAGAGCACAGCTGCCTCAATTCCAACATGTGTTTCGTGCCCTCATGCTATGTAACATCTATACCACCTTCAAATGAAAAGCAGTCCAACCATGGAGAACTGACCTCCACCTAATCTGCACCTGCCACCACACACAGCACACGAACCCCCTGAAGCCTACCATCAACATTACCTTCCCCTGCCCATGGAAGCCCATTGTGGAAGGAGACAATCTCACTATGATACCAAAATGGACTAGTGTCATGGCCCAGTCCTGAAAGTATGCCCAAAAACATATTTCTGGGACAAAGATATACCTTGGAGTAACAAAGCTGCAGCACTGAACCTGCGTCAAGCAGTCAAAAATAGATCCCCTGCACCCAAAAGCAGAAGACATTGGTCGATTTCCACACAAAGTAGTAATGGGGAGTTGGACCAGATCGGTGTCCGCAAAGGGGTTTTTGATGATGAAGCTAACTGAGACTCTGTGTTTGGACACAAAGTGATTGCCCAGCCTCTAAATGAGGCAGGAGCATGAAGGGATTAGCTAATGTGACATTGACTGATTTTTGGTGGCTGTCCCATTAGCGCCCCTCCCTTAATAACCCCAAACGGACACTTAAGTGTCCCCAAAAGGGACACGTAACTAAGTAGGCAATGAATAGGTCTCGCATTTGCAAAAGTTTGAGCTATTGGCATTGTAAATGACAAACCTTTTATCTATGTGTTGGTTTTGAAAACAGATAACTAAATGGTATTGTCATTTACAATGCCAATAGCTTAATCTCTCGCATTGTAAATGACAATGCCTTTTACTTATGTTTTTAAGAAAAAAACAAATAAAACGCATTGTCATTTATAATACCAATAGCTCAGTGAGTTTATTTCTCGGAGAGCGGACAGGACTACAGGAGATCTGTGTGGAGAAGAGTGCGTCATGGGGTTTGGGTGTGGGGAACGGGAGTTGTGGTGCTTGCCACAGCTTGGAGCTTGGTTGGGCATACGAGGGGATTGTGTGGGCATGGTGGGGTTGGTTCTAGAGGGTAGGTGCAGGCGAGTTGCATGTTGCTGCTCAGAGCCAACGCAGACAAGGTGCAGGTGCTGCTGAATGTGCCCCGGTGTCTGAAAACGTCACCGGGCCCAATGCAGCACATGTGCGTGGGACCCAACTTTTTTAGCACAGTGGACGCCGTCCACCCTATGAAAATGGTGAGTGGAACCGTCTACCCTTCAATTGTGCCCTGTATACAGGCTCCACACACACACGTGTGCATACATGCACACATTGATGGAGTGATACATGCACAACAACAATCTTTTTGGATGCTGCAGGTTGGAAAGGAAAGCTTTTTTTTTGTAGAGCACAAAACAATTTAAATGTTGGTAAATTAGCTGTGCAAATATTTCAGAACATATCAGATTAAGGAAAGCACGGGAGGTAATCAACCACCGATTCACCATCCTCTGCATGGCCATAGTCTTTATCAAGCATTGCAAGGGCCCTGGAGTCTGCGCTGAAAATCTACACCCTCCAGGTATGATGGTTGTCTTGTTTGGGGCACGCCAGAGGACGCAGAAGTCACCCTGAGCAGAGCCAGCATAGCAAGCCAGAAGGCCTCGACTCTGAATGGAAACAGGAGTGAGACAATTACCTCAATAGAGAGGAGGACTGCTGCTTCTAGTGGAGCTTTCTGTGTTTTTGGCGGGAAATTGCTTTGGCAGATGGTTCCCTGACAGAAGAATTACCTGTGGGTGAAGGAGAACATGCAAGCATCTCCAAACGGGACTTAGCCAGAAACATCTTGGTCTCCAGTGTAGTGTAGTTCCTATTATCCCAATAGGCTCTGCGCATTGGAATAATATCTTCAATAGTATAGACCTAGGGCAGAGGTTAACTAGGTCTTCTACCGACAATATTAGACTTAAAGTTTTGTGTTTGCCAGCTAGCTCAGAGTTCACTAGAAACTTTCTCGAATAGGCAAGGAGGATTTCAACCTCCCTGGATAGACAAGAAGGGATTTAGTTTCTGACAACCATAGAACATGACAACTTTGCTCTCCCCTAATCAAGAGTGTATCTCTAGAGTCGTGTGAAAACAAAAGACAACTTATTTTACTCAGTCAGTTCAGTGCATTCTTAGTTTCACCAGATTGTAGAGAAAAGGAAGAGACGGGCGTGTTCAATAAAAGATGTTATTTATTGATCAGTCTCCTTTCTCATACAAGAGAAATGAATCGCTATTATTGTAATACTTATAGTTAAGTAAAGTGCATACAGTAAAGACAGAATTATAAAATAATACTGTAAAAGCATTGATATGGTTTCTGAGCCATATGATACTTTAAAATGGATAAAATAGATACATACATATATACATTTGACTAATCATACTCAACTGGTGCTTCTAACCACGCCTACCCCAGTGTACCTGACCTAAGCCTAATACGTGGGCGGGAGTAGATAAGTAGCAGTTTAAGTTACGTTTGTTTTGCCAAGGGACTGACTCGAGAATTCTCTGCAAAGGGTTTATTCAGTTCTGTACCTGAGATCTGGAATGGTGGAGGGCTGGTATCTCTTATCCCAGGTCTTGATATTCCAGCTGCCTGCGAGGGCTGCTTGGAAGCGCCGGAGCTGGATTTCTCAGCAGGAGAAAGGCAGCGTCTCGTTCTCAGCGCGTCAGGAAGGCGGGGCAGCGCCTGTGGGCTTCGCTCTCTGCTGGGCTCCTCGGCACGTCTCGCTGCTCCAATCTCGTCACCACCGCATGTGTTTGCTTAAGGCAATGTCGGTAATATTTATACCTGAAAGGTGCCGAGATTGACGTAAGGATGGACATATATACGTCAATAAGGATGTCATATGAACGGGCTCGTTCGCACATTCTTTTGCTGAAGTTCTCGGTGAAATCAAAACAATGGCTATGGGAATTTCCCAGGTCGCTGTAGGTTTGATTTGTTTTGAGAACTCCGTATGCCTTATCAGGGGCTGGAGGAATATCGCTTGTCTAATTAGATGGCATGCGTTATGACCTAATCAGATAACGCGCTTCTGTGCCGTGGTGTGGCTTAATCAGATAACGGTTTTTGCACCGTTGGATGGCTGCTAGTTAATTATTAACCAAACCAGGGTCAGGAATAGGGGAATCGATACAGTACCTATAGGAATACATCACACCCACTCCACGTAGACTATGTCCATATTTACAAATCTAGGCATAGTGAAACCAGTAGCGCTTGTGTATACCGTACCACCCCAAAATACATTCATATGTATTCTGAAAATTGGAATTATGAAATATACGAAACACAATCACATGTACTATCACGTGTACTATATGCACAAGCAGTCTAATAACGCTAAACACATAACGCATATTTTTAAATTCAGCATGAATAAATGCGAAAATCACACATGAAATGGCTCTTAATACAGAAAAAAAGTGCGAGACCATTTCATCACAATCATAAAGTTTTGTATGAGAGCGCTAGAGGATAGCTAATGTCTCGTGACTACCTAAAATAGAAATTCAGTTCTCTAAGAATAATGTCTACTTTAAGCAGAAGATAAGTGTCCCCAAAAATCGTAAATATTTTGGAATTGGGGAAAAAGGTTCTTGCAGTCTGAACAAACTGATGAGAAAAATTTTCATATCGCTTTTTTTTTTTTTTTTTAAAGTTGAAGGCCAAATTCAGGATGTAGGGAACTTCGAGTGCTAGTCTGCTCAAAGTTATTCCTGCTGCTCTGGTGAAAACATCATATCATTTAGACTGTTGAAAAAACTGTCAACAGCTTCTTGCGTAAGTTCCACTAACTCGGAAAAAGTTGTTACCATGCATTCATGAGCCTGAGCATGATTGCCTCCATTGATGTTTTGATCAGCATAGCTGACTGAAGGTCGTACCTGATTGATGCTGCTTTCATCTTGTACTTCACTACCCCTCAATCGTAGTGGTGAAGTCTCCACGAATGCCGTCATCAGGATTGGTAGCCGCTGGGGACAGCACAATGCATGAGCCGTTACCTGACCCAACAAGGTATCTGCGTCCATTGGCACATCCGATTGTAGTGCCAGACAGGTGTCCAACACGCATTCTTCACCGCATAGCAAGCACCTTAATACAAGCATAACACAACTTTGCCACATTGGTTTAAATGAGAGAGACTAAGTCATGTTCAGGTTCCGAAGCCGTGCTAGTCCAAGGACTTTAGTTATGCGGTCCCGGTAGCCAATGGCTAGGATCATTTCTTCCCTTGTCGCAGGTGTTTTGTCTGTGACATGGTTTGCCATAGCGAAATAACAGGATCAAAAATAGGAAGCCTGCCACTAGTCCCAAAAGGAGAGGAAGTCCGCCAAAAATTGAATGGACAAAGTCCGGAAAAATACCCAGGATGGCTTTGAATGGAGTTAAAGCACCCGAAAACACTGCTTTAAATACACTGGAGACACCAGTGGTATCAGAAATATTTAAGATTTCATTCAGTATTTCTGCGAAATGTATGGGGGAATTAGTTGATAATAATGAATGAATCTCTTCTGTTGTCCTTGCAACTTGGAGATCATATGTTTCTTTTGATGACGTGAGCCTAGTCGGCGTCTGTAGGAGCACAGTCTTCATTCTGCTTAAAGTATCTATTCGAATAGAAGCAATTTTCAAATCGGGCCATAACCTTGCCTCCCTGTCTGGAGAATCGTTCGGGAACAATACTCGTTCACAGCACATGACCTTCCTAGTCACGGTTATGAGATAAGGTTTTCCGGGCAGCAAACTACAACATCTGCGATCTACTATTAGAATGTAACTCCCGTTCGAGAGTCTCCTAAAGAATGGTTCTATTTGTGTTGCAGGTGTGCCTAGCTGGTAACATGAAAGGTTATTTGAAGTCCCTTCACAGGCTCCATGCAAGCTAATACCCTGACACAGAAGTGTACCGCTTAGTGATTTTGCACAATTATTGCCACTGAGAAACACTTTCTGGCCTTTATTACTGACACATTCGTGTGTATACGGCAAATTCCATATTGACTTAATGTATCCTTTACCCAACCTTTCATACTGGCCTGCCTGTATATATTTTTGGCAGAATTGAAACTGGAAAGTAGTTATCGGAATATTTATTATTCCATGTATTATCCATTCAATGACAGGTCGTTCTGACATTGTCAATGGTAATCTCTCAAGTCTTTCAATGCTCAGAATTGTATAGTCAGCACCCTTCTGTGCCAAACTGATTTGTTTATCAGTAAGGTTAAAGATATTAAATAATGACGTTGTGTTGATTAAACGCCAAGGCACATAGCCAGAACGCAGATTTTGTAACGTCCAGCCAAGCTGTACAATAGAACGCAATTGGGACTGACCGTGTTGTAACATCAGTAAGTCTTGCGATATTATATCGATTGCTGAAGACACAATGCTGTCCAGAGAATATATTCTGGAGGACAGAGTCATTAACCCATTGTCCACCACAGAAAGTGATTTTTCCAAATTAATACGGTCAATTTCCCGTATTTTTTCTGCTGTCTCAATTTGAGTTACTTTCCAAACTTCGTTATAAGCTGCATATATAGAGGCCGCTATGAAACGTTTTTGACGCTGTTTGCGTGGTCCCAATATGAAATCACGCAAGTCAGCACCTCCTGTAAGTAAAGTTAGGTGTTGCTTAATTTCAGCCAGTGTGGACGTTTGTAGCCATTGAAGGCAGAGCTTGCCCACGCTGTAGGTGGTTACTATCCCTGGATGTTGTCTTTGGGAATATCTAGGGTCTGGCCTGGTCAATTTGAACCCCTGTATTTTGTTCAGGAATCTGTCTTGACAGTTATTTGTGTCTGTGGGCCAGATCAACCATTGTTTCCATTCAGGATGTGTTCTGTTTTGGTTAAATATATGGTTTACGTCTATCTCATCATCTATAGAACTATTACTGCTGACTGTTGGTTTTGGAATAGACGGTTTGTTTAAGTCTTTGATTTTGGCTAAGCCAAGACAGGTAGTTTGTTGAATAGTGTCATTCAAAAATATAATTTGTTCTGGGATCATGCAGGCTCTAAACAATGATTCTATACCTTGTACTTGCCAATCTTTTGTACCCCAAACAGTTTTTGTTTCAATGTTACTGTTCCAGAAATCAAAACCAAATGTATTCATTTGCTCAAAAAATGAATCTGAATATATCAATTTTGTGTTGGTAAGCATGGTCTTCATACCTGTCTTATTTGACAATTTGAAATAAAATGTTTCTGCATTACTTGTGTTAAACCCTGAAAAGTATGAATATTTATCATAAAATGTTTTCGAGCTATCTTTTGGAGGAGTAGCACAATGTTCCCATTGGTTATAATTTAAAACATTTCTAGGTTGTGCAGGTTTATGGAGATAATGGTTACCATAGTGGTTATAGCAGAACATTTGATCATAATTAGACGAACCCTGCAAATAATCATGTTCTGTAAATTTAGCAGACATCACAAGATCAGACATCATATCATTAATACTTTCAAAGTCCCAATCATCAGCAAATGTGCTTGGTTTTACAAAGTCACTCAATGAGATCTTGAATTGGTGTGGATACTTCAGGATTTCAACTGGACCATAGATTTCATAATCAGTTTTGTCCCATGCTACACCGCCTGGTATAGGATTGGCTGTGAAGTTCACTGAAGAAAGTTCTCTTTTCTCGATGTGTGAAGATGTGTGTGGTTTAAGGACCAAGTTTATTTTCTGGCTTGCTGTGTCCATTTTAGCATATTTTCCTTCAATAAAATGTCCCAAGCATAGTACCATGATGAGCCAAAGAATGAGGATAAATGCACCCAAGGCCACCCAAAATTCAATCCATGGAGAAATCAGATAGGTTTCTTTCAGCTGTTGAAGAAGTTCCTTAGCTTTATCTTTAAAAGTTTTTGTTGATGGCTGTTTTTTTGCTTCACTCAGGTCTTCAGATGAATCATCGAAGTTGATGAAGTAGCCGGATGCTGTTCTGTCAATTGTTCCAATTGCTTTTGGATTTTGCTTTGTTTCATTAGCAAAGTCTGCAGTTACATCATCATAGGTTGTTGTTTCTTGATGAAAAGCTTTGATTTGGGTTTTAAAAGGTTCAAGTTCCATTGCTTTGTTGCATAGTCCTTGTTGATTCACTGTAGATTTGCCAAATGTGATCAGTTTTCCAGTTTGAGCCTCTGTATTCGTAGCAAACATTGGTGTTCTGCTACTTCTTGGGAGTCCACTTGGCCTACTATTTGTTATCGGCCACATGATTGTGGTTTAACCAGGTCGATGGATATGACTCGGTTCTCCTTTTTACCAGCAAGGGGCGGTAGTACTACTGATCTTGTCCCGTTGATAGACAAGACAGGAACTGCTTTTCTGTAAGAAGGCCCAAATTCCTTCTTTACCGCGATCTTTTCTCTGACTAGATCCCCGACTTTTGGAATCCAGACAGGCCTTGCTGGGACAGGTGGTTTCTCTTCAATGGTTGTTGGCTGTTGTTTCAACTTTATGTTGCTCAGGTCTTTTCTTGTTTCATTTAAGTCCTGCAAAATAGCCAAACGATCTTTGATATCAAAGCTTTTGTCTTTAACCACTGAAGTCTGACTATCAAGATCTTGGAACATCATTCTAGTCCCGAACAATAGTTCGTACGGACTGAACCCTTTCAGAGAATTCCTCGGCAGGTTATTTAGACTATGTTGGACACTTATTAAATGTTTGACCCACCCAGCTCCTGAACCTAAAACCTTTTCCGTTATAGATTGCTTTATGTCTTTGGTTTTTTCTTTACACCATCCCGTATCCCTCAGGAAGGAAGTGAGAAGAGTCCCGCTATGCAATGCTCATTTGGCCATGCTTCCCTATAAGCTTGGGGGCTAAAGGGAATACATTATTCAAAACGTAGCATGCTCCTAGCGTATATGCCATTATAGACTTGCAAATCTTTTTATAACAGTCCAGACGTCAGCCGAGCGCTGGGGTCTACATTATAAGTGAAAATTAGTCTTTTTATGTTAATATGACGCTTTTCATGATGGGTACTTTCTTATTGTTGTTGTTTATCTGGAGCGAAATGCCATGGCAATAGTCCTCCTCGCTCGCCACTGCGATCTCTGTTACAGTCTGGGCAGTTTTTTACGAAAATATGATGATGCAGGCTCATGCCTGGCCACCAGTACACTGATTGTAATTCTTCCAGAGAATCTTTTTGCTTAAGGTGTCTGAGACCCTCACCCATATGTGCGTCTGCTATTAACAAGCCTCTCCTGTCCGTGTTTGGAATTACTCTATCCCCCACTCCAGGGATTCGAGCAAAAGGGACTGAGTTTGCATCGATTATGTATGTATAATTGAGTGGATAATTGATCGGTAGCGCTGAGCAGTCGCCTTTTGATGACGTTTTCACCGCCAGCACAGTTTCACCGTCAATGTGTTTTACTGCACGCTTTTTTGTAGCTACGGAAGCCGATTTACTTGCTACCGCTGTGGCTGTCTCAGCCAATGAATTCCCTGCAACGTGAACGCCATCACGCTGATGACTCAGTGAATGTATCACGTGAGTTTTTGGTAGTTCTTTCTGTAAAAGAACTACTTGTTCCCAGAGCACTTTTTGCTTTATTGTTGCACCTGTGTCATCTTTGTAACCGTTTTTAATCCATTTCTGTAAGTCGTTATTGTATGATTTGACGCAGTAATACGAATCGCACACTATAAGTGTCGGGAATTCGCGATCGGCATTATCGAGCGCCATTTTCAATGCTATTATTTCAGTTTGTTGTTCTGAATTATTTTCCACTGAGTGTGTTTTTGTAAGTAGAGGTCTTAATTTACCTCCGCGCCACACTTCTTTTACAATTTCGCACGTGGCGTTGTAAGCCAGCTCTCCCCAAACTGAGGGCTGAGCATGTCCGTCTGTATATATTACACAGGCGTATTGTCGTAAAGGCAGAATGTCGATTGGCAGAGGGTATTCTCTCTCATATTTTAGAAATTGTAATTCTTTCATTTCCGGGTCAAAATAGTATTTTACTTTGTCTGTAGCAACAGAATTTACCCATTGTACCCATTCTGGATTTAGTGCAGTTGTCGGTAAATTACATGGTGTTGTTAATGCCTCAAAAGCTGATTCTGCTGTTCTGACTGTAACCTGTCTACCGTCTGCTTGGCATTTTTCCTTTGCTACAGCTGTTTGAACCGCATGAACAATGCTTTCCTTTATGCTGAACCTTTTTTCAGCTTCTGTGTACAAATGTGATTTGTATGCTATTGGTACCTTCTCTCCCTCATTAGAGGTCAGGTATGTGAATCCGCATCTTCCTGGGATGACTCGAATCACAAGGTTGCGTGTATTGTCACGTGTTTGTAATTTTGTTTTAACTAACATATCTGTTTGTAAAGATCTCAAAATTTCTGTGTGTTTTTGAGTCCAATTGATTCTTTTAAAATCTGGTTTTATAAGATCATAGAGAGGTTTAATTCTCTCTGCATAATTTATAATGTAAGTTCTTCCGAAATTTAGGAAGCCTAGAATTGATTGTAAGTTTTTCAGTGTTCTAGGTGCTTGGATTACAGCACATTTCTCTAGGAAATTGTCAGCCAGGCTTTTGCCTTCACTTGATAGTTCATATCCTAAAAACAGGACTGTTAGGTGGGCAATCCTTGACTTTTTAAAGTTGAATTTGTAACCCTCTGCTGCGAACCCAAGTATTATGGTGTTCACTCTTTTCAAGTGAGTATCCAAGTCATCATCTGTTAGATAGATGTCGTCGACATAAGATAATGCCTCGTCATCATATGTTTGTAGTAATTCTGTTACTCTCGCTGAGAATAATCCTGGGCTGTTCTTGAACCCCTGGGGCAAACAACAGAATTTTTTTTTGCGTGCCATTTATTGAGAACGCCGTCAAATATCTGCTCTCTGGTGCTATATTTTGACAAAAGAATCCATTAGAAATGTCTAATGTGGTTTTGTATTTTTTGCGCACTATGTTATTCATTAGTGCAGCACTGTGCGAGTTTTGTACTGCAAATGTTTTGCAACATGAGTTAAGGTGTCTGTAGTCCAAAACAAGACGATATGAATTGTCTGGCTTGGAGACAGGAAACAAAGGGTTGTTCATTTGTGAGGTGCAAGTTTCAATCACCCCCTGGTATTCAAGTTGATCTAGGATCTCTTTTACCTGTTTTTTAGCTTCTTGCTTAATCGGGTACTGCCTCTGTGCAGTAGGTTGTGATTTTAGCTGGATTTTGTGAGGAGGAGAGTCCTCATCCCATCCCACATGATTTTTATATAAGGCAGGGGCTTGAGCTACTGCCCACTTTCTTGCAAGTGTATATTTTTTATGAATTGGAATATGGTTTGAGAAGGCAGGCATAATTATTTCTTCGCCATGTGGGCACTCCCTGACAAACTCTGGAGGCCAGTCTCGTTCAGCTAGAAGGATGTCATAGCCCTTGGAGAGATTATCCCAAAATAGACCCCTTATTTTTCTAGTCTTATCCCCCTCTATACGCAATGTTATTTCATATATTTTATGAGGTTTGCTAACTCTGGTATCTGCAGTTTCCACCTGAATGTATTCATTCGTGTCCACTGTCTCCAGATGATTCATAAGGATCTTGCGAGCTATGCTCACTTCTGCTGCGCTGTCTAGCATTGTCTGAGCCCATTCTCCGTTTTTCAGCTGTGTCCTCAGTATTCTCGGCATTGTTAATTACTTTAATACTGGCTACCTTCTTTTTTGGAAATTGTAATTTTTTATTCAGATGAGCAGGTTCTTTGTCTTTGGACTTGACATGCTCTTCCCTGTGTTCTGATCGTCCTCTTCTTTCCGATTTCTGTGAGGAAGTCTGAAAAGATTGAGAGGGACGTGTATCAATATCTTGATATCTATCAGGTTTTTTTATATTATCCCTATTTCTAAGGTTGTATTTTTTCACAGAGGGCTCCCTTTGGGGAGACTTGCGTCCTTGGTCAGGAGATCTTTCTCTCCGCCGAGGAGACCTTCCTCTGGACTGGAATCTTTTTTCTTTAGGATTGGATTCTTCATTTCAATCCTAGCTCTTTTTTTGAATGTTTAAATTATTTTTAATAAATGTCTGTTCAGGACTTTCAACTAGTTGGGGTTTCACTGGTATTCCACCCAAACTTTCTCTTCCTAGTTCTTCATAGGATTTTTCTATGATTCTGGCAATTGCAGATGGTTGGTCTGCTATATTTGTCTCTTTTAACCTCTGGCGAATCGCCACATTTGCTGCTTCTCCCTTTATGTTGGCTAATAATATTGCAGAGACCTGCTTGAAGTCTTTCAGTAATTTCATACCGAGAGTTAAAGCGGGTTCTGGACCGTATTCATCTTGAATCTGTTTTAGCACATCTGGATTTACTGACATGGATGGTACACCATGTGTTTTTGTGTAAATGGAAGCAAAGACTGTTCCCCAAGTGTCACAGTCCTCCACATGTGGTGCGATTCCCATTGGAAGACAGATAGTCAGAATCCTATGTTTCTCAACAGGGGTGGTATCTGGAAACACCGCCTCTATTTGAGTGATTTTTTGTGCTAGCCAGAAAGGAATTTGTTCCCGTTTTGTGGGTACTTTACCTAGACAGGACTGTATGTTCTGTGGTGTAATTTTATTTGTGTTCCCCTGATGAGTGATCAGCTGTGGAATTTTAATTGCTGGTTGGATTGTTGAAGTCCGCATTACATATTGGACTAATTGTCTATGTATTTTTATTAATTGTTTTAGGTGTGCTAAAAGCTCTGGTGCAGGCATTTCTTCAATGTCTGGATGTGGTGTGTATCCGGCTAAGACCGGCCACGTTGCTCCTGGTCTACCTAGTGGACCGAGCCTGGTGATGTGATTATTATGTTTTAGGGCGCCATGAAACAAGAGCAGGTGCTCTTGGAATTTGAGTGGTATTTCCACCTCCTCGAAAGGAATGTACTCATTAGGAGGTTCCTCTATTTTGTAATAGTGGAAGTCCTTTGTTACAGCGTTTGCTGCTGGAAAGTTTATCCATGAATAGAATACCTCTGTCTGCCGATATTCGTGTGCCTCGATTACGAATATGACTGTACCACCTCTCGGTGTCAGCCCATTTTCTATAAGTTTTAAAGTTATAGATTACCTTATGTTGACCGGGATGAGTATTGCCTCCGGGTCCTTTTGCAGCAGAGTATTGTCTGCTACTAGGAGTTCAGCTGCTATTCTAACTGTCTCCCTTTCTTCTTCACTTTCTGTCATTTTACTGACAGGAAGGTTATTCTGTTTGTTTGCAGATCAGGTTTCTATGGAAACAAAGATTAGATGCACAATATTTTGGAACAGTGTATCCTTCAATGTTGAATAAACCAAGAACCATACATAGGAGTCTCCTCCTGCGAGGTTTGGCGGATATGACCTTTCACCCACTCCAGACGTCTTTGGAGTATTATGGGAAAAAAGGGGTCTGTGTGAAAAAGCACGACTGAGTTACTCTAATGTCTTGCGTTAGTTTTATCGCCTATCCAAACAGTTGGGCGCCATGTAGTGTAGTTCCTATTATTCCAATAGGCTCTGCGCATTGGAATAATATCTACAATAGTATAGACCTAGGGCAGAGGTTAACTAGGTCTTCTACCGACGATATTAGACTTAAAGTTTTGTGTTTGCCAGCTAGCTCAGAGTTCACTAGAAACTTTCTCGAATAGGCAAGGAGGATTTCAACCTCCCTGGATAGACAAGAAGGGATTTAGTTTCTGACAACCATAGAACATGACAACTTTGCTCTCCCCTAATCAAGAGTGTATCTCTAGAGTCGTGTGAAAACAAAAGACAACTTATTTTACTCAGTCAGTTCAGTGCATTCTTAGTTTCACCAGATTGTAGAGAAAAGGAAGAGACGGGCGTGTTCAATAAAAGATGTTATTTATTGATCAGTCTCCTTTCTCATACAAGAGAAATGAATCGCTATTATTGTAATACTTATAGTTAAGTAAAGTGCATACAGTAAAGACAGAATTATAAAATAATACTGTAAAAGCATTGATATGGTTTCTGAGCCATATGATACTTTAAAATGGATAAAATAGATACATACATATATACATTTGACTAATCATACTCAACTGGTGCTTCTAACCACGCCTACCCCAGTGTACCTGACCTAAGCCTAATACGTGGGCGGGAGTAGATAAGTAGCAGTTTAAGTTAAGTTTGTTTTGCCAAGGGACTGACTCGAGAATTCTCTGCAAAGGGTTTATTCAGTTCTGTACCTGAGATCTAGAATGGTGGAGGGCTGGTATCTCTTATCCCAGGTCTTGATATTCCAGCTGCCTGCGAGGGCTGCTTGGAAGCACCGGAGCTGGATTTCTCAGCAGGAGAAAGGCAGCGTCTCGTTCTCAGCGCGTCAGGAAGGCGGGGCAGCGCCTGTGGGCTTCGCTCTCTGCTGGGCTCCTCGGCACGTCTCGCTGCTCCAACCTCGTCACCACCGCATGTGTTTGCTTAAGGCAATGTCGGTAATATTTATACCTGAAAGGTGCCGAGATTGACGTAAGGATGGACATATATACGTCAATAAGGATGTCATATGAACGGGCTCGTTCGCACATTCTTTTGCTGAAGTTCTCGGTGAAATCAAAACAATGGCTATGGGAATTTCCCAGGTCGCTGTAGGTTTGATTTGTTTTGAGAACTCCGTATGCCTTATCAGGGGCTGGAGGAATATCGCTTGTCTAATTAGATGGCATGCGTTATGACCTAATCAGATAACGCGCTTCTGTGCCGTGGTGTGGCTTAATCAGATAACGGTTTTTGCACCGTTGGATGGCTGCTAGTTAATTATTAACCAAACCAGGGTCAGGAATAGGGGAATCGATACAGTACCTATAGGAATACATCACACCAGCTTCCTACTGGTCTTCAGATACAACAGAATTACAGCATCTTCTACTCACTACTACTACTACTGTTATGACGTAAGATGGGAATACGGGGGAAGGGGGAGACTTAGGAGAAAATGTCATTAATATAAAAGGTGTGGCCTACCACCAATCTAGCATTAACAAATGAACAAGTGATGAAGTTAAGCTACTTGATCTCCAGAGTAAGCTACTGAGGTTTTGATCAAGCATGTATAAAGACAATATTATCCATCAAAGTTTGAATAATTATCAAATGCAAAGCAAAAAAAGTATTAAGTAGTTATTATAATTGCTGAGCACAGTAATTCCAATGAGGGCTGTGAAGGTTAGAACTTTTTGTAAGGCTGATCATCCTGACTCCTTCATTGTATATGTTTCTTCATGACATTGGTTCTTGAAGAACGAGATTCAAGTAACGCATGGAACACCATAAAACTGTTCAGACTAACCACCATCTACCACTCTACCACTTAGACACTCTTCACATGAGCCCTTGTGCTGGTTTATGGCCCTGAGGTGACGTGGTCCTAGTGGAGAGTGGTCATTTCGAAGAGCAGGTTCAAAAGCCAGTCTCCTGGACATCTTCACGCATAGCAAGTCCACTTTTAATATTCATTAAGCACAATGTTAATGTTAGACACATTCTTCTAATGATTTACTCAATAGAAAGGTAACTCATGAACAAGAAAGGTGAATCAACAAGCAGCGTGGGTGGCAAAAACCAGATCAGGCAGGCGCACACAGGGTGAGTGTGAGTGGTACACACCCATGCAGCTTTTAACCCTGTGGTCCCTCTGCGATGATGCAGCAAACATGTCACCCAACACCACCCTAACAAAACTCTGGGGAATGTAGCTGGTCTCAACAATATGGTCTAGGCCTTTTTGTTACCACAATTAATCAGCTGGCCCACTATTTTTCCCCCTGTCTCACACTAAATAAGGGTTAATACTGTACAGACGAGTCTTTCCTTCATGGTATCTGTGTACAATTTTTCTTGTACAATTATGTTTCCAGGGCATATCCAGGCATGTCAATGCGCAACAAAATGAACCAGAGTCCATCGTTGTAGAGCCAAAATGTGAAGACGGCTGCAATCTAATGGTTAATTCCCATATTTGACCTATACAGGGAGTCAGTACAAGGCCAGCACTATTGTTTTCCATTTTAAGAAAAGGCAATCAGTGCTTGGGACACAGCTTAGGAGTTCTATGCACCTGCTGCAGACATCTGTGCACAATTTGGAGCCAGAGATGAGATCCTGGCAGGTTGATGTCAAAAATTCATATCCATCTATGAACAATCAAAAACCAAGTCTATGTGGGGCCAGTGGTTGTCTACAAACTATCCGATACACATAGACCCTAGCGCTTCGAGTGTAGACCCTAGCGCTTCGAGTGTAGACGCTAGCGCTTTGAGTATAGCTAGCAGTCATTTTCTGTACTCTGGGAAGCAGGGGCAGCGAAGGCAGCAGGCCAGCAGCTACGGGTTTCAAAATCGACATGCATGAACAACTGTGCAGTGCAATGTAAAAACCACCGAGGCTCGCAAGATTAAGTTATTGAAATAGGAGCTATGGAGTTTGCACAAACAACAGTTCTTTTTCCTTTCTAGGAGCAGGGTTGAGTCCTCTGTAGCTGATGAGACTTAACAGAAGCTAGCAGTGTAACTAAATGAGGCCCTTAATCCTGTGAGAAATATTGAGAAAGCAGGGCCAGGCATAGTACGGCTTTCAGTTTTGTCGGGGCGGCACCTTTGGTCTGTCATAATGGATTAATTTTTCAATATTTCTACATTTCTTATGTGCAGAACTTAATCAAGCCAGGCTGGGAGCCGATCGAGCCATTAGTGTTATAAACCCATTATAAGCCGCGGCTTGCCTAAGATTCTGAACTCGGCTGTATCTTTGCGTGAAAGTCCATGCCTGTTGCTTTCGCATTAATGAAGATCGGGGCGCACCTGTCCTGAGACTGAACCATCACCCCAGCTGCCAGCGGCGACTCTGCTTCGTGCCAGGAAGGCGGGAGTCCCTCCGCGCATGCGTCCTCTGCCGCAAAAAACAAAAACAAAGAGCCGGAGGAGGCCGGCATGAGCTGTGATGCGGGGCTCCCATTCCTGAGGAAGAGCCCAGCGGTGGCGGCCAGATGGAGGAGAGCCCCGGTTTCCAGGAGGGGGCCAGGTGAATGAAGGAAGGCAGCCGAGGCCGCCAACGGCAGTGTGGGTCTCCCAGGAGTCCAGGGAAGCCCCGCAGGAGAAGCTCTGCCACCACAGAGGGAGTCCCCGGAGAGCAGCCCGGTAAGGTCAGAAGGGCTGGGGGGGTCCATAGGCACTTAGTTAGTGTCGACCGCGGCCCTGTAAGGCTAGTGGTGCAGAGTGGTCCCGCCAGAGCCGGTGACTGAAAGCTTGGTTGGGTGCATTGTGGGCACCGTGAAATGTGCACGCGTCACGGACATCCCGAGTACATCCCGAGTTGAGTGCGCATAAAAACAAAAGTGAAACCAGCTGTACATCTTCAACAATGAAAGTTAATTAATGGTGACGGCTCGCAGAGCATGCTAGCGAACATTTGGCGCATTCACATTTCCAGTCTGATGCGCTTGCCACTGTCTTGTCTCCCTTCCGAGGCAAGTCACTAGCAATAGATCTCGCTGGCGACAGCGCTTCGTGCTGCGGTCGCCAGGCGAGACCTAAAAAAAATATTGTAATTAAAAATAGAAGCTGATGCACTTATAAACCTTTTGCGCCAATTACCAATTTACAACAGATCAGTTTGAAGTATTTAGCACCACATATTTAAAATCTTTCATTCAGTTATCCTGAAGTTGCTTGGTGGCACCCTAAATTTGACATTCACATTTTTGGGCCTGACTCAGAGTTTTGCGGATGGGTTACTCTGTCACAAATGTGACAGACATCCTCTCCACCTTATTACAAGTGCCATGGGATGTAATGCACTTGCAGTAAGACAGATGGGATGAGTGTCACACTTGTGCCAGAGTAACTCACCACCAAACCCTAAATCAGGAGCTTGATCTTTATTAGTCCCTGTTAGTGATCATATGGATGTTTTAAAGGCAACATTCATATTTTTCTAAATATAGTAATCATAGTGTTTCTCCTTTTGCAATTGAGTTTCTAACCCCATGTAATGTAGTAATTCTACCAATGTGTCCTGGCCAGTGCAAAAATAGGAAAATAAGATAAAGCCGTTATTTTTGCCCTTATCAGTGCAAACGTTAAGCAGTAAACACAAGAAGAAAACACTTTAAAATGTGATCTACAGCTGCCTTATTGACTCCTGACTGATAATAAAAGTAACAAAGGAAGAAAGTCCATGCTATAAACGAATGAAGATGGTTTCATATAAAATTCTTATGAGCATCATGTCCAGACCTCTGCAGAATCTTAAGGTGTGTACAGATGGCCGGTATTATTTTCTGGGAAGGGTAGCAATCCTATGACTTGTTAAAAAAGAACTTTCCAGAAACTCTTCCATACTAAATACGCAATCAATGATTTCACTTAATATTTTGCTTTGCTTCACTTGTGCATTTGGTTTTGGCCAATACACCATCACATATTCGGTTCCCTTCCTGATACACCTTATTTACGCTGGGTAGATCGTAGATTTGACCAATTCACCAAGCATAGCCCTTGTCACATTTGTTTCACTACTGGGAAATTAAATTCCATTTTTTCTTCTCTAGCTATAACTAATGTTTACAAAAACTATTATTAACAAAGCATCATCCCTGCCTCTCCTGGAACCCGCGGAGCTCGCTGAGAGTTTTGTGGACTATTATGAAGGGCTGTACGCACCCCGGGAGTGCCTGGAGGCTGAGGTAGTTCAGCGCTTCATAGATGACCTTCCACCGAGGGCAGTTACAGATGAGGTGCGGGACCTCCTGGACCGCCCATTGACGGACGAGGAATTGGCGACGGCACTGGGCGAGTTGAACCCGGGCAAGGCGCCTGGTCCGAACGGGTTCCCCAGTGAATTCTTCCGACGTTTCGTGACTCAATTAGGTCCCCATTATCGACCGGTGGTGGAGGAGGCCTGCGAGGGGGGGACATTTCCCCCGGATTGGCAACATGCAGAGGTGGTGGTCTTCTTAAAACCTGGGAGGCCCCCGGAAGACCACGCGTCTTACCGCCCGATATCCCTAATTAATGCTGAGGCGAAGATCCTGGCCAAAGCCCTAGCCAATCGACTTAAGCCGCATATAACGGATTTGGTCCACCCAGACCAGGCCGGCTTTATGCCGCAGCGGACTACCCGGCATAATATCAGGAGAGCCCAGGTCGCGATATCAGCCTCGGTGCGATTGGGGATGCGGGCGGCGCTGCTTCTGGCCGACATGGACAGGGCATTTGACTCCCTAAGCTGGACCTATTTATTTGCCTTGTTGGGACGCCTGAACCTCGGCCCGCGTTTTTTGGCTTATATCAGGCTGCTCTACACCGATCTCACGGCCGCGGTACGCGTGGGGAGAGGGGTGTCTCGCCCGTTCCAGGTCCAACGGGGGACGCGGCAGGGGTGTCCCCTCTCCCCGTACATGTTTGCGCTCGCCATGGAGCCTCTTGAGGCGTGGGTGCGCATAGATGCCCAGCTTAAAGGATTCCAGTGGTCGGCGGGCCGCGCGGATCGAATTGCGCTCTACGCGGATGACGTGTTATTTTTTCTCACTGATCTTGACCGCTCTGGGCCACGGCTGCTGCGCATATTGCAGATTTTTGGCGAGGCGTCCGGCTTATTCATGAATCCGAGCAAATCCACACTGTGGACGTTGGGAGGCCCGCAGGCGGTGGGGGACTGGGCATCCGGCCTACAGCTGGCCGCGGACGGGGTGAAGTACCTCTGTGTTTTCTTGACAGAAGATGCGGCCCTATCCCAAGAACGTAACCTTACTCCTGTGTGGGACCGTACACATGAGGACTTGAAAGTATGGTCCAAGATGCCTCTGTCTATTATGGGATGGTCTGCCATCTTTAAAATGGTAGCACTCCCGCGCCTACTATATCAACTGCAGAACCATCCACATGCGGTTCCGCCTCGATGGCTTCAACGACTTAACTCGGCGCTGAGTGGCTTCCTGTGGGAGGGGGACGTGGCGCGAGTGGCCCTGCGCACGTGCTTCCTATCCACGTATACAGGGGGGCTGGCCACGTCGGATGTGCTGTCATATTATCAGGCCTCACACCTGATGATACTTAACGAGTGGTGGTACACCGATAGAAGCGATCCGGCTTACGCGGTCGAAAGAGCCCTAATGGGAACCGCGTCCTTACATACACTCTTATACTCGGCGCCGCTGAGACGGTCTCTTCCCGCTGCCACCCAGGTGGTTTTTCAGGTGTGGAGGCAGGCCCTGCGCCATATGGGCTGGTGGAACAGGCTCACCCAGGAAACCCCGTTGTGGAACAATGGTAGGCTGCCTCAGATGTGCACGTTGGTGGGTTTCCGGGGATGGGATGCGATTGGCATATCTACCTTGGGGGATGTTATGTCAGGCTGTGTCCTCAAGACATTTGAGACTCTGCGGAAGGAATTTGACATGCCCTGGACACAGTTTTACAGGTATCTTCAGTTTCGCCACGCATTACTGCCGTATGTGGCAGGTCTGGAGCAACTCCCTGAGTTTAGCCCGCTTGAAGCCAAATTATTTATGGGTGAGTTACCAGACAAAAAGCTGTCCCGCATTTACCAGACACTTGTGCGACATTGCTCCCCGGATCTGCAGCGCCTTAGGACCTCATGGGAACAGGATGTGGGCGAATTGGAGGAGGAAGACTGGGTGGAGGCCTTAGAGGGTCCTCAGGGGGCGGCGATCTGCACGCGCCTGCGACTCATCCAGTTCCGATACCTGCACCGCACCTACTACACCCGACAGCAACTGTGGAGAGCGGGCATGGTGAGGTTACCTGATTGTTTGCGCTGCGGGTTGGGGGTGGTACTCTGATACATACAGTGTAGGAATGTGGGGCGCTGCAGAGATTTTGGAACGGGGTTCTTAGATGCCTGGAGGAGGTTCTGGCCTGGGAGATCCCTCGAGACCCTAAATTAGTACTGCTTCATGTGATGGCCGGGGTGGGGGGTAATAGGCACAAGCGGCACCTACTGTTACTGGGATTAACGCTGGCAAAACGAGACATTGCGAGAGCATGGAAGGCGCCCCGGGCTCCACCGCTGGCGGCCTGGAAGAACGGGCTGGACTTTTGTATGGGGCTTGAACTACCAGTCTATGTGGCATGGGGCTGCCCTCGGAAACACTTTAAGATCTGGAAGTGATGGGCGGACTACCGGGGTCTGGAGTTGGACCCTCAACCAGAGGAGGCGTCCCTTCCAACTCTGTGAAAGATTGAACTCTACGACATCACGAATTGTAGACTGTGTATACATAGCGTATATTGTTGATCACCTATAGGTGCTGAACCAAGCAGGCGGCAGTACTCGGGGGGGTGGGGGTTTGTTGATTGGGGGGGTCTGTTGTGTACTTTCTTTATTCTCTTATCATTTACTGTAAATCACTGAGGTAGCTATTAGGACGATGATGATGGCGATTGACTCTGGGTTACAGAGCTTTGCATACATATGCATCTTCGGTCAATAAAATTTGTTTTAAAAAAAAACAAATGCATCATCCCTTCTGTGTTTGTAACGTCACTTACCTGTAGCACATTGTTCTCCTGTCCAGGAAGGTAAACACTGACACTTGTATGCACTTGTGACTTGATCCATCACACATTTCCCTCCATTAAGGCAAGGGTTGGGAGAACAGATACCAACTGTAAAATGATGAAATGGCACAAATTATTGGGAATGCAATCGGTTGAATTAAATGACAGATTCTCAAAATACTTTGTTTTACAAAAAAGGGTGAAAGGAGCATAAGGGGGTCTACTCTGCTCTCAGAGGCCGTACTCAGGTAATCTAAGGAGAGTGGACCACACCGGATACTATGCCAAAGTCTCACGGTTGTTATCCCGGAAACCCTAAACCCCTACTTGCCTCCAGCACTTTATATCATCTCCACTGGAGTAATTTGTGTGGGTGGCCCCACCATCGGGTTCTGCAATGGGGTACTCGCTTTCCCAGGTGAGTGATGCCTCCAACTGGAGGGAGTGTGTCTGATAATTAATACTGGTGGGATCTGTGCAATTAATAAAATTAACTCCTATGCCTGAAGACAGTTTAATATGGAGATAAAGGAATAGGGGTAAGGTTAAAAACAGAGGGTGGTGCAGTTGAGACGTATTATTTATCCTTGACAACAAGCAGAGTGACCAACCAGATCAGATACCTATTCGTCTTGGTATTAAGTTTAGTACATTAACGTACGTTCCCTCGTTTTTATATTCCTCAACAAATCATTTCTGCAGGTATATTGGCCTGCAACTTTTACTGAAAAAATGAAAAGGAAACTTTTTATTTTTATTTTTTAAACGCAGCCCATTTTCCTCTAAGGAAAAGAGACTACATTTCAAAATGAAAAACTGCTTTATTTAACAAGCATTTAAAATGCAATGGTCTCTGCATTATTAAAGGTAGAGCTATTGGCATTGCTCATTACCTTTTTTTTAAAATCATGAATAAATGGCATTGTCATTTACACTGCCAATAGCTTAATCGTTAAATAAATGGCATGTCATTTACAATGCCAATAGCTTAATCGCTCGCATATGCATGACCTATTGCATTTACACCCACACAGAGCCACACACACACACACACATACAGAGCCACCCACACAGAGTCATTCACATAGAGCCACCTACACAGAGCCACCCTCACACAGACAGAGCCACCCACACATAGAGCCACCTACAAAACAAGAAAAACTAGTGCAATCAGGGGGCAGAAGGCAAGAAAAACGAGTGCAATCAGGGGGCAGAAGGCAAGAAAAACGAGTGCAATCAGAGGAGCGAAGGCAAGAAAAACAAGTGCAATCAGGGGGCAGAAGGCAAGAAAACAATAGCTTAATCACTCGCAAATGCAAGACCTATTGCATTTGCACCCACACAGAGCCACACACACAAAGCCACCCACACACACATACAGAGCCACCCACACATAGTCATTCACATAGAGCCACCTACACCCACACAATCAATCAATCAATGAAAGATCTATATAAACACCAATATCTATATGGTTATGCAGTTTCGTCCTCTACATATTTGCCCATCAGAAAGAATCACTGCAGCTTTATTTAAAAACATGCCATGTTTTTGGCTTTTCAAATAATAATAACTATAAGACATATCTACCGTGTGAGCATCACAAACTGAATTATAGCTAGGTCCTTGAATGGGAGACTTTTACACTATGATACTTGTTGAATCGACCTCAGAAAGATGAGAGGCTGACGCAGCCCTTTATTGACTCAGAACTATGCAGTTCACAAGGCTGGCACTCTGCCCACAGATTGATCCTGCGGCTGCTTCCTTCTTCTGTGTCCAAATGGCACGGGGACACTGCTTTAATGTGTCACTAGCAACCGGAAATGCGCTCCTCAGAAGATTATTGCATAGGCAGACTACGTTACTCAGTTTATTTATGGGCCTTATCTGAACCCAGCACTGGAATAAGGTAGCAGGAACTTCCCTGTCTGAATTAATACTAAAGTGCTTACAACTCATTAACTTTATTATTGTGACTCTGATTATCTTCTTTTTACCACTTAAGTAGTAATTTATGGCTTCAAATTCCTGAAAACATACTTACACATTTAATCTAAATTACCACAAACAGCAACAATTGCGCTTGAAGTAAAATCAGGAAATTTACTATAAAAACACAGATTGTAAGTGACACAGAAAATGCATAATATAACTATTCCCAAAGCAATCACTTCCTTTACTCACAGAACCCATTTTAAGAAACATTGAGGGGATAGGGCGTGATCGAACACACCTCTTATCTGGTCCTACTGGCCCATACCATTCCTAGGCTGCCTATGGGCTGGTGCTGACCAAAAGAACATGTCCAAAGTTCGTATGAGGAGCCTCCAACATGTGAAAGAATTTCAACAACTCAGTCTTCAAGTGCAACTCTTCTTCACCTGGATTGACTACACAAATTTCGAAAACCAGAACATAAACCCTCGTCTAATATTTATTTGGTTTATTTTATAATATGTTCTTTAGTATGGCACTCCGGCTGCCAAGGTCGTATTTCAGAGTACTAAGGGTCAAACACAGAGGAGAATTGGAGAATGAGCAGGTGGCGGGGAAAAAAAATACGTCAATTAGTTTACGATTGATGATTCCTACACAGAGCAGAACAATTTGGTCTTCAGTACTCTTCCGAACTTCCTACATCCATGTTCAAACAGGGTGCAGCGTAAGAGCCTTTGCAGCAAAGGACTCTGACCCTAAAACTGTGGAGCGCAGGGGATGGGGCAGCGCCCGGGGGACCTGGGGGTGACAAGAAGGAGCGCCGGGGGATGGGGCAGGGCCCGGGGGGACCTGGGGGTGACAAGAATGAGTGCCGTGTGACGGGGCAGGGCCCGGGGGGGGGCAGGGGGTGACAAGAAGGAGTGCTGGGTGATGGGGCCGGGGATGGTTCTGGAGGGGGCCTGGGTGGCAGAGGTCTGGCCGGGCAATGTGGCTGGCACAATAGTGCGGTGTAAGCTCAGGGGCCAGGGTGGGGGGGGGGTGCTGAGAGGGGGCCCCTAAGCTGATACATTGTTAATAAAAACAAACACGGCCCCCAGTTCCCCCGACCCTCGAATGCTGCAGCGGGGTGAAGCCTGCGCTGAGATCACAAGTAAACATTGTTATCTTACTGTGTGTAAAGCAAAGGCGGTGGAGCTTTGAGCGTCGCTGCTGTCCAGGTGTGGTGTTGTGTTCAAGAGCTCTATTGAGTGCCGGGAGGGGGGCGAGAAAAAGACACGGCGGGGAGGACAGCGAGACGATCTCATCAGCGGGAGGGGAACAAAGACACGGACAGCGGGAGGGGGCGGGAAAAAAGACGGCGGGAACGAGGAAAGCGAGAGCAGCCTACCTCAACCTTACCAGCAGCAAAATGGCGGCCTCAAGCTTCTGAAATTTTTCGGATTCGGGGGCGTGTTTTGCTGTCCTGAGTGACGGACGATGTCACGAGCTAAAGAACAGCAAAACTTACGCCCCCGAATCCGAAAAAGACGGGGCTAAATTGGAGTGACGCATCTCTCCTCCAATGGCTGGCCTCCGTTTAGGAAGCCAGCCATTGGAGGAGAGACGGGGCAGGGAGGCGGGTTAAACAGCACACTAAGAGACATTAAATCTCCGACCCCAGACTGCGCGAGCGCAGCCTTTAGGTCCTCGACCTAAAAAGCAGTCACAGACACAGTGATCTGCCGACCCCAGAAAGCCACCATCCCTGTGAGTGCCGTCCATTCCCAACTGGTCACAAATTGTGACCTAATTCATGAAAATTAATGAGGCAGGTCCCTTGCGACCCAATGGGATTTGAAACTGTGTAAAACACATTATTGTACATAGCTGTTTGCGATTTCCTAATAGCAAATCGCAAAAACTTGCTATTAGGAAATCATAAACAGAAGCTTATGGACATCTGGCCCCAAAATCATAAACTAGGCTAGTTTTCTAAATAAAAGTACAACAGGTTGGTGAGGATTCCTGGAGTTGAAAAATCATTCTCAAGCTGGCATTTAGGATAGTGTAATGAGAATGTGAATCTTGGTCTAACCCAGAAGCTTTTCGAGATAAACTAATACTACAAAGAGCAGAAACCAGATCTGGGAACATGAATTAAAATATCCTTATGATAGAAGTGCTTGAAGTGTCAATTATCCAAGTTGGGGGGACAACAGAGACAACTTCACAGAAATATATCACACTGTTTTTATATGAATCAAAGCAAGCCTCTGTAAGTCTCATTCAGAGATTCTATTGGCGAGGCATAAAGATCTTGGGATGAAACTGAGCTGCATGTCTAAGTGGCTGAATTACTATCTTGAGCACAGTACGCTGACAAAGTAGACTTAGGCAACTATATTCATAGGTGTTACGGAATAGGGTGAAAGACATCCTATGTAATGTTTACATCTCTGATATTGTCCTTCTATACTTTTTTAACGATAATATAGTAAACTGCATTTAGGTCTGTATGTTTACTGTACGTATTGAATTGTGCCTTTGTCCACAATCATGTCAAGTAAAGTAAATTTAGTTTGAACTCAGTACCATGAGCAGAATGAAGGCTTGAGGTTTCTTCACCAGTTCATCTGCGAACCCTGTAGTTAGCCTACAACTAGTGGCAGATCCACCATATTGCTCTGTTTTGATTATTGTGCTGTACTTCTCCCCAGAAGACTATGGGCACCTATTATTTCAGTGGACATTTAAACATCCGCAAAGTGGCTTGTTGCATCTTTAAATGTTGGATATATTTACTCCACACCTTATCTTATCAATCACTTAGTACAACTATTGCGGATGGAAGACTGTAATTGTCTGACATGGCTGCTCTGGGTAATTTGGCCACGGGAAAGGCATTTAGGGTTTACATAAGAGGTTCGGTTTCTCGACTGAAGCGTAGCGTGTCTTCTACTACCAGAGCGGACACAAACACTCTGCTTGCCCTATGCAAGCCACTAACACATTGGGCAGGGACTCTGAGGTGAATAAACCTGGTTGTAATTAGCCGGGATAATAAAGCGGTGAAAGTTAGGGTTAATGACCAGTGGTAGCAACCATCTTCTAAGCTGAACTTCTCCTCTCGAGACCCAAACCTGAGGAAAATGTCCCATGGAAAGTATCTGGGTGCCTCCAAGACAGCAATTAAGGGTAGTTAGTTTACATGTGTACATCTGAAGGGGTTTGCACAGACTAAAGACGAAAGGCTTTGTTCCAATTTGCTTGTCCAATGTAGGGAATACCAGAATGCAGAATTTCCCCGCAACTAGATCTTTAGAGAATAGATGTTGTATGTGTGTGGCTTTGTGGGAATATAGAGGATGTGTCACAAAAAAGAGAAACTTGTTTACCGAAAAGGCTCTACTAGTCTTCACTGGAATGGCAATTTTCACGCCTAGAGGTGGGCAAGCCGCTGAAAGCTCGAGCCAGGCCCGAGCCAAGTGCCCGGCACTGACTCAGCTAGAGGCTTTCATTGATCCTCGAGCCCAGAACGGGCCGAGCCCTCATGTGGCTTTTGCCTGACACCACACACTAAGCTCATGCATTCACTAAAAGTTCAACACAAGGCAGTGTGACCTTGTATGTAAAATGGGTGAGACACAAAGATACTCAGGAAAGGGAGAACTCCACAATATGAAACCAGAAAACCTCAGATCAATCCCGGCGTCCTCGCTTCACCAAGTTGTGTGATGCTTGACAAATATTTTATTTCATCGAGCCTTCTTTTTTTTGATTTTCACTTATGAGAACACCTTCAAATATGGGAGTTTGGGTGTGCAGAGTAAAAAAACTTGTATGTTTGATTTAATACACAATAGTGTTGCTGCATGGTAATACAAATCTAGGCTACCTATAGGCTGCAAATGACAAGTGACTTGCCCCTTAGAGTACCAGTGTATGAAGCATATGTGAAAAATGTGGCCATAGTCACTAGAATCCATTTTGTATTTGCTACAACCAAGTGCACCTAATATGGAGTGTTGGAGAGAGCCCAGACAGCAGATATGAATTGTAGAGTTCTTCCAGGAATCGGTTGTAGCGGTTTGGGGGTTGGAAGAGGTTAGACAAAGGGCCTCTTTGAAGAGAAATAGTTTCTCTGTACACTCTCCTGGCCCCTTGTTCTATGGAAGGCAAATCCCAACAGGTTAAGACTCCAAGCAACGGAATGAGCCAACAGAAATGGCATTTCGTATACCTGGGAATCGCAGGCGGAGAAAAACAGGATAACCTGACGTACTGGGTCATGAACACTCCCACAATACCCTCCAGATAAAATACTCCTCCAAGGGAGGCCCCAGAGACCTGAACTGTTGCAGAGAGTTGCCTAGAGGTTTCCAGTGAGAGCAGAATATGCCACCTCCTAGTAGTTACTGAAGGTATAGGCACTAGCTGGAGTAGTTTGTTGTTTCTGGTTCCTTATGTGCAATCATTTGTGAGTAAAATGCTTCTTTACACAGCAGAATAAGGTGGGACAATGAATATTAAACTGGTATGTGTTACTAGGGCCTCATTTACGAGGCCCTAGCGGCACCTTTGATCCGACGGAGCATCATTTTTTTGTCGCTCTGGTGGCACAATGTACTTTACCTGGTTTATCATGGCCTTGTAAATATGTGCCTCTTTCACTCAGAACACTGCGTGAAAGGGGCGGTCCATGGGTGTTGCTGTGGGTGTTCCTACACAGCACCCATGGAATCTGAAGCATTCACAGATTTACCAGGAATGGTAAACCTGGGAATGCGTCAGATTCTAACGCCGTTAGGAAGGCACAACGAGGACAAATATCCCTATTTCTCCTCGTTTTTTCCGCTTTCTATGTGTGCTGCATTCTGCAGCACACATAGAAGAAGGAAATTGCCTCCACTGATTGATTTTGTAAAGATAGGTGTCCCTTCCTGCACAAACTCAATCATCCCAGCAACACAGGCACCCTTGCGAAATGGTGCAAGGGTGCCTGCATTGGTGCTAGGCTGGGCTGCTTTTTTAGCGCTGGAGCATGGGTCAGAACAAGAATACACAGTATTCTTGTAAATATGGCACATTCCTGCACTTTTAGAATGATGCTGAGCTGCAAAATTGTTTGCGGCACCGGACTGCACCATTCTATTGTATATGAGGCCCTTAGTCTCTAACGCCACAGCAACTCCGAGAAATTGTTGGACTGCTCAACTTCACTACCCTGAGGGATAAGTGTGAAAGGAGTGTTCTCTGTGCTCACTGTGAACTCAACAGTAAGGGTTACCCCCAGGTCAACAGTGGGAAAAGCTCCGATTAACACAATCTAAGCCAAATAACCCCTAACTGCACTCCTGAAAATGTTCCCACAACAAGCGTAAAATTTGCATAAATTACCTGATTTTTGAGAAGTCACAGGTGGTGCAAAGGTGCTGAATTGTGTTGCAACTGAAGGCATGGCAGTGGTTTTAACTGAAGAAAATGTTTTGGGTGGCACTGAGGCCAGTATGTTCTGTTCTGTGATGCTGATACTTGCGCTTGAGCTCACTCCCATTTCTGTGGTAGACATTCCAGGAATTTCATTTGTTCTGGATGTATGATCAGTTTCCATTGCAGAAGTTCTAAAGAGGACTGAAAAATGTGTTGTCAGCTCTGCACTCAGTGACTCAGTAGTTCTGGAAACTGTTTGGACAGTGTTCTTTGCTGTCCTCTGTGATGTTGTAAATTGATCTGATAGCGTTGTTAAATCTGGCATAATACTGGTTGCCTGCTTTGGAGTCTGAAAGTGATGTGCTCCCTGAGTAGAACTTATTTTGGTGGCCAAAAAAGCAGTGGTTTTTCCAAAAGTGCCATCTTCCCAAGTGATGCTGGCATCCATAAAACTCTCTGTTCTGCTTATTCCATCTGTCTTTGACAAAGAGCTGTTGAAACGTTCTGTTGTGATTTCTGAAGAAGATAACATTGGCGAGCCCATGCTCGTGTCTGCACCTGTTTGAGGTGAACCTGTGGATAAGCTACTCTGATCGGGGCCTGTGGTAGTGTCCACTCCAGCAGTGTCCCCTGGATCTTGTCTTGCCACAGATGAAAAGCTTGTTTGATAGCTCTCAGTTGACAGAGATGCAGAAGGCAGGGATGAAAACAGGGATGGTGACCATGAGGAAGGAGTTGGTGCTGAAAATAAAAATGTTGGAGATGGACGTGGTGATCGCCATGAAAGCAGCAAAGAGGTTGTTGATATAGAGGATGGGACTTCTGAGAAAGAGGAAGGTATTGGAGATGGGGATTTGGGAACCACAGGCTCCAAAAAGGTCACTGGTATACTGGACGTTCGTGATGATGGTGATGGGAAGAATGGACTTTGAGATGTAGATGATGATGCTGTTAAGGTCTCTGTGGAAGATTCTGACATAGTAAATGGCGAGGACGTCTCAGAATGCAACGATGAAAAGGACTCACTTAAAGTGGATGAAAATGACTCAGGTGACAGCGATGAATGAGATGTTCTAGGCAGTGATCCATTTACCGAAGAAACAAATAAATCTGATGATGATGGCAATTGGACAGTTGAACCATCATCAGAACGACTGGTTGTCGTACCAGAGTCCACAGAAGGATCATCTGTGTTTGCTTCATCTTTTGTTGTATTCTGGAAACTGTCAATAGGCTCCAAAGTCTCACTTCGAGAGTCATAGGTTTGAGATGAATGAGTTGATGTCTTAGAGGATTGATCTAGGAAGAGCTCCCAGGAACCTATGGCGAAGTGTGTGTCGCCCTTTAAAGAACTAGACCTCCCATTGTCTTGTACTGAAGGTGAGTCTGGGAAATCTGATGTTTTGGATGTATTATAAGACACAGAGCTTTCAGTGATATCCGCAGACATACTCCGGTTTGTTATGGACAATAAAGTTCGCTCTCCGCCTCTGTTATATGTTGTGGAAATGTACATGCTGTCGGTGTGAGATAGAGAAGCACTTTTTTCTGCATCGGTGCTGCTGGCTGGTTCTTGGTCGTTTCCTGTACCTGAAAAGAGATATAGAAAGACAATTATAATTTATTCAGATATCAAAGTTAATTGCTTTCTGCTACAGTTGTTTTCTTCTCACTATATAGGGCATGTGTACAAATCCTACACAATGGTATTTTTAGATTTATTGATAAGTATGCTGTTTCATATTTTAATGAATGCTGAAACAGGAAGTTAATGCGGTTAAAGCAGTGGGTCTTCTTTATTTTATATACCATTTTGGACATGTTAAAATTGCCATTATAGACTGATATTATGTTATGGAATGTCATCCCATCAGCGCCACATGCATAAAGTATGGAAGCAATGGGACAGGCTGCCTGCATACATTCTGAACATCAAAGTCCACCTCGTATTCCCGAAGGCCAGAATAAATAGCTGTTCCTTTCAACACATGAAATAAGATCAGGCTCTTCTCTGCTATTGATCTATATCCAGCAAATGGCCTAGCAAGGGTGCCTGGGCTTAGAGCAAGCGAGGGACATGGCATTGTATAGGGGTGATACAAAACAGCAGTAATGAGGATTCAGCGGGTCCCTCAAGCCTCTGAGACCCTGTGTAACTGCACCGGCTACACCTTTGATCGCTCTACTCCTGTAAGGGGAATCGATCCTGAGTACACTCGACATGCTAACAACAGTGGCAGGGCTATAGCGCTGCCTATGGATGCATACCTGCAGTGGTTGATTTATGCCAGTCGCTGCAGGTGGTAACTACTGACAAACACAACAAGATGATGGGCGGAGCACCGAACCTGTTCATCCACTCACCCCCAGTCAAGTGATCTGGATTTAATCCATCGCTCGTTTGCTCACTATGCCACCCCAGTTCGGATCCAGCCACCCTGACACTCACTTACAAGGACGAAGACTTATTTTTCATCCTCAGACTTTGACCTCCCCGGAGCAGGAGCGAGAAAGGCAGAAAAGAGAGAAAGGAAGAGGAAGAGAAATATATTTGTGCCCTGTGCTGCATTGGGCTTGTGCTCTCTCTCTCTCTGGTTCTGGACATAAGATTGTGACGTATAAGGGCAAAACCTCTTGCTTTTACCTCTGAAGGGCATCAAACACCAGAGAGTAGCTGATGAGTTGCACCCCATTTCCAGTAGGGAGTTCCAAGAGGCAAGTGGCCAAATGTATCAACGGATTTAGCCCATTCTGTTTCTAAAGGAAAATGTGTTAGTACATATGGCCCAAGATATTTATCAGTTATTCTACAGTTACTGGGCTGAGCAGTAATATTCCTGCCCATGCTTGCCTCTGCTCTAAGGCTGTCTCTGCCACCCCGCCTAGTTCCACACCTGTCAACTTACCCTCACACGGAGAGTGTTAGCCTCTGTGGACCCATTGTCACCCTCCAAACAAGCAAACTATCTCCCAAAGACATCAGTGGGATCACCCGCCATGGAAACTTCCCCCACTTCCAAAGAATTGCAAGTCCATTGCTTTCAATGGTATCACCCTCCAAAACCAAGACTATTAACAGTTTCCAAAACGTCAACCTTTTTGAGGCATAGACCGCTGAGAGATGTGATCAGGCCTAATAAAGCTTATCCTTGAGACTGCTTGCCCATACTCTGGGAATATTTGGGACAGTGTGAGGGAGCCAGAGGGTACCACAAAGGCCATGACAAACTCTACTTGTCAAGTTTTGTATTCTTTCAAAAAGGATGTCTTCTCGTCAGGCATTCTGACCCTAGAGCCACCTCCGTAAGAAGAATAGGGGTGTGAGAGTAAGCATTGATGCTCTGTCTTCTAGTCCTCCCTGGTGATGTTCGACAAACAAGGAAGGTATATACTTTTGTCAAAAGGTAACCAGTCGGACTGAATTGGAACAAAGAGCTGATACCAAAGCAGATCTGTCCCATTAAATGAGCATAGTCGAATGTTGAAACACTGGGAATTTATTGCTATGCTAGTGCTCCAAAGCAGTCTGGTTTAGCATGGTTGGCAAGCTGCTCTTCATCAGGTGAGAACTGGACATACATCCTTGACTTTTGGAAGCCACATCCGCACACACGGTGTTTGGAGTTATACATCTCGGGTCCTTCTCAAAAATGTCACTGATAAAGCTCTGTAACAGAAACCACGCACTGCTCAAGACCCCGTAGCACAAATGTGGACAATATAGTTCTATCTTCATAATGTGCCGAATCACAAATGTTTTTGTGCTTCCAAGTATAAATTAGGTGTGCACAAAAATTGGTGCTTCCATATGCCATGTCTTAAATCGCTGAAAGGGCATTAGTAGAATTTCCAAAGGGTAAACTGCACTCAGATGACTGAAACAACCTACCAGTTTTGTGGATTTTACAGTCACAAGTTTAAGGTTGGAGTTCAGAGAGGGGTACTTTAAGGGATGGGTGGCTGTGTCAATGTAGTGGATAACCACCAACTAGTACAGGTATTTCTAAACTTTGTGCAGGCACTTTCCCATTGAGCTCATCGTGGGACACTAACATCAAGGTACAAAAAAATAAAAGCTATGTATGTATAGATTTCTATACCTAACACCACATATTTGTACCTTGACACTATATATATATATATATTTTTTTTTTTTATTTTTTTTTTTTTGTTTATTTATTTATTTATTTTCTTCTTCTTCCAAAATGTCCAAAGCATCAGAAGCACACTCGCCTTCAAAAGAAACCTGACGGTTTATTTAGCAGGAAAAACAAGCTACAGCATTCATGTAAAGTTATTTTCCGACGCGTTTCGAGGCTTCTGCCTCTTAATCATGGATCATTTACATGCACTCCGTAAATGGCTCTGACAGACTGCCTCCTTTAAATACCCCAGTGGGCCTCATTGGTTGCGTGAGTCTTGCTATGCAGGCTGGAACTTTTAGTCGAGATCAGAGTATATTTTCATCCTTCAGTGGGTTCTGCTTCGTGCATGTTATTTCAATATATTGTTACCCTCCGGTGGGCCATTATGCTGAGCATGTCCGTATTGTTTCTTTAAATAGACTCTAAACACGCATTTGCCTAACTCATTTGCAAGGAGTGGGTTAAACTTCGAAACGTATTGGGATTTTCTTGGTTGTCCATGTGCGAATAAACATACGTTCTGCTGGAGCACAAGTGGAGGCTCTGAGTTATTTACCTGGAGTATTCGTACTAAGAAAATACTTCAGTTGTTGTGGAATATATGAGTTTCGCTATCTCGCCGACCACGCCTCACAAAGGGGCATATGTATCAACATACCGTTTTGCGATTCCTAAATAGCGAATTTTAAGGAATCGCTATTTAGAAATCGCAAAACGGTATGTATGAAGAAATATGCTATTTTTTAGCGATTCCTTAAAATTCCTTAATTGCGATTAGCAAATTGCTAATCGCAATTAAGGAATAATTTCCCATTCATTTCTATGGGCCAGGAGGCCCATAGGAATGAATGTGAAATTAATCTCAATTTGCGATTCGCAATTTGCTAATCACAAATTGAGAATAATTTCAAGGGTGCAGGGGTGTCTCAAGAACACCCTGCTGCACCCATTTTGCTAAATTGCATTCGCAAACGCCGTTTGCGAATGCATTTCGGCTTGATACATATGGCCCAAAAAGAGGCCGGAGTTTGCAACGTACTTGGCTGGATATATACATATGTATAAACATACATGTACATATATATAAAGAGAGAGAGAGAGAGAGAGAGAGAGAGAGAGTCGTGTTGAGAATAATAAATCAATACTTCCCTCTGCAGTTATTTTTTCGATATTTTGTCCACAATTTAGTTTGCCACAATACTCTTTCACTTGAAATTTAAGAATACAAGCAGTATGAATGCCGCTACAGGGTCTGAAGAGGAAGGAGCACATGCATATTTCACTGATTAAACAGGAAGGAGCTTCACCACAGGTAAGTATTTTTCTACCTAAAGAGAACAAAATTAGGGGGCATATTTACAACGGAGTGATGGAGTGGGGCGTTAGCCTTTTTGGCTTAACGCCACACTCCGCCTCTTCAGAAACACAGGACTGCGCCATATTTACAACAATATGGTGGAGCCCTGAGTTTCCCTCTGCACTTGCGCTAAACTTAGCAGCCTAGCGCCACCGCAGGCACCCTTGCACCATAGTGCAAGCATGTCTGCGCTGAGGGGAAGATCTTTAAATGACGTTTTGTAACATTTATGTGTGCTGCTTAAGTTGCAAAACGTCATTTTTAGGGGGGATTCTTTATGTGCAGGAAGGGACTCCTTCCTGCACATAAACAATCAATGGCAATTTGCTGTTTCTAAGCGTGCTGCACAATGCAGCACACATGGAAACAGCAAAAATGAGGAGAAATAAAGCATTTCTCCTTGTTTTGCCTGTTTAAGACCAGGTTTTCCATGGTCTTCATTTTGGTGCTGCCTCCTATTTATTTCAACCTTGTAAATAGGGGGCAGCATCAAACTCAATGAGTGTTGCAGAGGAACGCCCACCGCATCACCCATTGCCCTCCCCTTTCACGCTAAACACAGAGTGAAAGGGTGCCTTATTTACAAGGCAGCATTAAGCCACATTAAGTGGCTTAACGTTGCCTTGTAAATAAGGCGAAGCCCCTATCACCACCACAATATCACTGAAAGTGACATTGTGGTGGCTATAGAAGCTTATAAAAATGCCCCTAGATGTCTAAATGTATGTTTCTACATTATTTACACTTCATCTCTTCAACAAAATGAACCATTGGGCTTATTTACTAGGAAGTGGCGGAGCGCAGCATCAGCCACCTTGGCCTAACGATTAGTACCGCCACTTCCAAAATGCAGGGCTTTATCTTAATTACAAGGATACTGGGCAGCCCTGCATTTCCCCCTGCACTGGCAATAATTGTAGCTGCCGAGCGCCAACGTGGACACCCTGCGTTGTAGGAAAAGATTGTTTATGAGCAGGAAGGTGTCCTTCCTGCATATAAACAATATGAAATGGCTGCTTAATGAAGCACACTTAGAGGTTGCAAACCTTTTTTTTTTTTTTATTGATTGTTCATGTGCAGGAAGCGTCACCTTCGTCCACATAAACAATCAATGGCCTTTTGCTGTTTCTATGTGTGCTGTACAATGCAACACACTTAGAAACAGCAAAAATGAGGAGAAATTAGACATTTCAGCTTGTTGCGCCTGTTTAAGACCAGGTTTTCCCTGGTCTTAATTTTAGCGCTGCCATTCTTTACGCTGCCCTCGTAAGTATGGGGTAACATCAAAATCAATGGGTGTTGTGGTGGAACACCCACCACAACACCTACGGCCTACCTCTTTCACGCTAATGTATAGCGTGAAAAGGGGCCAAGTTTACAAGGCAACGTTAACCCACGTTAAGTGGCTTAACACTGCCTTGTAAATAAGGCGAAGTCCATATCACCACAGAAACGTCACTGTGGCGATAGGGTATTGTAAATATGCCCCTATGTTCTGGGCAACCAGAGATTATATCTCAAAGCATTTCCTGCAGTATACAAGAATTGAAATAGCTCCAAAAGATATTTGCACAATAAACATGATTTCCAAGTCATATATTCTGAAAATGTATTTACTTTTTTTTTTTAAATACACATGAAATTACAGTGTGTACAGCTCTTTCTTCTCTTTCAGAGTCAAAAAAGGAGAAACATGTTTACCGAAAAGTCACTACTTGTCTTCAATCAGGCAACGGTAAACAACCAGGCGTTAATACCGGACCGCGAGATGGATACTTGCAAAAAATGTAAAGTACAATTACCCAATAAGGATATCAGCTTCCAGTATGGTCAGAAATCGATTTTAAATGATGACTTGCCGAACTTACAAAACACTATCCAGCGCCAAATTAAGAAAGGAAGAATTGAGGGAGCTCCAGGACCAAATGGAATTCCGACAATCCTCTACAAACAAGATGTGAAAGGTTGGGCAGCAGCTCTCGAACCCCTTTTCTTGGAGATAAGACATTCAAACATCCTGCCAAGCTCCTGGAAGGGTTCTATCATCTCTCCAATTTTTAAGGCAGGAGACAAGGCTTCCCCTCAAAACTATCGATTGGTGGCCTTAATTGATAATGAGGCAAAGTATTTCGCAGGCATCCTCCTGGAACAGCTGTTGGCATGGGCCACAGAGAGATCCCTAATTCCTGTCAACCAGACAGGCTTTGCCAAATCAGTAGGCACAATGACCAATATTTTGACCATGGGTATGCTCATAGATAAGGCAGAATCAAACTAAATGCCCATCCATTTCTGCTTCATAGACTATAAGGCCGCCTTTGATCACATAAATTGGAACATTCTATGGCCTAAACTGAACGGCTGGGGGATATCGAGACCTCTGCTGGATCTGCTGATCAACCTTCACACAGAGACCTGGGTACAGATAAAGGTGGGGGATGGATCAGTTCTGTCAAGGCGCATACAGACCAACAAGGGCCTCAAACAAGGCTGCTTCCTAGCCCCCACTCTATTCAACCTGTTCTTAGGCGACCTTGTACCGATCCTAAACAGCTGCAACTCCCACGCTCCTAAGCTAGGAGGGCTCCAATTACCTTGTCTTCTATATGCAGACGATCTAGTCTTAATAAGCCACACAAAGGTAGGGCTTCAACATCTTCTGAATGCAACACACAGCTACTCAAAAGCAAACGAACTGACACTAAATCTGGAGAAAACCCAGTCGATGACCATCAGCAAGAACAAAAGAAAATCAAAATCGTGGTTCTGGAACAAGACAAGAATTGGAGACACGCCAATATACAAATATTTAGGAGTAAAGATTGACAACAGCGGGCAGTTCTCCACCCAGAGAACGAGCATCAGAGGAAAAGGGCTAGCTCTGGCAATCTCTTTAAAAACATTAAATAGCAAACTCTCTGGACCCTCTCTTCTGCCTCTGGCACAAGTAATCCGCGCCAAACTTCTCCCAACAATTACCTACGGGAGCGAGGTACTTAGAGGCAGAGACGCTAAGATCCTCGACAATACAATTACAGCTGCTTATAGAATTATTTTTAGCCTGCCCAAGCGAACCTCACCAGCACAAATTAGGCTAGAGTTTGGCATCCAACAACAGCTCCTGGCAAGACAGGGGGCCTATATTTCAGCCTGGGACAAAGTGTGGAAATCCAAACAAGGAACTGTAAACGAGCACCTATGGACGGAGTTAGAGCAACATCCATCCTCACCAGCAGCCAGGTACCTCACGAGTAGCCTGGCAAACACAAGATTAAAGCAGCTTTGGGACACCCCAGTAAACCATACAACATTTAAAAATCTGGTCAAGAAATGCATCAAACAACTATCGTGGGTTCAAGATAAGGCAGCCCTTTCAAAAAGAACGCACGGCTGGATGACCCTGAACTCTTATTCAACGAAAGCACCACAGAGCTACTTTGGTGTGGATTATGTCAAATACATTAAAATGTGTTTCTTAAAGTATAGGTTGGGCTTGCTACCCTGTACCCAAAACTTCCCACGCTGGATAAAAGTCAAAGAAGGCTCCCTCTGTCGGCTATGCGGCATAGCGCAAGAGGACAAGCTGCACTTGATATGTTCCTGCGAGAAACTGCGGGACGAACGGAAATATCTGTTGAAACATCACTTCAACCAGCGAGGGATACGCACACGAAGGAATGCAGTTCTTGCCTGTTTCTCATCCCAGGATCCCCAGCTGAACTGTAGTTTTGTGAAATTTATGAGGGCAGTGGAAAAGAAGATGCCAACAATTAATCTCTAAGGGTTTTGATATAGCTGACTAAACATAACAGCACCCACCGTCATGGCTGACTCAAAGAGAAAATGAGGAAATGGGGAAATCATCAATATTTTATAAAACAAATCTGAATCAAAATTTTAAACAAGCATTGGAAATGCAATAGGTCTCGCATTAGAAAAGTTGGAGCTATTGGTCTTGTAAATGATTTTTTTTTATTTATGTGTTGTATTTGAAAATAGCTAAATTAATAGCTTTGTCATTTACAATGCCAATAGCTATAACTTTTGCAAATGTGACACCTATAGCATATGTAATGCAACATGTTTTGTACTTACGTGACTTAGATGTATTGATATTACAAATAACAATGGCTTTTAATTTTTTTAAATAATTAATACTTAAATAATTTATTTAATTTATAATGGCAATAGCTTAAACTTTTGTAAATAACTTTTGTGAAGAATATGTTCAGTTTATTTTATTGTGACGAAAATCCAAGAACAGAAGTGAATTATTAACATTTTTTTGTGACATTTGTAATAAAGCTTGAAACATTGAGAGAACATATTTGAACCAGTGATGCTGTGGTGGTGCTGAGTGATGTTGTGGTTGCGCTGAGTGATGCTGTGGTTGCGCTAAGTGATGCTGTGGTTGCGCTGAGTGGTGCTGTGGTTTCGCTGAGTAGTGCTGTGGTTGCGCTGAGTGGTGCTGTGGTTGCGCTGAGTGGTGCTGTGTTTGCACTGTTGTGAAATAAAATCTAATCACCCTCAAGATGTAGGAATCAAAGAAATGCAGCAGGTGAGGTGGAATGGACGACATAGTGGGAGCCATGATGCCTAAGAAAGATATAGTCATGGCTGGGGCAAGGAAATATCATCGAGTATAAACAGTTTGAATCATAAACAGTCGTCAATGAATGAACAAATCTCAGTGTTAGAGACCCCGATGGAGTATCAGCAAGCAGCGCAGGGTGTCATGGGTCAAGTGAAGAAACGGAACACCAGGGCCACATGCCGCAGAGAGCTAGCGGGCATGGCTGAATTGCATATTGAAAAACATAGGGACATCTTACAGTGCAAACGTAAAGCAGCGACGTAGCGATAAAGCATGCGAGCAAGGGAAAATATACAAGGGAGGAAAGTATAAACGGTGTGCTTAGTATCGTAGTTGTCAAGCGTTCGAAGTGCATATAGTGAGGACGCTTGTAATTAAGGATAGAGACACAAATCAAGGTGCCATGCAGAAACAGAGCTATATATATATCAATAGTGAAGCTAATAAAATAGCAAAAGCAACAAACAAAATGCGAGCGGAGCGAAAACCAATCGCAACCTGTAAAGAGCGCATATCAGTGGGCTTACCTCAAATGACGGTCTAAGCGTATCGGCACTTCCTGAAGTGATAGGATTTGCAATCACAAGCTCCTTATATTATGCAAGCCAAGCGCGCGAAAACCTAAATTGGAAGAGGGGCAAGGAAAAACAAGCAACGAGGGGGTGAGGGGGTGATGAGCTCACGAACTCAAGCAATGAGGGTGGAAGGGGGGTGGAAGGGGGGTGAAGAGCTCACGCACTCAAGCAATGAGGAGGGGAGGGGGGGAGGAGCTCATGCACTCAAGCAACGAGGGGGGAGGAGCTAACGCACTCAAGCAACGAGGGGGAGGGGGGTGATGAGCTCACGAACTCAAGCAATGAGGGGGGAGGGGGTGAAGAGCTCACGCACTCAAGCAACGAGGGGGAGGGGGAGGAGCTCACGCACGCAAGCAACGAGGGGGGAGGAGCTCACGCACTCAAGCAACGAGGGGGGCGGGATGAGGAGCTCACGCACTCAAGCAACGATGGGGGGGAAGAGGGATGAGTGTCGAGTAAAGTGAAGTGTAAAGGGAATTAAATTCAGGATATGATCTTTATATATAACATACGTGAATAGTTGGATAGTTTTCATTGCAGCCCAAAGTCAATGAAGTTTACCATATGGTTTCTTTCTAAATGGTGCTCCATTCAATCTGTGCAAGCCCTTTTTGTTGGTGCAAAGTTCCTGTTTGGATTGCAGTCACGCATTGTGCAACTATAACGTTTTTTGCATGTAACTATTTACTTGTATTTTTTTGCAAAGTACTGTAGGAATGCGGCTTATATGAACATGTAAATAAATACTAAAGTGAGGGTAAACGGCTGGATAGCAATAAAAACGCATGAAGCAAATTGTCTAGGGCGGTTGGGATAGACTCGGAGGAAAGGGCGTTGGATTAATCTCACTTAATGACAATGCATTGTTTCAACGGAGAAGTAAGAGTTGCACTGAATTATTTCCTCTTCTACGGCTCACTGTGCTACTTTGTAAACGCAAGGGTTGGGTGTGGAACGCTAGCTGTCTTAAAACGCTTGGTGTTAGCACCATTGTTATCAGAGAGGTTTGAGCCCCGGAGAGGCGCGGAACAAGTAGGTGTGAAGAGCAGGAGATCGCCATCTTTATGACACACACACGCGTGCTCAGGGTCACTGATACTGAGGAAAAGAACCCGACCCAGAGTCACAGGACGAAATAGGGGAGGCAGCGGAAGGAGTAAGTAATGGCAGAAATAAAACGCTGGTACCGGAGAGTGGGGATGGGCACCGGTGCCGAGTTCTAGAGCCAGGCCTACCATGAAGGGAACGTTTTAATGCTTTTTAAGGATCGAAATGGGTATAGCGAGGTTTTTAAACAAAGCCGAAGGAAGCACACGTGGCCTGTTCATTTCTTAAATGAGCCAGATTACTGTGCAGTACATAAAGTGAATGGAACCATTCTCGCTTGGCATCTCGGTGTGAAATTATATAGACTCATGGCGTGCAGTTAGTTAGGGTAATGGGCCCTTGTCACATTATTTATAACTCTCATTAAAAAAAAATTGCAAGTCGATGATTTCATGCCTAGAAGCAGATAAGGAAGTTACTGACAAGGCAAATGGGAGATGAATAACCAAGGAATGCAACACCTTTTCTGGAGGAAATGGAACCTATGTGGGCACAAAAGTAATTTTACATGTGGCACCAAATAGCAAATGGATGCCGTGCCATGTGTGCCTGTATGTTTGTGGGTTCGTGTGCAAGGATGCCTGTGTGTCTGTTGTGTCTGTGCGCATGTATGGTTGTTAGTCGGTGTGAAAGGGAGCTTGTGTGTCTGTGCGCATGTATGTTTGTTGGTCCGTGTGCAAGGGTGCTTGTTTGTCTGTGCGCATGTATGTATGTTGGTCCATGTGCAAGGGTGCTTGTGTGTCCGTGCGCAGGTATGCTTGTTGGTCCGTGTGCAAAGGAGCTTGTATGTCTGTGCGGATGTATGTTTTTTAGTCCGTGTGCAAGGGGGCTTGTATGTCTGTGTGCATGTATGTTTATTGGTCCGTGTGCAAGGAAGCTTGTGAATTTGTACGCATGTGTGTTTCTTGGTCTTGCTTGTGTGTCTGTGTGGATGTTTGTTTGTGTCAAGAGAGCTTGTGTGCATGTATGTTTGGTGAGGCGGTGAGAGAGAAGCTCACAAACGACAACAATGTCCATCAAGAACGGGTGGAGTAGGGCGAGAGCTGATATGTGAGAGAAACAGAGACAACAAATGCTGCAAAGAGCAGAGATGGAAATATGTGGAAGGGAGGGACTGTGAAAGGAGGGGGAGGTAGGCAAATAGAGGGAGGGAAGGACTGAGGCATGAGAAACGAGCGAGGGAGAAGGGTAGGCGGAGAGTGAAAAAACCAAGCAAAAAAAAATAAAACGAGACAAAGTGAAAGTACAGCCGGCCGGCCGTGAATAATTAGGGGAGGAGCAGCCAGGAGAGAGCAGGAGCGGAGGCGCCAAGCTGGGGAACAGATGGCTGGCGATTTGATGATGTGCACGCGCATTTTAGCTCAATGCGCTTGCGCATTGACCTAAAAGCGCACGGGCACAGCATCAAATCGCCAGTCTAGTTAAACCTCTGTTTAAGCCGCTATAGTCTCGCTCCGCTCAATGCGCATGCGCCTTGACAGGCGAGACCTAAAAACTAATCCAACAGGATGAAACTCTAAGCCTAAATGAATTAAGGAACTGCGACTGTATTTTACTGGTTTTATCAAACATGTAGTTTAAAAAAAATATTCTTTTATTCTGTTTTTGTATTGCAATGGTTTTAAGTAACTATGCTAAATAAAATTACTTACTTACTTACTTACTTACTTACTTACTACTTGTCTTCACTGACTAACACTCTTCACGCCTAGAGGTGGGCGAGCCAATGAAAGCTCGAGCCAGGCTCGAGCCAAGTGCCCAGCTCTGACTCAGCTAGAGGTTTTCATTGATACTCGAGCCCAGAACGAGCCGAGCCCTCATGTGGCTTCTGCTGTCCGCCAGGCTCCAACCATATGCATTCACTACACATTAAACACAAGGCAGTGACCTGTGATGTAAAACAGGTTTTAGAGAGTGATGTCCATTTAGAGGCTGATCTCTATAATGTGGAACCAGAAAAGGATCAATCCCTGCATCCTCCCTTTACCAAGTTGTGTGATCCTTGACAAATATTTCATTCACCGAGCCTTCTTTTTCTTCAATGCCAATTATGAGAACACCTTCAAATATGTGAGATCGGGGTGTGCAGTCTACAAAAGCATTTTGTGTTTGATTTAATACACTATAGTGTTGCTGTATGATAATACAAATCTAGGCTACCTACAGGGTGCAAATGACAAGTGAAGTGATTTGCCTCGGAGTGTACGAGTGGGACCAGGGTTCAGGACATGAATATATCTACATGCATGTTAAAAATCTATCACTTTTATTAATGCCTGTCAATGTAGTGATGTTATCTGATGCATGGGTGAAAAGCATCTACGTGTTAATGAAATGTAGTTCTTTGAATTTTGATATATTTGTATACGACTTTTGTTGCATAATTCACATGCCAAAAACGTTCAGGGCTCGGCTCGTGCCCTGAGCGCCAAACCAGACCCGTGGCTCGGCTCTGGCTCAGCACTCCCTGTTAATTTCTTTGGTCGCCCACCTCTGCCGGAAGAGGCTGTTCCCCATTATGAAAATATTATAAATTGTTCTGATATAAAGAAGTGAACACGTCAACAGAAAGTCGACGCCAGAAGAATTCCGCTGACCGCGTGACCCGCAGGGGAACATGGGCGGGGCAGCGCTTTAGTCCCACCCGGCAAGCTCCAGCCGACACCGATGGGGCGCCCCTCCCCGCGTCCACCATTCGCCGGCCAGGGGAGGGCCTACCTGTGGGAGGGGCGAACCCGCTATATTTACCGCGGTGGCCAAGGCTCGGCCTCTCTCCATCCCAGTCCTCCCGCGGCTCAAGCGCTGTTCCCACCATGAACCCTGACCCAGCAGCTTGAGCGGCGGCGCGAAGTAATAGAATGTTGTAATGTTCTTCTTTGTGTTGCAGGCGGAGTTACAGGGCGATCTGGAAGCAGACGGGTACAGTAAGGGTACATCTGCGGCAGAAGGGTACAGTAAGGGTACCTCTGCCTGGCACAGTAAGGGTGCCTGAGCCAAGGACCAGGAGCCGAAGGAGGTTCCGGGAACTGGCGACGGCGCCCCGTTAGTCCTTCGGGCGGTCGGGGGGCCTGAACCGACTGGGGGTGTGCCACACCGCTCCGCCCTGACAGGGGGGGCGGGAGTATAACGAAGTTGGTAATGTGCTTCACCGTCAGAGCATCGACTCGCCGTGCAAGATGGCTCCTTAGGCATGCGGGACAGCGAGGGGCTGCCTGCTTTGGATCGCCCGTAAGATGACCCACCTTAAAACGTCATACGTGTGTTGTATGAAATAAAACTGCAGCAGTTCTTTCCCATAATTATGTCTCCAGAGTTTCATTGGGGAGGAATTGTGTATATGTACAAGCGGGCGGGAGTGAATGGCGGTGTGGGCACTATGCGTGCTGCGCTTATCAGCTTGCATGAAGGACGCTAAGATGCGAGTGTCGCTTGAATGGAACGTTGAGACGACCAATCCGAAGCGAGTGCGTGACTACAGACTCTGCATCTCGCGAGGACTGAATGTGGCAGGACAATAGTTAGAATCTATTTGGCTGCCTATCGCCAACGGTAGGGTGACCAACCGTCCGTAAATTTCACGGACAGTCCGTAATTTTGGCCGTCTGTCCATTGTCAGTGAAGGATTCTTTAACGGACGCCATTTGTCCGTAATTTTAACCAGGCACAGCTTCCACCCACCTCCCATCTTGACACCGATGCTGTTCCAAAGCTCAGATACCCCGCAGCATTGGAGAGGCACAGCGGGGTGGCAACCCTCACAACTTCAGCCCTTGACTTCAGCCCTTGATGAGCTGTTAAGAGGAGCTTGAAGGTGACAGAGGGGGGCTGCAGCAGTGCAGCTTCAGGAGCAGGGGCATCTATTCAGATGCAAACAACCCTGAATGCGTCATGTCTCTGCAATGTAGAGGGGGCCTCACACATTCCATTTCTACCCAGGGCCCCAAACATCCTAGACTCGGCGAGCTTACACAGATTCAGCACGTGGTTCTCTCTGTCACAGAGCTTAATTACTGTCACTAAATTGAAAGCAAATCTCGGTTCTTCAAATATGCAGTCTATAATGTAATAAAATTAAGAAATGGCACAATCGCACCCACACTGATTAACAAAGTATGGAGGACAATCAGTTAAACCAGTTCTCTTAGAGTATCTCCTGTAAGTACAGTACATCAAAGTGGGGGATGGCATTTTGGAAAGAGAGCCTGTCATCTCGTTGTCTTGTGCAGGAGGGGGCGAGGAGCCCAAGATGATACTAGAATACTGCATGCCCACCCCTGTGTCCACCCTGGTGGATCCTGTTCCCTCTCCTGTGATGGCTCCTGTCCCCCCTCCGCCTGTAATGGCTCCTGTCCCCCCCTGTGAATGCTTCTGTCCCCCCACTGTGGTGGATCCTGTCCCCCTCCCCCGCCCCTGCCTGTGATGGCTCCTATCCCCCCCTGTGGTGGATCCTGTCTTCGCCCTGGGTGGCTTCTGTCCCAGTCCTGGAACGGCTCCTGCAGCGAGGGTGAAGTTCCTGATGGGCCTCTTCTCAGAAGGGCTCAGCTCAAATTAATATGGAAAGGTGGGCAAGTAAGTAAGTGAAGGGATGGGTGGATGGCTGGATGAATTAGTGAAAGGGTGAATGGATGAATGAAAGATTGAATAAATGGATAATGAGAGTATTGATGGATTGATGAGTGAGGGGAAGGATGGATGAGAGAAAATGTAAATAGCTGGATGTATGGGTGGAAGGGTAGCTGGATGATGGATGAGGAGAACGATGGATGAGGGGAAGGATGGATGGATGAGTGGAAGGATGGATGGATGAGGGGAAGGATGGATGGATGGATGGATGGATGAAAGGAAGGATAGATGAGGGGAAGGGTGGATGGATGGATGATGGGAAGGATGGATGGATGGAGGGGAAGGATGGATGGAGGGGAAGGATGGATGGAGGGGAAGGATGGATGGATGAGGGGAAGGAAGGATGGATGAGGGGAAGAATGGATGAGGGGAATGATGGATGGAGGGGAAGGATGGATGGATAGATGGGTGAGGGGAAGGATGGATGATGGATGAAAGGAAGGATGGATAAGGGGAAGGATGGATGGATGAGGGGAAGGATGGATGGATGAGGGGAAGGAAGGATGGATGAGGGGAAGGATGGATGGATGAGGGGATGGATGGAGGGGAAGGATGGATGGATGGGTGGGTGGGTGAAAGGATGGATGGATGATGAGGGGATGGATGGATGGATGATAAGGGGATGGATGGATGGAGGGATGATGAGGGGGAGGATGGAGGGATGATGAGGGGGAGGATGGATGGATGATGAGGGGAAGGATGGATGGATGAGGGGAAGGATGGATGGATGAGGGGAAGGAAGGATGGATGAGGGGAAGGATGGATGGATGAGGGGATGGATGGAGGGGAAGGATGGATGGATGGGTGGGTGGGTGAAAGGATGGATGGATGATGAGGGGATGGATGGATGGATGATAAGGGGATGGATGGATGGAGGGATGATGAGGGGGAGGATGGAGGGATGATGAGGGGGAGGATGGATGGATGATGAGGGGAAGGATGGATGGATGATGAGGGGGTGGGTGAAAGGATGGATGATGAGGGGAAGGATGGATGGATGATGCGGGGGTGGGTGAAAGGATGGATGGATGGATGATGAGGTGAAGGATGGATGGATGGATGGATGATGAGGGGAAGGATGGATGATGAGTGGGTGGGTGAAAGGATGGATGGAGAGTGGGTGAAAGGAAGGATGATGAGGGGAAGGATGGATGGATGATGAGGGGGTGGGTGAAAGGATGGATGGATGATGATGAGGGGGTGGGTGGGTGAAAGGATAGATGATGAGGGGAAGGATGGATGGATGATGAGGGGGTGGGTGAAAGGATGGATGGATGGATGATGAGGGGGAGGATGGATGGATGATGAGGGGGTGGGTGAAAGGATGAATGATGAGGGGAAGGATGGATGGATGATGAGGGGATGGATGGATGATGAGGGGGTGGGTGAAAGGATGGATGGATGGATGATGAGGGGCGGGTGAAAGGATGGATGATGAGGGGAGGATGGATGGATGATGAGGGGGTGGGTGAAAGGATGGATGGATGGATGATGAGGGGGAGGATGGATGGATGATGAGGGGGAGGATGGATGGATGATGAGGAGATGGATGGATGATGAGGGGGTGGGTGAAAGGATGGATGGATGGATGGATGGATGATGAGGGGAAAGATGGATGGATGATGAGGGGAAGGATGGATGGATGATGAGTGGGTGGGTGAAAGGATGGATGGATGGAGAGTGGGTGAAAGGATGGATGGATGATGAGTGGGTGGGTGAAAGGATGGATGAGTGGGTGGGTGGATGGTGGGTGGGTGAAAGGATGGATGAGTGGATTGGATGGTGGGTGGGTGGGTGAAAGGATGGGTGGGTGGGTGGGTGGATGGTTGGGTGGATGATGGGTGGGTGGTTGGATGAGTGAAATGATGGATGGATTGATGGATTGATAAGGGCAAGGGTGAATGAATGAACGTATGAGTGAAAGGGTGGATGTAAGGATGGATGAGTGAGTGAAAGGGAGGGTAGATGGACAAAAGGATGAATAGATGTGTGAAGGAGTGAAATGATAGATGGATGAGTGATAGGGTCAATGGATGGATTCATGAGTGGATGAGTAGATGGATGGATGGGTGGGTGGGTGGGTGGATGGATGGATGGAAGGAAGGATGGCTAAGTGAAAGGGTCGATGGAGAGAGAAAGGGAGGATGGATGGATGACTAAAAGAGTGGATGGGTGGAAGGATTAGTAAGTGAAAGGATGGCTGGATTGGTGAAAGGGTAAATGGCTGGATGGATGAGTGAATGGATGGATGGGACGAAGAGTGGATGGATAAGTGTACAGATGGATAGGGTGAAAGGGTGGATGGATGGATAATGGATGGATGAGTGAAAGGATGGATGAAGGGATGGATGAAGGGATGGATGAGTGAAATGATAGATGGAAGGATACATGATGGATAGGTTTGCAAATGGTTGAATATGTTTGGAAATGGCTGGGCTTAATTATTTACTATTGCGCGACCTCTGATGTGTCTGTAAAACTTACCTATTGTCCTGAAGTTTGACCTCCTGTCCTCAATTTGTGTCCTGACTTTTGACCCTTTGCCCTGAATTTTTACACTCACCGTCCTGAATTTGCACCAATGCCAGTTGGTCACCCTAATCGCCACACAGGCCAATTAATGCAAATGTATTGAAGTGCGTGACGCGTTCACGTCTGTTTCCCACACATTCCTGTTTGCAGCTCTCTATCCCCTCAGTCATTCCTAATCTTTACCGCCGAGATAGTGCACTCTAAAATTAGCGACGGGCCGGAAACAGGAAGCAGCAGTGGAAAAAGTCTACCTTTCTCCCTGACTCAGTCACCCTCAGCTGTTCACAAAACAAAAGAGTGCAGCAGCTCCTGATCTTTTTTTAAAAGGTACAATTTTTTGAAGATTCCCAAATGTCGTAAACCTGCGCATGGAAATCTACAGCAATCTCAGATTTACTAAGGTTGTGTAAGGCAATATAATGCTAGTTTATTATTCTCATGTTTAATGCGAGTTTAAAGCTGCAAAAGTACCTTAACTTTATTTTAATTTTTTTCCTTCAAGGGGCACTCATCGGATTTCGGTATTTGGATATTTGTGACTTCCATTTTCACACTTACACCATCTTTTGTACAAATAGCTTGTTTGGAAAATGGGAGAGTTAAACTAATGGGAGGGTCTATAAACACCAACAAAGTTACAACTTTGTGAGGATTCCCAGCCGTCCCAACGGCCACTCGAGTCCACCAAGCCACTGGGAGGAAACCCTTCTCATCACATTGCCATACTACTAGATTGTCCATAGTCAGAAATAGGATTTACTGGTGTAAAAATACACACACATGGATTTTATGAATCAGGATTTGTAACTTACATCCACAATTTCTATTTTTGACACTTAGTTCAACAGAGGTGCACACACTGTTTTGTGTATGTGTCCCTCAGGAACCATATTCACCTTGTTTCACTACAGCTGTTATTTGGTATATTCAGGATAAATACGAAAAACGAATAAAAGTACCACAAATCCGTATAGTTGACCAACAATTAAAAACAAAAAAATGACAAAATCTCTCTTCACATAAACCTGACAACATGTTGTTGTATATCTGGTAATGGATCTGTGTAGGTGTGCTGATGTGACATTAAGGCTGATGTATGCCACGCCTTACAGAACCACCAGAAATGACCAAATGGGGGCACCAGAATACAACAAATGGCCTAAAAAAGTGCTTTATTACTAGAGGAAAGGGGAACACCCAAACGGCAAAATACCAATTTGCCTATGGGCTCTGAAAAATTCTTGTGCCTAAACTGCAGCGGAGGTGCTTTGTCTGAGGCCTACCGGCATCTCTGGCCTCAACGGGTCATATATCCGTTGACCACCACGTATTCATCGACTTTTTTCCCGTCGTTAGGCTGGTGCCAGCAGTCTGTTTTGAAGCCTTACTTCGGATGTAGTGATTTTGGGTGGAGGACTTTTGCCAGCCAAAGTGATTTGTAGGAACAAAAGCTGGAGCCCACGTTTAGGGAGGCCCAGGGCTCCTTGGGATCTGTGGTTTCCTTCCTGGTTCTTGGTATAAGGGAGGCAGTCCTGAGAACAGCAGATTCCGAAGCAGACGCGTCTCCTGGGGTGGAGCATAAAGCTGAACAATACAATGTTACCAGTACATAAGCAAACGTATCTTTTGTCTAGACTAAGGGCAAAGGTTGGCGTTTTTAACATCCGTTTTTCAAACATGATAAATAATTACAGGATCCTGTGCTTGTTTTTGCACTTATAATGCCTTTTTGAGCATTACACCCTCATAGGGTCCTCCTCCTCTCAGTCCTAACATATATGGGTATGTCCCTCTCATGGCAGGCATTGCAGATAGGTATTTAAAAAAAAAAACATTGACTCCTCCCCTCTGCTTCCTTCTGTTATGTTATCAACAAGGTGCAGAATCCACAAGGGGGGCGGGGGGGTGACAAGGGGCGAAGGAAGGTCCAGCATACACTCCCCCATTCAGGCAGTGTGAGTCAAAAGAGTATGCAGTTCCCAACAGGAGAGGAAGAGGTCGGGAAACTCCCAAAGCCTCAGATCAGGGGATCGGATTTCTCAGGAGCAATAGACCTCACACACCCAAATGGGTGTCATGCTTCATCATTGGGCAGCTCCTCAATGGGCTGGTGCTGCAATGTCCAACGGGCCCCTCGAGGGGGCTCTTTGCCGAAGTTCCTTTGTTTTTTTCCGATGTGAAGAGTGAGGTGCAGTATTGTGCCTGCTAGTGTGAGTAGACTGGTGTAATGTGAGATAAAAATAACTAAGGGATACCCAAAGTCAATTTAATATGTGGGTCCCCTTCTTATTGTTAAAAACAATACATTGCTGGTCCAAACTAGCTCAATAAGTGATAATTAAAAGAAGGTTGACATGTTTCTTGTCCATTTAATTAATCTCAAAGAAGATCATGGCAATTCATCAGGACCAAGATCCTAATCTGGAGAAAAAAATGACCCCAACACTGGCACTTTCAAGCAGGCCCATCTGGCAGTGCCAGAATACCCGGCACTGCATTGAAGTATAGAGAACTGGAGGGCATGAGGCCAGTACGAGGGGAGCGGCTCCCCAGGAACATCAATCAATCAGTATTTGTAAAGCGCTCTAATCACCACAGGGGTATCCAGGTGCTGCATGGGAGGGGGTGACACCGATCAGTCCTGGTATACCTTAGGATGGATTCGGTGATATGGTGAGTCTCACTTGTACACAGTCCTTTTTTGCAGGTGGTGGCACCGGTAATCAATTTTGGGTGTTTTTCAACATCATATTTTGTGAAAAAGAGAAAGGCAGATAAGGTGAAAGGGAAAAAGAATGATTAAGAAGACAAAACGTGACGAAAGTAGTGATGAAAAGAACTAATAATAGAGAGGCAGGAAGTGTAGAGTGGTGAAAGAAAGAGGCATGAGAAGGAATCCAGATGAGGCAGCCTTAGCAGCCAGCAACTTTGGTATTCCTCCGCTTTGGGCTAGGTGCTCCTAAGAAAGGATTTGAGCCTCAGCACTTATTTTTTCAAATTAATATCACTGCTTCTACATTACTAACACTATACAGTATGTTCTATATGTGTCAATGTTTGATCCGGAGTTTGCCAGACGTCGTACAAGTGACATGGCTTTGAAGTCGTGATTCCGTCTCATGCCTTTTTCACCCACCACCAGGCACTCACTGTCCCTTTATCTCACTCTTGCTGGTTCTTTTTCATCCCTGCTTTGTCCATTTGTCACTGTTTTTCCTAGTGCTTAATTTGTAAAAGTACATCTGCCGGGGTCCAACGTTTTGCTCACAAGCCTGTGGCCAGCATTACTGAATGTCCACATTCCCAATACCAAGGCTGTGTAGTCTTGATTACACCTCAAGTCTTTTTAATCCACTACCATGTATTCTCTGCCTCTCAATCTCACTCTTGCAGATTTCTTAAAATGTCTTGCTGTCTCCTTTTGTCACTATTTTTCAATCTTTGTCTACCTCTTTCTTTCTCCCTACTGTATTACTCTCTCTTGCACTAGATCAAAGTCTTTTAAGGAAAGCAAGTGCTGGTGCACTCCTTCTGCAACCCCCAGCTCAAATTAAGCACTGGCTATAAGTATATTATATTTACAATTTTAGCAAAATCAAAAGCTCTCGGCTAATGCTAGACCTAAAAGCAAAGCAGTCCCGATCACTGTATAGCGATTCAACTTTTGCTCATATCAAAGGGCAATGGAGTTGATTTGACTGTTCAAAAAGGAAGTCAGTTGGCCAAACTCCACGAGTGCACAGTTGCTAGGTCACTGGAACAATAAAAAGCTGTGAAAAAACACATCCTGACTTGAAAAAAGTCCAATGGGGATAAAGAAACAGCAGCTTTTAGCCTTAACAGAGCAGCGGTCTGTGAGGAATTGTATAAGCAAAGACATAAATTCAGGGGTTAATTTTCAGCAGCTTTTAAAACATGCATCATTCTTCAGCGTGGCAACGATTTTAGGTATATATTGGGCTAAATTGAATCCCTTTTCAATCTGAAAGATACCAGTGATTTTCAGAGGCAGCTGCCACAATGCGAATGTGTGTGGTGTGTGTAGGGGGTGTGTGTGTGGGGGAGGGGGGAGAGGGGGAGGGGGGGGGAAGGGGGAGGAAATAATAATTTTTTTAAACGCACCTTTTGCTGCTGCCTTTGACGGCCGCCTCAGTGCTCTTCTAGCAGTCTCTGGGAAGGCAGAGGCCATCCAGCCAATCCAGACACTGCCTCATGCTATGGGAGCAGTGCCAGGATTGGTCTGAGCGGCCTGCTCTGCAGCTCAGACACTGCCTTGTAGCCTGCTGCTTTTCTTCAACCCAGCTGTGAACAGAGCTGGGTTGAGGAAATAGAAGTGTGCATGTCTGTTTGGTCGGCCTAGGACGGCCGGCCATACTTACATATGCACTTCTAAGTGCCCACCACCTACCTGTAAGGCCCGGCCTGACCCTGCCTTACACGCATGCCAGAGCTAGTCACAGAAAAAGAAAATTATTTAGTTTTATTATTATTTTATTTTTCTGTGATTGACTCTGGTAAGTGTGGAGACACCATTATGAAGGAGCCGCCACTTATGCTTTTTTGTCTGGTGACTCATCAGGCGCACACTCTGCTGCTTTTCAAATTGATATTCACTGCTGCTGAGCTGTGGAGTACTGCACCAGAGTTACACCCTAGTACAAGAAATCCCCCGCCCTCCCAAAAACACAAGCCACCACCATGCGGGGGTCAGGGAAGGAGGTGGCAGAAAAACAAGGAGGTGGGGGGAGAAAAAGGAGGCCAGTAAAACGGAGCGTAAGTGGGCATGAAGAAGGAATGGGGATTAAAGAATAGCTCAAACAAACCCCACTTACTGACTCACTGCAATATGACTAAAACACTTTTTTTTTTTTACTGAAGTCTATCTAGTATACAACAGTGGTCAAAGTACTGCAATCAGTAGACACATAATTGATTACAAAAGTCTGATTTATGGTATAGTAAAGCAAACTAAAGAACATAATTTGAAAAATGAAATATTGTGAATTTTGCATCTAACCTCCGTTTGTGCTCTGAATGACATCTTTAGAATGTTATTGCCATCAGTGGCTAATAATTTACAGCAACCCATCACTGATTCCACACTTCTGTCTTCTATAACTATTACTGAGCTATAGCGAGTGTCTGTATGTACATATAAGTGCTGAGGAACTAAAAGGCTGCAGGACCTGATGTTATGGCATGTATTACAATGACCCTTCCCTCAAGTGTACTAGTTTTGTGCCAATTATTATTGCATTCGAGAGCCAGCCTGGGCAGTGATATTTGCATTGCAGCTAACACCTTAAAACAAGGGAACTAAATCCCAGAAGTATAAAATTATGAGCATAACAAAAAAATAAGCAGGTCATATGCTCAAGTAACCACTATTATGGAGGCTGCAAATGGTGCTTTACATCCCAAAAGCAGTGCACTTTAACACCAGCACAAACTGCCAGGGCAATGCCACAGAAACAAAGAAAGACAGACCTCTGGAGCCAAACACAGGAGGGACTCCCCTGTGAAGTTTTGGTTGGAGGGATCAGTCTGCTATGTCAGTTAGGTACAACGCTTAGACTCCCAGGACAGGTATTTTCATAAACTACTTGAAGTTGCTATGTTGAAATGTCCCAGAATGCTGTGCAGGAGAATAGGTATAGGGGTGGTGTTGTGGCACACCAGGATTGGGCAGAGGTGCCTACCTTCCAGAACTTTCCTCCACTACTTAAAAACCCCTGCACAAGTGAAAGACATTTGAGAAGTCACTGGACCTGCTCATCAGAACAATGCCCAACTGGAAGGAGAAGCACCTGACCCCAATGAGAAGATGGAGTGAATGAATTTGACCACCTGGAAACCAGAATTAGTATGGGTCACGCTAAGACCGGTGGTGCTGATCCCTTGTGCCCACTGAGGAACATTAGAGGAAATGGACCTGCTGGGGTTCCCTCAAGGTATGCTCTCAGACACAACATTCACCTATTAGCGGAGTACATAATGAGAGTGGACAGCGACGTTGCAAATCTCTTCAGCAGGAGACAACAACGAGTCAGACGTCTGTGTACTCTCCCTTGCCTCAGCTGTAACACACATGCCCTGCAAGTATCCATGAGATTGTGGCACCTGGGAAGTCCATCGTGGTGGGGGTGGTGTTCTGAATGTTGGCTCTGGAGGGGCTGTGGAAGATGTTCCTAAAGCAGGAGAGAGTATCAGGAGCAGAGAAAGAGTACTGCTGTGGCAAGGAAGCAATTAAATCAAGCTCCCCAACAAAAAGTAACCTTTAGATGCAAGGAGGCCTGCAAATGGGCTCCAGACGGTTTTGAGAGACCACCAGAAGCAAAACATGACTAAAATCATGTGAATTGACCTTAAGGGGAGGGAAAACCCACAAATTACAAGATCGGTCCCACCTTCTCTTATTAACTCTTGCTGGGGAGGCGAATGGGGCTCTTTTTCCGGGGCATACATTTGCCCCGAAGACCCCATAAATCCCGGGATAGAAGATGAGTGCAACCGCACTCCAGCGATAAGGCGTGTGTCCCTCCCACTCTCCGTGCTCCTGCCTAGTGGGAGCAGGAAGTACACTGACGATTTCTCCCCAGAGGGCAGGAGATAAACAAGTGTCTGCATTGCACTCCTGGTGTGGAGCCAGCCCCTGGGCGCCACACGAGGACTGCAATCCACACATTGTAAGCCGACAGGGGCAATTGATTCCCCCGGAGCCCTCAATGAAAGAGACATATGGGTGCCTCATGTGGGTATGGGGCATCCATAACAAAAAGGAATATTTTTGAATGAGGCTGCATTGTAAAAAAAAAATGGAGGTTGCAGATTTCCAAATAGGGAAACTGGGAAGCTGCTCATTCTATATTCAAGCCTCAGGGCCTAGGAGCACCCCGGAAGCCCCTACGAGGGCTTATTTAATATGCATATTGTTCCTTGTGGTGCACCGGGAAGGGCAGGGGCAAGTACAATGATGTGGGTGGCTACCAGGGGTGAAGCAGCCCTCAGGAATGTTTTCAAGAGGGTTGTCATAAGTATCCCAGGGGGTCACATTAATGCTTCTGCGAGGCGTTTTATAGCTGTTCAATCACTTCTAAATATTTTGCTTTAGTGCAGAGACTCTGAAGTGTGAGGACTATGCAGGTTGTCCCTACAGTTGCAGAGGTAGCAGTGAAAATGCCGAAATAATATTCTTGGACACATTATTTAATACGAGGCTTTTTTGACAATATTGATGATCGACAATGCAAAGTTTTATTTTACTTTGAATGTTGGTACTACCCTATGTGTTGCAATGGTGAATATTAAAATATTTCTGCTTTTACTAATGTGGTGACACCCTGACAAAGCCAGTATGCCTGACTTTTTATAATTGCACCCTATGGCATTGTGTCTAAGCATATGCATAGGAGTAGTGTGATTTAGGGTTATAGCTTGCTCTCCTGGCAACTGTTCTGCAGGTGTCACCAAAGGTATTTTCAAAAATCGAAATGCAAGTATTTGTAAATAGATGTTGAGTTTGTGTATAATAAAGTACTTTTTCTTTTATAGTAAAAAAGCAATGACTGGGTTTTGAGTGTTGTTGTTGTGTACCAGTGTGTTAGGGGTACTATTCTTTACCACCTCCCCTGAATAAGAATTGGACTGCTCTGAATCGCTTCCCTGAGAGCGTGAAGTGTTACAGTGGGGTAATTGGTTCCCAGTAAAGAGAAAGTTGTGAACTCATTACTTGTGAATGACTCACATCCTTCACAACTAATAACCCAATTTCTCACTATTGTGAACTGCAAGAATTGAAGAGACAGGTTGTGAGCTCGACCGTTAGGTAAACAGAAAAATAACCTTTGTTGATATAGCAAAAGGGAGAGGAGATGGTCATGATGTGCTGTCTGGCAAATTCTGCAAGAAAAGTGTTAATATCCTCTCTCTCCCATGTTACTTAAACAATTAGTTTAAGCATGCTCATAACCTGTAATGCCAGACTCAGCGAGAGATAGGACAATATCTAGATTTAAAAAAAAACTCTAAAGATGCTAAATTAAGTATGTCCTATATATTGTAGTATGTCAGAATATCATCTATAGAAATAACATGCAACATGATTATTGTTGCAAAAATATCAACAACCAATGTATTGTGGAAATAATATAGAATAGTAAACATAGATTTACTAATCTTAGTCTACAGCTACGTTCCTAGAATATAAATACAGATGCGATCCTAAATGTGGTTTTAAGTACAGTAAATCTATACTTACATACATACATTTACCTTGTTGATATTCTGGTCATGGATATTTTTCATACAATGTTTTTGTAGCACAATATTTAAAACTCAATATTCTGGTACCATATCATCACAGACCCATAAAGCATCTCCACACTGATTTGAAATTCTTTCGAAATTCTCCACCTTTATAATACATATTGCCTCAATAGTAAACAGCTGCCTGATGGACTAGTTGCTTTTGGACAAGAGTTAACCAGACAAGTCTTTTAATAGACCAACCAGTTGCTCTAGCAATAAAGATTGGGGAATCTGAAAAAGCATTTAATTACGTTTATCGACCGGATGTGTGGTTAATAGTCAGGTGAATGCAACATGAGAGAGATTTTTATTGTTATAATACAGCATTTGGGGAAAAGTATCTATCTTGAATTTACTCGGATTTCCAGTAGGATCCTTTCTTTTTACACTTTCTGTAGAGTAATTGACATATAATTTTGACTAAACATTAATACAAGGGAGTTATTATGTAATGCATTACAATAGTCAGGTGAATGCAACATGAGAGAGATTTTTATTGTTATAATACAGCATTTGGGAAAAAGTATCTATCTTGAAATTACTCGGATTTCCAGTAGGATCCTCTTTTTTTTACACTTTCTGTAGAGTAATTTACATATTATTTTGACAAACCAAGGGAGTTTATATGTAATGCATTACAATTTTAATCTGCAGCACAAGACATCTTCAGCTGAGAAAACTACCAACCAAATAGAAACGAATTAATAAATGTAAGCATAATCAACAGTCTCATGCTTAATAGTGATGGGAAAAAGGTCAAGCAATGTAATTGAAAAAATAACAAGCACTGGTAAAAACCAATAGGTCTCAGCGCAAGCACCTACAACAACGTCAGGGGAATAAGAAAGAAAAAATTGGTACTTCAGTAAAACTGAAAGCAGCAGGAGGGTACTAATCAAAATGAAGCAATCAGAACTTGGTCCATGGTGTACGAAAGGCAGAAACTAAAGAAGAGAAAGTGACGTAGACATGCACTGGAGAATTAGAAGGCAGCAAATAAAAGTGACTATAAAAGTGACAATGATGCCAACGAATGGCAAGCAGTGGGTATGCTTCATGTCCCTTTTAGTAAACAAAATGTCTCTCAAGCGACAGCAAATGCACTCTGTCTCAAGCAAGACGTAAAAATAATTTAGAGACTCTGCAGTGCCATTTTATGTGTCTGGGTACTATAATAACAAAAGACTTAAATTAAATGATCAATGGTAACTGTGACTTCTTTCATAAAGAAATCAGCAAGACTGTAGTACTTGTGGAAATCTTAGTGATACTTCAAGGGCTTGTCAGTGCTTCACTTGTAGAATAATGATTGCCAGTGCCCAAAGCTTTGCTCAGAAACCTGTGGTCGGCGCAACTAAATGTCAGTGTGCTGAATTCAAAGCCTAAATCCACTTCATGCCTCTTTAATCCACAGTCATACATTCCCTGCCCCTTTATCTCACTCTTGCAGCTTCCTGCTTTCGCCTTCCATGTATCCGTTTATTTATTTTTCTCTCTTGCTACCGGGAAGTGTTTGATAAGGAAAAATAAGTTCTGGTCCCCAGAAATGAGTGACAGTGTCCACCACTGGCAACCACCAGCTCAAATTAAGCAATGGGGCTACCATTTTATTTATGAAAAGGCAGGAATATCTTAAAACAATAGTTTTATCCATTTATTTACTTCAGCAGTTCGCAGATTACAGACCACTGAATATTTCATTTACAAAGGGCATCATTACGATGCCCCGGGGTAGGACCGCTGGCTGCAATTGCAGCGGTAGAGAGCCTGCCAAATGAGCATGCAGCAGTTTGACCGTCGTATAAGGATATTGCCGCCGGGTTGGCCGTCGAAAAACGAGGCAGTCCCACCGCTGGGACATTTAGAAGGGAAGCAGCAGATGCCGCCGCGGTGCAGCACCTCCTGCACGTCTGTGCACCCTGTGCCTTGAACCATGTCATGCATGGCACACAGTGCATGGAAGTGAGTAGGGGCACTACAAGTGCCCCCAGAACCACTTTTCAGTGACCTACTATGGCAGGGGAGCCTGTTTGGGGTCCCTCCATATCCTGTTCCAGCAACCTCTTCATGGCTGGGATACTGTCTTGAAAAGGCTGTCAGAAAGAGATATCTTAATCACGACAGCGGTGCCTGCCTCAGCACAGCTGCCATTGTAGGACCCTGGCTGATTCTCAGGACTAAAGTTCAATTTTCTGCCACAATTTGTTTAATATAGCCTTATAGCCCGCTGTAGAGGGCTATACCGGCTATTAAAGGCCCTCTCCAGCGTTAAAGGCCCCGAGCCGAAGGCGAGGGCCTTTAACAAGGGAGAGGGACTTTAATAGCCGGTATAGCCTGTTACAAAGGGCTATAAGGCTATTAGAACATCAAAAAAGAACAAAGCCTTATGGGAGCGTGAGGGGATTGGAATCCCCTCAGGGTCCTTGAAGCCTTTGTTCACAGCCAGAGCTGTGAACAAAGAAACATTGGAATGTTGGAGCTCCAGGCTTATACCAGCCATTATAAGCCCGGAGCACTCCATTGTTTTCAATGGAGCTCCCAACATTCCAATGTTCTAATAGACATAACGAAATACTCTGATAGGAACTGCCTTCCTGCTGAAGCGACATTCGGGAAATAGGAAAACATATTTTAAAAGCCTTGAAGGACACCGTGGAGTCTTCGAGATGTGAGAGCAAAGGCATAGCAATGCTGATAACAACATGAGACTTGTGGTGTTCAAATAACATGGAAACTGGGTAGGTAGGGAGAGCATGACAATCTTTTAAGGGCTAACTTGCGTCACCGCATGTGCTGCATGCGTTTCTACTTACAAGAGATATTTTATACAACATGGGATTTAGAGTCCGCCAATTGCTTAACATTTGTTGGCTTTGTTGTCACTTTTATTTGCTGCCTTTTAACTGGCCAGTGCCTGCTGGCTTCAGTTCCTCTTCTTTTGGCTGGAGAATGGGCCAAGTACGGATTGCTTCAGATTGATTGATGTCCTTCCGCTGATTGCGCTGTGATTGGGGCACTACTTTTATTTGTTCTTCTTTTGTGTCATCCTTTGTGAATCTTGTGCCATTTTTAGCTGTCGCTTGCTATGCTACACATACTTCAAGAAGCCCTTTCTCCATTGGGATGGATGTTTATTGTGACAACAGATGTTATCTGCTTCCAAATGTATTTTCACTAAGACATGGAAATGGATTAAACTCTTTTTTTGCGATAGGATTTTTTGCCATTTTTTTTTCTTTTTCATACACAGGGAAATTAATTGATTTGCTCAGTATCACAGGGGTGTTGTGCCGAGACCTAAAAAGCATTGGCAAATACAATAGGTCTCGCATTTGAGGCAACTGGCTCCGCCATTGTGTTTTATTTATGATGTACTATTTCAGAAAACAACGGTCCTGAACAAATAGGGGATTTTTAAGAAAAATTCATATAGACCATGATGGATACTATATATATCTCCAATGCCCAGCCGGACATGGAATTTTATTTGAACAATGTTTTAAATAGAGTCACGAATGAACGCAAAGACATTTACAACGGGGCACAGTCCTGTACCCAACATTTAGGAAGGAAGTGCGGGAAAACAGAGTAGAAACAGTGTAGACAAACAAAATAACAGGCAATAACTTTAGAGCAATGGTGGCTTGCACTCAAAAGTATAGTACAGCAAGCACTACCAAATAGTGACCACAATAATTACACACAATGGACATTTATGGTACTATTTTAAAATGTCGACGACGTTTCGATCCCAGGCTCCTAGATTAGAGGGATCATCATCAAGACTAAAATTTAACAATTGCCTAGTGTAAAAAAATGAAGCCTGTAGGAATAAGGAACAGGGAAAACGAGAACAGTGACCCGTCAGAATCAATGTAAGGGTCTGATTTCAACATCAAAAACACACAATTAGAAGGAGGGTCCCTGGAACTTGCAAGGAGCCCCTTACAAGTTCCAGCCAAAAAAAAACCTCGGGTTGGAATCTGTATATTACTGAACCTTTGTGTGGTAATAATTGTCACACACAGACCATCAATGTAATTCTGGAAGGGTTTCAAAACTCTCTGAAAGCCCTAAGTATACACAAGTTACCTTCTCGACACAATCCATTATTGTAAATAACACGTTGTAAATCATTTGTATATAATTTTGCAATGTATAAAGGGTTATGAACACACACGGTGAAATTAGCTGTACACATCGGCACACTCGGCCCTAATTCCGGTGATGGGCACCCTCACAAACCTTGTATAGATGTAATTCTCGCCTGCACCATTTTCCATTGTCTGTAACTCTTTCCTTGCTCTCGTTTACTCATCCAACATAGCGGCGCACAGAGTGCCAGCAGCACCTTAGTCCCTTCTCCATTTTTATACACCACTCCCATCCATCCATTTTTGGGGTGTAACATCAACCTGCCTGAAGTCACTGAGCTAAACTGTCATCCGTTTTTGATATTCGCCCGGATTGACTAAGTCACTTGATTTATGCACAAGTGGAATATAGTTGTTGACATGTTGAAATCAGACCTTTACATTGATTCTGATGGGTCACTGTTCTCTTTTTCCCTGTTCCTTATTCCTACAGGCTTCATTGTTTTACACCAGGCAATTGTTAAATTTTAGTCCTGATGATGATCCCTCTAATCTAGGAGCCTGGGATCGAAACGTTGTCGACATTTTAAAATAGTACCATAAATGTCCATTGTGTGTAATTATTGTGGTCACTTTTTGGTAGTGCTTGCTGTACTATACATTTGAGTGCAAGCCGCCATTGCTCTAAAGTTATTGCCTGTTATTTTGTATGTCTACACTGTTTTTACTCTGTTCTTCCGCACTTCCTTCCTAAATGTTGGGTACAAGACTGTGCCCCATTGTAAATGTCTTTGCGTTCATTCGTGACTCTATTTAAAACATTGTTCAAATAAAATTCCATGTCCGGCTGGGCATTGGAGATATATATATAGTACCCATCATGGTCTATATGAATTTTTCTTCAAAATCCCCTATTTGCTCTGGACCGTTGTTTTCTGAAATAATAATTGATACCCGTGGTCCGCAGCTACTTATCGGGTTCCCTTGTTTGTAAATTAATTATTTATGATGTACAGCATGGGCACTGCTGACTTTGGCAATGATTTGTAGCCATGCTGTATAACAGTTCAACTGCAGTGCAGCAAGGCTAAAAATAGTAACAATAAAAAGACTATGATGCATCCAGCGCTAATGCACTTTTTTTTAACGTGCATTAGCTTTGACTGGGTCATAATGCTTTTTTTAATTGTTTTTAACCATGCTGCAATCCATCCATACTGCTGTACAGCATGGCTACAAAACATTACCAAAGCCAATGTCTCTCATAGGTGAGACCCATAACTTTGCCAATGCTTGTTATACCGTTGGCTTCTTTGTACAATGCAATGGGACATTGGCATGGCACAGTCATACACTGTATGTGCTCTTTTAATGTTAATTTACGTGGAAACAGTGTATGTGTGAGTGTGTGTGTGAAACTAAGATTATAACACATTCATCTAGGTTACTTTGTAAAGGGATTTGTGAATGGAGCCCTTTCGCTTGGCACACTGCATTACAACTAACTTGTCTGGCTACTCGTTGCTGGAGTGACATGAAACGAGGCCAAGTATCTCAAAAGTATGCGCGGTATTCCATTGTTTATTCTGTCTGTGTGTAGAGGCGAAATGTTAAAAATGAGCATATAATCCGCCGCTTCGGAAGAGGCTTAACAAAGATATCCAGTTGTTGCAGTTGGCAACTGTGAGAGTTTACTTAAGAGGAGAGTGGCGTAAAAATATCTAACTCACTCTGTTGTTCAGTCGGGTGAATGGCATAACTGCAGACAGACCGGCATGCCTACACACTGGGGCAGAGGTAGGCGAATAAAATAAGTGACCACTAGCCAGAAGAGAGACAGACAACAGTGTGGTCCCTCTCAGGAAGCTATCTTTGCCCAAAGCAGGAAAACATTTAGCTATTTTATATTCCAGATCCAGGCAGGGCTAACTCAGTCTTTCATGCTTCCGATGCCAATAAATGGATTACCATTATGCTTGGTAACAGTACCATTTGCGATTTACAGTGCAATAATAAAACTGTGGTAAAAAGCGAATATAAAAAGCAAGCGATTAATATTAGCATTTCCTTCCTACGTGAGCACCACAACTGGCACATGATGAGCTTTAGCTGAGGGGTGTTTGGACAGAATACTGATTGCTATTAAATATTGTGTAAAACGTGTTGTTACTACCAAAATATCATCGGATAGAATATCGTAGAAGAGCTCTGTGCCAGTCTGGTTGGTAAAAAAAGAGCTCTGTGCCAGTCTGTGTGATAACAGTAAAAGAGCTCTGTGCCAGTCTGGGTTGTAACAGGGGAACTCTGTGCCAGCCTGTGTGATAACAGTAAAAGAGCTCTGTGCCAGTCTGACTGGTAACAGTAGAAGAGGCCAGTGCCAATCTGGTTGGTAACAAAAGAGCTATGTGCCTGTCTGTGTGATAACAGTAGAAGAGCTCTGTGCCAGTCTGGGTGGTAACAAGCAAACTTTGCGCCAGCCTGTGTGATAACGGTAGAGGAGCTCTGTACCAGTCTGGGTGGTAACAAGCAAACTTTGCGCCAGTCTGTGTGATAACAGTAGAATAGCTCTGTGCCAGTCTGGGTGGTAACAAGCAAACTTTGCGCCAGTCTGTGTGATAACAGTAGAATAGCTCTGTGCCGGTCTGACTGGTAACAGTTAAAGAGCTCTGTGCCAGTCTGGTTGGTAACAAAAGAGCGCTGAGCCAGTCTGGTTGGTAACAAAGTAGCTCTGTGCCAGTCTGTGTGATAACAGGAGAAGAGCTTTGTGCCAGTCTGGGTGATAACAAGGGAACTCTGAGCCAGGCTGTGTGATAACGGTAGAAGAGCTCTGTGCCAGTCTGACTGATAACGGTAGAAGAGCTCTGTGCCAGTCAGACTGATAACGGTAGAAGAGCTCTGTGACAATCTGGTTAGTAAAAAAAGAGCGCTGAGACAGTCTATGTGATAACAGGAGAAAAGCTCTGTACAAGCCTGGTTGGTAACAAAAGAGCTCTGTACCAGTCTCTGTGATAACAGGAGAAGAGCTCTGTGCCAGTCTGGGTGATAACAAGGAAACTCAGTACCAGCCTGTGTGATAACAGGAGAAGAGCTCTGTACCAGTCTGGTTGGTAACAAAAGACCTCTGTACCAGTCTCTGTGATAACAGGAGAAAAGTTCTGCGCCAGTCTGGTTGGTAACAAAAGAGCTCTGTGCTAGTCTGGGTGATAACAAGGAAACTCTGTGCCAGCCTGTGTGATAACAGGAGAAGAGCTATGACCAGTCTGATTGGTAACAGGAAAAGAGCTCTGTGACAGTCTGTGTGATAACAGTAGAAAAACACTGGGCCAGTCTAGTTGGTAACAAAAGAGCTCTGTGCCAGTCTCTGTGATAACAGTAGAAAAGCTCTGTGCCAGTCTGGTTGGTAACAAAAGAGCTCTGTGCCAGTCTCTGTGATAACAGTAGAAAAGCTCTGTGCCAGTCTGGTTGGTAACAAAAGAGCTCTGTGCCAGCTTGTGTGATAACAGTAGAAGATCGCTGTTGTGCCAGTCTGCGTGATAACAGTAAAACTTTGTGTCTTTTTAATCCGATGCAATTCTCGGTGTATTATCAGACCTGGAGTCAGAGGATTCATTGCACACACAAACCTTTGACTCAATCCCCGCAGAATAAACCGGTGCCACGAATCACAACAACAGAAGTAACACGTGCCTGCGCCCAAGGCCGCTGAGTCTAAATTTACTGAACACAGCCTGCCCTTTGCTTGGCAACTCCCCAGGATGCATCGCGGGCTTCACCTGGGTAGGCCTGCGCGCTGCAGGTCTGTGACTTATTGCTAATCACCCCAGTACACGCCTGTATGCACACAGGATACCCACTAGTCTCTTCACATGGAACCCCTATAAACTGGCATTTGAAAAATGTCTGGGCATTCTCGCCCATTGGCTGATTCGCAGTATTTTAGGTTCTTGAATGGCTTGCTGGCAGTCGCCCAAAAGAGCGATTTAGATTCAAATGATAAGTCCGATGTAATACTGTTAAAGAATGCGTGGCAGCTTCAGGGGCGGGCTGTAGCACCAATTACTCGTGCGCCAAGTCACTGATGCGTTTCATGCGGGATAGGTGTGGAGAGAGAAGAGGGAAAATGGGAAGAATCAAAAAATAGGAAGAGAGAACAAGCACTAGCAAAGCCAAGAGGAATTTTAACAGGACGACAAGGGAAAATTCATTATTTATTTAATTTTCCCTTGTGGTCATCTGTCGGAAGAAGAGCTCTGTGCCAGCCTGACTGGTGACATAGGAGCCCTGCGCCGGTCTGTGATAACAGTAGACTAGCTCTGTGCCAGTCTGACTGGTGACATAAGAGCCCTGTGCCAGTCTGTGTGATAGCAGTAGAAGAGCTCTGCGCCAGTGTGACTGGTGACATAAGAGCCCCGTGCCAGTCTGTGTGATAGCAGTAGAAGAGCTCTGCGCCAGTGTGACTGTTGACATAAGAGCTCTGCGCCAGTCTGTGATAACAGTAGACGAGCTCTGCGCCAGTGTGACTGGTGACATAAGAGCCCTGTGCCAGTCTGTGTGATAGCAGTAGAAGAGCCCTGCGCCAGTCTGTGTGATAGCAGTAGAAGAGCCCTGCGCCAGTGTGACTGGTGACATAAGAGCTCTGTGCCAGTCTGTGTGATAGCAGTAGAAGAGCTCTGTGCCAGTCTGACTGTTGACATAAGAGCTCTGCGCCAGTCTGTGTGATAGCAGTAGAAGAGCCCTGCGCTAGTCTGTGTGATAGCAGTAGAAGAGCTCTGTGCCAGTCTGACTGTTGACATAAGAGCCCTGTGCCAGTCTGTGTGATAGCAGTAGAAGAGCCCTGCGCCAGTGTGACTGGTGACATAAGAGCTCTGTGCCAGTCTGTGTGATAGCAGTAGAAGAGCTCTGTGCCAGTCTGACTGTTGATATAAGAGCCCTGCGCCAGTCTGTGTGATAGCAGTAGAAGAGCTCTGTGCCAGTCTGACTGTTGACATAAGAGCTCTGCGCCAGTCTGTGTGATAGCAGTAGAAGAGCTCTGCGCCAGTGTGACTGGTGACATAAGAGCCCCGTGCCAGTCTGTGTGATAGCAGTAGAAGAGCTCTGCGCCAGTGTGACTGGTGACATAAGAGCCCTGTGCCAGTCTGTGTGATAGCAGTAGAAGAGCCCTGCGCCAGTGTGACTGGTGACATAAGAGCTCTGTGCCAGTCTGTGTGATAGCAGTAGAAGAGCTATGTGCCAGTCTGACTGTTGACATAAGAGCTCTGCGCCAGTCTGTGTGATAGCAGTAGAAGAGCTCTGTGCCAGTCTAACTGTTGACATAAGAGCCCTGCGCCAGTCTGTGTGATAGCAGTAGAAGAGCTCTGTGCCAGTTTGACTGTTGACATAAGAGCTCTGCGCCAGTCTGTGTGATAGCAGTAGAAGAGCTCTGCGCCAGTGTGACTGGTGACATAAGAGCCCTGTGCCAGTCTGTGTGATAGCAGTAGAAGTGCCCTGCGCCAGTCTGTGTGATAGCAGTAGAAGAGCCCTGCGCCAGTGTGACTGGTGACATAAGAGCCCTGCGCCAGTCTGTGTGATAGCAGTAGAAGAGCTCTGTGCCAGTCTGACTGTTGACATAAGAGCCCTGCGCCAGTCTGTGTGATAGCAGTAGAAGAGCTCTGTGCCAGTCTGACTGTTGATATAAGAGCTCTGCGCCAGTCTGTGTGATAGCAGTAGAAGAGGTCTGCGCCAGTGTGACTGGTGACATAAGAGCCCCGTGCCAGTCTGTGTGATAGCAGTAGAAGATCTGCGCCAGTGTGACTGGTGACATAAGAGCCCCGTGCCAGTCTGTGTGATAGCAGTAGAAGAGCTCTGCGCCAGTGTGACTGGTGACATAAGAGCCCTGCGCCAGTCTGTGATAACAGTAGACGAGCTCTGCGCCAGTGTGACTGGTGACATAAGAACCCTGTGCCAGTCTGTGTGATAACAGTAGAAGAGCCCTGCGCCAGTCTGTGTGATAGCAGTAGAAGAGCCCTGCGCCAGTATGTGTGATAGCAGTAGAAGAGCTATGTGCCAGTCTGACTGTTGACATAAGAGCTCTGCGCCAGTCTGTGATAACAGTAGACGAGCTCTGCGCCAGTGTGACTGGTGACATAAGAGCCCTGTGCCAGTCTGTGTGATAGCAGTAGAAGAGCCCTGCGCCAGTCTGTGTGATAGCAGTAGAAGAGCTCTGTGCCAGTCTGACTGTTGACATAAGAGCTCTGCGCCAGTCTGTGTGATAGCAGTAGAAGAGCTCTACGCCAGTGTGACTGGTGACATAAGAGCCCTGTGCCAGTCTGTGTGATATCAGTAGAAGAGCTCTGCGCCAGTGTGACTGGTGACATAAGAGCCCTGCACCAGTCTGTGATAACAGTAGACGAGCTCTGCGCCAGTGTGACTGGTGACATAAGAGCCCTGTGCCAGTCTGTGTGATAACAGTAGAAGAGCTCTGTGCCAGTCTGTGTGATAGCAGTAGAAGAGCTCTGTGCCAGTCTGACTGTTGACATAAGAGCTCTGCGCCAGTCTGTGTGATAGCAGTAGAAGAGCTCTGCGCCAGTGTGACTGGTGACATAAAGAGCTCTGCGCCAGTCTGTGATAACAGTAGACGAGCTCTGCCCCAGTGTGACTGATGACATAAGAGCCCTGTGCCAGTCTGTGTGATAACAGTAGAAGAGCTCTGTGCCAGTCTGTGTGATAGCAGTTGAAGAGCTCTGTGCCAGTCTGACGGTTGACATAAGAGCTCTGTGCCAGTCTGTGTGATAGCAGTAGAAGAGCCCTGCGCTAGTCTGTGTGATAGCAGTAGAAGAGCTCTGTGCCAGTCTGACTGTTGACATAAGAGCTCTGCGCCAGTCTGTGTGATAGCAGTAGAAGAGCTCTGCGCCAGTGTGACTGGTGACATAAGAGCCCTGCGCCTGTCTGTGTGATAGCAGTAGAAGAGCTCAGTGCCAGTCCGACTGATCACATAAGAGCCCTGCGCCAGTCTGTGTGATAGCAGTAGAAGAGCTCTGTGCCAGTCCGACTGGTGACATAAGAGCCCTGCGCCAGTCTGTGTGATAGCAATAGAAGAGCTCTGTGCCAGTCCGACTGGTGACATAAGAGCCCTGCGCCAGTCTGTGTGATAGCAGTAGAAGAGCTCTGTGCCAGTCTGACTGTTGACATGAGAGCTCTGCGCCTGTCTGTGTGATAACAGTAGACGAGCTCTGCGCCAGTGTGACTGGTGACAAAAGAGCTCTGTGCCAGTCTGTGTGATAGCAGTAGAAGAGCTCTGCGCCAGTGTGACTGTTGACATAAGAGCTCTGCGCCAGTCTGTGATAACAGTAGACGAGCTCTGCGCCAGTGTGACTGGTGACATAAGAGCCCTGTGCCAGTCTGTGTGATAGCAGTAGAAGAGCCCTGCGCCAGTCTGTGTGATAGCAGTAGAAGAGCTCTGTGCCTGTCTGACTGTTGACATAAGAGCTCTGCGCCAGTCTGTGATAACAATAGACGAGCTCTGCCCCAGTGTGACTGATGACATAAGAGCCCTGTGCCAGTCTGTGTGATAACAGTAGAAGAGCTCTGTGCCAGTCTGTGTGATAGCAGTAGAAGAGCTCTGTGCCAGTCTGACTGTTGGCATAAGAGCTCTGTGCCAGTCTGTGTGATAGCAGTAGAAGAGCCCTGCGCTAGTCTGTGTGAAAGCAGTAGAAGAGCTCTGTGCCAGTCTGACTGTTGACATAAGAGCTCTGCGCCAGTCTGTGTGATAGCAGTAGAAGAGCTCTGCGCCAGTGTGACTGGTGACATAAAAAGCCCTGCGCCTGTCTGTGTGATAGCAGTAGAAGAGCTCAGTGCCAGTCCGACTGATCACATAAGAGCCCTGCGCCAGTCTGTGTGATAGCAGTAGAAGAGCTCTGTGCCAGTCCGACTGGTGACATAAGAGCCCTGCGCCAGTCTGTGTGATAGCAGTAGAAGAGCTCTGTGCCAGTCCGACTGGTGACATAAGAGCCCTGCGCCAGTCTGTGTGATAGCAGTAGAAGAGCTCTGTGCCAGTCTGACTGTTGACATGAGAGCTCTGCGCCAGTCTGTGTGATAACAGTAGACGAGCTCTGCGCCAGTGTGACTGGTGACAAAAGAGCTCTGTGCCAGTCTGTGTGATAGCAGTAGAAGAGCTCTGTGCCAGTCTGACTGGTGACATAAGAGCCCTGCGCCAGTCTGTGTGCCAGCAGTAGAAGAGCTCTGTGCCAGCCTGACTGGTGACATAAGAGCCCTGCGCCAGTCTGTGATAACAGTAGACGAGCTCTGCGCCAGTGTGACTGGTGACATAAGAGCCCTGTGCCAGTCTGTGTGATAGCAGTAGAAGAGCCCTGCGCCAGTCTGTGTGATAGCAGTAGAAGAGCTCTGTGCCAGTCTGACTGTTGACATAAGAGCTCTGCGCCAGTCTGTGTGATAGCAGTACAAAGAGCTCTGCGCCAGTGTGACTGGTGACATAAGAGCCCTGTGCCAGTCTGTGTGATAGCAGTAGAAGAGCTCTGCGCCAGTGTGACTGGTGACATAAGAGCCCTGCGCCAGTCTGTGATAACAGTAGATGAGCTCTGCGCCAGTGTGACTGGTGACATAAGAGCCCTGTGCCAGTCTGTGTGATAGCAGTAGAAGAGCCCTGCGCCAGTATGTGTGATAGCAGTAGAAGAGCCCTGCGCCAGTGTGACTGGTGACATAAGAGCTCTGCGCCAGTCTGTGTGATAGCAGTAGAAGAGCTCTGCACCAGTCTGTGTGATAGCAGTAGAAGAGCTTTGTGCCTGTCTGACTGTTGACATAAGAGCTCTGCGCCAGTCTGTGATAACAGTAGACGAGTTCTGCCCCAGTGTGACTGGTGACATAAGAGCCCTGTGCCAGTCTGTGTGATAGCAGTAGAAGAGCCCTGCGCCAGTCTGTGTGATAGCAGTAGAAGAGCTCTGTGCCTGTCTGACTGTTGACATAAGAGCTCTGCGCCAGTCTGTGATAACAGTAGACGAGCTCTGCGCCAGTGTGACTGGTGACATAAGAGCCCTGTGCCAGTCTGTGTGATAGCAGTAGAAGAGCTCTGTGCCAGTCTGACTGTTGACTTAGGAGCTCGGCGCCAGTCTGTGTGAGAGCAGTAGAAGAGCTCTGCGCCAGTGTGACTGGTGACATAAGAGCCCTGTGCCAGTCTGTGTGATAGCAGTAGAAGAGCTCTGCGCCAGTGTGACTGGTGACATAAGAGCCCTGCGCCAGTCTGTGATAACAGTAGACGAGCTCTGCGCCAATGTGACTGGTGACATAAGAGCCCTGTGCCAGTCTGTGTGATAACAGTAGAAGAGCTCTGTGCCAGTCTGTGTGATAGCAGTAGAAGAGCTCTGTGCCAGTCTGACTGTTGACATAAGAGCTCTGTGCCAGTCTGTGTGATAGCAGTAGAAGAGCTCTGTGCCAGTCTGACTGTTGACATAAGAGCTCTGCGCCAGTCTGTGTGATAGCAGTAGAAGAGCTCTGCGCCAGTGTGACTGGTGACATAAGAGCTCTGCGCCAGTCTGTGATAACAGTAGACGAGCTCTGCACCAGTGTGACTGGTGACATAAGAGCCCTGTGCCAGTCTGTGTGATAACAGTAGAAGAGCTCTGTGCCAGTCTGTGTGATAGCAGTAGAAGAGCTCTGTGCCAGCCTGACTGTTGACATAAGAGCTCTGTTCCAGTCTGTGTGATAACAGTAGAAGAGCTCTGTGCCAGTCTGTGTGATAACAGTAGAAGAGCTCTGTGCCAGTCTGTGTGATAGCAGTAGAAGAGCTCTGCGCCAGTGTGACTGTTGACATAAGAGCTCTGCGCCAGTCTGTGATAACAGTAGACTAGCTCTGTGCCAGCCTGACTGTTGACATAAGAGCTCTGTGCCAGTCTGTGTGATAGCAGTAGAAGAGCCCTGCGCCAGTCTGTGTGATAGCAGTAGAAGAGCTCTGTGCCAGTCTGACTGTTGACATAAGAGCTCTGCGCCAGTCTGTGTGATAGCAGTAGAAGAGCTCTGCGCCAGTGTGACTGGTGACATAAGAGCCCTGTGCCAGTCTGTGTGATAGCAGTAGAAGAGCTCTGTGCCAGTGTGACTGGTGACATAAGAGCCCTGCGCCAGTCTGTGATAACAGTAGATGAGCTCTGCGCCAGTGTGACTGGTGACATAAGAGCCCTGTGCCAGTCTGTGTGATAGCAGTAGAAGAGCTCTGTGCCAGTCTGACTGTTGACATAAGAGCTCTGCGCCAGTCTGTGATAACAGTAGACGAGCTCTGCGCCAGTGTGACTGGTGACATAAGAGCCCTGTGCCAGTGTGTGTGATAACAGTAGACTAGCTCTGTGCCAGTCTGACTGGTGACATAAGAGCCATGTGCCAGTCTGTGTGATAGCAGTAGAAGAGCTCTGTGCCAGTCTGACTGTTGACTTAGGAGCTCGGCGCCAGTCTGTGTGAGAGCAGTAGAAGAGCTCTGCGCCAGTGTGACTGGTGACATAAGAGCCCTGTGCCAGTCTGTGTGATAGCAGTAGAAGAGCTCTGCGCCAGTGTGACTGGTGACATAAGAGCCCTGCGCCAGTCTGTGATAACAGTAGACGAGCTCTGCGCCAATGTGACTGGTGACATAAGAGCCCTGTGCCAGTCTGTGTGATAACAGTAGAAGAGCTCTGTGCCAGTCTGTGTGATAGCAGTAGAAGAGCTCTGTGCCAGTCTGACTGTTGACATAAGAGCTCTGTGCCAGTCTGTGTGATAGCAGTAGAAGAGCTCTGTGCCAGTCTGACTGTTGACATAAGAGCTCTGCGCCAGTCTGTGTGATAGCAGTAGAAGAGCTCTGCGCCAGTGTGACTGGTGACATAAGAGCTCTGCGCCAGTCTGTGATAACAGTAGACGAGCTCTGCACCAGTGTGACTGGTGACATAAGAGCCCTGTGCCAGTCTGTGTGATAACAGTAGAAGAGCTCTGTGCCAGTCTGAGTGATAGCAGTAGAAGAGCTCTGTGCCAGCCTGACTGTTGACATAAGAGCTCTGTGCCAGTCTGTGTGATAACAGTAGAAGAGCTCTGTGCCAGTCTGTGTGATAACAGTAGAAGAGCTCTGTGCCAGTCTGTGTGATAGCAGTAGAAGAGCTCTGCGCCAGTGTGACTGTTGACATAAGAGCTCTGCGCCAGTCTGTGATAACAGTAGACTAGCTCTGTGCCAGCCTGACTGTTGACATAAGAGCTCTGTGCCAGTCTGTGTGATAGCAGTAGAAGAGCCCTGCGCCAGTCTGTGTGATAGCAGTACAAGAGCTCTGTGCCAGTCTGACTGTTGACATAAGAGCTCTGCGCCAGTCTGTGTGATAGCAGTAGAAGAGCTCTGCGCCAGTGTGACTGGTGACATAAGAGCCCTGTGCCAGTCTGTGTGATAGCAGTAGAAGAGCTCTGTGCCAGTGTGACTGGTGACATAAGAGCCCTGCGCCAGTCTGTGATAACAGTAGACGAGCTCTGCGCCAGTGTGACTGGTGACATAAGAGCCCTGTGCCAGTCTGTGTGATAGCAGTAGAAGAGCTCTGTGCCAGTCTGTGTGATAGCAGTAGAAGAGCTCTGTGCCTGTCTGACTGTTGACATAAGAGCTCTGCGCCAGTCTGTGATAACAGTAGACGAGCTCTGCGCCAGTGTGACTGGTGACATAAGAGCCCTGTGCCAGTGTGTGTGATAACAGTAGACTAGCTCTGTGCCAGTCTGACTGGTGACATAAGAGCCATGTGCCAGTCTGTGTGATAGCAGTAGAAGAGCTCTGTGCCAGCCTGACTGGTCACATAAGAGTTCTGTGTGAATCAAGAGGGAGCATTAAACAGGAAATTCAAGATGGGAGAAAAGCATTGAAATGAATGTGATTGTATTAAAAATAAACATCAACACACAGCCTTTCAGAGATTAACTCTCCTCGGCTACTCTGACTGTTTGGCTGCCAGCTTTCAAGGACACTCTGGTCCCTGGCAACTACAAACACGAGATGGACAAATAAAGGTACACTCTCTGCCAGGCTGCATGTTGTTCTGTGACAAAGAAACTCACTGTCATCTGGTAAGCACATTAGCCCCATAACTTTTTGAAGCATTTGTTCCAGCTGATACTTGCTACAAAATGTCATGCTCAGACTATTTTAGTTTTATTTTCGACACTATCTTCTTTTTTTTATTTTTTGCAAGCGCATTTAGTGGCATTGGAAAGCTCGAGACTAAAACTAAATTTCTTCACATGTTGCTTTTGGTTTCTGTGCCTCTCTCGATACTCCCTCGATGCTCACTTTATCATTATTTTCCTACATTATTGTTTTAATACCAGGTGGATAAAATTATGCCTTATCAGTGGCTGCCTGGCTATCTCCAACTTGTAAAAAGTGGGTTTACGTACCTCTTTTTTAGGGGGGTTGCAAATTTCGGTCCATAATTCAATGTTCTACTCCAATAAATCCGGAGGAACCATTGTTGTTGTCTAGTACTAAATGACCCAGGTTCCAGGAACAAGTGGATGTCCCTTGTTTCCTTATTTTCTGGCTTTCTCTAGCAGAAAGGGGTCAGAGGTCAGCAGTAGCACAACTGGAGGAGAGGATGAGAGAAAGGAGGAAGATAAAGACAGGAAAACAGTGACAAACGGAGAAAGGCGAGATGAAAAAATAAAATGCAAGAGTCAATAAACGTAACAAGGAGAGTCTGTTGGTGGATGAGGTAAGAGGTGGAATCAAGCCTACACGGCCTTGGAAGTCGACAATCATGACATTCAGCAGAAATCTTTGAGTACCAGCCGTTATTATTTTACAAATTAAGCCCTGCTTATGTCCACCTTGAGTCTGGACGAAGCCTCGTCCAACGGGGGGAGGGGATGGGGGGATGGGATAAGTGCTGGCAGGAACACTGCTGCTGCGCTTTTGTGCAAGGGGCTGAGTTTGCAACCAGCCACCAGTAACAAAATAGGCCCGGCCCACCGGGGAAACGCCAGGTGACCGCTACGTCCAGTACGGCCCTGGGCCAGAGAAGATAACAACAGAGTCATGTCCCAATACCATGAAACACTGTTTCGACTGACAAGAGTCATCATCTCCTTTCTGGTAGAGACCACCGGCTACTCAGTTTTTAGCCTACTAACCACCCTATGACTCTATCTTAAGTCAAACAACAGCTGTAATTCATTTGCAGGGACCTATCCACTGGCTGGTTTGCTGTCATGTATCAAAACCTGGTATTTGAAGCCGTCTTTGTCAGTGAGTTGTGAGTAGGCCTCTCTTCACCAAGAAGCTGCGGCATAGCTTATGGGGAGGTGTTTGGGGTGTTACACCCCACTAATAAATGTATTTTCTTGTGAATAGTCGGGTACAAGTGATTTCCTTTGATATGGTGAGGTGTCTGTCAGATTTTTACATACACACAGACAAAACGCACGCACACTCTCACCCTCTACTTGGTTTGAAAGACATCAAAAATGTTCGGGTTTTATTTTTTACAAAATATTGTTTTTCTCTCATTTAGTACTCTAACCAAACCTCTTTCTCTCCCTTTCCACTACCCCTTAAGACCCTCTCATGTGCCCTGGTTGTTGAATAATTTACTTTAACATTTTATGCCAGCGTGATTGTTGTAAAATATGAATCTATCACTCCCCCCCCCCACTCCTCCCCACACCTCCTCCCCTAGTCCCTCTCCCAAGCTACGCCCCTGCCAAGAAAGAGGCAGAGATATTTTCGAAGACCTTATTTTGGAGCTTTGCAGTTATCATCTGCTAATTGTCCTCTCTGGTACAAAGATCCCTCTGCTGATGGAAGCCCAGGGAAGCAGATTCCCATAGACTTTTCTGATCCAGCAGTTATCAGAGTTTATGGGCCCGATAAAGAAAATCCCCTGAAAAGGTCATGAAAGCATCAAACCACAAAAGATAGTCTCAAAATCCTCTGTAATCATTCATGGAAAGCAAACCACATCAGTAAAAAAAAGAAAAGGAATCCATTGAGCACTAGTTACGCCTGTCAATCAAAGGGAGGCTAAGCGCAGTAAATAAAAGCGCATCTGACTGACCATGGCCATCAAGAGGAGCAAAGATTGCAATCAGGCATCTAAAAGTCACAATAAATATTAAAATCGGCTGCAGATAAATACATTTATTTATACACGTGAACAATTTAAATTACATGGATGGCATATTTTAACAAGCACACTCAGGCAGGAGAAAACTCCCACAGAATGATTCACAATGAAAAATTGAGGACAGTGGTAGACATATGTGCAACTAAAACTGTTCATTTTCATCAAAGAATCTATCAAACGTTATACAAGGAACAGATGAACACTGGAAACAAGTGTGTATAAATCAATGAAGCAGAAAGCATATAATTTGAGATGCCTAAAAGATACCAACTATGTCTAACAAAACCAGGGCTTTTGCTTACCTACACCCACACACCTGCAAACCGCATAAGAACACAGAAGCCATCATCACCAACCCATACACAAAGTGTATGCTATGTACTAGGAGTCTGATGCTTATAATCTCTGAGAAGAGCTCAAACAAACTGTTCTGGACCCGCATGCGCATTATTGTAGATAGTCAAGAGAAGGAGAGCACGCAGGAAAAAAGGTGACATTAGCACAGTCGTTGCCGTGTCTCGGAATTTCTACAGATAGTCCATTTTGCCTTGGGCATCACCAATAACTTGCTAGGCCTAGCCATGCTCGGCCTCACAGGTGCTGCGCAACGTGTGATCTGAGATGAAGATGCTACTTGCACAAAATACTTTGTTCCCTCCCGATGGTCACCAGAGACACAGTCAATGGATTATAAATATTTGTATGCCAAATCACAATCAAAAAAGATTATGGTTCCACTCCAAACCCATGCAGCACAGCAAGTCACCTTCCACCACACGCCACACCCACACCACCACTACAGACATGAAAGGCACATTGAGGTTACTAGGACATGTATGACTCTCTTTTGACATTCAGGCTATCCATTGCAGTGTGGGGTGGTTGATGGCCTATTAAGATTCATGCAATGCTTCTTGCTCCTGCTTGCATTTGGTTACAGTACGAATGTTGGGCGTGGCCTGCCTGAAAGTCAACACCCTCTTTATGTATACATCCTGTCCTCCGTCTAAACTAGGGCTGGGCTTGTTGGATTACCAAATATTAAAATTCAGTCATGATTTTTGAGTTAGAATTGGTAACAGGCATGCGGTCTCATCCTAAATTCTTTGTATGTAAATTGTCCCCACACATCATGGAGGATATTTTTAAAAACTGACTTGATCATACTTGCTGGCCTCTCAATGGGCTAGTCCTATTCCAGCCCTCCACTATTCGACTCTGAAGTGCATGTCTGCTGTCCCCCTCTGTCTTTTCATTTGTGTCCTGTCCTAAGCCTCTGCCCTTTGCCCCTTAGGCCTAGTGCCTCCTGCAGGTGAATCAATAGTGTCAGAGTCCCGCCAGCCCCGACACATTCCCTGCCCAAAGACTCCATAACTTGGAGATGACTGTCATCTCACTCACCGTGATTGCTGTTACCCACCACATGCATAAAATCCTACTCAACCCCATATTTACTTCTGTCCCCCAGCCTCCCTCATTCAATGCAGCTCCATCACGCTCTGCCACACCCTTTCTCTTGCCAAGCTGGTGGGGCAGGAAATGGGCCTGGGGCACCATTGCGAATCGGGGCAGTTTTGAACTTGTAAAGACACGCTGTGTGGGTGTTTTGTAACGTATGGGAGACTGTACGCATGTGTCCTTTCTGTAGGTAATGTTTGTAATAGTATCAAGGAAATCAACAATCAAAACTAGCCCGCCAGACCAGAAAAAATCCCCAAAACAGCCAAAAGGACGTCCCTCACACTGGGCTGTCAGAACTGCCCGATTCCTCTACAGGCCAGTCCTACTTGGATGTCACTGACGTCAGTGTCAGCGTGCTAGAGGTCCCGAAGACTGCCTCGGATGCAATGACGTAATGTGTGAGGGAGAGGGCTCATGTGTCGAAATGTGGCAGAGGACAATGTAAATCTATCTCTGCATTTGGCAAAGTGATACAAAATTCATATTGTTAGTGAAACAGTTGCAAACACGTTATATTTCTCCAATTAAGGCCTTTTACCTCAAGGATATTGACAGTGGTCGGTCGTGTTAATTATTTCCAACCACTTCCATACACGAGGGGAAGTGCTGTAACGTGAACAATAAACGCGACGGTCCGGCTCCGTGGCGCTGCCCTTCGTGTTACACTTCACATTAAACCATTAATGTATTCTGCACTGGCGGTGTTGAAAAGGGACACGTCATATCCTCTTAGGCCAACAAGGAACAGGCAGCCCCACCCAACCCTCCGGAGGGCAAAAGGTGAACGCTCGAGTTGTTTACCGCGGGTGTCTACAGACCACGTCGAGCTTGAATGGAGTGCCCGGGCACACATCCTGCCCGGGGACAGTTTTCAGCGGCGACCAGGCACGGGGCGCAGCCCGGCCTGTCTGGGTCAGGGTGGGAACGGAAGGCTCCAGGCACCACTCCCAGACCCTGGAACAATAACACACCGCCCGGCTGAAGCCGATATCTGAAACAACAAGGTCGGAGTGTGGAGAACGGTCGGCATTGGTCAGCGCAGCGCGCCGACAAGAGAGGGAGAGGCTTCCTGTCTGACGCCTCACGAAATAAAAAAATAAAAAAAGATTTACAGATACTCCTGTGCTATATTAGAAAGACTGGACAGTTGGGTATGTCACAATTAAACGTTTTACAGACAGGTCAAGACAACAGGCGAGCAGTTTTCAGGCTCCCTGTCACATGGCCAAAAACACCTGCACATCATGGAAAACAAATACCGTGTTTTGATACCACAAAAACAGAAATAGTTGCAATGCAGTGAACTGCCCTAGTCCCCACTACTTATTTCTGTTGAATGAGTAACTGCAGTCCATTTTTTATGCTGCGCCTTCATCACCACCCCCTTTTCTGAATCGTTTTTGGCCACTATAGGTGTGGCAGGGTATACTCAGACATGAGTCCCTTTCTCACTGCTCCATCAGGAATCAAGCAAGCCGGGCCGAAGAGGCTGAAATGCCAGACACCGGTCCCCGGTAGCTTGTCTCCTTTCTGGTGAAGAATTGGCTTGGTAGTTTGGTCTGCCCTGTTCCCATGATGCACTGGGCCAGGGACAGACTAATTTGCATATAGCCAGTTTCTGAGCTGGGATGGGGCAGTGAGATAAATAACGGTGATGGATCAAGCCCTGATCTTTGGACTGGGTAAGAGTGGTCTGCTTAATTCAGACACTCTGTTCATCACCACCCCCTTTTCTGAATCGCGCCTTGAAACAAAGCAGACATTTGTAAGCACGTTGGTGCAATAGGTTACATCGAAGCAGGTATACTGGATCCAATCTGTAAACAAAGTGCTACTTCTGCGGGTGCAGGCTAGCTATCTTGTATTTTTTAATTTTTTATTCTCTTTATTCAAGATTTTCAGTTATACAAAGTTACTGCAATTGATGTCATGTACAATGTCGGCGGGCAGTCTTTTCTCAATGCAGGCCTGCTCTCTTGTATGGGTGTACATTTATGACTTTATGGAATACTCAAAAGTTTTCCATGTTAGGCCTGAAACCTGTGCCAGTCGCATATTTTGAAGCTTAATCCTGGGATTTTGTAAAAAATTGTTCTCATGAAAAGGAAAAAGGAGCAAGAACAAATGCACTTGTTAACTTTATCTTAATTCCCTGTGCTCAACAACATTTCCCCTATGCACAAATCTCTTTGCATATGACCCCACCAAATTTTGGGTTGTTCCCTTCCCTTCTCACACTGAACAATACTTTATTCCTGCCTCTATCAGCAAGGACTTGAAGAGGAGTCTTTTAATACCCTAAAATATGTGCATTCGTTGTTGTTCACAAAGTTCCTTGGCATTCCAGCTCTGGAATGCCAACTTCCTCACTCATAAGAAGTTTTTTCACGCAGAAACTCCTGTGCAAGTAAATACCTTTATTAGTGCAAACATGAGTTTTGTGAATTTCCAAATGTTGTTCTGCTCTCCTATAAGAAACCATTTGAACATCTAAGTCTTACAAGTTGAAATTGCTGTGAAAATTGAACCCACTGAGTTTTGGTCTGCACATAAAATTTGTGCCACAATGAAAGACACGTTTATGACAGATAAGGCCTTGCCACGCCCATCTACTCTAGGACTTTTTGCTTCTTTTTCACAGATCCTCTCTACGCATTTGCCAGTATCATAAATGCCAGCTTTTTGAAATGCCTCAAGTAATTTTTCCTACATTTCATCTGCTCCAGCTTTAACTTAGAGAGGGCAGACATTAAAAAAATATGTTAAATGTGTGATAAGTGGATTCTAGTGCATTTAACATGTTTTTTTCTGTTATAATTTGTTGGAACTGGAAGGTACCATGCATGGTTCTATAGATGTGCTCCCCCGCCCAGAGTACACACTACCATAGTTTTCACTGGCATCCATGTTTTTTGTTCTCCGGACACGCAATAATCATGTATGTGCACTGAGGCCTAGGTTGTATAAAAGCTTCTGAGGCCCAGAACATGACTCTGTGGTTTGCAGCGGCGCACCATGCCTAAGACATGGCACTACTGATCATGTCCCAGGAACAAAGTGATGGCGCGTTGGTGGCAGCATACTGTTTTCTTATCTGTAGTACAGGACAGACCTTGTTCCTGTTATTGAAGAGTCAAATGCCTACCAGCCTCAATCTGGTAAATTTCTTCTACTACGATGTGCCCGGGTCTTGTGCTCAGGGGCGTAGCTTCAAGAGGGGTGGGCTGTCTGAGGTGTTACACCTACCTTATAAATGTATTATTTAGTAAATAATTGGGTACAGGAGCTTTCAGTCGGGTATTGTAAGGTGTCTGTCGAATTTCACCTGGGGTATTTATATACCCACTCAGACAAACAGACACATACACATGGGTAGTTTACCAAATACTGTTTTAAGTACCCCTCACAATCCGCAATCCTTCCCCTTTCCATTGGCCTTTTAAGCCCCTCTAATGCTCTCATTCTCATACAATAATTAACATGATATCCCAGCGTGATTATCGGAAAATCTGAAGCTCACCCCCCAGTCTCACTGTCCAAGCCATGCCCCTGCCTGTGCTGACATCTCTGCGTGAGTATTGTGAGCATGGGGAGTGTATATATGGTGACTGGTAATGCAAATCCATGTTACATGTGAAAGTGAGGCTAGTGGGATCAACTCTGGATCCTCCATGGTAAAGCATGTCATTAGATGGAGGCAAGGGAAACCCTCCCAAGACGCTCAAAGTCCCATGTTTGCATTCCTGAGCCTTGGGTTTAGTATCGGAGGGTAAGGTGTAGGCGGATGGCGACAGGGATGCTTTAGTTATGCAGCAGTGGACTTTGTAGCAGGGGCCTGCTGATTGTCTCTTCCTGAGTGGAGCGTGCCTTCTCCTTTGTTGTGCAGGGGCAATCATCCATACAGGCCCTTCTTTCTTGTCTTTCACACAGGTGCTACTCACAAAGGTTGAGGGCTGCCAGGTGCAAGGACTTCACGAGTGATTGTCCTCATATTTTGGGTGCTCCACTTTGAGACATTCCTTATCACTACTTGCTGTGGAATCCATCACATGATATAAAGACTGTGACAGCTCTTAAGAGAAGAAATACACAAGAAGAAGGAATCTCTTTGGACTGGTTCCAGGACCCTGACACTGGAATCAACATTTTCAACATGACTATAAAAGTCAAACTGAAACTTTCCCAATTGGTTTCAGAATTTTTATGGACCGAAGCAGTGGTACGAGAGAGAGTACTAGATGAATACCTAATATGAGGGCTGATGTCACTGACAGGCAGTCTCCCAGGGGAGAGGCAATAATATCTTGAAAATCTGCATGGAACTGCTGGAGAAGGCGTGGGACCAAGTACCTGTGCCTGCTTTGTCTTCAGAGAGAGGGGAGTGAAAGATACCTCTACAGGAGTTGACTGATCAGAGAGGCCCAGCCAGCCACTCCGCCCAAGTAAAAGGGAAAACTCTGAAGTAAATACTAGGGTGGAAGCAGTAGTTGATTTGTAATAAACATACGTGCCTGGGCTCTCGTCAGGAGGCAGCTTGCACCATCCTATTTCTCCTGTTAGTGCCACCTAAAACAGAACCAACTACTAAGTATGATAGTGGGAAAATGATGTGGGGTAATGGCCAGAGCTACCGACTTTGGAGCTGGGGAACCCAGTCCGTGTCTCGCCGTGGGTTCAACATCCTGTGATTAGGAGCAAATCACCTAATCTCCATGTGCCTACCATAAATTAATGTGTCCTTAACTGGTGCTCATGAAAAGAGCTGGTGTTGATGATTAAGTGCCGGTGCTGAGCAACGGAAACCACTGGCTCAAATTAAGCACTGATTCGGAGGGATGAAGAAATCGACCTGAGTAATGGAGTGGGTTTTCATGCCTACACGTTTGTTGGTAAATCACCATCGGCCTGGTGCACCAAAGAAAGAGAGGGCATGAGGCAGGAGCCGACACAAAAGATTTAAGGGATCTTTCTGCCTCCCCAATCAGTGCCCAAACCATAACCAGCACACTGTGACAACCAAGAAAAAGAACGTGAGAGAGCATGACTGTGTCTTCATCTTCCAAAGACTGTACTCATCGCATATCGTCCTGCTCGGACCTTTACGGCGAGCAGAAGATTTCAGAAGACCAAAGAATGACCAGCACTAATGAGTGGGCTTTTCACCCTATGGGGGGCTTTGGGCCTGTCCCCAAGTGTTGAACCTATGTTGTCTATGTGTGACGGTGCAAGGGGACGATCTATATGTACAACCAAACTGGGGAGATAGAACTTGGGGAGAAGGGGGCGGGGGATAGGGGCGTTGCTCCTTGCAGGTCCATTATCAGCGAGCAGTGATTTTCCATCAGCGCTAGTGGGGTGATCTACTCGGTCGAGGGGGTGGCCCATTACAGGCAGAGGGCCTTCTGAGGGTCGAGGTGTATTTGGACCTGACTCCATATGGGTGGGCTGTGGAGTCACCACCGGGGTGGCCTCTGTTTGTACAAAATTATGGACGAGCTTTGACCATTCCATCGATATGGGTTTCTATAACGCTTCCTATCCCTATGTGAGGCGCTGAAGTGATTGCCTACATAGGTAGCACACTACACCACATATTTACTAATGTTCTCTATCAAAAGAGATCATTAAATTAGGAATGCAGAGCACAATCAACGGTTTAACCCACAAGAGGGACCTTTGCGAGCCAGAGAAGCTAGATAGTCTTCAAGGGTATTACGGAAAATTAGCAAGAAAAAAACTTTGCACATCCCTGGTTAACATGATAATCCACCACAGCCCTTTCCACCTACGTCCATATGAATCCACAGCACAAGTGGCCACTTTAACGATAGCAGAGTTTTCTGCCCCGCCCCTTCCCCCCTAAGGATCCATAATAGAAAGCTGAGCTGAGCTGCACCATTTGGGTGACAAATGCATTTTCCAAAGCCCCGATTTAAACTTTGATCCTGCCCTCACAACGATTATTGTAGGACTTCCACATAATTGCAATAAACATGAATCAACCACATGCATGTAAACATTGTAAAACAGGAAAGTGGGAGGTTTTGAGAAACAAATCAGGGCAAGGTATTTACCCCATTTGCTTCTATGGAAGCAGAGGCGATTTCAGGCAGAAGACAATTTATAAAAGCAATTGTTTGGTTTAAAATGGGGGGTGGGGCGGGTCTCCCAACTGAACCGGGTCTATTGGCATTAATGCAGTCATGACATGCCAACGGCACCCTTCACAGCAAACGTTCCAAATACAAATCTACCATCCCGAATTAATGGCAAACAGCACTGCTACATGAAATAACTTTGAATATACAACAAGCAGCCATCCATTGTTCATATTGCCATAAATTCGACAGGAACTTCAACGCATTCACAATAGTACCATAGCTCAATGAAAAGTAAACTCTTCCCCCAAAAGGGCAAAAACAATAAGCTATTGTATAAAGAGGATACCTTTATAAGATTATGTAAATTTTATGCTGGTACCTGTCATCATCATAGAAAACTTTATTCGAACTTTCATTAAATCAGATCACAAAAGTACATAAAAAATACATAAAACCACTATATAAAATTATATCTAAACACAGTTCCTATCCTAAAAGGTCTGACCTAATTAAGTTAATAAATCCATGCCCCCATTACTACGCACTTAATGTCATAAAAAACACAAAAGATTTAAAAAGTTACTAAAGAGTCATTAAAAACCACAAGCAATAAAAGGATCCCAAAAATTCATGCATGAGCCTCGTATTTCCTTTTTCGTATGCATGACCACAAAAAGGATGCCACAGTAAAGCAAACCAACGGGTTGGGTAATGATTTAAAAAAATATAATGCGACCCAACATAAGCGAAAGTGGTGCCTCTTTAAAACTGGGATAATACATTTCGATCTTGCCTGGGCATACGGACCAAGAAAAATACCTAATGTAAATAATTTTGGGATGAATTAAGATCACGAGGGCACAGGGACAAATCAAAATGCTTCAATCTTTTGGGCGGATACCCCAACATCAATGGAATCAGGTTCAGACGGAACTTCTTCAAAATAAACTGATGGTTTCAGATTGAGACCTCTGCTAAATAAGAGAACGCTCCCTCTATTAGTGGAGGGGTCAGTTGATAGATCCGGACTATTGGGACGCCGCAATTCCTCTCCCTGCGTTCGTATTGGGCCCTCAAGTTAAAAGTCTCCACCAGTCTATGCTTAGAGAACTTTTTGCATAAATTGGGATCCTTAAAAAGATTTATCAAACCAAAAGGCGTTGAGTTCCCGCTCAACATAGTTTAACCATCTGCTCTTACTATGATTTTCCAATTTTAATAAGTCGTTAATGATTCTTTGATTAAGGGGAACAGTAACCCTACGCCAGATTGATAGCAACAGGAACAGTGGGACCATGCAAATTAAATTGGTGATATATGGGAGACCCATTTCTATATGGGAAACATAATTTGAGTATGATTGTGGCAGGGAGGTTAGTGATTAAAAAAAATTATTTTCAGTTAACTGGAGAGTGTCAATGGGGGCCATCCCCCATACCCCTGCCCCATAAGTTACAGCTGATACTGTTTTAGCGTGGACTCTTGCGAGGACTGGAGCCAGAATGTCTTGAAGGCACTGGGAATGAATGGGAGCAGATGCTAGAAGCCCCATTAATGAGCTCAAAACCAAAAGAGGTAGTGTGAACTATCCTTTGTTCTCCCACCTGTTACTGCACCCCCTCCCACATGGCTAATCCCCATAAAGTTCCCATTTGATGACAACACTCCTGTATCCTTGAGCCAAGATACCAGGCTATTGTCCCCACGGAAGAAGAGTGAATAAGTCCAGTCACACATATATATTGGGACACAGAGTGGCAAAACTGGGCCTAAGCCAGTATGGCTCAGGCATCTCAAAGTAGATCTTTAGAAAGTTGCATTTCCATTAAAGTTATCAAAAGTCTAATTTCCCCATGAAATTATATTTTTAAAAGTAAATGGAAAATAACTTCGATTCCTTCTGCTAATATTTTTCTAGGCAAATATAGAAGTTAAGGATTTCAATTATACCTAGCCCTGTTCATAGAAAATCTAGCTTGATCTCAACAGTAGAAACAGCTCTTGACCTTCTATCACTGTTAGTTTACACTACCTCCAATATGTTGTGCACAACATTTGTATATGTTAAGTGCCAAGCCATGTGGACATACAAGGTACTCTTTAGGAGTGAAATTAAATGTATAAAAATAGGTTTTTCTACATGTCAACTGCATTTTTCCTTTCCATGTGTCACTGCAATACTTTTAAACTGTAGCCAACCCAGAGCAGAGGTTCTCCTGACAGCCATATTGTTTTGTGGGTGACGTAAATACAAACTGCAGCTTAAATAAGTCATTTAATCCCCATGACATTGATGCATTTTCTGTGCCATCTACCACAACAATACGGAAAAGTTCAGTAAGTCAATTAGGCAAATCCAATTCACAATACATGTTTTATGGGAAAGGATGGGTGCTGGGCTACTGTAATATTGATACACTGCACAGATTCCTAAAGCCAGTAATACAAGTCAGGAAACAGGCAGAGATCAATACAAAAGTTATGTCCTTTCTTACACCCAGTAAATGAAACTACTGGTATCTTAAATACCACAACATATTTGTAATCAACCATGTTATGGCAGGTTTTTTTTCACACGAAACAACAGCTAGGCTTACAATAAGGATTCACATTAAACCATCTTGATATAGTAATGAAGCCAAGCACTGAAGAGTATTCCCTTTGTGTGCGGAAGACGATGAACTCACAACAAACAGGTCTATGCTAACATTTCAAACGCATAATAACGCCATTAATTCACAACAAAACGATCAAACTTATACACAAATGCCAAAGCAAAGTTATGCAGAGGCAATACCAGGTATTACTATAAAACACCTGTTTGATGTTACCTAAGGCTGCAAGCCAAGAGTGAACAACTACCGATTTGAGAAACACACATCGCGTGTATTGATGTAATGCATAGCATCGCAAACACCAACGACACTGGAAAGGGGAGAAAGAATCCTAGAGCCCAACATTGCCCCACAGGACTTGGCAACTGATTAGAGAAGAAATGTGCACTATATTCGGTATTGTAAACCAAGTCGGGTGCACCAAAATACACATAAAACAGCTACATGTCGTGCAATACACCCAAATAAACAACTACATGTCACTTACAGAAAGAACACCATAAACCCAAAGTTGACAGCAACAATCAATGTGATAAAATGCATGCACAACATTTGCTAAATACGACATTTCCATAGCGTGATCATTCAAAAGTGTCAGCGTAAAGAATGTTCTTTTTTTTGGTTTTTACCACAGGTAAGTGTCAAAGAAGCAAAAAATTGTGAGCGTGTGCAATGGAGTTTTGGGGGGCAGCCGACTACATGGAGGTCTGCCTCCCCGGGATTATTGAGGAACGGAGCAGTATGACGACTGCTGGCAGTTTCGGCTGGATTGGGCTATATCCAAAGCCCTGGGTATATATTCAGGCATTTTATGTCACCAGCCACAATTTTGTCTTGGTGGCACAGTAGCTGGTATTAAGATCTGTAGCACCTTTTCCTGCCCTCCCACCTTTTTAGCTAGTGGTTTGGAGTCGTTATATATTGCAGCTACTTTATGCTCGGGCAGGTTTTGTCTGGAACAGATGTGCAGGGGGATTAATCATGTATGGTTGTTGCTTTGAAGCAGATGCAGGGTCGGTTGCCTGATAAGTTGGCAAGGCACCCCGAGTTTATTGTTGTTGACAGTGGCAATCCAGGCTGAAAGGGAACAGGTGGATAAGTTCATGCCTGGACAAGCCAGGAAGCTAAAGGTTCATTAGGAAGTTTAGTTAGTTAGAGGTTAATAGCTGCAGTGAAGATGGAGGGGGTTTAAAGGGCTCAGTTGCAGAAGATCAGCACTGGAGAAAGTAGAGATGTACAGAATTAAGTTGTTGTGGGGAGGGAATATATAGAGGTGGGGTTACTTAACTAGGTGAACAACTTTGTTTAGTGAGGTTTGTAGTTTTGTAAAACAAAGGCCCAGGTTTGAGTATGTGATGTGCACCATGTTTCAATAAAGCAACCTTTTTCACACAAACCTGGTATCAGTGGACTGTACTGCTCCCCCTCCTCCCCAAACGCATGTTTATGCTGATTTTATTTGCTTTGAAAATGCAACTACCAGTTTTGAGTCCTGATCTTCTAAAATATCAAACTGTGTCAGCACTTAGAAAAAAAAGAATGCAATTCTATCCAAAACAATGCATTTGCAAATAAACACACATTCTGAAAATATGAGATCTTCACCATCAATCTACTCTATATTTACATCCGGAAAAAATTGATAAAGTATGAGACTGACATAACATATATTACAATATGTAACACACTTCGCTGCCCATGATAAGTGAACACTGCAAAATCTGATCAAAATAGACAAACCGTACTTGACAGAGAACTGAGAAATGTCTAATTAACCTTAATATATATATGACATCCTGGTGCAAAACATTCAAGTGCTTTGAACTGTTGTGTATTTAATTTCAAAAGGGACTTAGAGTACAGTAACTCTAAATATTTTAAAACTGTGTTGTCGCCCTATGTTAATAAACCAGCAGGGGGAAGAGTCGATAAGTGTGCAAAGGTATATACAATTATGTGTTCCTACTGTAAAGAGCAGTTAGGGTCTGGAAGCAAATAAAAGTTGTGGTTTGCTAATGACTCTCAGTGACATACATGAAATAAGATCCTAGCCTCAGCTGAGCTCCCAGAGGGAAGCTTGCCATACTATTGAAAAGAAAAAAACACCAAAACCACTTTGCTTTGTCAAATTAAGGAACGCTTTATATGTTGGAACATTTAAGTCTAGCAACTTATGTATAGTGCTTTAGGGTATATATGTTTTAAGGTGGAGTGGCCCGTACTGTGGGGGACCATAGATGAAAAAGAAATCAAGCACAATCTGTTATGAAGCAGTTAAACTAACCACTTCATTAGCTTGCAAACTAAAACTTGTCATCGAAAAGGTCTTCAAAAAATATTTTGTGGAATAATTTTCACACAAAAACATGTAAAAGTTGATTACTGTGCTGTAAAACGTTCCTACAAAACTCATTGGGTGGAAAGTTATTACAACAATTTTTTTTTTAAAGATTTGCGAGTTTATTATCACTGAAGTGCTTTGGTGCCAGGAACAACAGAAACTGTAGTTCCTCTCCTCAACCCTCCCATCAACCAAACAGCAGTGCTCAGGGAGAATTAATCAGCAACCCTGGTCTATCAAGGTCCTCATTGGATTTCTAGAGGTAGTCCTGTCTCCATCCTCGGCTCTTCAGCGTCTGGATCTCTCCCCTCCAGCCACAAGAATACATGCAGCATGCTTTCAATGTATGTATAAATGATGTCCACCTTCCATCTTGTACCATGCTAGAACAAAGCCATCCAAGATGGATCCCACCATTCCAAGTACTAAGACTCCACTACCATTCACGTGTTACACCCTCACTGAAAAAAGCCCTCAACAAGCACATGGAATATCATCAGCCATGGTTCTGGTTTTCACATAACAATGAAACTTTACACAAAAGGTGCCAGCAGAATCACCTTTGTTTGCATCAGAGAAAAAAAGGTCTGGTCAAACTACTGAATCTCAAAACATGGTGCACTGCTTCATATGGCGAACCAACAGCATGAGCAGTAGTGCAATACCCACTGTGAGGGTACACTTGGTGCACCCCTCCAGGTCACAGAACAGAGTATGAACCTTGCATTACCAAGGACAAGCTTAGGCCTCTGCGCAAGATTAGCATAACTCCAGGGCCAAACAACAAGTCAGAAGATCAGTTTCCCATGCAGTGGGGCACTCGAGGCAGGGGTACATGCCAGTTTACAATTCCTGTCTTGACAACGGTTCATTGGTCATGCTGTAGAACAAAGCAAATCCTGCTTTTATGATAGGTTTGCGCTCAGCATTTACCATATATATATACATGCATGAACAATCAGATATATTATAAACATTCTAATTGATGTTTAGCTGAGGAAGTTAAATAGAAAACCAGGATAAGAAGCCACCAAACATATATGGCCTATTCTAGGATAGCCAAAGTCCCAATTAACAACAAATACAAAATCACAGACCACATTGGAGTAGAAAAAGTTGTGATCGTCTAAAAATTCTAGATTTGCAGATTATGAAAATAATAAAATTCACTACTTCGTGTATGCTGTTTTTAAGACTCTCCTCCGTTCCCAACAGTACTGCACGTGCTTTATTCTATTGCTCCGACTACTTAGTGGTAATTTTCCTTATTCCTGGGGTCTCTGTCAGAAGCCTGGTTATCATTGTCACTGCATTTATATATCACATGGCTAACACTGGTGTGGTATAGAAGTACTATGTGGGGAGTGAATATAAGGGCTGCATGAATGAGGCCAAAGGCAGAGCTTGGTGAGACCGATTTATGGACATAATGTGCAGCGTAAATGCGGGCATATGATGTGCTCAAATCATGTTGGTTGTAGGACATAAGGCGATGGGAATCATAGAGAAAAGTTGTTGAAATGCGCACTCACGTAAAACGTGCAGAGTAGACATTGCACGAAAGAGGGTGGTAGTGCCTCAGAGCATAAAGGAGGAGCTTGATGCTAAGTATGAGTATGTTGGCAATGTGTTTCAAGTCCACAGGTGTGTTGGAATGGGTAGCAGCGAGCAGGATATGGCAGCCCGTGTATGCGGGTCATGATACGTACCCTTGTTGGAGCATAGCTCAGCGTGCTCCAGTTTGATAATGGATGCATTTGTATATCTGAAGCAGGAAGTGATGGTCATGCAAAGTTAGTAACTCACTTGATTTTAAAGAAATGTGATTGGAGTCTGAAATACAGTGCTGAGTCACAGAATAAAGCTTTCCGTCAAGGACTGTGTTGAGATGCGCCTGAGGTAGGAGTTCTGGGCCTGTTGGCAACGCTCCATGGCATGTAAAACCTCTGGCAGGCAGAGGTTTACTTGCACTGAACAGGTAGGTCTCATGACCCTTGCAATGAGCTTTTTGTAGACTTCATGCCACCTACATCCCTAAGACTGCACTAGGGCCTAAATCCAATTCACTGCCAGAAACAGATTGTAAAATAGGTCTCAGGGTGAAGGGCTTTTACTTTTTATGTAATTGGCTAAGGCACCAACAATCCTTATCCTGGCTAGAATGTGAAGTAAAATCTTTGGCTGCATCACATGGTCTAGTCTCCTCACAAGGGGCTAGGGCAGCCAATTACAGCAATGGGTCTTTTAGAAACATCTGAAATGTTCAGCCAGCAATTTGTTCACTAGCTAAGCAGCCGGCATCTTACAGTGAACAAGACAAAGTAGAGCAAATTCAAAGAGAAGTTCAGCACAAAACAACACCATGCAAACTAAACTAACAGGCAGTTTTCGCCCTTAGCGGGTTTCCATTAAAGATCAATATATTACTACGCAATATGGCAGCTTCAAAAATGTTTTTTAAAAAGGTTCTCACTCTCAAAGAAAACAAGACAATCATACCCAATTGCCAAGTAATAGGTGGGGGAGACAATAAAGACAGCTCAGGAGATGTTTTCACACTCACTAATCAGTCCTGCAGGAAATCATGGCCAATGTAATGAAGCTGTCAATTGGCCTCTCTCTCTCTAAGCATGGCCCACACCAGTGTGAGAGGTTAAAAAAACAACCATGATGCTTCCAGTGGAAACATTTCTCAATTTTGCACATTTCTAACAACAATCCAATGTCTCTTGAGACCTCTAGGATGACAGAAGGGTGCAGAAATAGTAGCATGCTTTAATTTGTACAAAGATACCATTGTCATTTGAGCCCCCTTCAAACACTATTGTAACAAGGCATCATTGTTTCTTGTATGATCAGTGCATCTGAAACAAACAATGATGCCTTCAGATGATCCTCTTTGGAGGAGAGATGCACAATCCTATTTATCAATCAAAGATGAAAATAAATATTTTTTTTATGTGGCCTACCGAACTGCAATGCATTTCATTGGAAGACCAAACCAGTGCTGGCTAAGAGTGGGAAACAGCTGGATTCTAGGTCTGCCAGCTTTTTTTAGGCAGGAGTGGACTCCTGGCTGACTCTAGCAAATTGTTCCAACAGTGTCCAGATGCAGTGCAGTTCAGTTATTTTTATTCAAGATTTTACTTATAGTCTCAATTTGGCTCCCTCCATCCAAAGGGTACTGGGGTGATTTGAAGAGAACAATTTTATTGCAGCATGAGCTTTTTGAACACACGGGGAAAAGATACATCTGGTGGTAATAACCACATTATGATTACTACAAAGTTTTACCTCCCGATTTTTCGCAGCTACACTGACCCTATGAGTGCCTTTCGCACACCACAAAAAAACACCAATATATGCAATATACATCCTGGTTTATGTTTTCCAATATGAGATAAACCCTCATGGCTAAGATGTTACTCCATGGCACCATGACATCCTTAATAAATGATATGTGCAATATACATTCTTGATGCCGTTCTCATCTCAAGAGCAAAATACAACTCAGCAATAGTTTAAAGTTTTGGCTTTCTGTGTCACTTCCCCCTAAACACAAACACCAAAGTGGTGTAAGGAATGCTTGAATTAATCTATCCACTGGTGATTGCTCTGGGTCACATTCCTGTCCATCGTTTTTAGCCAACTGTATGACTACGAAAAGAGCCTAGCTATATGCTAATCAATCTAGGTCCTGCTCCTATAGGAACTGTCTAGCATTAACTGCGAGGCCTGGTTATCTGTAGACAGAAGCATAAGCAAGCTGATTTCAGGCTACGAAGGCCTCATAAGGGAGATGCTGATGGGTCCTGCGGCACAGTTAGCACGAAACCTGTGCCTGGGCATACCTGCGGCATTGAGAGCATACAAAGTGGTGGAAGGGATGCCTGAATTATTCTCAGCACTGTCTTGAGCCCCATTCCAGTCCACTGTTTTTTCATATACTTGGCCACTCTAGACAGAGACCAGCCATATGTGCCAAAAAGATTTTGGTCTGCTGCTATATGAACTGTCCAGCTCGAAACATGGTCCCAAGTAATCACCAGTGGCTGAGTTTAATTCAAGCATTCCTTCCATCACTCTGTTTATCATGTCTCACTAAGGGCAATGGGTAATGTTCTCAATTTAAAATGGTATGACCCTTGCATTTAAAATATTCACAATTCTCTACTTTGAACACAACTAAATCATATTTTCAAAATAGAACAAGAGCCTGGCACCTAGTAGGAATGAGATTGACAGGGGTGGAGGCAGTCATAGTTGTCAGGGCAGTTGCCAACAGTCCTTCCTTTAAAACAAACAGGACTACCATAACATTAGTTTGCATCATGCAGCAATTTTCTTCACCCTCTAACTCTCTTTTCTCCTTTCTCGCGGGCCGTGATGGAAATTTACCAACCTCAAGCAGCATGCATGCACTGATGAAATTTGTTGAGACCTCAGTCCTTGAGGTTATGTCTTCTAAGAATTGGGCCTAATCAATGAGTGGGAATGCATTCATCAGTGTGATCTCACTTCGGGGAACTTATCGTGCCAACCGAATGACTTCGAGGTTCACAGGAGAGATGGGTAGTCATAACTACAGCCAAGATTGCTTAAATGGAATTCAACCGTTGACTCCTAAAAGGGAAAACATCTTCTCACAACTTGCCTGAAGAGAAGATGTTGACTAGCGGATCCGTTTTAAGTTGTGAATTCAGGGAACCAAAAGGCATATTATCAAAATCACACCAAAAGCACAACCAGCTTTTAAGCCTGGGCCTACGTTCTTGTGGACGCATGATGAACAATGGGCTCATCTGCAAAAGCGGGTTTGCTCATAGGTGTGCTGCTCTGTTAGCACAGGTGCAATCCCCCTTGTTAGGACTTCTATACATAAGTATCTGTTTGTTCACAGGCCCTCTGATTCGCCAAGACATACATATTATATGTTTCATGATTTAGTCACATCTAATGATAGTGATTTTCAAGTATGTAAAATTTTCAATGGGCGCATTCAGGATAATTTCTAATATATAAAAACACATACCGGAGATGCTGATGCAATATAAAACTGGTCCTGTGCACTGTAACACTGGTAAAAATCGAACTCTGTTCATAATACACATGGCATGAAATAAAAACCATATGGTGCAAGTGCATACAGTACAAAAGATTTGTGACCAGCCTATAGGAACTGGTGACTGGGACTATTGAGATCCATCCTATGTAGTAGTTCCCAGCAACAGTACAAGGACCTCAAAATGTTCCAGTGCCTAGGGCGCAAGGAAGACGAAGTCAGCTGATAATGGCCAGAAGTCCAGTTCGTCGCAGATCGACTTGGGCAAAATAAGTGGGCAACACTAAAACAGTTCAAAGAGAACAGCTAGAAGGGTGATTAGTTACTACGTCAGCATAAGACTGCCGTGAAAACTATCCTGTTTCTCATGTACTGTATGCATATGGCACTTTTATGGTTGCAATGACCGAAATAAAGCTATTGACTGACTGACTGAACTCTGTTCTTTGATAATGTTTCTTAGATTGATTCTTTCCCTTTTTTAGGGGTCGCGCCAGTGCGCAGCACTGCTCGCGTAGGCGAGAGTCCTTTTGTCCGGGGATCTGAAATGGACCCTGGAATTGTACACGCTTGTGCGTGTGTTTTTACTTTTGTCGCCTGCTATTGGCCTGTGTCTGCATGTTTGTTTTTAAGATAGCACACAATAGGCCAAAGGCGGGAGCATTGCTCCGCCCATGGCCTATTGGTGTCTATTACGCGCATTCCTGCCATATGGTTTCAATTATCGTGCCCAGACACGGGCGCAATAAATTGAAATCATATGGCTCGCTGTGGCGCACGTGGGTGCACCACTCGCGGCTTTCTAAAAGCGATCGCTTTCAGTATCGCGATCGCTTTACTTGTTTTTTTTGCATTGGGCACTCTCCATCTTTGAATGCTATCCCATAGAACCACTAACAGTGGTTTTGGAGCAGCGAGCAGTATAAAGCGCTTCAACAGAGGTAGTAAGCGCTATCTAAATGTAAGGTACCCTGTCACACACATTCGTATTTAAATGTTGCCTGCTATGCATTTCTTTATCAAAATATGAGGGAACAATTCTGGTAATGTCAATCCTCAATGATCCTGCCCACTTCTACTTCTGGATGTAATGAGCATCGGTTCTACTGAGCAATATTCTCTAGCGGGTCTCATGTATCACACGGAGTTTGAGTCCTCGTCCAATACTACATTTGCCATGATGCACCCTCAACCTCTGATGCTAGTACGTGCTGGTGCGTGTCTCCGGTTCGTGTACGGCCTCGGTGTGCGCTGCCGGCCTGCCTATCTCTGAGTGCTGTCTGCCTGCTTGCCCCTGCTCTAGCCTGCCCCTGGCTGCTTTGCTCTGCGCAGCTCTACCAGGGGCACAATGGCCACCGCCTCTGACCTCGGTCGCCTCACTCACAATGTTGTTGCACAGATTAGGCGCGGGCAGGTTACGGGTAGTGGACTGACCCGAGGAGCGCAGGTAAGATGCTGGGCCAATTGGGATAAGTGGGCCGAGGGATACCAGGTATGTCAACTGGGCTAGGCCGAACTGAACCTGCACTGTGGAACCAGGAAGAAGAGTTCCACTGACACCTTTAATGACTGTGGGTAGAAGATCGGGACGCAAGAAATGGCAACTCAAGAAAAACATTGATTGAACAAGGCACTCTCATCGCCACCTCTGTTCCCTCCCCTGTCCCTTTGAGTGTACACGGTGACACCAGAGCAGGACGCTTCCCACTTTCATCATCACTCTCCCTGACTTTTCCGTGTCAGGGCACAGCTCTTCTCGTGTACGGGCTCTGTTCCCCACCCAACCCCATTCTGGCTGCCCGGGTCTTACCAGGCGCATCAGGAGGGAGAGCGGAGGATGTCTCAAGAAAACAACATCGACAGGCTAATGATCAAGGTAGGAGGCTTGGGAGGCACAGTCTAATGGGCACTCTAATCCTTGGAGAGGTAGGTGCGTTTGTGAGAAGGCAGAGGTGAGCAGAAACTGGGATTTAGGGGGAGGGGGTTAGGCGATGGGCATATTGTGGATGTGCGAGTGATAAGTAAACTTTGGCTTCGGACGATTGAGAGAGGGAGTCAAAGGTAGTTCTACGGTTCTGGGTGGCGCCTTCTTATAGTGGGGTTTGAGGTGACATTATAAGTTAACAGTTGTGGATGCATTACTGTTGGGGTGGCTTTAGTGGAGACATTGGAGAGGATTGCAGTGGTGGACTACTGCAAGGCACAATTCAATGTGTCGCGTTTGGACCAGGGCTGGCAGAAGAAGCTGGTGGCCAATCTTATGGCATTTTTAGGAGACTGGGGTAAGCGGTTGGGCACGTTAAGATCGAGACCGGTGGCGGTGGTTGGGATGAACTACCCTACCTGGCACACAATGTGAGGCGGCCGTTTCGTAGTCTCAGACTCGGAGTGAGTTTAAGAGGGACAATGGTAGGACACCTGGCAGTTTTTGAGGTAGAGCACGCGATCTGCAGGAAACCAACTGGGTTTTGCAGTTCATTCTTTAATTTCAGCAGTGATGTCTTTATTCTATCTGTTGGCTGCATTTAATGACAGAACGTGCAGACTGTTGTCGAGTATTCACAAAACCTAGAATTTTTAAAAGTGATGGTGCTATTTCGGTTGCACTAAGATCGGTAGTCTCTGTGTGTGTGTGTGTGTAAATAGCTTTTGTCTTTGTGCGTGTTGTGCAGAGGTTCCATCTACTGTGTGCCAGCTACCACAGCTGTGGCACCAGTCACCGTGTAGTATATGTTTGTGCCTGTTTAACGTTGTATTGTCTGTTTTGTGTATGCTTGTTTAAACAAGCATTTGCAATGCAATAGGCCTCGCATTACTAAAAGTTTGAGTTATTGGTGTTGCATTATTATTTGCAAAGTGGAGAAGTGTGGCTCAATGGTTAGAGCGGCAGAGGTCTAGCCCCGGACCAGGGTTCAATTCCCCGCCTCGGCGGGTCTTGGGCTCAAAATTCCACTGACCTGATAATTCTCGCCTCGGTGCCTATCCCAATCATGGAGTCCCACTCTGCCACTCTGGGCAATAGCTTGATTAATCTCCACAACGGCCCCCACAACGCTAAGGATGCCTGGCCTCCACCTTGGGGGTGCCCAGGTGTGGACACCTCACAGGGAAAGCCAGGATGGGTTCCACAGTGGTATTCGTACAAGCGCCTTGAAACCCATGCGGGTGAGTAGTGCGCTATACAAGTATCAATTTACATTACATTTACAAAGCCAATAGCTCTTTCACTAATGCGAGACCTATTGCATTGCAAATGCTTGTTTCTATTTGTAATATGTGTACACAAAGGTCATATCATTGAACTGACACTGACCTTGGGACATGACCTGCACTTGCAGTAGCTATGCAAGGGCGCACTCTAATCATGCGCGAGGGTGACCCTGAAAGGTGGCTGGGGACCTTCCACCTACGGGGTTTCTCACAAGCATGGGGCAGGGGCTCCTGAAGACAAAAATCCACGCCCTCTGTATAAAAATGCAACATGGGTTGAGGACATGAATTGGACAAATGGAGGTAGACGCGTTGGCCCACTTGGCGGGCACCATTTGCAGACTGCTCTACAGATACCCCTCGTGGACCTTTCCCAGCGAGCCTGCGTGCGTCAAGAGTTAATGGCGGTTATCTCGACTCAAGGATAGGAATGTGGTTATCCATTGCGAGGGGAGATATACTCGATTATGCATTTTGCACAAGAGAGGAATATCTGGTTCGGGCGTGGGAGAATTCCCTATGCACCAGTTGGCTTCCAGTGTGCGGTGCACTGAATGCTGCTGAATTATATACAAAGTATCACAAACGATACAAAGAAGGCATGTCACGTGCATGGCCGGCGTGCTATTAGAACAAGGAGGACTGTCATCATTTTCTTTTCTCTCGGATAATCTTAATAGCGTGATTTTAGAAATAAACTGCCAATTAAAAGAGCACCGTGCTCTCCTGTTTAGCGGAGCAAGTGTCCGGCCGATACAAAATCCACCTTTACCTGACAAACTCAGAGGAAGGGGTGATTATAGATCGTAATCCGGCCTCGACATTCCGCACCCAGGCTGTAAATACTCTGATTCTACGGCTGAGCTGAGTTGAGCTCCCAAAACAAGGCATGGCAGCTGCTCACGTCTTATTCCAGAATATTCTTATCTGGTGTTAGCTATCAGTCTTGTTTTCGAAAATGTGATGCAGGGATACACTTTGCTTTGAGTGACGGCCAGGCTACGTTGAGGATGCAATATCTACCTGTTTAATAGATTCCACAGCTACCAAAAAAAAATCCCCCTCTAGGCATCCGGCAAGGGTTCCATCGCTAGAGGGCGCTAGGTTGCTCTTTAAATTATAAAATACGACCCCATCTCCAAGGGATGGCTGAATAAATATTACGTTGTTTAAAAATCCCCAAATCCTAGCATTATCCAATGGTCTACGTATTTATCCGTGCGTCTTTTCTGTCTTTAGGCAGGTTTACTCCTGCCTTTCTATAAACCCTTCCCTCCATGTTTGCATTCCTCCCTCCCTCTATCCACCCGGCCTGTTCTGGTTGCTTAGTGTTCTAATGCGCTCACTGTAGGGGCCTGTATTTGACCTCAAAGTCACAGGTTCAAATCCCAGCGGGTTCACTCAGCCTTTTATCATCCTGAGGTCGATAGAATGAGTACCATTGAGGGGCATATTATCAAGAAACTGCGTTAAAATTATCACCGATTTAGCAGCAGAAAATTGCCGCTAAAGCGTCGATAATGGGCTTGATAATATGCCCTTGTGTATTCCCATAGAAGCCCATGTTCTGGTGTGAACATGGGCTTCTATTGGACTTCTCAAGGGCATATTATCAAGCCCATTATCGCCGCTTTAGCAGCAGTTTTCTGCCGCTAAAGCGGCGATAATTTTAACGCCTTTCTTGATAATATACCCGAGTTCGGTAACAATAAACATGTTATTCAGCGCCGAGAAGCCCACAGGTGACCGTGTGATTTAACAGTGCACACGTTAATCTCTTCCACACCCTCTCCCACTGTCACTGGCTGTTTCTGTGTCGACATTTCTGTCACTAGCTGTTTCTGTGTCGACATTTCTGTCACTAGCTGTTTCTGTGTCGACATTTCTTTCCTAACTGGAGGCCCCGGAAGAACGCACGGAATATCCACGTGGATTTCATCAATGGCGAAAGGAAGCCATCAGCCCTACTAATCGTAACTTACACCCACGACAAAAAAATTGCTTCCCTCCTATCACTAATGAGTGACACAATGGGCTTTAAGGGCCCCTGTTAGCCTCCGTGGGCTGGGCTGCCAGGCTGGGTGGGGGTCACCCTTAGGAGAGGTGTTCCTACTGCCCCTTTTAGTTCCTAAAAGCTTGACGAAGCTTCGTTTCGTTTGCATTGCTTGGTGTGCGCCTGCATCCCACTTTTGACCTGGTCAGTCTCCTTGCATGATAACCATATGCAAGGGTGATGAAAGAAAAAAAAACACAGCACAGGTGCCCAGTGTACAACCAAGCCAGATATTTAAGCTCACATCAGATTGTAAAGAGACAATACAGAGATATCACCGAAACGAATGGAGAAAAGTTTACCTTTGAAAGTAAATAATCAATATGACATTAGAACAGAAATGTTAAGATACGTTTCTTTTCTGCTGCTGTGAAGAGGTTCATCACACAAGGCATGGAAATTAGCCATATTAGCACTTAAAAGGGCAACACCTGCCACAGCAACTGTTGCATAAAACGCAACTTAAATGTGTTATAGAAAAAAAAACGATGAAACTGAAGGTTATAACACAGAGCCCACAACAACCCGTTAGGACAGCTGAGTGGGATAATGTATCGTACTCCATGGTTCTATATTTAATGCCATGGCCACAGCTTCAAAGCTTTATTGAACCACTCTCCCTCTTACCATACATGGCAAAGGTCTTAGAGAAATGAATCAACTGAAAACTCACTGACCACCTCAGCAACAACCATCTGCTAGTTATCCAACAGGTTGCCTTCTTCCAGAACCATGCACAGTTGTTTATCTCACAGCTTTTCTAAAAGAAAAATCCAAAGCCTAGTAAGTAAGTAAGTTTTTTATTGTTGATTATTTAAAATCTTACAATATTACATATTCAAGAAAAAGGAGTCAATAAAAGCTATATTCATACATAAAACAGTTAAAATATCATTCCCAATTTAAATATTTACAATCGTTACATCTCCTAATTTTCGTTTAACTATCGTAAGAAATTTTACAAACGTAGCATTTAAAATGATATCATTCGAGTCCAGACACCTTATTAGGGCCTGCCTGCATGTCCTTATGCCTCGTGCATTTAGAGGAGTCTTAAGCAAAGTTTTTCTCTCCTGGGAAAGTTCTGGACAAATACAGAGAAGGTGAAGGATATCCTCCTCATGGGTGTTGCACAATCTACATTCAGTTTGCGTTACCGTTCTTACCCAAGGTGGACGATGACACAGGCCTGGCATTTTGCCAAATCTTGCATTGAGGAGCACCTGTTTGTTTTTTTCCGTCCAGGGAGTCACCAAATATTGTTGGATCTCTTTCTTTTTATAAGCATTTATTACTGTCCAAGCGTGTTTTCTTTTGGTAAGGATAGCTTTATCATTTAGAATAGATAGATAACTTGCAGTTTTGTTAATTATCCTCTTAAATGATGACTTGGTTATATTAGTATCCCATATTGACGTCACCTCAAAATCTTTAATCGCTTTCGTTAGGTACAGCCCTGCCAGAGAGTTCATGTCATTACTTAATTCTTTCCATAAAAGTTGCGATATTTCATTTTGGTAATCCGATTTTATTTGGTTCCAAACTTTTATGAACTGTGCTTGTCTTAAATATTGCTGATTAGTTAATCCGAACTCCAACCTTATTTGTGCTGGAGAAGCGTTTGCTGGTAGCCGAAATATTGCCCGATATACTCTGGATATGTTTTTATTCAGGATTTCAGTATCCCTACCCATAGAAGCTTCACTACCATATGTGATAGTCGGTTCTAGTCTTGCAGAAATAATACTGAGAAGAGGTCCGTAAGTTAGGCTGGGAAGGGATTTCTGCACAATTCTGAAAGCAGCAGACAATGCATTCGATTTCCTTTGGATGTCCCTTTTTTGTAGTTTAAAATTGCCTTTTGAATCAAATAGGACCCCTAAATATTTATATGACTCCACTTGCTCCAGCTCGATGCTATCCATATACATTTTTATCATGTGTTTTTTTGTATTATTTTTTGTAACTACCATAGTTTGGGTTTTTTGTCGTTTATGACCATACCATTTGCCTTAGAGTACATGTGCGTCCTCCTAATTAATCGCTGTAAACCCACTTTTGTATGGCTCAATAATATCACATCATCCGCATATAACAAGTTTGTGAGCCGCCTGTCTGCCAACTTCGGGGGATGCGCATTTTCATTGTCCAATATTGGCGTTAAGTCGGCAAGAAACAGGTTAAAAAGGAGGGGAGCTAAAACACAACCTTGTTTTAGGCCCTCCTTTGCTGGAATCTCCTTAGATAATGTGGTGCCGTCCCCCACCCTAACACTCACCCATGTGTCTGTGTACAAGAGACAAATCAGTTTAAGTAGTGAGGATGGTATTTTCATTCTCTCGAGTTTATCCCAGAGTAGATTCCTGCTTACACAATCAAATGCGGATTTGAAGTCTATGAAGCATAGATATAAAGGTTGCTTCCATCTAATTGACTTGTCAATAAGTAGGGTAAGAATAAGAATGTTTGTAGTAGTACCCAATCCTTGAATGAAGCCTGTTTAATTTAGAGGCAATTTCTTATTGTCCGACACCCATTCTGTAAGTTTGGTCAACAGGATTCTAGCAAACAGCTTGGCATCCGAGTCTTGTAAGGTGATTAACCTATAGTTTTCTGCCAGTGCCCAGTTACCTTTTTTGAAAATTGGTGTTATTAGGGAGCCTCGCCATGACTTGGGGACAGTTCCTGTTAATATGACTTCCAAGAATAATTTCTCAAGAATAGGCGCCCATAATTCGGGGTTTTCCTTAAAAAGTGCAAACGGTATCCCATTTGGTCCGGGAGCTCCATTGTTCTGTTTTTTTATCAGTTTAATTATCTCTTCTTTATTTATTGGTATTTGCATATCCAACTCATTATACTGAGTGGAAGATTCCACGTTATTACCCTTTATATCCTCATTAGGCATAACCGGCGTGATTGTTTCAGAGTTATCCTGATTCAGGTGGTTCCTCAGGTAGGTCTCCCATTCCTGCTCAGTTAGCGGTGATGAGACTACTTGCTTATTGGGCCTAGCCAATTGATTGATAATTTTCCAGAAGTCTCTTGAGTTCTTTTGCTTACTGGCATGGAATAGTTTTGCCCAGCTTTCTTGTTTTACTTTGTTTTTCTCACACCAAATTAATTTTTTTAGGTTTTGATTTAGTTGCTTCAAAGTTCCCATATTTTCTGGTATTACATCTGGTTTCTTCATTGACCTAATGATCTTGTTGCGATCTTTCTTTAATTTTGTAATTACATATGGCAGATTTAATTGTTGATCCTTATCCCTGCATAAATCATTCCTTCTTCGGTTATTATTTGGCTTCAATTCATTTTGAGTTCTGATTAGTAGTCCAGTGAAGTATTCCCATTGCTCAATTCCTGTTTCTATTACAGTGTTGTTAAAACATGATTCGATGAGGCTTTCTATCTGCTCATTCATTACTTCTTTGTTACCAGCATTCCAGAATATTTTTTTATAGTTAGTTGTGCCAATTTGCCCTTTAACAGTCCGGTAGGGCTTATTTGCATTTGTTTCGATGTTCATTGTAATTATTTGCTGGGCATGGTCGCTTTCCTTTACTTTCATTAGTTGGAAGAAAGTAATGCTATGAAACATATATAATGTAGTCATAGTAAAGTCAAGCCTGGTGTGGGCATTATACCCAAAGTAACTATACGCAGGAGGCACATCTGATTTTATTCTGCCATTGAGAATTCGAAGTCCCATTGCCTCAATATCCCTTACAAACTTGTTTCCCATTCTGTTATTGTTGACGAGATTATCCTTCCCTAAGTCCTGCTCCGGAATTAGCCATTGGTGATTTTGCATTTGGATTATATCATCTCTTGTGTGGGTTGACATTAGGTTAAGATTAAAATCCCCGGTAATCAAGTAGTCTGCTAGCGGTTCCTCTAACATCATAGTTAATAAAATATTATTTAGTGTTCCGCAAATTGTTTCTCTACTTCGGTTATTTGGCAATATATAGACAGTGATCAGGTATAGGGTTTTAATTTTTTGATTATTAGTTTTGTAGTTTAATTTAACTATCAAAATATTAGTACTATTTACTTCCACTTGCTCATGTTGAACCTGTAATGTGTTAGAGATAAATATCGCCAAACCCCCGCTAGCTCGCCCGAACCTTTGGTCTTTCTTGGCATGTTCGTAGTAGCCTGCGTATCCATGTAAAGGGAATGGATTGATTTCCCATGTTTCTTGTAGTGCTACAATATGAAATGTATCTGCTAGGGCATCAATTTGGGCGTTCTGGATCTTGCCTCTTAGCCCATTAATATTCCAAGAACATATTTTAATCCCTTCTGTATTATTGCCCCTTCCTCTTATTTGCGAGATGGTACTGTTTCATTGTTTATACTTGGTATGGAGTGCTACATTTATCCATTTTTCATTTATTTCTAAATTTTTATCTTTCATTGGTTGGGTAAGGGTACGTACATTTTTCATAGGTGATCTACCCAGTGCATTTTTTAGGACCGTAACTATCTGTGTATCTACTTTATTCAGTTTTAGTGCTTTATCGTCCCCTATGAAGGGGGTAGGATAGACCTCGGGGCTGTGTTTAGTTACTACTATTCCCCAGGTTTTGAATGTCGGACTCTCGTTAAAAATCTGCTCCGATATTGTGGGAGATATTAGTGTGATCAACGTCGGGGTGTGGGTACTATTTATCCCCTCTATAAATTCAATTGAAATAATATCCTTACTTACGATTTTATTCAGTGTTGGTATAGAATTAAAAAGTCTAAGTAAGTTACCACGATTAAGTATATCATGCCTTCCCCTTGACTGGAATTCTGGCGTAAACATCAGTTTTACACTAGATTTGGGGTTCTGGTGGGCGGGGAACTCATTTAACTCGATTAGTTTTGACTTAATGTTAATTGTTTTTTACCCTCTTTACTATTAATCTGTAGCTGATCCCATTCTTGTGTACTTAGTGAAGCTTTCACCTCCATCCCCCCAATAGGGACCCCTTCTTTTATTGATCGTGTGCTCAAACTCTGATTTAGGTTAGGAGTCGTTATTGTGATGGATTTAATTGGGCTAGTTTCCGGCATTATACCAAGGCAATCTTTATTTAGCTCTTTTTTTTCTTCTTTTTGATTTATATCCCTTTCAGTTAGCTGTGGTGGTGTTACAGGGGACATAAAATCCTGTGTCCTTTCTTGCGGTTTGTTGTTCTTCCTTGTTAGGATTGGTGTTACACTTGTATTGGGTTTCGGTATTTTTGTTGGTACAGTCTTTTGGGTTTTATCAAATATGGGATAGAAAATGTTTCTACCTTTTCTTACATCTTCAGAGGTTATTATTGTCTGATCATCCTCAGACAAACTTTCAACAGTCCTTTTCAGTTTTTCATTTTTTCTAGCTTTACGGAGTTTTTTTCTTTGTCGTTTTGACATTGTTGTGAAACCAGTTGTTTCGATATTTATGTCTTTTCGATCCTCATGATTGGATTTACTCATAGTTTCATTTCGTATTTGTTCTCTAACTTGACAAACTGGTGAGTTAGTTATTTCATCCTGTAGTTTTGTTGTCTTTTTTAATTCAAGGACTTTCATGTCGACATCATTATTCCCAATTTCATTTTTATTCCTTTCCTTTGAAATAGCTTTATCTTTTGTAACTTTATCCTTGTTGACTTGGATGTTTCTTTTTGTGTCTTCTAGTATACTAGTTAAGACTGCCGGTAGCACTGCTAATTTATCCATAATAGGAATATAGATATTGTCAGTAGATGTTTTTTCGTTGTCCGACTGAACTCTGATTATCAAATTGTTTAATTGAGCGAGTTTGTTGTCAATTCCCGCCACGTTGTTTGCCATCATTTTTAATAAATCAATTTGTATATCCATTTTATTTGATTGATAGTGTAGAGCTTCTAACGTGAGTGTAGAGGTTTGGTAGAAAATGTCCCATGGTATTCCTGCTTCTTGTTGCTTTACATATACATTAGTGGGCTTGGTGGAATTAGTTGGATTTTCCACCATGTATTTCAGTTCCTCCTTTCTTTTTTTGGTACTATTCATTGGTGTAGTGGTGTTTTCTAGAGGTGCTTCAAGGTCCAACCCCATCACATTAGTGGGTTTGGTGGAATTAGTTGGATTTTCCACCTTGTATTTCAGTTCCTCCTTTCTTTTTTTGGTACTATTCATTGGTGTAGTGGTGTTTTCTAGAGGTGCTTCAAGGTCCGACCCCATCAATGTTGATTCGAGGGGTTGCTCTTTGTTCTTTACCTTCCCCAGATCATCACTATTCTGGTTTTGATATACTTTAGATTCCTCTATGGTTACCGGCAACCGGTTATTTATCTCAACATTGACTTCGATTGGAAAACGTGATGGTTCCTGTTCCATTCTCATTCTCATTTCATGATATTGATGAGTGGTTCCCTGATTCTGCAAGTCTAATTTATCTGAGGGAGAGTCCAGATCATATGCCTTTGTAACCACCATTTCGTCTATATTTGAATTTGTATTGCCTATTATCGACGCTTTCGCAGGTTTTTGGTAATTTGTTCTTTGAGTTTGTTCTATAGAGAGAATTTCTTGGTCCTCTCTTTGGGTTTTATCGCCAGTTTGGTCTCTTTGTTCCATTTGCTGGGTATTGAGTATCGTGTTAGGTGTCTCGCTACTAGTTGGTTTCATTGGAGTCTGTAGTTTGGTGTTATTTGATTCAGTTTTCATTAGCATCAGTGCTCCAGTTGGGTCCTTCAAAAATTGAAATTTGTCTGGTATTTTACTGGATTTCTCGAACATCCGTGCAATCGGGGAGATAAGAGATTGAGATAATCCTGTTGCGCTGGTTTTTAATTTTTTTGATACCGTGGATTGCTGCATCTTTTTTGCTCTTTTTGTTGCTGTCCCTAAGGTCCGTTCCCTTCCTGATCTCATATTATTGGTTTTGTTTCGCAGGCTGTTTTCTTTGGTTCAAAATATATTTTTAATTTGTAGTGACCCCCACACCTCTGCCACTGGCCACTGCCTCTGACTTCAGCCGCTGGCTAGTTAATGTATCCAAAAATCCACAGGGGTCTGCACAACCACCCAAGCCTGTCTGCCTTATTTAATAAGTATCCGTGTTACCACTTCCAAGATTGATACAGTCTTAACTCAGGTATACACAGTACATAGTAAGAACAACTGCCGTCAGGGCGGGGCAATGACTGTGGATATGCGTTAATAAGCTTTTATAATGCAGCAGCAGTGCAGTAGTAGTTTGTAGCTTTCTTTAAGTGAATAGTACTAGAGTTAGTGGGGGATTCCCTTTCCCTTTCCCACTCTCTCTCTCTCTCTCGCTATTGACCTCCTTGTACAAAAACAATCCGCTAGACAGCGTGACAAAATTCCAAAATTCCTGATCGCCAGAGCACCCCCAGTCCAGCGTCCAATGCCCTGAATTCTGAATTCTGTTTTTAAGTCAGACTGTGGGGGTTTGATGGGCTTTAGTGTTTGTCAATTCGGTAGGCTCAAGATATAGCTGCCCAAGAAATATAAAACATAAAACAACCCAAAATTCCCCCAAGATTGTGAGTTTGTGCGTTTACTGTACACTGTATATTGGACAATATTGGGCAGTCTAATTGCCTGTCTTGCGCAAGCAGGCTTACCTCGCCCACATTGGTGACTCCACAGTTAGATGCGCGTCGTAGCCATTTCCCTCACAGCCTCTCCATACTTGGAGCCACCACACCTCCTCTGCTGCCTCCGATGCCTCGAGTGCAAGTCGAGTGACCAGTTACAAGGTGGCCCCTGGGTCTTAGTTAGTAGATTGTGAGCGAGTTGGTACAGTGACGTGGAAGATTACATGAGAGCCGTGCAGAGCCGTGCCGAGCAGGAACAAAAACGGCTGCTCTTCGACTCCGCCTTTACCACCGGCCGGCCGGCCAGCTCTCAGCGCTAATCACTCAGCGCAGTCCTCCCGGCGGCCCCCAGCAGCTCTCCAGGGAAAGGTTTCAGGGCCCCAGACGCCGTGGGACACCGCACCCCTGCACCGCACCGCAGCCCGGCACCGGCACCGTCTCAGCTACCTCAGCCACTGCTTTTTCCGGGATCTGGTGGTTGGTGCTTGGCGCTCGGCGCTCAGCGCTTAGTGCCTTGGTGCCTTGGTGCCTCTGTGCAACTCTCCAACGAGGCTGACGGCGACGGCGACGGCAAGTTACCTTTTCGACTACACGGCCGCCCAGTTTGCAGAAAAACGCCGTCCTCTGTCCCGCCGTCCCGCTACAGCAGCTCCGTCGGAGCACTTACTCCTCACTCCTCAGCTGCTGCTCAATCCGTAGTCCGTATTCGGTAGTCTGCAGTTCACTCTCTCTAGCACCACCATGTGGACTCCAAAGCCTAGTAGAAGTGGTATCGGGAGAGTATTTTTTTTTTTTACGTCAGATGCATCCAAATTGGATATTTGTCCGTAGTGTGGTGAATGCATCTTGCTCGTACGGCCTGAACCATACCAGAAAGATGTAAATTAAGAGTCTAAACAGTTCAGAGATCTTTCCTGCCAGTGCAGGAGCAAGGGCTTGGAGCACAGCAGGGTTAAAGGGGGGTGTCATCATGGGAACCCAACTTAACTTAGGATAAGAGTGTGCCACTTTTTGCTCCGCAAGGAACCTGAATGTGGACCAATCTAAATGACGGTTCTTCTGTAGCACTTGGTACAGATTTTCTATTGCTGCATGGTGCTTTCACATTGAAGAAAAATACCATTGAAACACACTCACAGTGCCACCATTGAAACATGTGTAAACATTTCAAAGAGTTAAGTTCTAGATGAGTTATTGTTCATGCACCGTAACAATTTTTTTTACAGCTACTACTACTAGTTTATACTTTGCAGCTGCCCCTATACATGGGTATGTTGCCAGTTTGAGTATCTATTCTTTGCTCTGGGGAAACCATACATACTCACACTTGAACTCGGTTTTTGTGCTTTCTGTTGTTTTATAGCCAACAACGTTCCCAAAGGGGATTGTATTTAAGGTTTTTGGAGGTCCTAAGCATATCAAAATCAAGAATAGCTGGAATAGCTGGAACTTCGGGTGACCATGTAGTAACAGGATGTACATTTTATGCATTCCATGAGTTTAAGAGCCTGGTCATGAGGTACCTTGCAGGGGCGGCTCTAGGCTCATGGCGGCCCTGGGCAGGGAGCGTAGGTAGGGGCCCCCCGGAGGAACGCAGGCGCGGAGGCCAGTGAAGAGGGGGGTCAGGGTGTTTGGAAGTGGAACAGAGCCGGAGGCCGCCAAATCCCTGCCAGGGGCCGCCACGCAAATATGTATCCATCCTCAGAGGATTATTATATTAAGGATATATATTGGCGTGGCGGCCCCTGGGGTTTGGCGGCCCTATGCAGGTGCACAGCTTGCACATGGCTAAGGCCGCCCCTGCACCTTGTCCCTGACAGAAAGACAATTATCTTTTGTACTAACATCCCATCCTACGAATACTGTAAATGTACGGAATGCTGATAAATTTATGAATATAAGATAACTAAAGAAATGTGCCTAAACTACATCATTGTCCTCTACTTTTCAAAAACATCTGGTCGGACAGGAACAGGGACTCAAATTTTTCCAAATATCTTGAAATTATGTCTTAAGCCCTTTTCAGCTACCCTCAAAGCTCTTATAAAGCACATTTTGCTAGAGACTGTCCCAGAAGCACGCAATTCTGCATCCACTTGGGTATTAAAATCGAACATTTAACAGTGGAGGGAGACCCTAACAGTAATAGTGACTCCGACTTTGATGATGGCTCCACCCCCAACCCTTTAAAATATGAACCCCCTGCCCAAAGCCTGGGTCCAGTTGCGCCCCTGAGTTACACCTACTGCAAAGTTCCCTGTTCTACTAGTGAGTTACATCTATAAGGAAGAAGGTCTTCACCCTTATCAATAATGATATAGACCAATGGTGAAGGAGTCCCTTACTCCTCTCACTCGTGAGGTACACCGATTGGAAAGTAACCATTCGCTCCTGTATCTAGCGAATTTGCTGTTGTATCTGGTCAATTACGTCTATGGTGAAAAACGCCTTTGCCCTTATTCAGGAGTGATCTAGACCAGTGGTGAGTCCATTGCTCCTCTCACCACTCGTTGGAAAGTAACCCTTCGCTCATGTATCTAGTGAATAACATCCATGGTGATGATCGCCTTTGCCATCTAGAACTTACCCCTGATTAGAAAGTAACCCATCACTCACTTATCTAGTAAATAACAGTATGTTTGGGAAGATCACCTTTGCCCTTATCAGTAGAGATCTAGAACTCACCACTGGTTGGAAAGTAACCCTTCACTCACGTATCTAGTGAATAACACATGTGGTGAAGATCACCTTTGCTCTTATCAGTAGAGATCTAGATTTCACCACTGGTTGGAAAGTAACCCTTCACTCATGTAGCTTGTAAATTACATCTATGGTGAAGATCGCCTTTGCCCTCAAGAACTCAACCCTAATTAGAAAGTAACCCATCACTCACTTATCTAGTGAATAACAGTTTGTGGGGAAGATCGCCTTTGCCCTTATCAGTAGAGATCTAGGTCTAAACACTGGTTGGAAAGTAACCCTTCACTCACGTATCTAGTGACTAACAGTTTGTGGGAAAGATCGCCTTTGCCCTTATCAGTAGAGATCTAGGTCCAAACACTGGTTGGAAAGTAACCCTTCACTCACGTATCTAGTGACTAACAGTTTGTGGGGAAGATCGCCTTTGCCCTTATCAGTAGAGATCTAGGTCTAAACACTGGTTGGAAAGTAACCCTTCACTCACGTATCTAGTGACTAACAGTTTGTGGGGAAGATCGCCTTTGCCCTTATCAGTAGAGATCTAGGTCTAAACACTGGTTGGAAAGTAACCCATCACTCACTTATCTAGTGAATAACAGTTTGTGGGGAAGCTTGCCTTTGCCCTTATCAGTAGAGATCTAGGTCTAAACACTGGTTGGAAAGTAACCCATCACTCACTTATCTAGTAAATAACAGTTTGTGGGGACACTTGCCTTTGCCCTTATCAGTAGAGATCTAGGTCTAAACACTGGTTGGAAAGTAACCCATCACTCACTTATCTAGTAAATAACAGTTTGTGGGGAAGCTGGCCTTTGCCCTTATCAGTATTGATCTAGGTCTAAACACTGGTTGGAAAGTAACCCATCACTCACTTATCTAGTAAATAACAGTTTGTGGGGAAGCTGGCCTTTGCCCTTATCAGTAGAGATCTAGGTCTAAACACTGGTTGGAAAGTAACCCATCACTCACTTATCTAGTGAATAACAGTTTGTGGGGAAGCTTGCCTTTGCCCTTATCAGTAGAGATCTAGGTCTAAACACTGGCTGGAGAGTAACCCTTCACTCTAACACTGGTTGGAGAGGGATGTATGACATTACAACGCATGCATTTACATCGCATGCCTTTACAACGTAAGTATTACAACGCAGTCCATTACAACGCATAGTGCTTTGGGGTGCTGGATAGTGAATAGTTTAATTTACTATTCCAACCCCAGTCCCCGTGGACACTAGGGAAGGTTATTGGATAGTAAATTAACCTATTCCCTATCCTAGAGCGCCCCCCAGAGCAATGCGTTGTAATAGTTTGCGTTGTAATGGTTGCGTTGCAAAGGCTCTGCGATGTAAAAGTTGCGTTGTAAGTGTTGTTCACCGTTGGAGAGTAACCCTTCACTCCCGTATCTAGTGAATAACACATGTGGTGAAGATCACCTTTGCTCTTATCTCTTAGGATTTCCTCACGACTCTCATCTCTTGTTGGAAAGTAACCATTTGCTCCTGTATCTAGTGAATTACATCTGTGGTGAAGAAAAACATTGTTCTTATCAGTAGTGAACAACACAAATGGGATTGAGTCCCTGACCTTATCAGTAGTCAACCAGACCAATGGGGAAGGCGTCCCTCACTCCTGTCACCTTAGCTCGCAACGCATAAGCATACAGAGAGGGCAGAAGGCGAGCAAGCGACAGAATGCATGCAGGCGCTACCCTCATGTAAAGTGAACAATACAATCCAACAGATGCCGAAGGCAATGCAGGAGAAATTTCATTTGCGAAACAGATTCACCATCTATCGCTCGAATTTTGCAGCTTTTGCTGAATTTTGAAGGGTTTTCGCCTTCGTCTGTCAATGTGAGCTGTTGACCCACAGCAAGTATTTGAACCAGTAGTGAAATACTGAGTACGGCTAAACAATTCGCATTTTTTGCCCATGGGAGGAAAAGCGAGCCATCACATTTTTCACTTCTGCAAAAATTGTCCTAGGTTTGTTCATGTGCATTGTGGCCTACGATTGGAGTGATTTGGTGTGATGTAGAATGACTGGTGAATCACTTCTCATGATGCTAATGTATTTAAAGTGTAGTGTAAGGAAGTAGTGCGAGAGACAGATGCACAAACTGACTTGCAAGCCATCGTAGAAAGGGCAAAGGTTATGGTTCTTGGGTGGGGCTGTGCTGTAGAGGGACAGCCCACAGGAATGCACTGAAACCCAAGTGGCTTGGGTGTACAAGCAGTAGCAACACAGGGTCACCCGTAGGCATGTCATACTTTTAGTAGGCAGCGATGGCAAATGAAATGCATAGGGGACTGAATACTGGTGGAGGAGAAACCCGAAGCCATGCGCTGATTCCACCTAAGGATGATGGAGAAGAAGTAAATCCATAGCTCTTACACCAATCTGTCTGTATTACAATTTACATTTTTTTTTGTTAATTTACAAAACTGGAACAGCGATAGCAGTCAATTCACAACGTGTGGCGCACTAAAGACAAAACTGTGGTTTCTCTTCCTATAAAACAGGAAATGATCCTCGACAGGAGCTGCTTGAGCCCTGGAAGTGCTCGACTCTTTTCCATCGGTTTTCAGACTGACACTAGTGAATACAGGAGAGTCAGTCAGCGCCTGCCACAAGAAGACCAAAGATACAAGGGGCATATGCAGAGAGCCCCTTACTCCATCATTAGTGAAATGGCAGCTCACTGGTCCTACTATTTGTGATCCATCCCTGTTATCACTGCAGAGCTACATTAATGGGAAGGATATCAGCATTCTCAGAACTGCAGAGTTACACCAATAGGAAGCAACTGAACAGTCCCATCGCTGCAGAGTTACAACCAAGAGCTGGGACTTACCATTCCTATCACAAAATAGATAAACCAATTGGAAGTAATTTAAGAACTCTATCACAACAGAGCTACACCAACGGGAACAAGATTAACATTCGCATTACAACAGCTTTACACTAAAGTAAAGGAACTGAACATTCCCATCGCCACAGAGTTAAACCAAAGGGAAGTAATTTAAGATTCGCATCACAACTGAGTTACACCAAGAACAAACTTAACATTCCTATCACAACAGTGTTACACAAATGGGAAGGAACATACCATTCCCATGATTACAGAATTGCACCAACAAGAACAAACTTAACATTTCTATCACAACAAAGCTACACCAAAGGGAAGGAACTTAACATTCCCATCACAACAGAGCTACACCAAAGGGAAGGAACTTAACATTTCGATTACTATAGAGTTACATCAACAGGAAGGAACTTACAATTCCCATTGCACAAAATTACACCAAGGAAAGGAGCTCTAGATTCACATCATTAAAGAGTTACACTAACGGGAAGAAATGTAACATTCCTTTTACATGCAAAAGAGCTGGTATACAAATCAGGTGGATGGCAGCAAATTGACACATTTTCAAAGTGATAAGCAAATGTACAAGCATCAGATATAATGACAATTTTACATTAATGAACTATTGAATGTGTAACCAAGATAGATGGTAGGGCGGCGATGGCTTACAGGAGAGGATACTTGGAGGAGTTTAAGGAATCTGGTCCTAATTAGTGGGAGGGATTTAGGGAAGCTGGCCCTAGTTGCAGAATGAAGACAAAAATGTATTATGTTTATGTGTGATATCTGCACAACTAAGTAAGACATTGAAATGAAAAATCTTTTTTTAAATCCCATCACTGCAGAGTTACAGCAACAGGAAGAAGTTCAACATTCCCAATGCTGCAGTTACACCAATGAGAAGAAACACATTACCTCTGCTGCATTTACTCCAAGGTCGAGGAGCTCAACATTCCTGTTGCTAGAGAGATATATCAATGAGAAGATACCAACATTCCTATCGCTGCAGAGCTACATCAATGAGAAGGGGCTAAACATTCCCATCGCTGCAGATACACAAATGGGAAGGAGCTCAAAAATACCTTTCCTGCAGTTACACTAATGGGAAGGAGACAAAATTCCTATGACTAGAGAGTTGCATGAATGAAAAGGAGAGCAACATTCCAATTGCTTATGAGTTACACCAGCGACAAGAAGCTCAGCATTCCTTTTGTTGTAGACATACACTAATGGGAAGGACCGTAACATCCATATCATTGCAGAGGTACACCAACGGGAATGAGCTCAACATTCCTATCACTACAAAGATACGCGATCAGGAAAAGATTTAACAAGGAAACAAGCTAAACATTTCTTTTGCTACAGAGGTATACCAAGCTCAACATTACTGTCACTACAGAGTAAGACCCAGGAAAAGGAGCTCAACATTCCTTTTAACTTCAGAGGTAAATCAACCGGAGGGAGCTTAATAGGAGAAGGAGCTCGACAATCCTATTGCTACAAAGGTATATGAATTCGAAGAAGCTTGACATTTCCTTCATTATAGAATAAAACCAATGGGAATGAGCCTGCAGTTGTGTATATGAGGGGTAGGCTTCATCGATCAAAGAACAGTGCCTCACTCCTAGCATATACATTAAAGAGGATGATGCTCCCATTCAAATCATTGCAGAGATACACAGCGGGTAAGGAGCATATTCATTTCATTACTGGTGAGGGATTGCTTGGTTAAGGAGCTCAGCTTTAATATAATTGATCAGACATGCCTATAGGGAAATAACCCTTTTACTATCAGTAGGGAACTGCACCCATGAGTGAGAAGGTCAACCATCCTCTCAAGGAGAGTTACACCATTCAGAAAGGAGACCCCTTTCCTTTCGCTATAGAGTTACCCCAACAGCGAAAAAGCTTAACAATTCTATCACTGTTGAGTAAGACCAATCAGGAGGTGTCCCACCATTCCTCTTACTGTATGACATTAACGAGGAAGGAGCCCATGACTCTTCTTACTGCAGAACTATGCCGACAGCCGAGGAGCCCTCATTCCTATCAATTCAAAGTTATAGCCTGGGGGAGTCTTACGATACCAGGGGAAGCATGGGGGAGTTTAACGATACCAGGGGAAGCATGGGGGAGTCTTATGATACCAGGGGAAGCATGGGGGAGTCTTATGATACCAGGGGAAGCATGGGGGAGTCTTACGATACCAGGGGAAGCATGGCGGGGTCTTACACTACTAGGGGAGGCATGGGGTAGTCTTACGTTTTTAGGGAAAGCATGGGGGAGTCTTTCGATACTAGGGGAGGCATGGAGGAGTCTTACGATACCAGGGGAAACATGGTGGAGTCTTACACTACATGGGGAAGCAATGGGGGAGTCTTACCTTTTTAGGGAAAGCATGGGGCAGTCTTACGATACTAGAGGAAGCATGGCGGAGTCTTATGATACCAGGGGAAGCATGGGGGAGTCTTACGTTTTTAGGGAAAGCATGGGGGAGTCTCACACTACTAGGGAAAGCATGGCTGAGTCTTACGTTTTTAGGGAAAGCATGGGGGAGTCTTACGATACTAGGGGAAGCATGGAGGAGTCTTACGATATTAGGGTAAGCATGGGGGAGTCTTACGATACTAGGGGAGGCATGGGGGATTCTTATGGTGTTAGGGAAATAATTGGGGTCTTACAATATTAGGGAAAGTATTGAGGACTCTTACCATACTAGGGGAAGCATGGAGAAGTCTTACGGTATTAGGGAGTGCATGGGTGAGTCTTACGATACTAGGGGAGGAATATGGGAGTCTTATGGTATTAGGGAAAGCATGGGGGCGTCTTACGATACTAGGGGAGCCATGTGGGAGTCTTATGGTGTTAGGGAAATAATTGGGGTCTTACGATATTAGGGAAAGCATTGGGGACTCTTACCATACTAGGGGAAGCATGGAGAAGTCTTACGGTATTAGGGAGAGCATGGGGGACTCTTACGATAATAGGGGAAGCATGGAGAAGTCTTACGGTATTAGGGAGAGCATGGGGGACTCTTACCATACCAGGGAAAGCATGGGGAAGTCCTACAATATTAGGGAAAGCATAGGGGAGTCTTACCATACTAGGGAAAGATTGGGGGAGTCTTACAGTGGTGTAACAAAACGTGAGGGCCCCCCCTGCAAGTTTTGCTGAAGAGGCCCCTCGCACTCCCATCAGTAGGGGCTGAGGGGGCTGCCTCCAACATGGGTAAGCCAGGGGGCCCTCCACACCGCAGGTGCTGCAGGAGCCTTTGTTACACCCCAAGAGTCTTACCATTATAGGGAAAGCCTAGGGGAGTGTTTTGATACTAGGGAAAACATGTGAGAGTATTTCGATACTAGGGAAAGTGGCCATTCTCCTACCACGGGGATGACAATCGAATAGGAAACTTCATTCCTATCACTGTAGAGTAACCTAGAGAAGTAGGATACTATACTTGTCATTAGAAGGGAGTTACTTAGATGGGGAAGAGGTTCAGGATTAATGTCATTGGTGGGATACAGACACAGGGAAGTAGCCCAGTATCCCTAGCGCAAGTGCCTCACGCACAGCGGGAAGGGTGCCTTCTATTAAGCAGACACTCCTCAACGGTAACAAATGACAACATTTTTTTTAGTAATTAAAAACACCAATGGGAAAGAAGTGTTTAATTCTGACAAATGCAGAGCAAGACCTATAGAATGGGAGCCCTATTTCCTGTCAGTACTTAGTTACACCAATGTGGAAGGTGACATTAGATACTATTATTGTGGAGTTATACACATGGGTGAAGAGTCCACCTCCCAATCCGCAGTGAGTTACACCAGTGGAAAAGAGCCCAGCATTTCTACCATTAGTGAGTTTCATCAATGTTTAAGGAGCCCAGCATGTTTTCCATTAGTGAGTTACATCAATGTGGAAAGAGCTCAACATGTCTACCATTAGTGAGTGACATCAGTATGGGAGGAGCTTGACATTCCTACCATTAGTGACTTACATCAATGCTTAAGGAACCGAACATGTTTTCCATTTGAGGGTTACATCAATGTGGAAAGAGCGTAACAACCCTACCATGAGAGAGTTAGTCAATGCGGAAGGCGCTTGAAATTCCTACCATTATTTAGTTACATCAGCTCATAAAGAGCCCAACATGTTTACCGTTAGTTAGTTGCATTAATGTGGAAGGAGACTAACACCCCTACCACTAGTGAGTTGCATCAACATATAAGGAGTCCAACATGTTTACCATTAGTGAGTTACAACAATGTGAAAAGAGCTCAACGTTCCCACTATTAGTGAGTTACATTTGTATGGAAGGATCTCAACATTCTTACATTATTAGTGAGTTGCATAAAAGTATATGGAGCCCCACCAACATCTGTATCATTAGTGAGTTACAACAGTTTGGTAAGAGCTCACTATCCCTACCATTAGTGTGTCACATCAGTGTGAAAGGACGCCAACGTTCCTGCCAGTTTTGTGACATCACTGTGGAAGGAGCTCAAATTCCTACCATTATAATTTGCTTCAACGCATGAGGAGCCTACCTGTTTAACATAGTGAGTGACATTCGTGTAGAAGGAAGCCCACATTACAGCTGTTAGTGAGTAACACCTATATGAAAGAACAAACACTGCTTTCATTAGTGAGTTACAGTGAGGAGCAAGAAATTAGACTTTACCATCACTGCTGACTGACACCAATGAGAAAAGAGTCCCTCGCTCCCATCATTAGTGAATTACACAAATTGGTTGTGGAAAGGACCATTGCTACTGTTAGTGAATTAAAACAATGGAAGAGAAGTCCAGCCTTCCATCATTAGTTAGTTACATCAATGTGGAAGGAGACCAACATTCCTAACACTAGTGAGTTACACCAATTGAAAAGGAGCCCTTCACTCCTTCACTGGGCGTTACACTCATTTGGAAGGAACCCTACATTCTTATCATAGCTAAGTCACACCATTGGATAAGGAGTCACTTCCAACTTCATATTCTCTCTATTGGGGCGGTTAATGTGTTACTGCTGTGAATAGAGGGTTTTACCAATTTAGAGGAAGCGTCTTACACCACTGCAGCACTGTATCTGTGGGGTAGCTGAAAATGAAGGACCCCGTGATTATCTGTACCAGATCGTTTACAAAAGAGAACAGTGAAATAAAGAGGAGGCGCTAAACATCAATACGATTCCAAACACTCTATTAAGAGAAAAGGAGACACCGTTCCCAAAACCCGCTGACAGACTACAATGGGAGTTGAACACAGTCTTATAACTGCAGCAACAGACTGGGCTCACCTGGCTCGGACATGCTAACTGGATCAACTTGCTTCCGCTCCATACCTCCTCCCCAGTCTCGATCCAAGGCTCCAAGAGGACTAGTCCAAGCTTTCGATGAAACATGGCTCTCTGTCCTATCTGGGTCTGGCTCACTTGGAAAAGGGTCTCTCATCCAAGATGGCCTAGGACCTCTGGAGGCCTGAGCGCTTGTCTGTGCTGACCTCCTGTCTGCCTCAGCGGCTGTCTGTCCAGACTCTGCACTGCTGGAGGTCTGGGATGCTGCCCCACCAGGTTCCGGTGGGGAGCGAGGTTTGGCCTCCAACGCTCTGGAATTGGTCCCTTTATTGGTTCCATCCAGCTGTTGGGGTGTCCTGGTTCTTGCACCCCTTGGCTCCGGCAGGGTTTCAAGAGTCATCATACCTGGTCCTGAGGAGGCTTCACCTCTTGTATCTGGTGGTTCTGATAGGTCTGGGCCTCTTGGCTCTTCTGAAAAAGTCTCTGCAGGCCTTGCTGTTACTTGTCCCAATACATCTAAACCCAGAGAGCTTCTGATTGCAACTGATGTCCTTGTCACTACCATCATCCTTTCGGATTGGTTCAGAGCTCGAACTACTTTCCATTCAGTTGCGGATCGTGTTCTTCCCGGTTCTGGTGGGGTCTCAGTGCCTTGGGTATGAACTGCAGAAGCATCTTGTTCTTGGAAAGTGTGATAGCCAGCAACTTTGTTACGTGGTGACCTAGCATGTATTAATCGGCCTCGAGATCCACCACCATCTCTGCCAGGTTCTGGTAGCGTCTGGGGCTCTGCTGTAGCCAGTTCTGAGGGGATATGTATTTCTGTCTGCCCAGCCTCTGGCCTCCAGGGTAGCGAGGATGTCAAATCTTCAGATCTCCTTGATTCTGAAGAGACCAGCACCTTCTTCATCTCTGATCCTGGGAGGATGCGAGTTTCACCGCTCATTGGTTCTGACAGAGCGCGAGTTTCTGGTACTGCTCTCTCTAGTTCTGATGGGATATGAGACTGAATATATGCTCTTGTAACTTCTGACGGGATGCTGGCCTGTTCTTTTTGTCTTCCTAATGCTATGTGAGTGTATGTTTCTTGTCTACCTGATTCATATGGGATATACGTGTGTGCTTCTGCCATCTCTGGTGCTGACGGCATGTGAATATGTGCATTGCGTCCCCTTGGTGGAGACGGGATGTGAGTTTGTGCTCGTCTTCCTGGTTGAGATGGGGTGTGAGTTTGTGCTTCAACCCTCCCGGGTCCAGATTGCATGTGTGTCTGTGCATCTAGCTTCACCGATTGAGATGAGATGGGAGTTTGTGCTTCTAAGGGGATGAGAGTGTATGCTTCTCGTCTTCCTGGTTGAGATGCGGTGTGAGTTTGTGCTTCCTGTCTACCTGGCTCAGATAGAATGTGACTTTGCACCTCTTGCCTCCTTGCATCTGGTGAGACCTGAGGGTGTGCTTTTCTCGTCCCTGGTGTAAAGCTGGCCTGCATGCTCTCCTGCGTGGATAGGTCCACTATATGCGAGAGGTGGTGACCTGACCCCTGCGCTGGATTCCAAGCAGTCACAGAGGCTGCAGAGGTCGGTCCCTCTATTTTTCCTCCCGCTCTCCTGGGCAGCGTCTCTGCCACCCCCGGACTGTGCATCATCCTCTCTCCGGCTCTCCAGGATGCTCCCGCCGTCTCGCTCTCTGCCCGGGCATTTCCCAGGCTCGGGTGTGAGGTTTGTGAGGCTCCGACGAGGCTGCGAGTTGGCGACCCACCCGGCCCCGATGCGCCCGGGTTTGTGGGAGAATAGGAGGGGGGCGGGACGGGATAGAGGGGCGCTTCCCGCCGTTTGTTCAGCCTTTGGGTCGCTGGTTCGGGTCTGTCCAAGGAGGGTCCGGTGGAAGTAGACCCAGAGGGGGGTAGAAGAAACAGTAGCATCAGCAGGGCAGGGGGCTGCCCCGCGGTACAGGGGAGCATGGTGCTGAGCAGCGAGCTCAGACCCGGGGCATGGCACAAAAACACAATACTTTCACCAAGGGGCCAAGAGGAGGTAAAACAGGAGCAGAGAGAGAGCCCAGGGAAGGGCACGGGGGCATCGGCGTGAGCAGCCGGGCTCTGCAGGTCCTCCCGCGGCCAGGGGCTGACAGTAGCGGGGGCTGCTCGCATCTGCTGCCTCCGAGCAGTGGCTGGAGCGGAGGGAAGCTGCCAGGGACTGGCTGGCTGCTTCACGCTGATCCCACGGAGCCCGGAGCAGGATGAGGGCGGGTTCCTGCTGGAGGTTTGACATCAGCAGCGGGGCTGCGTCCAGACCCAGCCCGGGAGCCCCTGAAGCCCTCCTCGGGAGCAGCCCAGTGCGTCCTGCTGCGGCGGAGCGAGCAGAGTGAGTGTCTGTGAGGGAGGGAGGACGCTGCTGCCTGCAGGCGTGCTCTGCCCCCACTCCTTGCTCCCCACCCTTACCCACAGGAAGACAACACACCCGCCCCTTCAAACCTTCACTGCCACCCAAACTGAAGGTACTGCTCAAAACACGCTCCTATATCCTGACGCACCTCCACACGCACAGTATGTCACTGCAGGGTGTCTCTCTGTCGCACCCCTACCCCCATGCCCAAAGTCGGTCAGCAAGTCATGATTACGCTCTTGTATAGCGCACGACTACCCGTAGGCATCTCGGCGCTTGCTTAGGGAACCCGTCCTGGTATTCCCTGTGAGATACCCCGGCAGGGTGTCCACAAGGTGAAAGCCAGGCATCCCGCCGCGAGGGGCCGTAGTGGAGATTAAGCAAGCTATTGCCCAGAGTCGCAGAGTGTGACCCCGTGAGTTGAGTAGGCACCGGAACGAGAATTATCGAGTCCGTGGAATTTTTGAGCCCGAGACCCGCCGAGGCGGGGAATCGAACCCTGGTCCACGGCTGATCTCAGCTTCCAGGTCTGCCGCCTCTAACCACTGAGCCACGCTTCTCCACCAAGTGCCAGCACAATTGTTGCATTCCTGGGAAAATACAGAGATAAGCAGCAAATAAATAGGGAGTGCTGAGCCAGAGCACAACAGATGGCCTGGCTTGCCTCTAAGGACCAGAACACACAAACCGAGTCCTCTGACGGCATGGGAAGTGAATCGTCATGTAAAAATGTGTTAAAGACTTCGATATTCAAAAAGTATATTTCTTTAATGTAGGAGCGTTTCCCTTAGAACGAATTGCTGCATCAAATTGAGTTTATCAGAATCCTTAGGGGCAGATTTTCTAATATTTTGCACTGGTTTGTGTCAAAAAAGTGAAGCAAACCGGCCCCAAATGTTTACTTAAAATGCACTTTCCAGCAACTAAAAGTTACTTTGCCCTGCAAATTTGCCTGAACGTAACACGAAACTTATATGGTGCATGGATGTTTTGTGGTTCCATGTGTTTTTTGACACAAAGCCCAACCTACTAATAATAGTACAGTTTGTCTAGGCTTAGTATTTTGTATCCTCCCACAACAAAGCCTAGGCTAGGCATGAATCAAACACTTTTGCACTATAGTGCAAAGGTGTGTGTGATTCTAGGCAACCTGATTGTGCATCAGCACTAGAGAGAGCGCAGGGCAGTAACATCACCTAGTAGATATGGTGCAATCCTGCTCTCTCCTCACGCAACACAGCGCAACAACTTTGGCTGCGTACTGTGAGTTTTTAGTGAATCTACCCCACAGTTTCTAAACATAAAACTAGAAAGTTTCACTCCTCTGATGACAATGCTGTAAGTGAATTAATATACAAGTAAGTAGTCATTGTGAACCCTGCTTAGGTTTTTATAACACATGGAGCAACATTAAAGTCTACTGTCACATATACATGTGAGATGATAAAGGAAAAGGGAGCACAGTGAAATAAGGTAATTAGCCAGGTTTATACAATTTTGTGAAGCCGTTAAATTGTATTTCATCCCAGGTATCCTAGTTTCACGTTGCACAATTTAGTTATTAGATGGAGTAAATGTGGCTAGGTGATTGACAGAAGGGGGTGGGAGGCAGAAGCCACATGAAGACTTGGCTGTAATTGGTGATCCGTGGGGATGTTTCTTTTTTTTTTGTTCCGAAGAACAGCATGGGAGAAGATAGTGGGGAAAGCTGACTGGAGCCAGCAAAGTTAACAGACCTACATACTCTGCAAAAACTCTCAATACCTTAGAATATAAGTTGGCACGGAAACTGAAAATGCAAAAGACAAGTTTATTAAGACCCCATGGGGTGGTGGTACAATCCTACAGCACCCTTCGGCAATGCAAGCAGTATCACACCGAACACTGAATACGTAGCTTCTTTTATACAGTTTACAGGAATTTGAAAAATAGGCAGTACACACTTTATACAACTTTAGGTACATATAAGGGCATTTTTGGCACACAGCCAGCTTGTGGGAGGAGTTTAGTACCACTGGTCAGTTTGGAGAACATTCCTATGCAGTGACCGATCATTAACCTTGAAAGCCCGAATACGCATGTGCAGGCTTGACCATTACTAAAAATAGCCTGTTGCTGGGCAGATCAAATGGCCATAGGGAGAGAGAAAGGACAAAAGGGCATGCTGACCACGAGGTAGCGCATTCACTTAAAATGGAAGTCAGGAATACAAAATGGCCTCCGGAATATAGTCAACCTAACAGTGAAAGTTTGTGTAGCTGAAGCAAATGCTAACCCAATCGTTGTCAAATTACGACAGACGGCCCTTTTAGCATTTAGCTGAAGGTACCTCATATCTGAAGTAATCAGGGTGTTCATCATCAATATTAATCAACATTATGTTCGTTATTTCATTGCCGATCATTTGCTCATTTTTGGCAATAGCTCGTTTGGACGGAATGCAAGTAGTGATACATACGGAGCATAGTGTAGGGCCACATTGGATACATAGGCAAAGGAAGAAGAGTATTCCAATAAAGATACAAAGAAAAGTCAATAGTTTCCAACCCCAGGTACTAAGCAAAGTCCAGAACCAATTTGAAAGTGTCCATGTACCATTTTCGGGGTGGATTTCAGCAGCAATCTTATGTAACTTAGAGATAGCATCGTATACAGAAGGCGAGTTGTCAGGAACGTATACACAACAACTACTACCGATGATGCGACATGCACCCCCACGATCAGCCAATACTACATCTAGAACCATTCGGTTCTGAAGCGTCACAATTCTGGTAATTTGAAGCTCCTCAGTTAAGTTCCCTAAAGCGGAGGCAGTTTGATTAGCAACAGCTTCCACAACACGTGTTAGCCGTCTTATTTTTCTACTATTTAGGGCTGCACCTACAAATGAATACAGGCCTAAATTGAAGTCAACATATTTTTGTAGAGAAGTAGCCGTCTGATCGACATCATCAATATCTAATCTCCTTTTAACTCTATTCAATAAAAAATCGTGGTATAGCACAAAATCATTATGATACATTGGCGGAGCAATAAACACAGGGGGTAATACAAAAGATATGTAACAGGTTCCTAACCACCCAATGGGAAGGCGGTGGTAGCCCTTATTTCCACAAATAAAATAAGTATTACGTGATGCTACAAAAGCAATATTATTCGGTGAGTCAAATGCTAGAGTAGTAGTACATTCATTTTTCCCTACTGGGATTGTACCTTTATTTCTTACACAAAGATCAGCTTTTGCTTCAATAACTGTAATCACAAATAAACTAGACATATTCACAGTTCTTAGATTAGTGAAAATACGGGGTGTAGATACATTGTCCGGTCGATATTCTTCCCACTCAAGTTTAGTTCCTTCTGCTTGTGGGTAACCATCTTTATCATTATGACAAACTTTATTAAGTCGGAAAAGAAGTCCACCTTTTGTCGGCCATCTCAAGGTGAAGAGGAGAGTGTACCAGGCATTGCAGGAACCATTATGAGAAAACGGAAGAGGAATAAGTGGAGTTCCTCCTTTCTTTTGATGTCCAGGCAACATTCCACATACCCAACAGTTTGTAGTGTTAGTCATGTTGTGGGTGTGGTGTAGAATCTGGATGAAACTGTTATTCAAATAAGTTCGTCTATGTCTTTCTTCATGATAAGGCAAGGTAAAATGAAAATGCTCAGATGGAACTGGAGTGGTAGGCAGCAAATATTTTCTCGCCGGGACCATTCGTTCTACGATCCAAGCTATTACTGCTATTACCACTATTGAAGAAACAAAAATCACAGCACCAAGAATTTTCTTATTTCTCATCGCATTAGATGCCATAGTCTCAAAACAAAAATAATCAAAATAAAGCTAATAATAAAAAATTGAGTGCTGAGCCCCGAGGTTGCCGCTGGTTTCTTCTCCGAGATTCAAGACGGGTGTCTCTACACTGGGCAGAACTGATCCCCCCCTTGATATTCTCGGCTTCCGTTTTCACAAACCTCAGGGCGGTAACTCAACCAGTCTCGCACAAAACAACTGCTTTTCTCGATCGAAGATTATACTTCGCTGTACCAGAAACACTGTGGTACGGGAAGGCTTCCTCAGATTCGCTGGGCGTAGTGGCTGGGCTCTTCTCTGCATCCAAAATATCCAGATAATCAGACAGCACAACAGGGTTCACCAGATCCGGAGAAACACGTCGACAATGAGTGGAATGCACCCACCGCTTCTTGTTCGTAACTCTCACTGCTGTTCGGGTTGCAAGTAACACTTGTTCAGGACCACGCCATCTTGGCTCTAGGCTACTGGACCTCTCAAATGCTCGGACCATCACGTAGTCCCCGGGTCGGAGATCATGAGCCTCTTCGATAGAGTTATCTGGGAGCGCTTCTCAAACCTGTTGATGAATAGTAAGTAAATCATTTGTTAATCGTGCCAAATAATCATTCATCATTATACAGGGCACATCATGTACTGAGCGGGGCTTAGGAACTCCCCAAATATTCATAGGCCTTCCAAACACCACTTCATAGGGTGTGAGGCCAGATCGAGAGTGTGGTACTGATCTGATAGACAATAATGCTAAGGGCAAGGCATCCGGCCATTTCAAAGACGTGGATGCCACGATCTTTGCTAGCTTCAGCTTCAGAGTAGCATTATATCTCTCCACCAACCCTGCTGACTGCGGATGAGGCACAGCATGAAATATTTTTTTTATCCCCAATCATTTCAGGACATATTCCACGATCTTCCCAACAAAATGGGGGCCATTGTCGTTCCACAAAAATTTACAAACACCATATCTCGGGAAGTACTCCTTAAGTAACACCTTAGCTGTTGTCAACGCTGTATTGTCCTTCGTGGGGTAGGCCTCTACCCATTTACTGAAGGCACACACCACCACTAAGACATACCTAAGATTATTACAGTGTTCAAGCTGGATGTAATCCATCTGTAGTACTTCAAATGGTGCAGTCGGTGGAGCGAACCCTCCTTTAGGAGTATAAGTCCCTTTGGCAGGATTGTATTGTAAACATATCAAGCAGGTCTGCACTACTCTCTTAGCCGTGCTGGCAATCTCAGGATGCTCCCAAACTCGTGTAAGCAATTTGGTAATTGCAAGAGCTCCAACATGTGCCAGCCCACGTGTCATTTGAACCATTGCTTGCAAATAAGCAGCAGGCAATTTCCATCTCTCCATATCTTTACTACGCCAACAGCCCTCATCATCCAACACTCCCTCTGTTGCCCAGCTTGTAAGTTCTGTTTCGGAAGCTGATTTCTGTATATCTAATATTTCCTCTCTGGCGTCATGCCATCGCTCAGCCTGTGATTTCACCACATACATGGGAGAGACATTCTTTAACATTGCAGTCTCTCGCGCTGTACGATCTGCAAAGGCATTTCCTTGTCCTATTTTATCTGTGACCTTTTTATATGCACTGCATTTAACTATCACTACTTTCTTTGGACATCATAATGCATTCAGGAGATCATGTACTAACTCGTCGTGCATGATTTGCACTCCATGCAAAGTCAGAAACCCTTGTTCCTTCCAGAGTAGGCCAAAATCATGCACCACTCCAAAAGCGTAACGACTATCAGTGTAAATATTCACACGTAATCCAGCACTTAGCTCACATGCTTTCGTCAGAGCTATTAGTTCAGCTGCTTGGGCCGATTTTTGCGGTATGCGAGCTGTCTCTACCACTGTCTTAAGTGTCATGATTGCATAGGCTGCGGAAGTCGTACCATCTGGCAACTTTAAACATGATCCATCAACCCACAGTTCCCCGTCTACATCTGGAAGTGGCATATCCTGTAAGTCAATACGGCCCTTTGTTTGTTCTTCAGTCAGAAAAACACAATCATGTTGTTTTTCCTCTCGGGACTCAGAAACAGGATACGGCAGTAAAGTAGCAGGGTTCAAAGTGGCACACCTCTTCAGTGTAATATGTGGCGCCAACAGCGTTAACTCGTATCCTGTTAAACGAGCACTAGTTAGATGCTGTGTTTTCGGTTGGTTCAATAAGGCGTCTACCGCATGGGGCACTAACACCAACAATTTGTGTGACAAAACTATTCCCTCACTCTGTCGTATAGACACTGCTGTTGCTGCAACTGCTCGAAAGCACTCAGGCAAACCTCGTGCTACAGGATCAAGTACTGCTGAGAAGTACGCACAAGGTCGCTGTTTATCTCCGTAGGTTTGCACTAAAACTGATAATGCGCACCCATCCTTCTTGTGTACAAATAATGTAAAAATCTTTGTATAATCTGGCGTACCTAACACTGGTGCAGAGCAAAGGGCCTGTCTCAATTGTTCAAAAGCATTCTGACATTCATCTGTCCATTCAAGAGGAGTCGGTGTATTTTTAGACAACAACGCTAACAAAGGTTTTATAATGTGTGAAAATCCTAATATCCACTGCCTGCAGAAAGACGTCAGACCTATGAAGGCACGAACATCTTTCGGAGTACAAGGAACTGGTGTGTCTAAAATTGCTTGAATTCGATCTGATGTCAATGCACGTCCCTCCTTAGACAGAAGATGACCGAGGTAGGTCACCTTCGGTCTACAATATTGTAATTTCTTTCTCGAAACCTTGTTATTATTCTCGGCAAGGAAAAAAAGCAGGGAGAGAGTACTCTCCTCACATTGTTCATGCGTATCTGCTGCTAACAAAATATCATCAACATATTGAATAAGAGCCACTCCAGACTGTAGCTTAAAAGAATCAAGCTGCCTTTTCAAAGCCTGACTGTAAATACTAGGACTTTCTGTATAGCCTTGAGGAACTCGACAAAATCTGCATGATCTATTATTGAAAGTGAAGCCGAAGAGATACCGGCTGTCAGAATGAATGGGGATCGAAAAGAAAGCGTTTTTTAAATCAATGACAGAGAAGGTGGTAGCTGTGGGTGGGACCAAAGTAAGTAAGGTAGTAATATCGGACACCAAAGGATATTGGGGCACCACTATCTTATTAACTTCCCTCAAATCAATAATAAAACAGTAAATCCTAGTGTCTGTATCTTTCTTTAGAATCGGAAGAATAGGGCTGTTGCAAACATTATAGGGGACTTCCCCCACCACTCCTACAGCAATCAAGTCATTTATGATATGGGTCAAAGCAACTTTACCTTCTTTAGGGATTTTATACTGTGGTACACGAGGCAAAAGCGCTCCCTCCTTTACAGTGATGTGTACGGGAAGGATAATCATCTGTCCTACATCAGTATCAGAAGTGGCCCATAAGGTACTTGGAAGGGAGGCTAAGGCATCGACTTCCTGAAGAAGACATGATCTCTCAATTTCTGGGTAATTCTCATTCAAAATAACCCGCACCCCTTCAGGGGCGCAGCGTATGGTTACTCGAAAATACTTGAGCATATCAAGTCCCACAATATTATCTGGTGTATTTGGAGACAACAAAAATGGACATGGGGCAGTAAACTTATCAATGTGAAATAGAAGGGGCTGAGACAATGGGCTATGGGAAGGTGTTCCATCAAACCCTATTGATGTAATCGTTTCGCCAGACAGGGGAGCCCTTAGAACCAATTGTTTGGACAGAGCGCTACGAGTAGCTCCTGTATCGACCAGAAACTGATCAGTAGAACCCAAAACATGCGCTGAAATATATGGACCCCTTTGATCTACTGGTGCTTCAACCAATTCCATACCCCATCCTACGCAATCCTATGCGTACGTATTATCCTGAAACTCAGAAGACTCACCCTCAGCTATCTGATACTGATTCCGTCGATCAAAAGTATTATAGTCAGCCTGACCACGACCCCTAGCTTCAAACCTACAGCGATCACTCGCTCCACCCCTCGGTCCTAAATAACTATTCCGAAACCTATTATTTCCTCGACCACTCTGAATACGCTGTTCTCGAAGCACCGGACAATCTGAAAGCCAATGTCCAAACTGTTTACAGTATGCACACTGATCTGCAGAGATATCAGAACGGGAAGAAGGCGAGCCAGAAGACCCACGTCTACCCCTATCATTTCCCCTCGGCTGCGTAGCGTAAACCTGAGCCAACATCACCTTCGTCTTCAAATTTTTCGTCTTTTTGTCACTACTTTCCTTAGCCTCCAATTCCTGTCATTCATAGTACTGAGCCATAATTAGAAGAGAAGCAGGAGTTGCAGTGGTCCATGAATTTTCACTGGCCTTTTTTTTTTTTTTTCAAACTCTTTATTCACAGCTGTATCATCAGAAATATGACAGTGCAATAAACAGTTATGGTACATCAGCTGGTATTTTTCATGTTTCCTCCCAATCAGAACAACCCACTTTGTAAACGAGGAACTTCCTGTAATACAGTTGGTCTAAGTATAGTGTGCAGCACATCTCCTTCACATTTCTGTACTCGCACTCTATATTTCGTGGGATCAAACAAATGACTAACTCATCTTCCCTCCCCTTCCCTCCCACCCCTTCTGTGTATTCCCGTCCCTCCCTGTCTCCTGGTGTTCCGTGCAACTCTCGTCGTCTAAGCCCTGTCTGTGCTGACTTTCCCATAACAGAATAACCGTTGTGTCCTGGCATATCGTACGACCTGCAGGGGCCATCAGATCCCATCTATACGGTTCCCAACTCCTGTCTCCTAACTCTGAGAGCCAAGTCCAGGTGCCGGGGCCAGGTCTATATCTTCAAGCGTTATGAGCATTGCCTCCCAGTCTTGGGATATGGGGTACTTTCTGTGGCCCGCATCTCCTCCTTCCTGAGGGCCGCCCCTTCTGCCCTGCCCCATTACAGGACCTCTGTTTGCCATATGAGTGTTCCCGGTGCCCTAGGAGATTTCCATCTCATTGTTATCGCCCGTATTGCCAGTAGGGTAGCTAAGTCCAATAATTTCAGTCGGGCTTTCTGAGGTTTAGGCCGTCTGCGCAGCCCCAGAAGACAGGGCAGTGCTTCAACCGGCACCGGCATGTTTGTGACCGTATGTAGCACCCGGCACCCCCCCGACCAGTACTCGCGAAGTCTTATGCAAGTCCAAATCATATGGAGGAATCCAGCCTCCTCCTCTCCACAGCGTGGGCATCTATGGGGGGTATCTGGGAACATCAAGTGCAGTCGTTTAGGGGTTAGGTATGCTCTATGTAAGACCATTACTTGTATGAATCTAAACCTAACGTTGCTTGATACCCTACGGGATGTTCCAGCACCATGCGCCATTCGTTCTCTGTAATTATCCTGTCCGTGTCCCGCTCCCAAGTGTGTTTCAGTGTTGTAAGTGGTATTGCAGCGTGCGCCCTGATGCCCGTGTATAGCCATCGTACTAGGTGACCCCCTGGGCCCATGTAATAAAGTAGGTGAACTAATCCATGTTGTGGGGGTTGGATACGTTGCGGTGCCCATTTGGTGAGTATGAAATGTGTGACAGTGGCGTGAAGCAAGTATAACTGTGGGGGAGCACCAGTGGCCTGCCGGAAGGCGTCGTGGTCCAACAAGTTACCATCACCGAAGAAGTCACCAACCTCAAACACACCAGCCTCCTGCGAAAGGTGCATTGTCCTGCCTGTAAGTCTTCCCAATAGAGGGATATTGTCCGCGTACGCCACCGTTGGGGCTGTATACGCTAGGGCCCTCCTCCAGCATACTAATGCCGTGCGGAGGAGCGGATGGCAGTCTGCAGGGATGTGGCTCCGCGGGAGTAGCAATGTGTGTAGTTCACCCCGGTTCAGTCTCTCTGGCGTGTAGTCTATTTCGTGTAGGTTCCTTCCAGCCGTCCAGTAGGAGAGCCATTGGAGCTGACTAGCCAGGTAATACATTTTGAAATCTGGGGCCCCCAGCCCTCCATCTTTAGTCCCCAACTGTAGCTTCCGGAGGCCTATCCGGTGTCTCCCGACCCCCCATATTAGAGTAACTAGTAGCGTATTAAGAGTGACAAAAATAGACTGAGGCAGATTAACAGGGAGATTAACAAAGAAGTACAGTATCCGGGGGAGCATCACCATTTTGGAAATTGCGATTCTGCCCATGACCGATAGCGGCAACGCAGTCCAGAATCCCACCGAGCTGCGGAGCCGCGTAATGGCCCTCTTGATGTTTCCGTCTATCTGGTCCTCCGGCGTCCTATACACCTGGATCCCCAAGTACTTAAACGTTATCGGAGCTACTGGGATAAGATGCGCTCCAAAGGGGATGGGGCCCGGATTTGGGATGTCCCGAAAGTAAAAGCCATTGGACTTTTCCGGGTTTATGGCTAGGCCTGAGACCTCTGCAAAGTGGTCAAATATGTCATGAATGGCAGTGCTATCAGCCCCCAGGTCCTGTATGTATAACAGGATATCGTCCGCGTAGATCAATATCAGGTCAAACGCACCGTTATTCGGTATACCTCTCTGTCCTTCTTTCGTGCCTAGGGCTATGGCCAGGGGTTCCAGAGCAAGAACAAATAGCATTGGGGACAGGGGGCATCCCTGTCTGGTGCCCCTGTGCACTGCATACGTATCAGAGACATGACGCCCTGTGCGTGCTCGTGCCGTAGGTGCCGTGTAAAGCAGTCTGATCCATGCCAGGATGGAATCTGGGAGCCCAAACCTCTCCAAGGTTAGAAACATAAAAGCCCAGGACAATGAATCAAAGGCCTGTCTAAGATCTAAGGCTATGCAGCCTGCTCTGGGGAGGGCCTGTGGGGTCGTTGCCATGAGAGCATGTAATCGTCTCGTGTTCATGGAGGTGCTTCTACTGCAGAGAAAGCCGCACTGATCTGTATGAATTAAGGTAGGTAGGTGTGTCTGGAGTCATAGGGCTATCCCTTTACTAAGAATTTTATACTCAGTAGAGAGCATCGATAGGGGCCTATAGTTGGACATGTCAAGTTGATCTCTACCTGGCTTTGGCAATGAGACCACCAATGCTTGCATAGTGGAGTCAGGTAGATGGCCCTCCTCCAATGCCGCCCGGTACACCTTTTCCAATACAGGTACCAGGGTGTCTGAGTAGGCTGCATAAAACTCCACCGGGAGCCCATCCATACCTGGTGTTTTGTTACGATTAAGGGACTTGATGGCAACGCGTATTTCATGTTGCATAATGGGTCCCTCGAGGTCCTTCTTGGCGTCCGCGGTTAGCGTTGGGAATGGAAGGTCGGCTAGGAAAGCAGACATGTGGTCTATATCTTCCCGTTCAGGTCGCGCATATAGCGCTGTCAGGTGGGCACAGAACGCCCGATTGATATCACTCTGTGTACCAACCAAGGCACCTTCTCGGGTTCGGATTTGGGTGATCAACGGAACATCCGGACAATATCTCACCAAGCGAGCCAATAATGTCCCTGACCGATCCGCCTCTGTGTGTTGTCGACGAAGGTATTCTTTGTGATCTATGACATGAAGCGTTTCTAGTGTATCTGCGTGTTCTATGTTTTCTCTCTGCAGGTCCTTTTTTTTGGCAGGGTCAACTCCTGCTTCTCTCTCCAGCATTTGTAATCTAGCCTCTATGCTGCAAAGTTTCTGGTGTATTTCCTGTCGGGCACCCACGAGCTTTCCTATCGCTGCGCCACGGATCACCACCGTCATGGCGTCCCATACCACCAAATTAGTAGAGGCAGAGTCCCAGTTGTCTGCAAAGTACCCAACTAAAGTGTCGGACAAAGATGTCCGGAAGGGGCCATCCTCCAGTAAGAGCGGATCAGGGCGCCAGGTGGGAACCGGAGTCGGAACCCTACCCCACAGGAGGCGAAACGTCCAAGGCCTGTGGTCAGAGAAAGTTTTTGCCAGATATTCCGGGGTTTCCACCTTCACAACTATGGAGTCGGAACATAGGAACCTATCTATTCTAGTGTGTAGCATGTGTATATGTGAATAGTGGGAGTATTCCCTGGCCTCTGGATAAAGTGCGCGCCATATGTCCCTCAGGCCCCAACCCGCCGTCCATGTTTGGAACAAGTCCGTCAACCTGGACACCCCGGCCACCTGTAGGGGGGATGTGATCTATCCAGATCGATATCCAGAATCATGTTCCAATCTCCTCCTATGACCCAAGGGATGTCCACCCAGTCCCCCAATGCTAGGCCCACCCTCTCTAGAAATTTGTCCTGGTCAAAGTTCGGTGCATAAACACAGCCCAGGACTATCAGTGTACCGTCCAACGTGCCCTTTACGAATATGTACCTGCCCTGTTCGTCCACCCGTTTCTCCTGTGCTACAAACGGTGTACCATGCCGGACCCAGATTGTCGCCCCCCTAGAAAAGGCGGAATAAGTTGTAGAAAAAATGGCGCCCCTCCACTTTTTCCGCATCTTAGTGGCTTCAGAGTCAGTGAGGTGGGATTCTTGAAGAAAGGCAATTTGCGTGTGGTGTCTAAGCAGAAACAAGTGTATTCTATGCCTCTTCTGCACCGCCCCCAGGCCCCGTACATTCCAGGTTGTAATGCTATAGGTTCCAGGTACTTCAGCCATAGTCGTCTGGGCATTTGTACTGCGGCCACTCCAGCCGATATGCCTGATCCCGTTGCCCTAACCACCAGGAGACGTCCCCTCCCCAACCCCATGCACAAAACTGAACGATAACGGCGCAGCAAAAGAACATAGCTGTGCCCAACAATAAACCAAGGTTAAACAAGTTTAGAGGTCTGGTGCATTCGCCTTCGGGGGGTTGGCAGAATACTTGTACAGAGTGTTTTCCACCTTTCGCCCACCAAGGAAAGCATCACTAAGCATAGTAAAAGTAAACAGCAAAATACAATACAGTTCGCAGGTAGATCAGCCGCTTCCCGTCTGGTCTTCTCCCCCACAATTGTCCATCACGTCTTCAGCTGGGCGTGGTGTCATGGTAGGGAACAGTAGCACACTGTTGTCCGAGTCCGAGTGGACCGTGCTTTCTTCCAAGTCCGTTGCAATTTTCTGGGGAGCGTTCCGGAAAGCATTCAGCGCCACTACTGCGTCTAGCTGGTTCTCTCTTTGCTGCTTCCGTGAGGGTTTGTGTCTCGGCGGGCCCTCCGCTGTGTGGGGGACCCCGTCCGGCCACTTGCTTGCGTGTGGTACGCTCCATCAGCGTTCGACTCCTGCGTGGTCCCTTGGCTCCCGTCGATACCCACTACTTCCAGCCATTCCGAGACGTCCAAAGGGCTCTCAAAAAAGTGTGTCTTCCTGTCATGGATTATCTTCCGGCGAGCTGGGAAGAGCAATGCGTACTTGATGTTGGCCTTTCGCAGTAGCTTTTTCACCTCCAGATATGAGGAACGTAGTTTTTGGACCGCGTTGGTGTAATCTGGGTAGAGGGAGACCTTCTGGTTTTCATATTGAATGAGGGACTTCTCGCGTGCTCTCTGCAAAAGGACATCCCGATCACGGTAGTTCATGATGCGCACTATGAGAGGTCGTGGGGGTTAGCCAGATTTAGGTCTGCCCGATGGGATCCTGTGCGCTCTCTCCACGCAGAAGTGCGGTGATAGCCCCTCTTCAGCCATGTGATCTCGGAACCATCGCTCCATAAAGTCCGCGGCCTGATCTCCCTCACACCGTTCTGGAAGGCCTATAACGCGAATGTTGTTGCGGCGGTTTCGGCCTTCCGCATCTTCAACGCGGTCTATGAGAGAGGTGACCTGTTGCTGGAGCTGTTGCATGGAGACGGTATGTTCCGCCACCGCCGGCGTGATCTCTCCCAACGCTAGTCCATGGTCTTTGACTTTGTCCGCCAGTTTTCCGTGATCCGCCTTGAGTAGGGACAGATTCGTTGTCAGGGTACCCATCTGCTGTTCCAATACCACCCTAGAGTCTCTTATTTCCTGTAATATAATGTCCAGTTTATCCATGGGTTGTCCCTCTACTTGAGGTTGTGCAGCAGATGTCGATGAGGCCCCCTCCCCTTACGTGAGTGGCATTGTACGGGCCGCGATCGGGCCCCCCAAGGTTTCGGCGGTCCTGACCCCTTTACGGACCATGGCGTGCCACCGTAGTCCACTTCGTGTGTGTTCCCGCGGTAGGGCCTCTCGGGAGGGACAATTCCCGATGTCACTACAACTAGCTGGATGTAGGAGTTGGTGGCTAATCCAGGGGGGTCACAGCTCACCCGGTTGCCAGCGCCGCTCCTGCACGATACTCGTCCCACACGGGGGGGTCAGTCCTCCTCCTCCCACCTCCACACGATTCACCGGTGTGTGTGTGGTTGGGCTGGGAACCCTCTTGTTCGTGCGTTGTGTTGAGGGGGAGGGAAGGGATGGGTTCTCCAGGCGGCTCCCCGTACTCTCGCTGAGTGGCTCCTGGACCTTCAAAGTCTCGTTGCCACCGGGCGCTTGCTACCGATCCGGCGGTCCATCAATGTTACACAGTGCCCCCCCTCGCGATCACCGCCAACATCGAAGCGGGGGGGGGTTATAGAATGGGCTCTCCGTCACCCACCAGCAGTCCCCTACGGTCCTCGGCCGCAAGTGTGCCGTAGTCCGGTGAGTGCAGGGGAGGCGAGGCACGAACCCGGGTGGAAGGAGGGGAGACAGCGCCAGTCGAAACTAACCTCACGGGGCTCCAGATCGTCCTCGCCCCGGTCTTTCAGCAGTACTCCTGGTCTCTGCACTTGGAAGCGGGCCCCCTCGTGTAGCGCGCCGCCTCACCGGCCTCCTCGGCAGTTCTCCCGGCCCCCGTCGTCCACATCCTGGGGCCGGAGCGACAAGGGGCTCTCTCCTGCCACTGCCGTATATAGTATGTCCCTCCTTCGGTGTCCCGGCGGAGGCCTCAGGCCGGTCCCCCGCCGACTTCCGGCGGAACCGGCAACGTGTATCCTGCCCTCCCTCGTCACTGTGGGTCCCGGCTCCGGCCTGCACGCACCCACCGCAGGCCTCACTCCGGGGATCTCGGCGATGTGCATGCCGTCTACTTTCAATAGCCTTTAAACGCTTTGCAATCTCCGGTAGGAGATTAGCTACATACAACTACAAACAAATGCCTGCCCGTGTCCTCTGTTAATAATTGACCACTGTAATCATGAAACGCGTTCTCGAAGCGTGTAAAGAAATCAGAGACTGATTCATCTAGCTTCTGTTTACAAGAGGCCAACATCGTCCAATCAATCTTTTTAGTGGGAATGAGCGTTTTTAATTTACTCAAAATAGCCGCCGGGAGGTCTAAAATGAGTTGGCATGGCTTACACGCGGGTTCTCTATCCAAATCGGCCTGTACTAGATCCTTCCAATTTGCACCTAGAATCTGTTGATCATCAAACTTACGAATTGCACTCCACATATCAGGAGGCAATATTAACCCAAAGAAAAGATCAATATCAACTAATGTCATGACACATGAAGAAGTAGCTCCGTCCACTCCCTCATAGAAAGCCGCCAGATTTTTGCGCGGATCAGGTAAAGCTGTTTTAAGCGCCATAACATCCGCTCTATTCCAAGGAGTAAAAACCCAATTATATATGAAATAACCTTTCGAATCCGCAGACAACTTATTATCATCTGTACCTTGACCTTTGGGAGGAACATACAAAGGCGCAGCTTCTCGCATAGGCTTAACATGAACTGTATCACTCTTATCTGCTCCAAAGATAGGGCACTCCCTGGATTCAACCGTGGATCCAGACGCAGGCGAACCCGATGTCTTTTTCAACGTCCGTAGTCGTAACGTCTCGTCCCGTAGCTGAACCAGTTGCCGGAAGAAACCATCAGCTTCTGCGAGAACAAAAACACCTTTACGTAAATTTTCACAACCAACTGCTATATCCTTAGATTCCAACTCAGATGAATACTTTCTAAACCGTTCAACAACTTTTTGCCCAAAATAGTCCAGAAAATACAATTTCTCTTTTTCAGACCACGTACGCATACAATCGTCAACCTCTGAAATAGAAATAACATCAACGTTAAGTTTACGAGCCATCCTGCGTAATTCCACAGATCGAGCAGTAGTAAGCATAGAACGGGTATCTCTCTTTTTATCCTGGTCCGTAGGTGAATCAGAATCCACATCCGGGCCGTAGGCATAATGTACGGAGGCGGGCAACGATCTAACAATGAGAAATCATCAGATTCATTAGTAAGGACAGAATAAAGAGAACGTCGAATAGGAACCTGACCGTTAATCTGTAAATTACGCTCCCATATCTCCCTATCTTTCTGGTCCTGTAGTTCCTTATCCTGTAGCTGTAAAGCTTTACCGTGGGCAGCCTTTCGCTGCCCCTTGTCCGCCAAGGCTTGTTCGCGCTTCGTTCGTTCCCGCACCGCTTTCTCCCACATACGCACACAATCAAACATATCCTGTCTAGACCTGCACTGAAACAAACACTGCTCCACATACTGAACCTTTCGTAAATCAAACGACCCATGTAGTGGCCATTACAATTCAAGATCGGCTTTAGTATATTTGTTCCATAGTGTACTATACATAATAGGGGGGAGGCCAAATTTTATGTACATTTCACGATTAGGTGTACCTTCTGGGGGAGCCGGCTGAGATTCATTTAATCGATAACTGGTACCATTTCCAAGACAGCACATTCCTCGGAGCGTGCTAAAAACAAGCATGTCAAAAATATCACGAAAACGCGATATTACACTAAGTGGCACTCAAAATGTTTTACACATAATGCGCCGTTCAAACAAATACAAAATCAGAGAAATATCTCTACATTACCTGCCTATGTGAGGTGCACTCCACCTATAATACAAATCATAGATCCAAATGTTAGCTAACTCAAACAGATCAAAAAAGTAAGTGTCAGTAGACTACCTTACCAATCCAAAGCTTACCAAATATTCCAAACGTCCAGGTTCCAACTGCCAAGTTCTTGAATCGGCCAAACGGTCACTGCACGGCTACCCAACGATCAGGATCTCAGTCGAGGACCGGCACCACCTGGAAGGTCATGTCGGAAGGAAAGGAAAAAACACCGTGGGTGCCAGGACTGAGGTCACTCAGTGGCAGCGCGCGTCCAGGGCGAGTTTCCAATCCTTCGTCACGACCAATCCTTCGGGCATCCGAGTCGCCGATGAGTCCCTATTCGGGCGCCAATTTGTGGTATAGAAGTGTGGCTCAATGGTTAGAGCGGCAGACCCTGATGCAGTAGTCTGCCCGGGACCAGGGTTCAATTTCTGCCTCGGCGGGTCTCGGGCTCAATTTCTTCGGACCTGATAATTCTGGCCTTGGTGCCTATTCTAATCATGAGTCCCACTCTGCACCTCTGGGCAATAGCTTGCTTAATCTCTACAACGGCCCCAACAACGCTGAGGATGCCTTACTTCACCTTGGGGGTGCCCAGGAGTGGGCTCCTCACAGGGAAAGGCCAGGAAGGGTTCTTCGGCGGTATTCGTACAAGCGCCGAGATGCCTACGGGTAGTCGTGCGCTATACAAGTGCGTAATCATTTCATTTCATATTGGGTTTCAACAGACCTACATACTCTGCAAAAACTCTCGATACCTTAGAATAGAAGTTGGCACGGAAACTGAAAATGCAAAAGACAAGTTTATTAAGACCCCATGGGGTGGTGGTACAATCCTACAGCCCACCTCGGCAATGCAAGAAGTATCACACCGAACACTGAATACGTAGCTTCTTTTATACAATTTACAGGAATTTGAAAAATAGGAGGTACACACTTTATACAACTTTAGGTACATATAAGGGCATTTTTGGAACACAGCCAGCTTGTGGGAGGAGTTTAGTACTACTGGTTAGTTTGGAGAACATTCCTATGCAGTAAATGATCATTAACCTTGAAAGCCTGAATACGCATGTGCAGGCTTAACCATTACTAAAAATAGCCTGTTGCTGGGCAGATGAAATGGCCATAGGGAGAGACAAAGGACAAAAGGGCATGCTGACCACGAGGTAGCGCATTCACTTAAAATGGAAGTCAGGAATACAAAATGGCCTCCGGAATATAGTCAAGCTAACAGTGAAAGTTCGTGTAGCTGAAGCAAATGCTAACCCAATCGCTGTCAAATTACGACAGGTGTATCCCCAGACTTTTTGGCCTCCTTTTGTTGAACCTGTTTTAGTTTGTTTTAGGACATTGGGCACTTTACCACTGCTGCTCAGTTCTAAAGTGCATATGCTCTCTGTGTAAATTGTTATTATCGACTGGTGTTTCCATAATTGGCTTGTTTGACTTACTAATAAGTCTCTCGTATAGTGCACTGTGTGTGCCCCGGGCCTGTAAATCAAATGCTGTTACTGGGCCTGCAGCACTAATTGTGTCACCCACACAATCAGCCTTTCAAAAGGGGTCTCAGACCTGCCACTGCAGTGTCTGTGGGCAGTTTCTACTGCACCCACTTGCCAGATCCTAACTTTCCCTTTTTGTACATTTAAGACACTCCTAAGGTAGGCCCAATGTACCCCTGTGGGCAGGATCCAGTGTATGTAAATGTATGACATGTACTGATGTGTGTGACATGTGCGGATAGTGAAATGCATTGTATTTCGTTTTTCACTATTAAAAGGCCATCTGTCCCATAGGATAGAATGGGAGTTTATTTATGATATCTTATAAGAATAACTTCCCATTGGGACAAGATGTACAGTTGGAGTTAGGTATGCCTGAACTCAGAATATAAAAATGCATCTTTTAGTAAAGACGATTTTTATATTGTGTGTTTGAAAATACCACTTTTAGAAAGTGGGTATTTTCTTGCTTAGCCATCCTGGGTGCCTCTGCTGGTTCGTGGTCTGACTGTCTCGCGTTGGAGTGACAGGGGCAGGGGATATGCATTCTCTCAGACAGCTACTGGGGGTGTGATGTGTGCCCTGCCTTTCCTGAATGATCCAGGGCTGGGCTGAATAGACCTGGGTTGCATTTAGAGTAGTGGGAGGAGATTTCCTTGCACCTGAATAGGCCTGGTCTTCCTTACACAATGCTGTCTCCACCTCCTGCCAGGAAGCTAGTCCAGAGAGGACAGAACTGGTTCGGACTGAGCACAGAGCCTTTCTGTCACAAGAGAAAATGCATTATAAATATTGGGGCCAGACCTCAGAACTTTAGAATACTTCTGGACTCAAGAGGAACCTCTACCAAGGAGAAGAGCTGGAAAAACTGAAGAAGAAGTACAACTCCTTTGCTGTGTGTTGTCTGGGGTTGGCCTGCAGGGGCTGTTTCTGCCAAGGAGAGGACCAAGACTTTGCTGAATGCTGTGTATCCTGCTTGAAGAAGATTTCCAAGGGCTTGGTGTAGAGCTTGACTCCTGTTCTGAAGTCTCAGGGACACAAAGACTTAACTTCCTCTGTCCTCCTGCATCTGGAACTGCTGTTTCAGCTGCCACAGGGGGAAATTTGCAACATCGACACCGGTGTACGACGCTACAACCTGCAACAATGCTGTGGGCACCACTCGTGAATTGCACAATGCACCGTCCGACTTGCACCACAGCCCCGACACCTGCAGACACCGCACCGTATTGACTCCGACACGTCACTGAGGCTGTTGCCTGCACTGGAGACGAGGGCACCGCTGGTGACACTCACTACGCAACACTCCACTCGCATTGCAACCCTGGCCTTCCCGATGCTGGTGTTTTATCATCACGGAGTCGATACTGGACGTGGGTGACTCCCTGAATCCATCGACACTACACTGTTGTAAGGAACCGCCACCACGCCGCCACTGCGACGTCACCTCCCTGACAACAGTAAGGAACAGAAGCCTTACCTCTCCTGCATCATCGCAGTAAGGAACCAAGGCCCCACCTCCCCTGGGTCAAAAGGAACTGACACATCACTTCCCCTGTGGTCGTAAGTAACCGACAACGCCCAGCGCTAACAAAGTATCTTCTCCGAGACGCCGTGCACCATCTTTGTCCCAACCGACTTACACTACCACCTATTTCCGCCACCCTGGAACGATCCTTACCATCTTGTGGAAATGGGGGGGGGGGTCCTTTGTGTCCCTGGGATCTTGTAGATAGCAGGCCAGCCAACCGGCCCTTGGAGAGCTTAAGGACCCGGGCTATGACAGTCAGCACTTAGCTGTTGGCCAGCAATGTCTAGGCAAAATCCACCAAGGGATAGCCCCCTTCCTGGAGCTTAACAAGCTCCAGGCCACCTCAAGTCTGTGGCGAATCCAGTTGCAGTGCCTCCTGCCCTAATGATTCCTCATGTCGATGCCCCAGCATTGAACCAGTGTAGTATAATTTCAAATCAAAAAATGTCTCTAACCTCCGAGCCCAGAGCCCCAGTAGTTAAACCCACAATGGCCTTTGAAGATGCAATCAGTTTAAAAGGCCACTTTAGAAATGCAGAGGCCCTCTCTAAATTTTTTCTTGTCTGCCATCCTACCCCGGGAGGTTTGATCACTATCTTTAGTGGGGCCAAGAATGCAGGTTCCAATTTCACCACCACATAAAAGTTCCAGAAAGACCCCTCAGAGTCAGAAGTCTGCAGTTTCCCTTGAGCCCCTAGTTTATGGCCTTCTACCAGGAATGCACAGGCTGCCCCCCAGTACCCAGATGTGAATTGGAGATAGACCGACAGGCACACAGTGCCATGTGCATCGAAATGCCCACTTTCCTAAAGTGACATTTCCACCTTAATAATGTCAATCCACTCACACTACTGGAGAGGATTCACCATTACGAACTCATCGATATTTAACTCTATACTGCTAATATCCGGTGCTTTTCCTGCCTTCCTCCTTGCTAATCCAATGTGAGAAGCAGGCCTGATGTACCAAACACACAATTCGGTGGCATTCATGACTCTTGCATGCAATGCACATGCACACATGCCCTACCTTTTCCCAACACTGCACCCTCTCCCCAGGGAGAACTCCAATTTAGCAAGTGACATGCAGAACCTTGGCACGTAGCTTTTTAACTGCCAAGCCGAGGAACAGTAACCTGCGCACACAGGCCCCACCAGGCAAACCTGTGGCGCGATTGATGAGCTACCTCTATGGATCGCACAACCAGTGCTGCAAGCTCACATAGGAGCATTCAAGGTACATTCCCTGGGTATATGTTTATCTCTAAATAAGGGACTTACAATTAACTCGAATCAGCCAATCATGTAAACCCCAATCACCAGTATGTACATGACAAGCACAACAAAGTAGGAAAAGTTTCAAAGTTAGTATAAGCATATTATTTTCAGGAGCGGCGAGTGCATATAAGAACGGAGGGGCGGTGTGGGGGCGGTGCAGTGAGCGCAAGGTAAGTGGTTTTCTTTAAAAAAAAATGTTACCTTGTTGTCTGTCGCTTCCCCACCCCACCGTTCTTACCTGCACAGGCCGCTCCTGAAAATAATATGCTTAGACTAACTTTGAATCTTTTCCTACTTTGTATACATGCTGTACAGGGCAGCACACATGCAAAGTTGGAAAAGAAAGGACAAATAAATGCATTTTCTCTATGATAGCGTCTATTTTAAAAGGCCATTAGTATTTCTTAATGCAAAACCTTGTCTACAGTTTTTTAGAGGCTAGGTTTTTGCATCACAAACCATGGATGGTTGCAGGGGATCACAGATCACAAATGCCTCCTTGAGGAAGAGTAATGCAAAGCAGGGCTTCATACAAGTTTGCATTACTTTTTTCTTTACAAACCAATCCAAATACCAATATGCGCTGGGTTGTAAATTCCCAAAAAGATTCTGCGGCAGACCTGTGTTGAAAAAATAACGCAAACCTGACGTCAAAAGTTTGTAAATCTGGGTCTTTGTTTTAAACACTTCCTGTAGGTTTCACCATTGACTCTTAGGGTCACACAATAGCAGTTTCGAAGACCCTCACTATTTTAAACACACTTGCTCCATTGTTAACCCTCTGGATCGGTTTCATCACTTTTTACGCATAGTTTATTTCTTTTGTTAACCATTTCATGTATGTTAATGCCTCTCTGATAAGTGGAAAGCAGTGGCATTTTAAGACCTCCCTTAAAACATGCTTTCTTTCCTAACCTATCCCAATAACACCATAATAATGAAATGCTGGGCTATGTTTTGAAATAAACCAGAAAAAATGAATAAGCGATGTAGGCACTTTGTATACGACTCATTTTTTTCAATGGCAGTTCAACAGCAATTAGTACTAATAGTATTTAGCAAACCCATGACAGAATATTTTCTTCAACTGTTTTGAATTGGCCACAACCTGAAGTTACCTCGGCCCACTGAGGAAAGTATTATTAATATCACCATACATAAACGAATCCGTAAATCAAATCAGTACAGTATGGCTACGTGTCATCTGCGACTTGAATGAAACGGTTTCTGAACAGCCCATCCTGTTGATAAAGTCTTTGAAAACACCCTTAGCAAACTCTCGCCCACTCTTCCTTCCTGAAAGACAAAGCTGCTTGAATATAGAAATCCAGCTAGTGGACAAACGAATGTATGAGTGAAATCTATTACCTTGACATGCAAAAGAACTGAGGGGCATATTTCCAAAGAATTCATGCAACGCACAGACCAAGAAAATGTGCTGCGTTGTATGAAAGGAAGAGAGCAGAACAGCACTATAGCTTCAAAGAAATTGCTCATTCTGCTCTGCATGCGCTGTCACACTTTGTGATGCGTAGCAACAATGCAGGCAATTTTGAGCCATAGTGTAAGGGTGTCTGCCTTACGGTCAGGATAACTGTTTTGCAGGGTGGGGTGCCTTGCTGCACAAAAAATCGTCCTTTGTTGCTTTTTCCTCTTTGCATGTGTGCTGCAGAATAAAACGTACATGAGAACACATGCAAACAAAAATTAAAGAGGAGAAATGAACATATTTTCCCTTGTTCCACCAGTCTCCGGCAGGCTCACCATTTTGGCACAAATCCCATGTCTTCATCTCTTTTTACATATGGGCTTGAAAAGTAATGCAAGGCCGCACAAAGTGCAGCATTGCGCTACTTTTTTCCTACAAAGCCACGCAAGTTGACATTTGCTTGGTTTGTAAATACCCAAAAAGATTTTGCGTCAGGGCTATGTCAAAACAGTGACGAAACCCCAGAGCATAATTTTTTATAAATCTGGGCCTCAATCCCTATGATGCCTTTTGATACTACCGACGGGTCTTGAAAACCACTTTGTAACATAATTCTGACAGATTCATATAACCAGCAGCTGTACATCACTTAAAAGGACCATGAATTATTGAAGCTGTTCATACAATATTTAGCATTGTTCACCCAAAAAATAGTATAAAGATTGTGAATAGTAAAAGTAAAAAGATTGATGGAATACATTCAGCTTGTATACGTAAGTCCATGAAAACTATTGTGACATTTGATGTATATCTAGCACGTATTTAGTGTGCTTTCCCTTAAACAATATGTTAATTTGTATTAAATTACACATTGCTTCTTTTTTTATATAACAATATTTTCCTTCACACAACTTACACCCAAATGGACAAGTTAATAAAAAGTTGCCGTACTTTTCCTTGCATCCAAGTCCCACAGTACAATGCGACTTTAATATTGGGAGCCTTGGTTGAAGACATGTCTCTTACTGCTTAAGATTTTTAAATGCCCCGCTGCGAATTACATTGCGATTTCTTAATTTAGTATGTGCTCCCTGGAACTAAAGAGTTAAGCTCCTATAAAACACTATTACCAAAAGGTATCCTTGCACTAAAACCAACAGAAGAGATCAAACAGCCAAACTATGGAACTCTTTACCCCCCAACATAAGATCCACCGACAACCACCTTATCTTCAGAAAACTACTCAAGATTTGGCTCTTCCCCACATAAGCACCATACGGAAACAGAAATTTACAGCATATCCCTCTGTATATAAGCGTTTGTTTTCACTATAGATATGTACCTAACTTTGTGTATTACTTTATACAAATTGTAAAATAATTATGTTGTTCAGAGAAAAGAAAAAAATAATAATAACAATAATATTAATCAATAAATAAAAATCATCTTTGGTCTACATGTACATACTTCCATTGTGCATCTATGTACCTTCCATGTACTTGGATCTGTGTGTCTGTTACTTTTCTCCTGAAAAAGCATATCCAATGCACTACCCTATTTCTCATCCTGTGCCTCTATCAATATATTTAATCTAAATATACTTCCTTCCTTTATGTATCTATATACTTTCAATGTACTTATGGATCTATATATTTAACACTTTCTTCTAATTTAGCATTTCCAATGCACTAGCCTATTTCTCAGCCTATACTTCGCTCAATATATCTTCTAGCTCAACCTTCTGACTCATCTCAAACTTCTTTCTACTACTCCTTCCAATGCACTACCCCAGTGTTTCCCAAACTGTGGTCCGCGGACCCCCAGGGGTCCGTCACACATTCCCAGGGGGTCCATAGGCAACAGTTTTAAAAGCACAGAAAAGTTTCTTGTATAATTAGCAGATTCCCAGCAACAATAAAAGTGTCAAGATAATGCCAGTGATTAATGTACCTGCTGGAGGAGAGTTTTGTTCAGTGGCAGCTTTGACTTAACTAATGTAGCACAGATTGTTAATGTGCCTACTACAAAGAACGTGTAACATGCATTTTAAAAGCAGTATTTTATGTGCATAGCTCAGTGGTTACTGCTTTTGTCACAGAGATTATTTTGTTACTGTGCACTTCATAAGTGACAATCGTAATGTAGCAGAGGGACCTATAAACTGTCATCAAAGAGCTGCTTGCAAACTGCATGGTACCAGTTAGTAACTTATGTTTTTTCCCAGTCATTCATTATCCTGATGCTGCTAAAAAGATTTATTTGGGTGGAAATACATATTTAATGTTAAAATCAGTGCTAGCCTCTGTATTATGTTCTGAATCCTGAGTTTGTGCTTTTCAATACCAAGCACTCTTTAAACATTTTATATAAACACTGATTTGCATGTATGATTCAATGTCTCTATATGTGTGATGTAAAGTGCTCTGACATCCTACAATGGGGCTATTACTTTAATAAAAAATACTAAGGGCCAGATTTACGATCCTTTTTTATATGCACGAACGGGTTTGCAAACTCGTCTGCGCATGCAAAAACCTAATGGGCCATGTACAATGCCTATTTCGCGAGTCGCAATTTGTTTGCGACTCGCTAAATAGGTTTTGCAACTTGCTATTTGGAAGGGGCATTCCCTTCCAAATAGCGAGTCTCAAAACCATGTACAAATGATTTGCGGTCGCAAAACACTTGCAATTACCACCTACTTCAAGTAGATGGTAATGCATTCGCAAATGGGAAGGGGTCCCCAGGGGACCCCTTCCCCTTTGCAAATGCATGCAAAATTATTTTTGAAGGGCAGGCAGTGGTCCCAGGGACCTCTGCCTGCCCTTAGAAAATGAAACAAAAACGTTTCATTTTCTTTTTTTTTAAATGCATTATAAACGGGCTGCATTTTTTTTATTTTAAAACTGCTTTATTTAAAAGCAGTCCCAGACATGGTGGCCTGCAGAGCCCAGCAGGCCACCATTCCTGGGAGGGCTGGCATTCCCAATGGGCTCGCAAATTGCGAGAGGCTCATTAATATTAATGAACCTTGCAATTTGCGACCCCATTGGGAATCCCAAACAGTGTTAAACATTTCATTTAGCGACTCGCAATTTGCCACTCGCAATGTGTCGCCAATTGCGAGGCGCTAAATTAGATGGTCGTACATCTGGCCCCAAAATCCTTAGTAATTTGAGTATTTGTTTTGTGTGCACACGTGTATATTTTGTTCGAATTACTGTTTTAATATTTGAAATTTAACTCATACAAATTGCTTGGGGGTCCCCGGCTTCCAGTGGTGACTCAATGGGGGTCCTCGGGAATCAAAAGTTTGGGAACCACTGCACTACCCTATCTCTCATCCTATACATCTATCAATATATCCTCTACATCCACTCTCTCATTTATCCCAAACCCCATACCACTACTATGATCGCCAAAATAACCCTTTCTAGACTCTCTCCTGCTCTACCCCTCCTTGCATCATCTGACACCTCTTTTTACTACACCGATCCCCTAAAACAAACCTTTCTAAACTCTCCCCTCTGACTACTCCCCTCCAAAACTCCTTTTTACCCATCCAAAAGCCTCTTCCTACTGCTAAGACCTTAAAAAATAAAAAAATAAATCCTTCACTCTTTTATCCCTCCACTATCCTTTTCAATCAAAATTAACAGACTAACATGTTCACTTCTCAAATTCCATATTCAACTATACTAATATACTGCCCAAATAACTGAATAACATATCTACTATTCAAATTACTTCATATTTATATTATACTAATTTTCAATACTAATCCTTTATGGGTTCCGGAGTGGCTTGCTACTCGCCAGAAAAGCGCTTCAACACCCATCAGGGGTAACAAGTGCTATATGAATGCCAATCTTTCTTCTCCTTTTATCCCTCCGCTATCCTTCTCACTCCAAGTAACAGATTAATATCCACCACTGAAATTACCTCATATTTCACCATAATAATTCACCATTAATCCTTTATAGGCTTCCTGAATAGCGTGCGTCAACAAGCGATAAATAAATACAAACCTTTGTCCTCCTCTACCTTCTGCTATCATTCCATATCCAAATAACTGACTAACCTATCCACCACTTAAAATGTACTTGCATGTTTCACTATATTAATTCAACACTAATCCTCTATGGGTCCCGGAGTAGCGTGCTACCCGCCGAAAAATCGCTTTGACGCCTCGTCTGGGGTAGTAAGCGCTATATAAATGCAATTACAATACAATACAATACAATAGATGGAGCTTAATTGGTAATCCATTACACAAATGTGATCTCAGGACTCAGAATGCTCGTCCCTACACTGCATCTGCTTGAAGCAGGGGATCTAAAGCAGATTCAGTATGTCACGACGCATGAATGGTCACCAGCCTAGATAGAAAGACTTGGTCTGATTTGTACAGCACTCAATAAATCAAGAGGAAGATATAACCGGATGATTGACTTTAGCAGGGTCAAGACTGATTTTCATATGGCTGGGTCCAAACTGGGGTGACTCGACGAGGAAAAGAACAATGGTTTAAACCCAGATCTGTGGTTGAGGTGAATGTTTGAAAAGTTTCAGATCTCCGTCAATCATTTTATTTTGTGATGTTGCTATGTGAGTTCTAAGTGGCTAAGTGTATGCCCAGACATGGGTCCCTTGCTCGCTGCACGACTATAATCAAGCTATCCTGGCTGATGAGGGGTGATTCCCTGAAACCGGTCCCAGAATGCTTGTTTCCTGCCCACAGAGGAAAGGGCCTGACAGTTTGGGCTGGACTGTTCCCATGGGGAGCAGGATCAAGATTGATTTGCAAATGGCTGGGTCCAAACTAGTGTGACGTGATGAGCAAAATAACAATGGTTTAAACCCAGATCTGTGGTTGAGGTGAATGTTTGAAAAGTTTCAACACTCCGTCCTATTTTGTGATGTCGCTATGTGTTTCCTAAAAGGGCTAAAGGTATGCCCAGATGTGGGTCCCTTGCTTGCTGTGCCACTGAATTCAAGCTTGCGTGGATGATGAGGGGTGATACCCTGAAACCAGTCCCAGAATACTTGTTTCCAGCCCAGTGAGAAAAGGACCTGGCAGTTCAGGCTGGACTGTTCCCATAGGGAGCAGGGCCAAGATTGATTTGCATATGGCTGGGTCCAAACTAGGGTGACGTGACAAGCAAAATAACAATGGTTTAAACCCAGATCTGTGAATGGGGGTGAGTGTTTGAAAAGTTTCAACACTCCATCCATCATTTTGTGATGTTGCTTAGCCAAAGCTGGTAAACAGACTGTCTAGCTTCAGACCTGCAATAAAATGTGAGGAAATAACTGTTATACCTGCTTGTCAGCTAGTATGATTGTGCTGTTTGGAATGTTGGTGCATGGTGATGCATTGGAATGTCAGTGTGCCTGTGATTGTCAGTTGGCGTATGGGCTGAGTAGCAGGGAGGCCGCTCCTGGTGGGGCTCTTATTACTGGATCTTATTACTTACCTGCAACCAAGACAATAAACCATCTTACGGAAAGTACACCTCGGCTTACAGGATTCTTAGTTTATTACAACAATAAAGTCTCAGTGCCGTATTCAGAGTGTGGTGCAGTCCCATAATCACAGATTTAACCAGGTCAAGGTAGAGAGCTTTATCATAGCCACGAAATGGGTGAACCCACAAGTCTGCAGCACAAAGGTGTTTGACAAAAACAGAGCATTTGACTGTTAAACCAGCGGACTGAGCTAATAGCATCCATCCGGCCTGCAAGCCTTGGTTCTTAGTCTAAGTGCCATATTAGATGAGTTATGGTTCACTGAATCTCTGCTGTGTAATGGGAGGTAGTTTGCTTGCAAAGCCATCACCAAACAAGTGATCTTCCAGGAACCTCTCAATGATTTTGGAGACAGCAGAGAGAAGACCACTGGGCCTATAGTTTTTCAATATTATAGGGTCAAAGCTTGCTTTCTTCAAGAGAACGTGACCAGGCCTCTCTTGTAGGAACTAGTGACACTGCCAGAGCTAAAGGACAAACTGATAATGTTGCAGATGGGTCTGCTGCAACAAGGAGGGCTAGGGCATGCAGAATCACCACTGGGCAAAGTGTTAGTTGGAGACACAGATTTTAGAGTAGCATCAGCAGATGTTGTAGGCAGGCGAGTGTTAATATAACCAAGAAGCCTATTAACTCTTGCTTCTATTACAGGCATTAGCTGTCTCAAATAAGTCCTTAATAAAAACATCCAAATGTGAAGGAAGCACTCTTGAAGATTGCTTATTCAGAATATATAATCAATAAAATCATTACTGGAACCTGTCACGATTCTGACTCCTAGTTCGGAATCTCTGGCTGTTGACTGATGGAAAGTTCCACATCTTGACTGTCTTGGTTTGACAGAAGTATGGGCAACCTCGTCTAGTAACCATGTTGCTAACAATGCGATGAAGTCTTTATGCAGAAAATGCCCACCAGAAGGAATCCAAGATGGAGGAAAAAGCCCAAGGGTAAACAAATCTCCAAGGTAGCGGCAGGTTTCCAAAAGGTGAAGCCAAGGAAGGGACCAGGAGATAAGGCACATCAGGAGGCGTTGGAGCACAAGGAATACTGGAATCAGGAATGAAGACCAGGAGACCAGGCTTAACAGGTGGCACTGGAGTAGAGGGAACACTTGAATCAGGAATGAAGGACTGAATAAACTTGGAAAACACCAACAGAGTCAGGTGCGATGAACACAAAAGCAAGAGAGCTCGAAGGGATATGACGCAAGAACAATGAAAACTTACCTCCAATAGTCGCCATGTTGGATTGGGACGTCCCTATTACAAGTTATAGGTGGCAGCCATCTTTGAATGGGCAGAATATCAGGCCCAGAGTTCCATACCAGGGAACACTGGGAGAAAGAAGGCTTGGCAGAATGGAGACACTGATGGGATCTCCTTAATGTAAACCCCCCATGGAGAAGAACAAACAGACAGGCAGCAGAGGCAGCAGCAGAGACTGGCCGGCTGCCACATGGCAAGATTAAGCGTGCAGTGCAGGGGCCCCCTGGTGTGTCTCTCACACCCCACATACATCCAGCAATGCGTTCTGTCCACCCAAGATTAGCTCAGATACAGGAATTGGGTGTGACGTCAGTGGTGGAGTCACAGAACCAAATTCCATTTGTATTTTAGGGTTTTGGGATGCAACAATCACACTACAATACTCCTGTTCCTATGAAGATTAAAATGCATAATTGAAGATAGTCAGTATTCTTAAAATCGTTGCCAGCCCAACCAACGTGTTTTGTTCCATACTTGGAAAATCATCAGGGCTGTAAAGATAAACATATGCAAACAATTACTACAATTTAGAAGGATGGCGAAATATAAATATATTTATACAAAATCTATTTACATAAAAGACCCAAAATATAAAATTCTTCTTTTAATGTTAATTGCTAATGCATATGATAATTCTTACGTCATCAAACAACCTCATCAAGTACTTCCCCAGAAACAGCTGTGTAGTAACCGCAGAGGCAGTGGTTAATGAATAAAAGGCCTTTCTTCATAGAAGTACAGCAACACAAGTGTACAGCAACCTCCAGCTTCATCAACTGACACTCTTCTCAGAATCTCTCAGTGATGTCATACTATGGCATCACTGGGTTCTACAATGCAAGATTGAAACCTCCACACATCTCCCCCTTACAAGGAATTGCAATAAAACATCAACATTTTTACATATTAAAATTCATAACAAGAAATAATTATAACAAATAACAACAACATAATCACTAAATAGAATTTGAAACATCAATTTTTTTCATTTGCATAAGTTACTCAATAGATTTTGGGCATCAATTTTACATAAATTACCCATGCTCCACATTTTACCATCATCAAGAGTTACTACTGAGTTCATTACTTTTATTACACTCTGTGGTCTGGAAAATTTGCTCTCACCTTTTCTCACAAATCCCCTTTTCTTTGTAACCACCCAGTCACCAATAATGATTTTAACATCCTTCACCCCTTTTCTTCTGTCATAATCATTCTTATTCCTTTCTTGGGACTCCTTAACTCTCTCTGCAATTCATTCTCAATCAACCCAGGCATGATCTTTCTTTTGTAACCACACAGGAGATTCTTTGGTTGCCGGTTCCCTTCTTTTTAAAGGAACAAAAGGTGATACACCTGTAACAGAATGGGGAGTTACCCTGTGAGCCCAGATCATTTTATCAAGTTCCTCTTTCCATTTTAAACCATTACTCAAAGATAATTGAATATTGTCCACCATGATGCGATTAACTCGCTCAACCAATCCATTTGCCTGTGGTCTGAATAACGCCACCCTTTCATGCTTGATACCCAATCCTGTAAGAAATCTTGCAATCACAGTGGAGACTAGTTGAACTCCATTGTCCGTAATCAGACACTTAAGTATTCCTTCTTCCAAAAATGCATTTCTCAGAAATTCAATCACTACTTCTGACGTAATATTTTCTACAGATTTCACTAAAAACCATTTGCTACGGTAATCAACTAAAACAATAAAAAATCTACTCCTTATACCTAACCTCTCAATTGGACCCAAAAAATCCATCGCTAATTTCTCCCAGGGTCGATTAGGAACACCTGCACAACCCAGTGGTGGTTGTCGGATCACTTTACACTTGTCGCTATTACTACACGCTTGACAATCTTTTACTACGTCTTCTACTTCTCTATCCAGTTCAGGCCACCAAAAATTCTGTCTCAATCTTCTTTTGCACATGCTTTTCCCTAAGTGTCCCTCATGTACAAGTTTGATTAATTTACTTCTCATCACCCTAGGTGGAACTACACGATTACATCTCAAGACTTTATCCATTTGAATACTTAACTGATCTTTGACCTTCAAATATTTTTTTAATTCTTAATTCAAACTCATCACATCTCTCCAACCATCACGTATGACGTCCTTGAGCTCTATGTACTTCCTATCACTACTCAAGGCTTCATTCCACTCTTCTTGTTTCAAAGCTAAATCTAAATCATTGATAATGCATGGAGATTCCATTTCAGATACCAAAGAAATATCCTCTTCTTCTTCCTCAACCGGCATGCGCGACAAGCAAACAGCTATAACATTTTTGTTACCCCTAACAAAATCAATTGAAAAATTGTAATCCATTATTGATATCAACCATCTAGAAATTCGTGGAGTAACATTTCCTTCAAGACCTTTTCCTCCTTTGATAATGTGCACTAAGGGCTTGTGGTCAGTCCTTAAGACGAAAGGCAAACCCCATAAATAAAACTTTAAATGGTTTATCGCCCAACAGCAACCCAAGGCCTCCTTCTCAATAGCTGAATAAGATCTCTCAGCTCCCTGTAAACGTTGTGACACAAACCCAATCAAGCTTTCTCCATCAACTGTTCTTTGAGTCAAAACAGCGCCCAACCCCACGTTACTAGCATCAGTCATCAATATAGTTCTTTTTGACACATCAAAATGAGCAAAGGTAGGTGCAGTAACCAAGGACGTTTTAACTTTTTCAAATGCTGCCTCACATAAAGCATTCCATTCAAATGACACTCCTTTTTTTAGTAACATTCTCATAGGTTCCACGGTACTCAAGAAGTTAGGTACAAACTTTGAACAATACTCTGCTAGACCAAGAAACGATTTTAACAAGTCCTTATCTAATGGTTGTGGAGCATATATAATCGCCTTTACAATACTTTTCTTTGGTCTAATACCACTAGCAGATATCTCATGACCTAGGTAATTTACTCGCTCTTTTCTTAGTTGGCACTTTTCTTTCTTTATTGTCAGCCCATGGTCAGCAATCTTTTTCAAAACTGCACTCATTAACTCGTCATGATCTTTAAAAGACTTCCCCACAATCATTATGTCGTCCTGAAAGCATAAAATGCTACGCATCCCTTGAAATATATTTTGCATAACTCTTTGAAACACCAATGAGGATGAAGCTAACCCGAATGGCATACGCCGATAACGATAAGCCCCTCACGGTGTGACAAAGGAAGTTAACGGCCGTGACTCTGGATGCAAATTTATTTGGTGATAAGCAGCGGACATGTCTAGGATGCTAAAAACTTCTCCACCACCCATCACGCTCAACATCTCCGTTATATTTGGTAGTGGTTGCCTATCAACCCATATGTTCTGATTTAAATCTCTCAAGTCTATGCATAGACAAATTTTATTTCCTTCCTTGGGTGCGACAACGATCGGAGCAAGCCATTCCGATGATTCGATTGGCTCAATAATCTTACATTTTAGCAATTTATCAAGCTCCTTCTGTAATGGTTCTCTCATTAACAAAGGTATGGGCTTACTTTATGCACAACTGGTCGAGCATTCTTTTTCAAGATAATCCGATGAGTAAAATTTTTTAACATGCCAAAATTATCAGTGAATACATGGGGAAATGAGGCCATTAAACTCTTCCCCCAATCTGAATCATCATTTAAAACAGGTAAATCACATATCTGCGCAGATTCTACTACCATCACTGGTTCCTTAGCATTAGGATTAAGAATGATATTTAGGTCTTTCTGATGACGCCATCCTAAAAGATTTGATCCATCATCAGTCACATATACTCTACCATGAACACTGTTATTTTAAAAAAACATGTCCATCCATTCCATCCCCACAATGTATATCCTTTCTCCACCATATCCCACAGCATGTATATCGGACTGTTGTAGATCCTTCAAATTTTTCTTCAACTCCTTCAGGTATACTTCTTTAGATAGTAATGTGAATAAACTACCTGAATCAGCTAATACCTTAATTCCGACATTCCTAAAAACAATTTCACAATGGGGTTTCTCAGTACTTTCCATTTTTATATCTTTGTTCTCATGAATAAACACTTCATGTTTTGACACACCACATTCGTCTATAGAAAGCATCAATTCTTCTTTTATCTCTCCTAAATGTTCTATGGTCTTTACACGGGGGGTCTGACTTTTAAACCTACACATCTTACTCAAATGACCCTTTCGTCCGCATGATCTACAGGTTACATTCCTAGCACCACCTGAGAGACTAGAAGCAATGTGCCCAGGACATCCACACCTATAACATGTAATTTTTCTTCTTACAACCACATTTGGTGCATTAGAATTCTTTTCATTTTTAAAATTAGATGTGTACGGAACTTCTGTTTTGGAAGCTTTATTTAGTCCTACTTCATCTACATCTAGAGCCAGTACTTCTTTCTCTGAAGATTTAATGGTCAATTTTCCAATATCAATTTCTTTCATCCAAACAGGAGTGTGTTCTAAACTCCTGGCAATCTGCACTGCTTCATCTAGCATAGGATCCAAGGATAAAAGTCTTTCTTTGACTTTCTTGTCTTTGGTACATCTGACCACGAATCAAAGATTCTGTTAAACTTTGGAACTCACAAGTCACTGCCAAACCGTGCAGTGTAGCTACGTAAGTCATAATGTCTTCATCATGCGCTTGTGCACGGCAAAAAAATGTACCGTATTTTCTGGCGTATAAGACGACTTTTTAACTCTTGAACATCTTTTCAAAAGTTGGGGGTCGTCTTATACGCCGGTGTCATTTAATAAGCAAGTGAATATAGCCCAAACTCTATATTTTAAAAGGAAAAGTAGGGGGTCGTCTTATACGCCCAGTCGTCTTATACGCCAGAAAATACGGGTACGTCTCTCAAAAACTACAATAAAAGGCTTTTATTCATTGAAATACAGCTACACAAGTGTACAGCATCCTCCAGCTTCATCAACGGACTCTCTTCTCAGAATCTCTCAGTGATGTCATACTATGGCATCACTGGGTTCTACAATGCAAGAATGAAATCTCCACACACTGCTTGGGGCCAGACTGGAAAATATCATTGCTCGGATTCCTTATTATAAAGACCGAGACAAAATTAAACAGCAGCTAGTGTGAAAGGAATCGTGCTTTATGAATCACAGCGCATTTTAATATTTCCTGACTATACCAAGGATGTTTTAAGTCCTTTGAGGAGGTTAAAAAGAAGCTGAGGACCATGGACATCTGCTAAATGGGAGTACAAACATATAGATCCAAACAGTTACCATCCTTAAACTGATGTCAAGACCAAACGAGTGCACCAGATTATTGAACAATATCTGTAATGCTTTTGAACACATATTCAGTCTGCCAATATCATAGTACACTCTTTACAGAACATTCATATTAGCTGTTTTGTATTTAACCAAAGCCAAGGTCTTGTACAACAACCATGCAGATTCCAAAGGATTCCATGCTTTTACATATAAGGCAATGGTTTTTGTGTGGCTCTTTAGTTGCCATGTACAAATACCTGAATATCTTCCTAAATTCAGACCTAGATTTGTAGGCACTTTTGACATCTCCAGTTATCAATTCAGTAACTATTCTTCTTCTTTTACCTTGCTCATTGATATATCCATCCAGTATTTCATGTGTTGCTTTTAAATTGCATCCGACTTGACCTCCTGGAAGACCCCCTTCCCTTCTCCGATACAAGGTGAAGATCCCGAATACGAAGTCTGTATTATTTTTGACTCCAGAGGAGTAGGAGATCAACTTTAATATATAATTGATTGGAAGGGATATCGAGCTACTGATCGAGCATAAGAACCTGCTACATTTCCCATGCTCTGGTATGTTACTTTCACAGATTATTCCCTTATAACACATGGGGCCTGTCTGATATGGGAGGGTACTGTCAAGAAACACTAAGTTGCATGGAGTATCAATCTGAGAAAGGTCAAAATTGTTGTTTTTAAGGACTTCTTACATATATGCCATAAACACCCTCTTGTCATGTTGGTAAGGTTTCTGTTGATGATTCTGTATTCAGTGTGGTGCCTTCATAAAAATTGGGCCCACAAAAACCAGGTTCCTGTACTGAAGATTTGATCCTGTGTTATTTCCACAAGCACGATGAAGATGTTCAAGCTATTCGTATTCGTGGATCTTACATTGTAGAGCAGGCAGCTCAAAATTTGTGTTTCAGTTTCTCTTTTACATTGGTGTACAATTGAGTGGGCCTGTGCTGGGAGAGGGTCTGAAGAGAAATGGACATGGTGGTGAGGAGCAACAACAACAATCACATTTGCAGCACATACAGGTACCTTCTGAGAGGCGTCCCAACGCTAGAGGTAAAGATCACCCGAAGAAAGGAAAAGAAAGGGGCTAATAACTGCCTTAACGTGACTCAAAGAAAAAAGTTTTTAACAACTTTCTTAAAGCAGCGTCAAACGTGATACTTCTCACTTTAAGAGAAAGGGCATTCCGCAGCTTAGTTGTCAGGAAGGTAAAAGATCTACCTCCTCTTCAGGCACTGTGAATGCGAGGGATGTGGAAAAGTTTGAGATTATTAGATCTCAGAAATCTCTCCTGTGAACAGGGATTGAAATGGTTCCTAAGGTAAAGAGGACCCTTATGATGGTAGGCCCTGAAGGCTAAGATCAGAGCTTTGAACTTGATTCTCTTAATGACCGGAAGCCAATGAAGGGCACATAAGTGATCCGACACTGAAGTTCGATGCAGGATCTTCAAGGTCAGCCGGGCAGCAGCATTTTGAATGGTCTGAGACATTGAATCAAAAAGGCTGTAAGACCCAGTTACAACCTCTTGGAATAGTCCAACTTATAGGTTATTAAGTCGTGGACAATTGTCTTGCGATGCTCTATTGGGATAAGGTGCAGCATCCTTCTTAAAGAACTCGGGGTGAAAAACGGGAATAGGATAAAGCCTTAAACTAGGCCTCATAAGTCAAGCCTGAGTCAAATTTCACCCCTAGGTTTCTGACCACAGGAGCAGGGCTGAGGGGGGCGCAGCTTACATGGCCACCAAAGACTGCGTGAGGGGGGAGGACTTCATACCGAAAGAGAGAACCTCGGTCTTGTCTGAGTTAAGTCTTAGACAGCTTGTGTTCATCCAGTCCACCACAGATTTCAGGCAGAACTTGAAGGAATCAAGAGCAGAAACCGTGATCTGGGTTGGTGTTTCAGGATAGACTGGAAGTTTGAGGTACCCAGTGGCAATAGCTGGAAGAAGGTACTTGTTGGGACGGGCTGTGCTGGGGTCACAGTGTTCTGTCACTGTCTAAGTTGAAATGTGGAGGTACGGTTGTAAAGTTGTTGCCTACAAATCTAGTGATCAGGTGTTTATGCTGTGCTCTGAATCATCATTTCGTCTTGGCGAGAGACATTGCAGATAGACACATGTCTTTGATTATGGCCATTTGTGGATGGGTTTTCATTTAGTGACAGAAGAATTAGATGAAGAGTGATAGGTCTAGACTATATGTAGGTTGGGTGTAAGTCCATCAGACAGTTCATGATGGAGGTGTCACATTTCTGATGTGGTGTAGATTAGGAATGCCCTGCAGTGATTATCCTTGATTAGTGGGAGTGGATAATGCCCCAGAGTGATAAGCCCCTCACAAACCTAGGAGTCATCCTATAGAAGTGGGTGAGAAATGTATGTGAGTGAGGCTGTCCTGGGCTTCAAGAGAGACTATCCTACTCTAACAGGCTGGATAAATGTTAAGACCACGACTGGTTAGTTTTGTGTAGCTGTATGTGGACACTAATGCATTTCACGTGCTGGACAACTGACTTTCGCCTTTAATACAATTTAAATAGATTAATTTTTTTAAGTAAGCATGTTTATAGATGGTAAGTGCCAACTGTTATCAGGCACGATGGCCGCTGAGTAGGAGCTCCTCTCGGGAGCTCCCAGGTTGGGGTTCTCCAGATATCCGCCTATCTACCCGACCATCCACCCCCAAACATACCCACATCTAACGCCACTTGATTCTGGATCTATTATTTCTAAGTGGCTTACCTGCTTCAACGATCGCCTGGGCTCTGACCTCCCCCACCTCGACTGCCTCTCTGCCCTTCAGCAGCAGAGAGCCTCCCAACTCTGATGATCAGAGACTCCATCCCCCCAGGCTGATTGAAACTGATGTTCCTGCGCCATCTGACATACTTGCGGGACTGTTCTTTCCCTGAGGTGTGCGTGAGTCGCCCTGCCTCTCTCCTCTGCAACGAAAACGCCATATGGTCCTAGAGTAGTGATGCCCGGTTCACCCCTGGTTGGGCCACACGAGCTGCCGCCAGAGGTCTGGGGCTGGATTCCTCCACAACGCCGACGCATGGAGCTCTGCCACAATGGTATTATGGTAGCTTGATGGAAGGCAGTGTTTCAAGCAGAATCACTGCTGCATTCCCATCGGATGAAGAAATGCAAAGTTTCAAAATGGCGGATAACGAAAGACTTCAATTAACCAGCTCAAAAGGTACAGAATAACCAATCGGATTGCCCTCCTCAGCACCCGTTCTGTAAGGTTTTTACCGGCCTCATTTTCTGACAAGGCAAGATAACTTTTGTTGACACAATCAGTGTTTTCTTTAGTCTTGCGGCGATCGTTTACCAAAGTCGCCTGACCCTAAGATGGCGGCCGAAGTGTACGAATGCACTCTTCCCTTCCTTTGCGGAGCTACACTGTAAAGATTAGCAAATTGACTCAATTATCTAATCTGATTCCACCTACAGGACGACTGGCCCTGACATGGCACCAATGATGCAGCTATCGGCATATCCCTCAGTAATATAGCCTACCGTGGTCGCTGCTACGCTGAGCTCATTTCAACTCTTCCTATGACACCAAGCCGGGGTGCAATCTGCCAATAATGTCAGCCGGTTACCAGCTTCTCCAGCAATATATCTTATTAAGGATTTCTTCAACTATGGCCGAATGATGATGAGCATTGGCCGGGAGACCCCTGGCTTGGGATTGCCTTTTAGGCTTAAATCCTGTGGAAGCTACCCCCCTTCTTGGACCCCTACTCACACCTGGGGTTAGACTCGACTGCGGTTCTCATCTCTCTAACTCCCCAGTTTGAATTTGCCATTTTCAGAGTAAACTGGATTATTATCTTGACCACGGAGACCAAGCAATATGGCCGATGCCCGGTGGAGCTGCCATACAGCTATAGAGGAGATCGGCCCTGGTTCACCCCCTCGACCGTGACCTACCCAGCCGGACATTGAACACAGTTTTCCCTGTCTCCCCGCTGTGTCTCCTTCCTCCCCCGCAGAGGGAGTCCCCGGAGAGCAGCCCGATAAGGTCAGAAGGGCTGGGGGGCTCAAAAGGTGCTTAGATGGGGCCGACCGCGGCCCTGTGAGGGTAGCGGTGTAGAGTGGTCCCGTCAGGGAGCAGGCCACTCCAACGATGGGCGCAATTTTGATTATGTCCTAAAAGGCCCAGAGGGGCCCATGCTATTCCCCGCAGTGGGAGTCTGAGCGGTCCCGCCAGGAGAGCGGGCTGCTCCAACATGGGGTGCCATTATTTTTAGAGCCTGTGCGTGGCTTCAATGCTGGGGGCAGTTTCTGCTTATGCACAAGGGTGCCCCAGAGTCTGAGGGGCATTTCGAGGCACATTGTCGGTGCCTGGGTGGTCCCGCCAGAGAGTGGACCACCCCCAGGAGGGTGGCATATTTTAAGAGCCCCAGCCAGGCCCAGAGGGCACAGTGGTGCCAGGGCCCCTTTCCCTGATCCACAACTGCGCCGCACCAGCGTGGGCAGCTGCAACATTTGTGCGCAATTCCTCAGAGAGTCCCTGTGAGGAACAGCAGTGGCCCAGAGGGGCCAGGCCTTTCCCTCACTTACAGCTGCGCAGGAATCAGTGCCAGCTGCACCGTTTAGGCACACAGTTCTTTTGGGGTCTTGCAAAGTCAGGAGTGAGATGCACCCCTTTGCCCCGCACTTTCCCAGCTGCCCAGGAAGTAGTGGGCAGCTGCTACATTTAGGTTTGCGCAGTGGCGCACCCTTAACTTTCGCTTCCTAGGCAGCAGCCCTGACTTTGTGGACATAGGGCATTTGAGACCCCTTATTGAATGGCCAGTTGGCCAGGGGGATTGTTAGATTGATAGGGCGCCAGGCCCTAATGTGATATGTGGTGCCAGGAAATGTAATGCATTTAGTATGTTTTACGCACCCTGTTTGCTACCTCTAAATATGGTCTATGATTATGAGGTTGTTTTGCATATCATAGTTTATGCTAGTGAGATTATGTTTCACTGTGTGATGTACGCCCCTAATGTGAGTTATGCTTAGGAGGTTAGGGTCTAATGTGTTTAGACTTGTGAGAGGATTGCAAAATGTGTTTATGCTGGTGAGGTTGGCGCAGAATGTAATTCGCGCCTGATGTGATACTGTGCATAATGCAGTTTATGTTACAGGCTGATGCTGAGTATATTGTCTACCAGTGGTTACTGGTTGTACGTTTATGATCTGTTTTACTTTTACCAAGTTCGCTTTGTGATGGTTCTGACAGCGGTCCATGTGGCCCTGTCATGTGTAGATAATCCCTTGTAAATATTGCCCAGTGCCAGTTGGTGCAGTGTATATTGTGTGATTACTATTCTAATGTGTTATGAGAATACAAAGGCAATTTTATAACCTTATAACCTTGTGTGGAGTTCCATTTGTAGTGTGCTTGGGATGTTGTTGCTGTGTGCGTGCGCAAAAGCTTTACACATGGCTTCCGGGATAAGCCTGACTGCTCGTGCCAAGCTACCAAGGGGGTGATCAGGGGTTATCTTTCGTGTGTAACTCCAAAGCCCTGACTAAAGTGGTGGTCTCTGCCTGGCTTCGGCGCAAGCCTTAGCCAACCAGAAATCCCATTTCTAACAATATGCATGTTTTGCATTTGCATGCACAACGTGGCAGGCACCGAGCGGTGCCTGCCACATTGTGCATGCAAATGGAGTGGGAGTACCATAGGTAACCCCCAAAGTGCACCCCCAACCCCTGGGGGCCCGCAACGGCCCCCAAAAGTGAACTCGCCTTGCTTTTCAAGGCGGGGTCTCCGCCATGAAAAGCCCTACACCGCCGCCCATCCTGACACGAATGGCGGTGTCTTGCAGACACCGCCACCATATTTTAGCCCTTTTCTGCCCGGTAGCCTGTCTGACCGGCGGGAAACCGGCGGACGGTCTTTCCGTCCACCAGGGTCCCCACCGCCATCGTAATTTGGCGGGGAGAAATGGTAGGCGGACGGTGGAAAATGGCGGGCTGATTGCCACCGCCAGACGGGCGGTGGCGATCCGCCCGCCATTCTAATAGACCTACTAATTAATAAGAACAACTCTACTAATAAATGCACATCCACACATTTATTACTACAGTGCACAGGTTAAAGTCAAGTTCATTACCACAGTACAACAACATGGACAGGAGAAAAATGCTTTTCATTGCCACACAGATTGCATGTAACAAATATTTTATACAGGGAATCAACTCTTTTATTAGAAATTAGGTCTCTTCAACGTGATTTTACCATATAGTGCAATTTGTACCCTGTGCATCTTGATTTGTTTGAATAGCTTTTGTTAAAACTATTAGACATGAAAAACTGTTATGGCATAATTTATATATGCAGAGGTACAGAGTATAAAATGCTATTTATTGCCATTGTTTTAGGGAGGGGCATAATTGATAGAACATTACACCCTGTGGGTTTATATATACACACACACACACACACACACACAATGTATTTATAAACATCTGTCTGACAATGGATTACAAGTGTTTCAATCATTTAAGAAAACCTGTACCATGTGAACAACGTTATGCCTCAGTCACAGCTATGAAAGTCATGACCGTTTTTGTTATAGGGCGTCATAGGTATACATTTCTATTGTAACCTCTCATTTGTGTTTACAGGTTATTTGCATCAATAAACTTGCATTGAATTATTGTCTCTAGAATGGCTTTTTTCCAGTGTTGGACACGTTATTTGATTCGTTTAAGTGGAATGTTGTAAACAGACGTATAAGATTGTTTGAACAATCCATAAAATACACTCAACATGCACTTGATATGAATGAATGAGTAAATAACGTACTTGCAATCACACGTTCACCTATGGGCATCTTGGTGTTAGCACTGATCCATTGGTGCTGAATGAGACAATAAGGTGGGACTAGAAAAATTAGGCTACAATGCTTTGTGGAAGGAGCTAGTATTGATGAGCGCACAGACCGAGTGGCAGACAGTTTCACAACAATTTAAGGGGTAACCGGTTCCATAAATGTTCGGTTGTCATTCGGAGTCATTAAATTAAAACGTTTTGTCTGGTGGATATTAACACTCCTAACAAGCTGAGAATTGAAACAATCCACAAGTAGATGGTAGCCACATAGTCAGTGTTGCTGTGAGCTTAGTTAACATTCTTCAGTTAAAAGCACTGCATGTTGATAGGATTTCTTCCAAAATATCAACTTATCTTTGACTACAATTCAACCACTGGTTATCAGTTTTTATAGAAAATACTATAGTAGCTTTGAATTACCATTGCACTGTGATAAATATATATGATCAAATATGATGGAACACTTTCAATTTGTCTGATTTTCTTTCTGGATGTAATCCATTAGATCCATTAATCTTACTAGTTTATGATTTTTTTATTTTAATGTAAGATTAATCTCATTCTGCTCCAGGGAATGTTTGTTGAATTTAATTAACAACATTTAATTTACATTTTATGTTCAGTGTTCCCATCAGGATGCTGTCAATGAGTTATTTAGGTGGTGGAGCGTGTCATGCAGAATTCGATTAGTGGATCTCCCTCAACATCTTACTCTTAAAATATTTTACATGAACAACTTTGTATGTAAAAACAGTGATAGACTACCACCAAAAGCAATGTTATATTAGATCTGTCCTTGTTCAAATGTTACGCATCATTTAGTAGATCCATTTCTGACCAACCCCACTTCATATTGATATGTGTCTATGTCTATGTGGGATATTTGTAGAGCGCACTGTTATTTCAAAGAGTGTCTTGGCGCTAAAGCTGAACGGTAGTAGCATGGAAGAAGAGAGCTTAGGGGCAAGAAAAAAAGCAATGTTTTCAGTTTTTTTCGGAACGATGGTATGGGCTGCTGCATTCTGGCCAAGCTGAAGCCTGTCCGGCAAAAAGCTAGGCATGCCAAGATAGAGTCCGTTCCCATAATCCAGCCTGGATATAATCAGAGCTTGAATCACCTGTTGTCTGGCCGCTCTGGACAGAAAGAACAAATATTTCCGTGGAAGACGCAACAGAGCAAAACAGGAGACTACTACTGCATTAACTTGAGCGCCAAATAGCAGCTGGTTGTCCAATTTAAACTCCAGATTTTTCACCACCAGGCTATTCGCTGAGGGGGCAGGGGCATCCGCTGGCCAGAAGACCTGTAAAGGAGTCTCCGCCACTTTACCAAAAAAGAGTAGCTCTGTCTTACCAGCATTACATTTCTGCTGGTTATAGCCCAGCCAACCGAAGACAGCTGACAGGCAAGAACTGATTAGCATACCTGGACAAGGCTCGTTAGCCTTCTGTGTAAACAACAGCTATCTATATATTTTCTGAAAATATTGTATAATGTGCCCAGGAGTCAATTTCTTCTGCCCTCTCCAATCAACCAATGAATAGGTTATTAGCATAAGACCCATACCTTGAAGTTTCCAATACATATCGTAAAAAAATTTAAAACAATTTTTAAATGTATGTGTGGTCATCACCTAAATGACTGTGTACACTCAATGATGGGCAGAGTTTCAGCTCCGGTACATATTTGGCTGAATGTATACAGGTTTGTCACATCAGTTATCACCAGACACGCATAAAAAACTATATATCATGCAAAATGTGTATAAAATAAGATAAAGAAGTAACTTTCAATGTTAACAACAATAATAAACTCAGAAATGCATTCCGTTAGTGATTGGACCGCACTCAGAATCGCCCTACATTTGTTCACTTTTGGTAAAAAATAAATAAATAAGACTGACTTGAAGAAATATGGTTGGATTCAATAATGTAAATTCATTCTCATAAATAAAAACAAAATGATGACCAATTGATGACCAATTTCCCAATAATTAATGCAATTTCATGGGCAAATCAAAAGTCAGAATCGTCTTGGTATAAAACATAAGGTTGTTTGGTTACCCTGCACATTCTTTTACATATTCTAGGCCATTTCTAACTAGAACTTAACTTTTGTGCCTGCATTTCAGATAACAATGGGCTGATCCTTTTGGATATTGATATGACTATCTTTTAGGGACTGTAAAAAGACGATTGGTGTTTTATATGTTTCTCCAAGACATCAAATACCTGTACGAATGTCAACTGACTATCATCTACAAGAACACTAGGTGGAACATTTGGTATAAGTTGTACTTGGGTTTAACGCTACTTGCACTTGTTGGAAAATAAGTCCCGCCTCATTCCAATAGGGTTTTATATTATTATTATTGAGCTGCGTGTGTACGACATTGTCACAAGCATATGCAAATCTTCAATATCCCAAGTTATTCATGTTGAGAGTTCTTGTTTATCGTTATGTTGCATATCTGAAAAAATCCATATATTCAGTTCCAATTTTCAAATAAATTTAAAAAATCTATTTTTCTTTGCGCACTTCCACATTGATGTGCAGGGCAGAATAACATTCCTCTGTTTACGGGAGACATGTATTCACTAGAACTCTGGTAAATAGATTAATGGATAATTCGCTCAATTATGTTGCTGTTGCACTTGTCTTTTGGATCTTTTCGTCATTCCTGGTTAAGGGTCATGAAATTCCTCCAGCTGTACTTCTGTCACGTCTGAGTTCTGAGTTGTATACAACTCTGTTTCTGTTCATCACTGTAGGCCAATTTCCTATCTGAATGAACTATCCACAATTAAAAAGAAGATGGATTTTTTTTTAAACAAGCTTTCACTTTTCCAGAGAAATTTACTAATTGTTCACCTTCAGATGATGATAGGGATGAGGTCTATATTTGGGTGTTTCTAGTGACATTTTATCATGTCACACAAACAGTTAAACGTACCTTTCTAAATAATTGTGTCAGACCTACTGTGTTTTCTAGTCTATTTGTTTTTCAGTTATTCTTAAAGGCAAGTCACACAATAAAACAACAATTATTGAAATTTATGTTGGACTCATCCATTTCAATTCGTCTTATTCATGACACATCTAGCTCCCCGAAATTTTGTACGCTATTTGTTTTTCCTCTATGTGAAATCAACATTTTAGCATTTCATTACATGACTGTTTTAAATTAGCTTCCCAAATAAGCATTACATCCATTCCTGCAACATTAAAAGAGAGAACAATCATAGTCCTTAATATGCTAGCATTTCAGTATATGTTGGCAGTGTAGTAAGTAATCTTATACCAATAGAATTATGATTATTTTTTAAATATGTTAAGCATGTTCCAGTATGATGAATTTTTGATAACGTTTCTGAAGTACTTTGAGTCCTATTGCTGTTTGTAGTGCCAGAAGTTCAAAGATTAGTTGAAGAGTAATTTGCATCTGCTAAACGCTGCTGTGCACAGCTAAATGCAGCGTTATTAAAATGAAGCTGCAAGTGTTTCAAATTACCAAATCTAAAAAAAAGAGGGCTGTATTCAGAATTATTACTATGCCAATATTCCAGACACAGAAATAAACTATTGGTACACAAAATATATAGTCACAGTACCGTCCACCAGGAGCACACATAGAATACGAAAATAGGCATACGTGATCTCAATGAATTTGATCCACGGACATGAAAGACATGCTAGACTGCCAATACCAACAAACTATTGCCCTACAAACGGATTACTAAGCTAAGAATTTGGGGAACATACCGCAGCCGTCTACGGAAAGTAAAGTGTTTTATGGCAACCTTACATGTTCAAAGAAATAACTATTTTCTTTACCAAGGTTTATTTAAGGAAACAGAATTAATTTGAGCGAAGCTCTCCCTCTCATTTACAATGGCTGTAAATTAAAGCAGCACTCAACAATATGATTCTATTCGATCAAAAAGCTGGGAGGGATAAGGAGGTACATTTTGAGGTTTGGAAATCACCAACTTTGAAGTTCTGGAGACAACGAAGTGGGAAGACCATTAGACTTCAGTGATATTTTTTTGCACTCTTCTTTATGGCAATGCACCTTAAGAGGCCATTACATATTAGCTTCAGCAGATTCTTATTCATGTTTGTACTCTTCATGCAAACTTGCTGAAAATGTCAGACTGACAGTAAGATCCAGTGGTTCAAAACGGTCAACATGTTAAATAAAAATACTAATTATGAAATGAATTTAAAAAATTGTTGGTTTTGCGCACTTTGAAAAATCTTGTATGATGTTCCTATTAATTACGGTCCCTCGATTTGCCATTCTTTGCTTCACTATCAAAATCAGTGTTTGGGCTACAGTAATAAATAGGATCCTAAACAAAAATACACCAATGAACTCAATTGTATGTTGACATTACAGTTTAAACTGTAAACGCTGTTTTTATCAAAAATATTCCGTCTGTCGGTTTTGCACTGAAGAGGTTTTACATACAAAGTGCAAGTTACCTGATATACTCAACGCATAGTATGAATGTGCAGCATTTGTGTTACACCCTCAAGTGACAGAATAACACTGTTTTCATAGAACCTCTATGTCATGTTGCGTGGACAGAGGGTGATTTGGTCTGCGGGGAAAGGACGCCCTATTTCCAAGAAGCCAACAATCAGTGAAAGCAACAGTAGGTATTAGCAAATGGACAGTGGATGTATCACACTGCACTAAGGTGAGCAGATGTCAGCATCTGTAAAGCTAATCTGTAGCCTCTTTAGGCAGTGCAGCAACGATGAACAATTAGACGAGCTATGTGAACTACTACTTTCAGGAGCAACTGTTGAAATAATGTTGAATAATCATGGTCGGTTGTGGGTGATTTTACATACACAGCTGGTGTTGCATTTTTATTTGTCCACAGCTCCAAGTTATTTGTGTGTGGCTATGACCAGAACCCAGCACAGCTTCAGGGGGTAGACCTGGAAAAGTCCTGTCCCATTAGTCCTCACACAATTAGGCCTGCCAGTCAGTATATTACAATACAATACAATATGATTTATTAGGGTGCAACTGCTTGTCACAGCAAACACAAATATTCACAATTCAGCTATGCCTGTTATATCACATTGTTGCCAGTGCAGTGGTCCCAAACTACTGATATCACTGTCCACCTGAAGCTATGCATTCAGTAAAAATAAAAACATCCAACTCCACCGGGCCCAAAATACAAATTATTTCACCAATATGTGCAAATGTCTTGGTTGGTGAAAAATTACTCTGCACTGGTGCATTTTATTGTAATATGGCCGGTGATGTTCACAGATCACTGCATTGCACGCTGTCTTTAATAGTTAACAGTTCACAAAAATATATTTACGTTTACGCCATACATTTTATCTGGGCACATGTTCGTGTCCAACCCGTGTGCAGCTTGGCAATGTTTGTAAACATTAACACATACGATAAAGGTTTTGAAATAAAAGGCAGAGATGATAAACGTGTGCGTAATAGAGCTGCCCCCTTGCTTCTCTGGGTATTTGGACTCCGACTGCCCACCGGCTACTGAAATCAATGGTTCCAAAGTCTCTCTGGCTAGTTAAACTGATTCACAAACTCCCCTGTGCAGATGAAAGAGGAATGATGGTAGCGGTCTCGGGAGGCGAAATCTGCATTCTCTTCCGTGAGCTGCGTGGTTTCCATGCCAACCGCGGCAAACGAGGGAGTCACACATATCTGCTCCTGGGGGGGAGGCCTCTTCCTGCAACAAGGAAAAGGAGAAAGTTTCAGATACCGCCTTTTGTTGAGCGCTCATGCGCGCCCTCTAACAGCTGCAGCTCTAAATGGGTCAATAATGGATTCCCCAAACCCTTGGCACAAGGGCGTCACTGTTAAAAAATGCATAAGCTCTCGTCCTGCAGGTCCCAATAACAAAACAAAGATCAAAGATTCCAATGCAGCGGAAAATAAAAAAACATAAAGTAAAAGATACTGTCGTATTCGGCTTCCGTGAACAACTGCTACTAAAACTAACCAGTTCTTCCTTTAATCCTAGCTGAATAACTTTTAATTGGGTCCTAACGTTATTTATGTGAAAACACAACTTTACAAGTACAACAGATACCTTTAATCAGTCAGAGCAACATAACTCAATGTCCTCATTATCTGTAGACATTTCTGTTAGGTTTAAAGTGATATGAGCTATAACTGGCCCGCTGGCTCACTGATTTACATTTGTATAGCGACCACAAACCCAAAGGGGTGAACTGGTGCCAATCTTATTAATTGTTAGCCAAATAGGTAGGAATTAACTGTGGTGACCAGGTTTTGCAGGACAGAATTCTGAAAATTAGTCCGTGTTGTTTGAGGATTAACACTCAGATTTAACACCTGCTCTAGGCAGGTGATAAATGTGAGCGGAGGGCTGGTGACTGGTGTGGGGTGGGGGTAGGGTGACCAAGTGGCATGGAGGCAAGTTCTGGACAGGACTGTAAAAATGTCAGGACAAAGGTTCAACATTCAGGACAAAGGGTCGGAATTCAGGACAAAAGGTACATTTTACTGACACATCCAAGTAGAGGCCACACCCCACTACTTTATCAGTGCATTTTTGTTACTATTTTCTACATAGCACTATTTATTCTCTATGGTCTTTATGTGACCGCCTTTAGGTATGCTACATGAGCACGGTGTCAAGGGCATGAATCCACCCTACCCAAATTTACCCAATATTTCTTGGAAAGAAAGCAACAGCAAAATTGTGATTATATTATATTAGTTTTATAAGTTATGTTGTATGAGTTTTAAAAAAAGCACCGGGAAGGTTCCTTGGCGCTGGGCAGCAGAAAAAGCATACCGCTGGTGATAATTTATTCATAGGCTTGTCGGAAGAGCCAAGTCTTCAAAGGTTTACGGAAATGCATGTAATTCGGGGTGGATCTAATTTCTGGGGGAAGAGAGTTCCGTGTTCGAGGGGCCAACACAGCAAATGTAGATCCACCTAATCTCTTTAGTTTGAATGAAGGAATTCTTAGGAATTTCTTGTACCAGGACCTCGGATTGCAATTGGGTACGTATTTGTTGACTCGAGAGGATAGAAGGCAGGACATTTACCATTGGGGGATTTGAAAATGAGACAGCTTGACTTAAAAATCGAGCGATGTTCCACCAGTAACCAGTGGAGAATTTTCGATAGAGGGGTGATGTGGCAGCATCTAGGCTGTTGACAGCCTTGCTGCCTGATTTTTAACCAGCTGCAATCTTTGATTAAGTCCATTAGGCAGGCCAAGACAGAGGGAATTGGCATAATGTAATATAATCTAGAGATTACTAAAGCCAGCACAATCTGAATTAGGGCATCAAATGTAAAGAATTTGCCAATTTTCCAAATTCTTTGTAGTTGAGCGAAGCAGGCGGAGGTGACTGTTCCCAGATAGTGTTTCAGAGATAAACTCTTATCAATGATAATTCCAAGGCTCTTGACAGAATTCCTGGGCTCAGGAGGATCGCCCATCGCTAGAGGCCAGAAGGAAGACTTCCACAGGTCCTGCTTATTGTGAGTGATAATAATCTTGATCAGAGTTAAAGTTTTAAATAGTTGCTATTCATCCATATTCATCCAATCTCTTATGAACAAGATTGTGTTCTGCAAGAATTCCATGGATTCAGGGGAATGACTGATGGAGAATAGCAGCTGCAAATCATCAGCGTAGTTATAGACTCTGACTCACTTTCTATGAGTGCACCAAGTGACAGATGTACTAATTAAAAAGATGCGGAGAAAGAGAGAACCCCTGAGGGACTCCACAGGTAAGCTGGACCCTGGCCGAATCTGAAAGGGGATAACCGGACAGACTGTGACCAATCCTTTAAAAAAGATGTGACCCACCCAAAGCCAAATCTTGGAGGACTGCAGCACTGACACTGCTGACCAAAAACTCATGGTCGACTGTGTAAAAGGCTGCTGACGGATCTAGCAGGACTAACACTTGTGTAGTGCCTCTGTCAGTCTCCTCTTGAATGTCATCAATGACTAAAAGTATGACTGCTTCCGTTGAATGGGCAGGGCAAAACTTGCCTGCTGGGGATCAAAACATTTAGACTCCTCTTAAAAGGAACAGAGGTGATTGGCCACGTGTGCCTCCAATACCTTCACCAAAAAAGATAGTAATGAAATTGGCAGGTAATTTTTCAAGGTGAGGGATCCTCATCCATTTTCTTTTGAAGAGGGACCAGAGTAGCCTCTTTGAAAGTGTTAGGTAGCGTGCCATGGCTGAGGGAGTGATTGAGTAAAGAGATTGCTATCTCAGGGCAGTGTGAATCAACCATTTTAAGGATTTTAGGCAGACAGATATCATCAGGAGAGCCCAACATAACTTTAGAGAGCAGGTTGAAGAAGGTCATCCTTGCTGATTGCAGGGAAGGCATATAATATGACAGAGTTGCAATCTTCAGTGACTGTCACAACAACAGTGGGACTGAGTGGGATACTGCCTTTATTATCTTGATCTTCTCTATGATGAACGTGTTGAGCATATCACATAAGCGTTCTGACAGTCAAATGCAAAGGGTCACCATATCAGGGTTAGAAAACTCAGACACTATATTGAAGATTTCCTTAGACTTATTTGAAGAAGCCATGATTTTAGTACAAAAGAAAGCTATCTTGGCTTGCTGAATTAATCTCTTATTATGTTTCTAAACAGTTTAAAACCTATGGCAGACAGTTTGGGAAACATTAAGGTAAGTGACCTCCTGCTAGTTTCGACAACTTGAAAAAAAACATCTGTCTCAACTCAACCTCCAGTGGACATTAAACCTAGAAAAAAGAGCAGATGGTGTGGGAGACAGTGTCACACCTAATGTCAGGATTGGGAAAGTACCCATAACTTGTCTGTAGTCTTACAACACTAGAGTGTGCATCCGGGACTCTACATTTATATCAGAACTGGAGCCCAACAAAAAATAATTAAAGAGCAGGATGAAATTGAGATCAGATGGGAGGTCCACAGCAATTACTTCAAAAGTTAATTGCTAATAAATGGACAAATAAGGAAAAGAAGATCAAGATGGAACAATTACTAAAATCAGACAACAAGAACCACGAGTGACCTCCCTAAAGAATTTCGAGATCAGAAGGCTATACTCCAGCTCTGGTTAAAATTTTTTCCGAAGTCCGAGAAGTGGTGAGAAAGATCCAATTTGGTAAAGTTGCGTAAAAGGATCCTTGTCTTCCTATATCTTATCATTTTATAATATGAGGGGAAAATAAAAAGATAGGTCTGCCATGAGCATTGGAAAGTGTTGCAAACCTGGAGAGTTGTCTCAGCAGAGAGGAGAGAAATAGAAGAGGCTCTGTCAAGTGGTTGGACAAGTAGCATCCAACCCCCGACAAACCCTGCTGTGCTTGTGCAGGGTAAGCAGGGGCGAGAAGCGTTGCAAGGTTGTGCTCTGTGCAATTGCCCACTCTGTCCATGTCTCAAAATGATTCTGCAGTTGCAAACTGAGGGACTGTGGTTACCCGAAAAGGCTTGTGTGGAATGCACTTAAAAGAGCCTGGTATTGCCCAAGGGAGGTATTGCTAAGCCCCAAAATAAGAGATCAAGGAAATAGAATTGCTTGCGTAACCACTTTCTCTCCCATTTCCAATCCACTTCGCAAGTCCATATTGAGACACTGGCCAATACTGAATGCCGGGGCTTTGAACATTGAACACCCTTTATTCTCATTTCAAAAGAGCTCCAATCACAGAGACAACCTAGTGAAAGCTGCACTTCCCAAACCTGTTCCACCTGCAACTCTCAATACTTTATGGGGCCTTGCTCCCTTAGTAGGGCATTCCAAATGTGGTGCGTGCAATGTATGTGAATTCAGCATGGAAGGCAAATCCTTCACTCACAATAATGTAACTGTGAATTTCCACGCTTTCTCTAACTGTAATACATCTAACGTTGTATATTTGGTTCAGTGTCCATGCCCTCAAGTATACATCGGCCAAACGATGCAGAAAGTAAAGACCAGAATCGGCCAGCACAGGAGCAGAGTCCGGTGTAAAACACCCAATGCACCACTTGTTGAACATTGCATACAGAAGAGTCATACTGAGGATGACCTACATTGGACAGTATCGAGCGTACTGAAACTACCCCCACGTGGTGGCAATATGTCTCTTTTGTTGAACAAAGAGGAGTTAAAAATGATAATTCGCTTTGATAGCATCAAAAATGGACTCAATCGCACAGAAGATTGGACTTCTCTGCTTTAAACATGAACAATCCCACTGTTTAATCCCGGTCACTACAACCTGTAATTGCACGGTGCAAATCCAAATGCCTTTCTAACTTCTCAAATGGTCATCTGATTATACCACCCTAGTCTATCTGGCCATGCGCCCATTGTTATCGGAACTACTAAATTGTTTAAACATGTTGCACTACCTATCTGACAACTCTGCCGATATTTCATCTATGTTCGCCCTCATGCTTAAATTGTTTTATCGTATAGCCTTTTTAACTTGTAATTCATGCTGAATCGAATGCTAATCAACATATATCGGTAACTTTGTTTTCCAGCCTTTTTTAATATATTCTAATTGTTCCCTTCCTCTCGTATTATGCACAGCTCGCACAATCACGTTCAATACTCACACAATATGGCCGCCGCATATATACGCGCCACATCTTTTCAGTATTTAAGGACAGAGCCACACCTCCACGTTAGACCCAGCAGTGCGCGCACTTGCGGAAGCAGCTTGCAGCCATTGTGCAGTCTCACTAGGTAAGAGGAGAATCCTTTGCCCCTGCAGCTCACCGAAGCATTGGTTGTATTGGGCTCTAATGCCTTTCTTAAACCCCCCCAAGGCATTGCCCTTCCACGTATGGTTGCCAATTGGATTATCACTCCAGCAACCCGATTCACTGCTACATCCCGGTATAAATCAGCCCGTAACTTGGAAATCTCCCCATCCACCAATTAAGGTAACTACCGCCGCTGCGTTCCCCGTAACCTCACCCAGCCCAGCATCCTCGGGCTACGTCCTTAACCCGTTGTTCTCCCCTCTTTAGGTACCCACACTGTTCTCAACCACTTCGCATTGTGGATTCATCCATTCTACATAACTTGTGAGTACTCCGTCTGCTGTACTCCAGGCCCACGCATCCTGAGCACATTGTTCTACTGTGTACGTACGCTCGCCTGCACTTCGCTGGTTATTTCACAACACAGACCAATCTTTTAATGCGCCGTAATACCAGCACTCTACCATCACAAACAGCACCGCTGCTCTACCCACGTCTGTTGGCTATCATTCTGCCCACCCACTTCCTATGCGGATCGCAACATGGAGGTTCTCCGTTTATAGTGCCTCTCGTTTCTCAACGAGCACCGCCATCTCACTAGCGTCCTTCTTAACCTTCATCCCGCTTAAACACTGCGGTCGTCAGCACGTAGTTAAATATCACAACCAACGCTGCCTGTACCATCGGCAATCTACCTTCAAGCTCCATTTATGAACCGCAATCGGGCATTCTCATCACTGCCTATTTCTTTCAGCACTTCACTTGCAATAAGATCACAATTACTCTCTTCAATTTTTACTCCTTGCACAAACGCTGTCACTTCCGATTAACGCACTGTGTCACGGACCTGTTTCATCTCAAAACATCCTCCGGTTTCCCTGAACTCACTGCGAGATAAGGACTTTCGGATGGCCTTGAAGTAATTAGTGCATGGTCCTCTAAACCAGTTAATTTGCCTCGATAAGCTTCACCCTCTCTCTGCTCTCACACTTATTTCTGCCCTTTCTATCCTTTGTTGTCTCAACAGGCAGCATTCTAATTCAAATAAACAAAAACAGAGAGGTCAGATCAATCTAAAAAAAAAACACAGAGACGGAGTCAGATAAGAATCACACACCCACTTTGGGTGGGAAGGAAAGCCCTCACACACTGACCTAGTCAGTGTCATGCTTCATCATCGGGCCCCACCAAAGAGGCCGAGTGCCTCTTCGGTGTGCTGCGACGCCAGAAAGACTGCGGAGCTGGTTGTGTGAGAAGGGCGTGCTGTGAGGTAAAATTAAAAGTGCCTAAAAAGGGTATCAATAACAAATTTTAATGAGTGATCCCTAAGGCACATATAAAGAGTATTATGTGTCTGAATTTAGCTGCCAAGGTTTTAGGATTGGTTAAATTCAGAAATACTTAAATCAGTCAACATGTTTCTGCCATATGGGTGGTTTCAATTTACCAAGGCATTCATCAGGACTAAACCCCGGCGGTATGGACTCTCTAATCGTCCACCCTGACCTGGGGACGTGAAAGTGAAAATATAAAAAAGGTGAAAAAGTGCTAAAAATAGAAGAGCGGGTCGCTCATTTCAAAAAATGCTCCAAATTGTGGAGTATCTCAGCACCTGTAAAGTGAAATACACAGACAAACACAAACAGACATACACATAATTAATATAAGTCATTGTGTTTGATCATTGTGTTTGATCAACTTGCTTAAGTTTTTAAAGACACCCTTAACACTTCACCTCCCAGAGTTAACGATATCATCCCCACAGGGCTACTTGGATGGTGTTAAAACTAGTGTCTACTTTGGGAACACTACGTATGCCACATACTATGGAGCACCATGATCAAACACAATGACTTATATTAATTATGTGTATGTCTGTTTGTGTTTGTCTGTGTATTTCACTTTACAGGTGCTGAGATACTCCACAATTTGGAGCATTTTTTGGAATGAGCGACCTGCTCTTCTATTTTTAGCACTTTTTCACCTTTTTTATATTTTCACTTTCACGTCCCCAGGTCAGGGTGGACGATTAGAGAGTCCATACCGCCGGGGTTTAGTCCTTATGAATGCCTTGGTAAATTGAAACCACCCATATGGCAGAAACATGTTGACTGATTTAAGTATTTAAGACTGAGAGAGTGTCCTTGAATTTCCCTACCTCTCCCATTGTTGTTAAGAATTCTAATTCAGGCATGTGAATACAATCGTCCTGATGATGATCCCAATATACGCTGAAAGGGATCGAAACGCCGTCGACCACATGTATAGTTTCACAGAGTCGACCAACGTGTCCTATTAGCGTGTTAACTATCGCGGATAGCTTACTTATGTATCTTCAGTGACCTAAGCAACCGCCCATTTGTTGCCTGAAAAACCTTTTGTCTAACCTATTATTTTTCCAGGTTTACTTTTGTGTGATTTTTGTTTGAATCGGATACAGGATTGTGTCCCTTTGTACTTCATGTTTTCTATATGAATTGGATGCAGGATGGTGTCGCACTGCAATGTTTGTTTGTCCCATTACGATGATTTGCTGAATTTTTCTAAACTGATTAAATTGTGTCCGGCTGGACACCAATGAATATAGGACTCATTGAAGACAATATTTTATCTATATGTCTCTATAGTTCCTCTTAAGGACCACTGTTGTTATTGAAACTACTACCCATGGTCCTTAACTACCCGTAGGGTTCCCTTGTACCCCCTTAAACCGCAAACCACCCCACAGGCAGCTAAGACCACACTACGCACGGCCAGGGGTTTGGCAACAGAGCCTGAGGTCAGGCCCTGTGACCAACCCATCTGGAGGCAGCGAAACTCCCGCAGGCAGCCAACCTCACGCTGTGGCCTTTCGCAGCAACATAACATTTTAAACTCCAAAAGGACAAGACTGTGCATGCGAGGCAAGATTTTAACAAAAATGTTTTTTGGCTCACCCCTGGGAACCCCAGGCTGTGTGTGTGTGTGTGGGGGGGGGGGAGGAGGGTGGGCGGGGGGGGAAGGGGAAGGGGGAGGGGTCAGGGAAATCCTACCCTGCTTTCTTATGTCTCATTTTTGCCTTTTTTGTAGGCTCGGGCAGAGTCTCAAGTTTTAAGATGGCTGCTGCCAGAGCAAAAAGGGGGGGTCCCAAAACATGTTTTCCCCAAGCAATTTTCCATAGGAAACTTTAGACACAGCTACAGCCCGACCTGCTGAACGGAATTACACCAAATTTGGCAAAAAGGCAGTCCATGGTTCAGAAAGAGCCCTTTTTGTTAAATGGTGTAAATCCGTTCGGTAGTTTTAAAAATATTAATGGAAAAAGAAATATATATATATCTGGGTGGAGACTAACCACACATCTCATCGTGAGATCTTATTGGCTGTGAGCACTTCATCCAAGAAGTGTTGGCAGCCATCTTGGGACCAATATACATGATAGTACCTCATTAAAAAGCATTGCAGTTAATAGAAGGTTTTAAAACTTTAGTTTCATTATACATCATTTGTTGATAGTACCATGCTCATTTTAGGAATTGTGGTGTGTTCTAAGGTGATTTTACCATGTGAAAAATGCCTTCTGCTGGGATATCATGAATCATGTTTAAGAGAAAACTATTTTCTCATGCTTTTCCCACAGAGGTTTGGAAGGTGACCTATAAGCTTAACTGAGAGCATATTTTCTGTAAATTCACATTATCTTTCTCAGTCATGTGAGAATGAAGTCTGACATTCTCAGTAAAAGATGTACATCCAACAAGGGCAGAGACTGTCAGTTGATTCCTTTGTGTTCTACTGCAGCTTCCCAGAGTGTTCTAAACAACAACTAGAGCGCTAACAGTCCTACTTATGACAAACGTATTGCACACCTGAAACCATCTTGATTGGAATAAAGTGGTAACTCATAAAACATTTAATTTAAAAAGGAACAAAATGAGGGGGTTCATCTTGCCATAGAAAGTATGATTAGTGCAGCAAAAATAAAAATTAGGGCACATTTTGAGTGACTTCTCAAATTCTCTTCTATTTCATTAACAAATTCTGACATGCAGACTGAAACATGCACTTTCAATACCAGCAGCAGACTTCCCCGGTGAGCAGTAGCTTTACTACAGTGATCTAATAAGCAACTAGAGTGCTAACATTCCGAAGTTATGTCAACTGTGTTACACAAATGTGTAACACAGTTGACATAACTTCAGAATGTTAGCACTCTAGTTGCTTATTAGATCACTGTAGTAAAGCAACTGCTCACCAGGGAAGTCTGCTGCTTGATGGAATCAAAGTAAAAAACTGAAAGTATTTCCTACTGAGGACACTGTAGTAAATGAGGAAATTAGGAAACTTCATAACAAATAAGTCTCCCAAGATGGCCACCAGAGACAAAAGAGCCCAAATGTAGCACAAATATCACCCAGATGTAGCCCACATGTAGCCCAATGACATAATTGTGTAAACACTTTTTATTTTTTGTGTTTTTGCAGTTTTATATAGTGCAGACTTGTCAGATATTGGAGTGCTTTACATGAGCATTGGTTACATCACACAAGAACAAATTCATTTTGGTTGTAGACATGGGGAGATTGAGGGCCATATGTATCAACAAACAATTTTGCATTTCCTAAATAGCAAATTTTAAGGAATCGCTATTTAGGAATTGCAAAATGGTATGTATGAAAAAAATCGCTATTTTTTAGCGATTCCTTGATATTCCTTATTTGCGAATTCGCATTTTGCAAATTCGCAATTAAGGAATAATTTCCAATGCATTCCTATGGGCCAGGAGGTCCATAGGAATGATTGCGAAATAATTCTCAAATTGCGAATTCCCAATTTGCTAATCGCAATTTGAGAATTATTTCAAGGGTGCAGGGGTGTCTCAAAGACCCTGCTGCACCCCTGAAATATACATGTGTGTGCATATGGCGCACATACATGCCCTATGGGCATGTGTGTGCATCACATGCCACCTTAAAAAATGGCAAAATATGCATTTTTTGAAGAATTCGCAAGTTACCATCAACTAAAAGTTGGTGATAATTTGCGAATTCTTAACCATATTTCGCTAGCCAAAAATGCTACAAACAAAGCATTTAAGGAATCGCAAAATTGCGATTCCCTAAATGCTATGGCAAAATAAGGAATCGCACAACTTAGCAATTCCTTATTTTGGGTATGTTTCATACATTCCAAAACATGCAAAACGGCCGTTTGGGAGTCGCAAAGAGCGAAATTCTGCGAATTTCGGCCTTTGCGATTCAAAAACGGCTTGATACATATGGCCCTTAGTGATTTGACCAGAATCACAGAATGTCGAGCTGAAGCAGAAACTCCAACCTGGCTCCCCAGCTGCGAAGTCAGCAGCTCTGGAAGTAACACCACATCCTCTCCCCTAAGTGCAACATTTAATCAAGTGGTTAACTGGATAAAAAAACATAAAGATACCAAATAATTTAAAAGTGCTTTGTCGCTATTTGAAAACTTAGAAAATATGTCCAGATTTTAGTTTTTTTGAGCACTAACCATAACTTTGATGCAACTAAGACCCTCTCATATATGTAATTTATAAAGGAAATGCTCTAGTTATTACAGTTTTGATTACATCAAGATGACGTCAGGTGTTCCACACTTTTGTAATAAATATAAAATGTTAGCAATCTAGTTGTTCATTAGGATACTGTTGAGAGGCAGAGGCCAGGGGCACGAACTCTGAAAATTGAAGGCAGGTAGGAGGTTGCAGAGGCAACAATTTGACCACACTGGGCAGGCAGGAAGGTCAGTGGCAGCACAACAGACTATGGAGGGCAGTGGAAAGGGCGGCAGTGGCATCAAACCAACAATACAGGACTGGCAACAGAGGCTGTGGTAATATAATAGACCACTGTGAGCAGAAGGAAGAGGCAATGGTAGTACAACCATACATGCCAACAGACCCGATTCAGCCAGTAAAAACGTCCAATGTTTTTAAGCCGAAATAGGCTTTATTTGATCTGTCTCCTGTCTACAATCTCCACTTATTCAATGTAAGTCAAAGGGAAAAATCAATACCCCGTTTTTTTTCCTCTTACCAAGTTCAAAATGTTAGCAAGTATGGTACATTGGATCATGGAAGCCAGGAGAAATTAGGGTAGGGACATGGACTCGGATAACAGAGGACAGGAGGGACATGGAGAGGTGCAACAAACTGACCCTACAGGGCAGGCATCAGGGTTTGCGGCAGCACAATACACCACACAGGGCATGCGGGACAGAAGTGCAGCACCACAATCCATAGAAAGCAATAGGGAGGGGACATGACCATGCACATGGACAACAGAGAACAGAGGGGAAAAAGGCAGTGGTAGCTAGCTGACCAAAATGGACAGACAGGAGAGAAAGCTGCAGCATAACGGACCATAAAGGGCAGGAGGGACGGATCAGGGGCATTCGAATGGAACAGACAAGCCAGGAGGGAGGAAATAGGGGTCTGCAAATGGAAACAGAGGGCTGGAGGCAAGGGGGCAGGGCAGGAGCAGCAAGATGACCATGGAAGTCAGGAAGGATGGGCACTAGAAGCAAGACACACCATGGAGAGCAACAGAACAGTGAGACTATAATGGCATACACACAGACCATGGAGGGAAGGTGGGAGGGGGTCCGGGGCAGCTAGCTGACTATACAGGGAAGGTGGGAGGGGACATGGCAGCACAGAAGACCATGCAAGGCAAGCAGGAGGGTTAGTGGTAGCACAATGGCTGTGATGGGCAAGAAGGAGGGTGCAGAGGCATGCACAAAGGACCATGGAGGCTAGAAGGGAGGGTCAAGACCTGGGCACAGACAAGAGAGTTCAGGGGAAGGGGCCTCACAACAGACCACGCGGGGCAGGCAGGAGGAGCAGTTGCAGCACAACAGACCAGGGAGGGCAGAAGTGTGTGGCAGTAAAATAGACCATGGAGGACAGGAGGAAGGGGATAGGGGCATTGAATGTGGACAGGCAGGGTGGAGGTGGCAGGGAGAGGTTACAGTCATCTGACAATGCTAGGCAGGTGGGAGGGGAGTGGCAGCTCAACAGAACACTCAGAGTAGATATGAGTGGCAGGTCCATGGAACATGTTGGGCAAAAAGGATGGGGCAGGTGCATGCACACAGACATCGGAGAGCAGGGGGAAGGGGAATAGGAACAGCAAGCTAAGCACAGAGGCTAAGCAGGAGGTCAATGATGGGGCATATAATTGGGCAATGGAGGACAGGAGGAGTGGACTAGTACATCATGCTAAATGGACGGCAGTGGCAGCACATCAGCCCATGCATGGCAGGAGGGAGGAGGCTAGTCCATGGATTCAGACAACAGAGGATAGGGAGGAGGTGGAAGGTGCGGTAAATGGCGTTTACAACAAATCTTTTACCCCGCAGGGAATCACAACGCGGCCGTTACAACAACCGCGTTGTGATTCCACATACCATTACTCCGCAAGTCGGAACAACGACTTGCGGAGGAGGGGGGAGGTGTTGGATTTAATATCCAACACCTTCCCTAGTGTCCGCACAGACTGGAGTTGGAATAGTAAATTATACTATTCCAACTTCCAGCCCCTCCCTCTGCAAGTCGTTGTTCCGACTTGTGGAGTAATGGTATGTGGAATCACAACGCGGTGGTTGTAACGATCGCGTTGTGATTCCCTGCGGGGTAAAAGAATGCGGGATTTAAAGGTATATTCGGATGGGGGAGCAAGCTAACTGTTCAGAGAAGACGGGGAGGGCAGTGGCAGAACAACGGCCACACAGGGCTGTAAAAAAGGAGCAGGGACATGTACTTGGACAATGGATGGCTAGAAGGAGGGAAGGCAGGAGCCGCAAGCTAGGGTGGGGGCAGCACAATGCTAGGCCCTGCTTCCAACCCCCCACCATCCATTGTGATATGCATCTTACATAAAGTTAAAAAAAAATAGAGATTTGCTGAAAAAAAGAAAGATTACAGGGACGGTATTGTTGTGTTTCTATCTAGGACCCTAATTCAATATTCCCGATGTATGCCCTTATGTGGCTATAATAAATAATATCCTTATAAAGGCATAAGAATCATATCCATATTTAGTAATAGCCCATGCAGTCCAAATACGGCATGGCTACTCCTCTAGACTCCTAGAAAGTACAACGCGTTCTTTAAACAAACCAAGCCTCCAGCAGCCCGGGAAATCCCCCTGCTCTTGTTTTGATTTGCACAAGAACTCCTAGAGTCAGAAAGAACTGTTAGTTCTTGGTGACGTCTAATGTCCAACCTTACGTCAAACCCGGCACCTTTCAGGTATAAATATACCAACGTTGCCTTAAGCAAACACAAGGTGGTTTGGAGCAGAGCGGCTATCTACTTGCCCGGAAGCCCAGCTGATGCGAGAGCCGAAGGAAGCCACCCCTCCCCTTTGACGCACTGAGGAAGACGCTGTCTTTTTCTCCAGACGAGAAAATCCTTGCGGGTTGCTGGGATATCGAATCCTGAGAGAGAGATACAAGACCTCCTTCATTCTAAGAACCAGGGTACGGAGCTGACTAAAACCTTAGAGAGAATTCCTGATCCAGATCCTTGGCAAAAACCCAACTTAACTTAAACTGCAATTTACTTACTCCTTCCCACGTATTAGGCTTAGGCCAGGTACACCAGGGTAGGCGTAGATTAGAAGCACCAGTTGAGTACGTTAGTCAATGGTTTTATGTATGTATATATTTTATCCATTTTAAAGTATCATATGGCTAAGAAACCATATCAATGCTTTTACAGTATTATTTTATAATACTCCTTTTACTGTACGCACTTTACTTCATGATAAATATTGCAATTGTGGCAATTAATTTCTCTTGCATGAGAAAGAAGACTGCTCAATAAATAACACCTTTTATTGAAAACGCCCGTCTCTCTATTTCTCTGCACTCTGGTGAAACTAAGTATGCACGATTGACTGAGCGAAATAATTGTCTATTGTTTTCACACGACTCTAGAGATACACTCTTTATTCTGAGGGAGCAAAGTTGTCATGTTATATGGTTGTCAGAAGCTAATCCCTTCTTGTCTAACCAGGGAAGTTAAACTCCTCCTTGTTTACTCGAGAAAGTTTCTAGTGACCTCTGAGCTAGCTGGCAAAACAAATTAAGTCTAATATAGTCAGAAGAGACCTAGTCGACCTCAGTCCTACGTCTACACTGCTGTTTATATTATTCCAATGCGCAGAGCCTATTGGGAATATAGGAACTACACTACATGGCGCCCAACATTTGGTAAGGCGATAATCTAACGCAAGACATTAGAGTAACTCAGTCGTGCTTTTTCACACATACCCCTTTTCCCGTAAAAACTCCAATAGACGTCTGGAGTGGGTAAAAGGTTAAAATCCGCCGGAACTTAGTAGGAAGAGATTCCTATGTATAGTTTTTGGTTTAGTCAACGTTGAAGGATAGAGTGTTCCAAAATATTGTGCACCTAATCTTTGTTTTCCTTGAAACTTGATCTGCAACAAAAACTTTCTGTAAGTAAAAATGACGGAAAGTGAAGACGAAAGGGAGGAAGCTAGATTAGCAGCTCAACTCCTAGCGGATGACACAAGTCTCCAAGAAAATGACCCAAATGCTATGATCATTCTGGTAAATGTAAGAAAAACTATAACTAAAAAACTTATAGAAAATGGAGTATCATCACGAGGTGGTACAGTAATATTCGTGGTAGAGGCCCATGAATATCGGCAGACAGAGGTATTCTATTCATGGATACATTTTCCAGCCGCACATGCTGTGACACACGAATTCCACTATTACAAAATAGGGGAACCTCCGGATGAATACGCTCCTTTCGAGGACGCTGAAATCCCACTAACTTACCAAGAGCACCTGCTCTGGTTTAATGGCGCCCTAAAACATCAAAATCACATCAGCAGGCTCGGTCCACTAGGTAGACCAGGAGCCACGTGGCCGGTTCTAGCCAGCTACACACCACATCCCCACATTGAATGTCAGACCGGGAACTATTAGCTCAGCTAAAACAACTCATTAAAATACATAGACAATTGGTCCAATATGTCATGCGGACTTCAACAGTCCAACCAGCAATAATAATTCCACAGACCACCCCTCACCAGGGGAACACAAATAAAATCACATCACAAAATATACAATCAGCCATTGGCAAAATACCCGCAAAACGGGAACAAATTCCATTCTGGTTAGCACAAAAAATCACTCAAATAGAGGCAGTATTTCCTGATACTACACCTACTGAGAAACACAGAATTCTGACTATCTGTCTTCCAATGGGGATCGCACCACATGTGGAGGACTGTGACACTTGGGGCACAGTCTTTGCTTCGATATACACAAAAACACATGGTTTAACTCTGGGTATGAAATTACTGAAACACTTCAAGCAGGTCTCGGCTATATTATTAGCCAACATAAAAGGAGAAGCAGCATCTGTGGCGATCCGCCAGAAATTGAAAGAAACAGATATAGCAGAACAACCATTTGAACTTGCCAGAATCATAAAAAAATCCTATGAAGAACTAGGAAGAGATAGTTTGGGTGGGAAACCAGTAAAACCCCAACTAACTGAAAATCCTGAAAAAACATTTATTAAAAATAATCTAAACACTCCAAAAAAGAGTTGGCATGGAAATAAACAATCCACTCCCAAAGAAAAACGATTCCAGTCCAGAGGAAGGTCTCCTCAACGGAGAGATAGATCTCCAAAACGAGGTGGCAAGTCTCCCCAGAGGGAGCCCTCTGAGAAAAGATACAACCTTAGATATAGGGATAAATTGAGAAAACCTGACAGATATCAAGATATTGATACAAGTCCCTCTCGATCTTTTCAGACTTCCTCACGGAAATCGGAAAGAAGAGGACGGTCAGAACACAAGGAAGAGCACGTCAAGTCCAAAGACAAGGAACCTGCTCATCAAAGTAAAAAATTACAATTTCCAAGAAAGAAGGTAGCTAGTATTAAAATAATTAAACATGCCGAGGATACTGAGGACACAACTGAAAAACGGAGAGTGGGCCCAGACAATGCTAGACAGCGCAGCAGAAGTGACCATAGCTCACAAGATCTTGATGAATCTTCTGGCGACAGTGGACACGAATGAATACATTCAATTGGAAACTGCAGACACCAGAGTTAGCAAACCCCATAAATTATATGAAATAACATTACATATAGAGGGGGACAAGACTAGGAAAGTAAGGGGTCTCTTTTGGGATAACCTTTCGAAAGGTTATGACATCCTGTTAGCTGAGAAAGACTGGCCACCAGAGTTTGTCAGGGAGTGCCGTCATGGCGAAGAAATGATTATGCCTGCCTTCTCAAATCACATTCCAATTCATAAAAAATACACATTAGCAAGAAAATGGGCAGTGGCCCAAGCTCCTGCATTATATAAAAATCATGTAGGATGGGATGAGGATTCTCCTCACCATAAAATCCAGTTAAACAATCAACCCACTGCACAAAGGCAGTACCCAGGCAAGAAGCTAAAAAGCAAGTCAGGGAGATCTTAGATCAACTTGAATATCAGGCGGTGATTGAAACATGCACCTCACAAATGAACAATCCTTTGTTTCCTGTCTCCAAGCCAGACGATTCATATTGTCTAGTTTTGGACTACATACACCTAAACTCCTGCTGCAAAAGATTTGCAGTACAAAACTCACACAGTGCTGCACTAATGAATAACATAGTGCGCAAAAAATATAAAACAACATTAGACATCTCAAATGGATTCTTTTGTCAAAACATTGCACCTGAAAGCAGGTATTTGACCGCTTTCTCAATAATGGGGTCGCAAAAACACTTCTGTCGACTCCCACACGGATTCAAGAATAGCCCAGGATTATTCTCAGCAAGAGTAACAGAGTTACTACAAATATATGATGATGAGGCATTATCTTATGTCGATGACATCTATCTCACAGATGATGACCTGGAGACTCACTTGAAAAGAGTGAACACCATAATACTTGGGTTCACAGCTGAGGGTTACAAATTCAAGTTTAAAAAATCACGAATTGCCCATCTAACTGTCCTATTTTTAGGATATGAATTATCAAGTGAAGGCAAAAGCCTAGCAGACAACTTCTTAGAGAAGTGTGCTGTACTCCAAGCACCAAAAACGCTGAAGAATTTACAATCAATACTAGGTTTCCTGAATTTCGGAAGAACATACATTCTAAATTATGCAGAAGGGGTTAAACTTCTCTATGAATTAATAAAACCTGATTTCAAACCAATAAATTGGACTCAGAAACACACAGAAATTTTAAGATCATTGCAAACAGACATGTTAGCTAAAACTAAATTGCAAACTTGCGAAAACGTACGCAACCTTGTAATCCGAGTCATCCCAGGAAGATGCGGATTCACGGACCTAACCTCTAATGAGGGAGAAACGGTACCAATAGCTTACAAATCACATTTGTACACACAAGCTGAAATGAAATTCAGTTCTACTGAAAAAATTCTAATAGCGGTTCAAACTGCTGTAGCAAAAGTAAGAGCCCAAGCCCAAGGCAGAAGAATAACTGTTTTAACAGCAGAATCAGCCCTTGAGGCATTAACAAGCCCACGCAATTTGACTGCTGTGGCATTAGATCCTAAGTGGATACAATGGGAAAATTCTCTTGCTGCAGAAGACGTGAAATACTATTTTGACCCGAAAATGAAAAAATGAGAAAATCTAGAATATGAAGAAGAATATCCTCTGCCAATCGAAATTCTGCCTCTCGAACAGTACACATGTGTAATCTACATGGACAGATTTGCACAACACTACGATGTAGAGAAAAAATCCTACAACTCAGCGTGCGCGATTGTTAAAGGTCGCTGGCGCTTTGGTAAATTCAGACCAATAGTCACCAAAACTGAATCACTCAGAAACTGTTCAACTCAGCGAGCTGAAATAAGATCTTTAAAGATGGCGCTTGAAAATGCCAATCGCGAATTCCCCACACTAATAGTGTGCGATTCGCATTACTGCGTCGTCTTACAATAATGACATGCAGACCTGGATTCAAAACGGTTACAAAGATGACACTGGTGCCACAATAAAGCATAAAAAGCTCTGAGAACAGGTAGTTCTTTTGCAGTAAGAACTACAAAAGACTCACGTGATACATACACTGAGTCATCAACGTGATGGCGTTTACGTTACAGGGAATTCACTGGTTAACAGAGCCACAGCGGAAGCGGTCCTACCGGCTTCCGTAGCCACAAAAAAGCGTTCTAAAAAAAACATAGACGGAGAAACTATGCTGGCGGTGAAAGCCTCATTAAAAGGCGACTATGCAGCATTACCTCTCGGCTATCCACTTAATTATACATATACATAATAGATGCAAACTCTGTTCCTTTTGCTCAAATCCCTGGAGTGGGGAATAGAGTAATTCCAAACACGAACAGGAGCGTCTTTTTAATAGCAGACGCACATATGGGATTGGGTCTAAGGCACCAAGAGATAGTGAAATCTCTAAAAGAATTACAATCAGAATACTGGTGCCCGGGGATGAGCTTGCAACATTACAAATTTGCAAAAGATTGTCCTGACTGCAACCGAGATTGCAGTCGTGAACCGGACCAGACTAGTGCCAGGACACCTCTATTAGAAAGCAAAAGGCTATCTATACGCAAAAATCCAGCAAGAGAAACGCGATCCCATAAATATTAAGACTAGATTCACTGAAAATGCAGACCCCAGCGCTCGGCAGACGCCAGAACTGTTATAAAAGATTTGCGAGTCTTTATCGGCATATACGCAATTGGCATGCTACATTCTGACTAGGGTCCTGCGATTAGCTTTAGGGCTTACAAGGAGGCCATGGCCAGCATGGGCATTGCATTGCGGTACTCTTCTCCCTTCCATCCTGAGGGAAATGTGGTAGTGGAAAGAAAAAACCGTGACATAAAGCAATCTATAACGGCGAGGGTATTAGGTTCGGGTGATGGGTGGGTCAAACATTTAACAAGTGTCCAACGTAGTCTTAACAATCTGCCAAGAAATTCTCTAAAAGGTTTCGCTCCCTACGAACTATTGTTCGGTACTAGAATGCATATCCAGGACTTAGATAGTCACACTTCAGTGGTAGAAGAAAAAGCCTTTGATATCAAAGACCGTTTGGCTGTTTTACAGGACTTAAATGAAACAAGAAGAAGTCTGAGTAATCCAAAGCTAAAGCCAACGACCACTGAAGAAAAACCACCTGTCCCAGCAAGACCTGTCTGGATTCCAAAGATTGGGGATCTAGTCAGAGAGATCGCGGTGAAGAAGGAATTTGGGCCTTCTTACAGAAAAGCAGTACCTGTCTTAGCTGTCAGCGGAACAAGATCAGTTGTACTACCGCCCCTTGCTGGTAAAAAGGAGAATCGAGTTGTATCCATCGACCTGGTAAAACCACAATCATGTGGCCAATAATAAGTAGTAGGCCCAGTGGACTCCCAAGAAATAGCAGTAGACCAAATTTTGCTACAATCCAAGAGGTTCAAACTGAGAGACTAATCACATTTGATAAACCTACAGTGAATAATAAAGGACTATGCAACAAAGCCATGGAACTTGTGCCTCTTGAAACCCAAATTACAACAGTTTGTCAAGAAACACCAGTCTACAACGATGTAGCCTCAGACTATGCTAGTGAAACAAAGAAAAATCCAAAAGCAAATGAAAATCCGGAAGCAATTCCAACAATTGACAGAACTGCATCTGGCTACTTCATCAATTTCGATGACTTTTCTGAAGATCCAAGCGAGCATGAAGAAACGCCAGCAACAAAAACTTTCAAAAACAAAGTAACTGAACTCTTTCATCAACTCAAAGAAACCTACCTGATTTCTCCATGGATTGAATTTTGGATTGTTTTAGGTGTACTTTTCCTCCTGCTTTGGCTCATCATGGTTCTTTGTTTGGGAAAATTCATTGAAGGAAAATACAGTACAATGGACACAGCAAGTCAGAACATCAACTTGGTCCTAAAGCCTCACAAGTCATCTCACATCGAGAAAAGAGAACTGTCATCAGTGAACATCACAGCCAATCCAATACCCGGTGGGGTAGCATGGGACAAAACGGATTATGAAATGTATGGCCCGATTGAGCTCTTGAAATATCCACACCAGTTCAAGGTTTCATTAAGTGACTTTGTAAAACCAAGTACTTTTTCTGATGATTGGGACTTTGATAATATTAATAACATTATGTCAGATTTAGTAATGTCAGCTAAATTCACAGAACATGATTATTTGCAGGGTTCATCAAATTATGAAGAAATGTATTGCTACAACCACTTTGCACATCACTATTTGCACAAATTATGAAGAGCTATATTGTTATAATCATTTTGGTCATCACTATTTGCATAAATCTGCTCAACCTAGAAATGTTTTAAATTATAACCAATGGGAACATTGTCCAACTCCGCCAAAAGCCAGCTCAAAAACATATTATGAGAAATTTCACTACTTCTCAGGGTTTAACAATAGTGATCCAGAAACGTTTTATTTTAAAATGTTAAATAAGACAGGAATGAAAACAATGTTGACAAATACTAAATTGATTTATTCTGAAACATTTTATGAAAAAATGACTACATTTGGTTTTGAATTCCGGAAAAACAACATTGAAACAAAAACCATCTGGGGTACAAAAGAATGGCAGGTCCAAGGTTTAGAAGCATTATTTAGAGCCTGCATGATCCCAGAACAAATTATATTCTTGAATGACACCATTCAACAGACAACCTGTCTTGGCCTAGCCAAAATTAAAGACTTAAATAAACCGTCTATTCCGAATCCCATACCTGATAGTAATAGCACTACAGATGTGGAGATAGACGTATCCCATATTTTACACCAAAACAGAACAAATCCTGATTGGAAAAAATGGTTGATCTGGCCCACAGACACAAATAACTGTCAAGATAGATTCCTGAACAAAATACAGGGGTTTAAACAGACCAGGCCAGACCCTAGATACTCCCAGAGACAACATCCAGGGATAGTTACAACATACAGTGTAGGGAAACTCTGCCTTGAATGGCTACAGAAATCCACACTGGCTGAAATTAAGCAACACTTGACTTTACTTAAAGACGGTGCTGACTTGCGTGATTTCATACTGGGACCACGCAAACAGCGTCAAAAACGTTTCATATACGCCGGTATATACGCTGCTTACAACGAGGCTTGGAAAGTAACACAAATTGAAACAGCTGAAAAAATACGAGAAATTGATCGTATTGATTTGGAAAAATCACTTTCTGTAGTGGACAATGGGTTAACGACTCTGTCCTCCAGAATATATTCACTGGACAGCATTGTATCATCTGCTATTGATATAATAGAGCAGGACTTGCTAATGTTACAACATCGTCAGTCCCAATTACGTTCTATTGTACAGCTTGGCTGGACGTTGCAAAATCTGCGTTCAGGCTACGTGCCATGGCGTTTAATCAACACAACGTCATTATTCTCTAGCTTTAACCTTACTGATAAGCAAATCAGTTTGGCACAAAAAGGAGCAGATTATACGATTCTGAGCATTAAAAACTTGAGAGATTACCATTGACAATGTCAGAAAGACCTGTCATTGAATGGATAATACATGGGACGATTACAATCCCAATAACAACTTTCCAGTTTAAGTATTGCCAAAAATATATACCAGCAGGCCTGTATGAAAGGTTGGGTAAAGGATACATCAAGTCAACACGGAAATTACCTTATACACGCAAATGTTATTGTGAAGGGAAAAAGGAGGTATTTCTTAGTGGTAATAATTGTAAAAAATCAATAAGTGGTACACTTCTGTGTCAAGGTATTAACTTGCATGGAGCCTGCGAAGCGTCTTCAAATAACCTTTCATGTCACCTGCACAGCACTCCTGCAGCACAGATAGAGCCATTTTTTAGACAGCTTTCCAACGGCAGCTACGTTCTAATAAGTGACCACAGCTGTTGTGGCATGGTGCCAGGAAAAGCCTATCCTGTGAGCGTTAGTTCCATGGTCACTTGCTGTATGCAAGTATTGTATCCAAACAGCAATCCAGATATGGAGGCGGGAATATGGCCTTCTTTAAATATCTCTTCTATTCGAATTGATACTTTAAGCAGAATGAAATCCATTCTTTTACAGACAACTGTGCCTTTAACCTCGTCCAAAGAGACGTATGATCTGCAAGTTGCAAGGACAGCTGTAGAGAAAAATTCCCTATTATCAACAAATTGCCCCGTGCATTTTGCAGAAATGTTAAGCCAAATTTTAAACATGCTCGATAACAGTGGCATGGCACATGTATTTAAGGCAATTTTTTCGGGACTGTTAACACCCTTTGAAACAGTTCTGGGCATCTTTCCGAATTTTGTCCATTCTGTATTCGGCGGTCTGCCTCTTCTTTTGGGACTCGTAGCAGGAATTTTATTTTTGATCCTTCTGCTCCGATATGGCAAGCCAAGCCACAGACAAGACTCCAGCAACGATGGGAGAAACGATCCTAGCTATACGCTACCGGGACCGCATCACTAAAGTCCTCGGATTTGCCCGGCTAAGAGATCTAAGTACAACTTGGTTTCTTTCATTCACACCGATCTGCCAAGATTGCATCTTACCTGTGCTTCGATGTATGCTATGCGGAGAAGAATGAGTGTTGGACGTCTGTCTTACACTACCATCAGCAGTACCAATGGATATCGATACTTTGCTAGGTCCGGTAACGACTCATGCATCGTGTTGTCCCCAGCGGCTACCTATTCTGATGACGGCATTCGTTGAGACTTCACCACTACGAGTAGGTGGCGGTGAAGTACGAGAGGAAAGCAGCACCAAACAGGTACAACCTTCTGTGAGCATTGCTGATCCTGACATCGATGATAGCAATCATTCTCACATATGCACAATTTCAGCATTTTCGAACTTGGTCGAACTTTCACCTGATGTTGTTGACCAATTTTTTGCGAGTCTGTCTGAAATGATGTTCTCCCCGGAACAAAAAGAATAACTTTTTAAAACAACGAGCACACAGCGTTCCCTGAACTCTGAATTCAGCCTTCAGTTTTGATAAACACAGCTACTGAAAACAATTGGAACTATTTTTTCCTTTGAGAGCGAAATTATTTTTTTTCCACTTCCAAAATATTTACCCCTTTTCTGGCACAAAGTACTCTGCTTAAAGTAGAACTATTCTTAGAGAACAGAGCTTCTATTTTAGGAACTCTAGAGACAATATTTTACCTCAGCCTCTAGCACATGTGCGGTAATTGCAAAAACAACAATGATGGACAGAATGTGGATCAATGTCACACATTCACCCCAGTCCAAAGATCTGGGCCCAAATCCATCGTTTTTTTGCACCACACACCACCCTGGGTTAGACAATGGCGATATGCAAATCAGCGCTGACCCTGTGCCCCATGGGAACAGTCCAGTCCGAACTACAAAAGCCATGTCCTTCCCAGAACGGAATCAAGCATCCGAGGACCGGCCCGGTTTCGAGGTAACACCTCTCGTCAGCCCGGCTAGCTTGACTCCAGTGGTGTGTAGTGCCTGGGACTCACGTCTGAGCATCCCCAGTACACTTAGAGCGGTAATTGCAAAAACAACAATGATGGACAGAATGTGGATCAATGTCACACATTCACCCCAGTCCAAAGATCTGGGCCCAAATCCATCGTTTTTTTGCACCACACACCACCCTGGATTAGACAATGGCGATATGCAAATCAGCGCTGACCCTGTGCCCCATGGGAACAGTCCAGTCCGAACTACAAAAGCCATGTCCTTCCCAGAACGGAATCAAGCATCCGAGGACCGGCCCGGTTTCGAGGTAACACCTCTCGTCAGCCCGGCTAGCTTGACTCCAGTGGTGTGTAGTGCCTGGGACTCACGTCTGAGCATCCCCAGTACACTTAGAGCGGTAATTGCAAAAACAACAATGATGGACAGAATGTGGATCAATGTCACACATTCACCCCAGTCCAAAGATCTGGGCCCAAATCCATCGTTTTTTTGCACCACACACCACCCTGGGTTAGACAATGGCGATATGCAAATCAGCGCTGACCCTGTGCCCCATGGGAACAGTCCAGTCCGAACTACAAAAGCCATGTCCTTCCCAGAACGGAATCAAGCATCCGAGGACCGGCCCGGTTTCGAGGTAACACCTCTCGTCAGCCCGGCTAGCTTGACTCCAGTGGTGTGTAGTGCCTGGGACTCACGTCTGAGCATCCCCAGTACACTTAGAGCGGTAATTGCAAAAACAACAATGATGGACAGAATGTGGATCAATGTTTAGTTTAGTTTAGGGCATTTGTAAAGCGCCTGGTGACGCCAGAAGGCGTGTCCCCGCGCTATGATAAGTGAGCAGTTTGCCATCCCCCCCTCCCTCAGGAGTTATCTACTAAAAAGGTGAGTTTTCAGTTTTTTTCTGAACTGGACCTCTGATGGTTCAAGACGCAGGTCTGGAGGCAGGACGTTCCAGCATTTGGGAGCAAGATATCTAAAAGATCTCCCCCCCATCCGTGCCTTCCTAACTCTGGGAACCACCAGTAGTCCCATCTGAGAGGACCGTAGATTGCGGGTAGGCTCATAGTGAGACACCAGACTCTGGAGCGGCACAGGGGCTTTGCCGCTCAGAATGCGGTGGCACGTTGAGAGGGCCTTAAACTCAACTCTCTTCTCCATCGGGAGCCAATGGAGGGCTTGGAGAGCAGGTTTAGAAGGTGACCTCCTCGGGAGTCTAAGCACGAGCCGTGCTGCGGCATTTTGAAGCACCTGGAGGCGGCCCATGACCCTGCCTGAAGCCCCCAGATAGAGCAGATTCCCATAGTCTAAGCGCGAGGTGACCAGGGCGTGCACCAGCGTCCTATGAGCCGAGATGGGAAGCAGATCTAAAACCTTCCTCAAAGCTCTCAGGACACCGAAACACACCCCCGTCACCCGGCCGACCTGCGGGCCAAAGGCAAGGTCCTTGTCAAGCCATATGCCAAGATTCCTGGCCTCCAGACTGGGAGTGGGGACCTCGCCCAAGCAGGGTGGCCACCACGCAGGCGACCACGCAGAAGGCCCGCCCCCCCACCACGAGCACCTCGGTCTTGCTACCGTTTAACTTTAAACAGTTTGCGGACACACCCCAGTCACCCCAGTCCAAAGATCTGGGCCCAAATCCATCGTTTTTTTGCACCACACACCACCCTGGGTTAGACAATGGCGATATGCAAATCAGCGCTGACCCTGTGCCCCATGGGAACAGTCCAGTCCGAACTACAAAAGCCATGTCCTTCCCAGAACGGAATCAAGCATCCGAGGACCGGCCCGGTTTCGAGGTAACACCTCTCGTCAGCCCGGCTAGCTTGACTCCAGTGGTGTGTAGTGCCTGGGACTCACGTCTGAGCATCCCCAGTACACTTAGAGTGGTAATTGCAAAAACAACAATGATGGACAGAATGTGGATCAATGTCACACATTCACCCCAGTCCAAAGATCTGGGCCCAAATCCATCGTTTTTTTGCACCACACACCACCCTGGGTTAGACAATGGCGATATGCAAATCAGCGCTGACCCTGTGCCCCATGGGAACAGTCCAGTCCGAACTACAAAAGCCATGTCCTTCCCAGAACGGAATAAAGCATCCGAGGACCGGCCCGGTTTCGAGGTAACACCTCTCGTCAGCCCGGCTAGCTTGACTCCAGTGGTGTGTAGTGCCTGGGACTCACGTCTGAGCATCCCCAGTACACTTAGAGCGGTAATTGCAAAAACAACAATGATGGACAGAATGTGGATCAATGTCACACATTCACCCCAGTCCAAAGATCTGGGCCCAAATCCATCGTTTTTTTGCACCACACACCACCCTGGGTTAGACAATGGCGATATGCAAATCAGCGCTGACCCTGTGCCCCATGGGAACAGTCCAGTCCGAACTACAAAAGCCATGTCCTTCCCAGAACGGAATCAAGCATCCGAGGACCGGCCCGGTTTCGAGGTAACACCTCTCGTCAGCCCGGCTAGCTTGACTCCAGTGGTGTGTAGTGCCTGGGACTCACGTCTGAGCATCCCCAGTACACTTAGAGCGGTAATTGCAAAAACAACAATGATGGACAGAATGTGGATCAATGTCACACATTCACCCCAGTCCAAAGATCTGGGCCCAAATCCATTGTTTTTTTGCACCACACACCACCCTGGGTTAGACAATGGCGATATGCAAATCAGCGCTGACCCTGTGCCCCATGGGAACAGTCCAGTCCGAACTACAAAAGCCATGTCCTTCCCAGAACGGAATCAAGCATCCGAGGACCGGCCCGGTTTCGAGGTAACACCTCTCGTCAGCCCGGCTAGCTTGACTCCAGTGGTGTGTAGTGCCTGGGACTCACGTCTGAGCATCCCCAGTACACTTAGAGCGGTAATTGCAAAAACAACAATGATGGACAGAATGTGGATCAATGTCACACATTCACCCCAGTCCAAAGATCTGGGCCCAAATCCATCGTTTTTTTGCACCACACACCACCCTGGGTTAGACAATGGCGATATGCAAATCAGCGCTGACCCTGTGCCCCATGGGAACAGTCCAGTCCGAACTACAAAAGCCATGTCCTTCCCAGAACGGAATCAAGCATCCGAGGACCGGCCCGGTTTCGAGGTAACACCTCTCGTCAGCCCGGCTAGCTTGACTCCAGTGGTGTGTAGTGCCTGGGACTCACGTCTGAGCATCCCCAGTACACTTAGAGCGGTAATTGCAAAAACAACAATGATGGACAGAATGTGGATCAATGTCACACATTCACCCCAGTCCAAAGATCTGGGCCCAAATCCATCGTTTTTTTGCACCACACACCACCCTGGGTTAGACAATGGCGATATGCAAATCAGCGCTGACCCTGTGCCCCATGGGAACAGTCCAGTCCGAACTACAAAAGCCATGTCCTTCCCAGAACGAAATCAAGCATCCGAGGACCGGCCTGGTTTCGAGGTAACACCTCTTGTCAGCCCGGCTAGCTTGACTCCAGTGGTGTGTAGTGCCTGGGACTCACGTCTGAGCATCCCCAGTACACTTAGAGCGGTAATTGCAAAAACAACAATGATGGACAGAATGTGGATCAATGTCACACATTCACCCCAGTCCAAAGATCTGGGCCCAAATCCATCGTTTTTTTGCACCACACACCACCCTGGGTTAGACAATGGCGATATGCAAATCAGCGCTGACCCTGTGCCCCATGGGAACAGTCCAGTCCGAACTACAAAAGCCATGTCCTTCCCAGAACGGAATCAAGCATCCGAGGACCGGCCCGGTTTCGAGGTAACACCTCTCGTCAGCCCGGCTAGCTTGACTCCAGTGGTGTGTAGTGCCTGGGACTCACGTCTGAGCATCCCCAGTACACTTAGAGCGGTAATTGCAAAAACAACAATGATGGACAGAATGTGGATCAATGTCACACATTCACCCCAGTCCAAAGATCTGGGCCCAAATCCATCGTTTTTTTGCACCACACACCACCCTGGGTTAGACAATGGCGATATGCAAATCAGCGCTGACCCTGTGCCCCATGGGAACAGTCCAGTCCGAACTACAAAAGCCATGTCCTTCCCAGAACGGAATCAAGCATCCGAGGACCGGCCCGGTTTCGAGGTAACACCTCTCGTCAGCCCGGCTAGCTTGACTCCAGTGGTGTGTAGTGCCTGGGACTCACGTCTGAGCATCCCCAGTACACTTAGAGCGGTAATTGCAAAAACAACTGATGAAGGCTGATAGCCAGAAACCGGTCCTTGGATGCTTGATTCCGGTCTGGGAAAGACATGGCTTGGTAGTTCGGACTGGACTGTTCCCATGAGGCACAGGGTCAGAGCTGATTTGCATATAGCCAGTGTCTAACCCAGGGTGGGGTGGAGTGCAAAAAAAGATGGATTTAGGCCCAGATCCTTGTACTGGGGTGAATGTATGGCATTGTTCTACATTCTGTCCATCAACTGTGTTTTTTGCAATTTTCACCCCGAGTGGGCTGGGTATGCTCAGACGTGAGTCCCAGGCTCTCCACACCACTGGAGTCAAGCTATCCAGGCTGATGAAGACTGATAGCCAGAAACCGGTCCTTGGATGCTTGATTCCGGTCTGGGAAAGACATGGCTTGGTAGTTCGGACTGGACTGTTCCCATGAGGCACAGGGTCAGAGCTGATTTGCATATAGCCAGTGTCTAACCCAGGGTGGTGTGGAGTGCAAAAAAACGATGGATTTAGGCCCAGATCCTTGTACTGGGGTGAATGTATGGCATTGTTCTACATTCTGTCCATCAACTGTGTTTTTTGCAATTTTCACCCCGAGTGGGCTGGGTATGCTCAGACGTGAGTCCCAGGCTCTCCACACCACTGGAGTCAAGCTACCCAGGCTGATGAAGGCTGATAGCCAGAAACCGGTCCTTGGATGCTTGATTCCGGTCTGGGAAAGACATGGCTTGGTAGTTCGGACTGGACTGTTCCCATGAGGCACAGGGTCAGAGCTGATTTGCATATAGCCAGTGTCTAACCCAGGGTGGTGTGGAGTGCAAAAAAACGATGGATTTAGGCCCAGATCCTTGTACTGGGGTGAATGTATAGCATTGTTCTACATTCTGTCCATCAACTGTGTTTTTTGCAATTTTCACCCGAGTGGGCTGGGTATGCTCAGACGTGAGTCCCAGGCTCTCCACACCACTGGAGTCAAGCTATCCAGGCTGATGAAGGCTGATAGCCAGAAACCGGTCCTTGGATGCTTGATTCCGGTCTGGGAAAGACATGGCTTGGTAGTTCGGACTGGACTGTTCCCATGAGGCACAGGGTCAGAGCTGATTTGCATATAGCCAGTGTCTAACCCAGGGTGGTGTGGAGTGCAAAGAAACGATGGATTTAGGCCCAGATCCTTGTACTGGGGTGAATGTATGGCATTGTTCTACATTCTGTCCATCAACTGTGTTTTTTGCAATTTTCACCCCGAGTGGGCTGGGTATGCTCAGACGTGAGTCCCAGGCTCTCCACACCACTGGAGTCAAGCTATCCAGGCTGATGAAGGCTGATAGCCAGAAACCGGTCCTTGGATGCTTGATTCCGGTCTGGGAAAGACATGGCTTGGTAGTTCGGACTGGACTGTTCCCATGAGGCACAGGGTCAGAGCTGATTTGCATATAGCCAGTGTCTAACCCAGGGTGGTGTGGAGTGCAAAAAAACGATGGATTTAGGCCCAGATCCTTGTACTGGGGTGAATGTATGGCATTGTTCTACATTCTGTCCATCAACTGTGTTTTTTGCAATTTTCATCCCGAGTGGGCTGGGTATGCTCAGACGTGAGTCCCAGGCTCTCCACACCACTGGAGTCAAGCTATCCAGGCTGATGAAGGCTGATAGCCAGAAACCGGTCCTTGGATGCTTGATTCCGGTCTGGGAAAGACATGGCTTGGTAGTTCGGACTGGACTGTTCCCATGAGGCACAGGGTCAGAGCTGATTTGCATATAGCCAGTGTCTAACCCAGGGTGGTGTGGAGTGCAAAAAAAACGATGGATTTAGGCCCAGATCCTTGTACTGGGGTGAATGTATGGCATTGTTCTACATTCTGTCCATCAACTGTGTTTTTTGCAATTTTCACCCCGAGTGGGCTGGGTATGCTCAGACGTGAGTCCCAGGCTCTCCACACCACTGGAGTCAAGCTATCCAGGCTGATGAAGGCTGATAGCCAGAAACCGGTCCTTGGATGCTTGATTCCGGTCTGGGAAAGACATGGCTTGGTAGTTCGGACTGGACTGTTCCCATGAGGCACAGGGTCAGAGCTGATTTGCATATAGCCAGTGTCTAACCCAGGGTGGTGTGGAGTGCAAAAAAACGATGGATTTAGGCCCAGATCCTTGTACTGGGGTGAATGTATGGCATTGTTCTACATTCTGTCCATCAACTGTGTTTTTTGCAATTTTCACCCCGAGTGGGCTGGGTATGCTCAGACGTGAGTCCCAGGCTCTCCACACCACTGGAGTCAAGCTATCCAGGCTGATGAAGGCTGATAGCCAGAAACCGGTCCTTGGATGCTTGATTCCGGTCTGGGAAAGACATGGCTTGGTAGTTCGGACTGGACTGTTCCCATGAGGCACAGGGTCAGAGCTGATTTGCATATAGCCAGTGTCTAACCCAGGGTGGTGTGGAGTGCAAAAAAACGATGGATTTAGGCCCAGATCCTTGTACTGGGGTGAATGTATGGCATTGTTCTACATTCTGTCCATCAACTGTGTTTTTTGCAATTTTCACCCCGAGTGGGCTGGGTATGCTCAGACGTGAGTCCCAGGCTCTCCACACCACTGGAGTCAAGCTATCCAGGCTGATGAAGGCTGATAGCCAGAAACCGGTCCTTGGATGCTTGATTCCGGTCTGGGAAAGACATGGCTTGGTAGTTCGGACTGGACTGTTCCCATGAGGCACAGGGTCAGAGCTGATTTGCATATAGCCAGTGTCTAACCCAGGGTGGTGTGGAGTGCAAAAAAACGATGGATTTAGGCCCAGATCCTTGTACTGGGGTGAATGTATGGCATTGTTCTACATTCTGTCCATCAACTGTGTTTTTTGCAATTTTCACCCCGAGTGGGCTGGGTATGCTCAGACGTGAGTCCCAGGCTCTCCACACCACTGGAGTCAAGCTATCCAGGCTGATGAAGGCTGATAGCCAGAAACCGGTCCTTGGATGCTTGATTCCGGTCTGGGAAAGACATGGCTTGGTAGTTCGGACTGGACTGTTCCCATGAGGCACAGGGTCAGAGCTGATTTGCATATAGCCAGTGTCTAACCCAGGGTGGTGTGGAGTGCAAAAAAACGATGGATTTAGGCCCAGATCCTTGTACTGGGGTGAATGTATGGCATTGTTCTACATTCTGTCCATCAACTGTGTTTTTTGCAATTTTCACCCCGAGTGGGCTGGGTATGCTCAGACGTGAGTCCCAGGCTCTCCACACCACTGGAGTCAAGCTATCCAGGCTGATGAAGGCTGATAGCCAGAAACCGGTCCTTGGATGCTTGATTCCGGTCTGGGAAAGACATGGCTTGGTAGTTCGGACTGGACTGTTCCCATGAGGCACAGGGTCAGAGCTGATTTGCATATAGCCAGTGTCTAACCCAGGGTGGTGTGGAGTGCAAAAAAACGATGGATTTAGGCCCAGATCCTTGTACTGGGGTGAATGTATGGCATTGTTCTACATTCTGTCCATCAACTGTGTTTTTTGCAATTTTCACCCCGAGTGGGCTGGGTATGCTCAGACGTGAGTCCCAGGCTCTCCACACCACTGGAGTCAAGCTATCCAGGCTGATGAAGGCTGATAGCCAGAAACCGGTCCTTGGATGCTTGATTCCGGTCTGGGAAAGACATGGCTTGGTAGTTCGGACTGGACTGTTCCCATGAGGCACAGGGTCAGAGCTGATTTGCATATAGCCAGTGTCTAACCCAGGGTGGTGTGGAGTGCAAAAAAACGATGGATTTAGGCCCAGATCCTTGTACTGGGGTGAATGTATGGCATTGTTCTACATTCTGTCCATCAACTGTGTTTTTTGCAATTTTCACCCCGAGTGGGCTGGGTATGCTCAGACGTGAGTCCCAGGCTCTCCACACCACTGGAGTCAAGCTATCCAGGCTGATGAAGGCTGATAGCCAGAAACCGGTCCTTGGATGCTTGATTCCGGTCTGGGAAAGACATGGCTTGGTAGTTCGGACTGGACTGTTCCCATGAGGCACAGGGTCAGAGCTGATTTGCATATAGCCAGTGTCTAACCTAGGGTGGTGTGGAGTGCAAAAAAACGATGGATTTAGGCCCAGATCCTTGTACTGGGGTGAATGTATGGCATTGTTCTACATTCTGTCCATCAACTGTGTTTTTTGCAATTTTCACCCCGAGTGGGCTGGGTATGCTCAGACGTGAGTCCCAGGCTCCCCACACCACTGGAGTCAAGCTATCCAGGCTGATGAAGGCTGATAGCCAGAAACCGGTCCTTGGATGCTTGATTCCGGTCTGGGAAAGACATGGCTTGGTAGTTCGGACTGGACTGTTCCCATGAGGCACAGGGTCAGAGCTGATTTGCATATAGCCAGTGTCTAACCCAGGGTGGTGTGGAGTGCAAAAAAACGATGGATTTAGGCCCAGATCCTTGTACTGGGGTGAATGTATGGCATTGTTCTACATTCTGTCCATCAACTGTGTTTTTTGCAATTTTCACCCCGAGTGGGCTGGGTATGCTCAGACGTGAGTCCCAGGCTCTCCACACCACTGGAGTCAAGCTATCCAGGCTGATGAAGGCTGATAGCCAGAAACCGGTCCTTTGATGCTTGATTCCGATCTGGGAAAGACATGGCTTGGTAGTTCGGACTGGACTGTTCCCATGAGGCACAGGGTCAGAGCTGATTTGCATATAGCCAGTGTCTAACCCAGGGTGGTGTGGAGTGCAAATAAACGATGGATTTAGGCCCAGATCCTTGTACTGGGGTGAATGTATGGCATTGTTCTACATTCTGTCCATCAACTGTGTTTTTTGCAATCTAGCACATGTGCAGCATTTGTATACATATGTGATGGAATGGTCTCAATCTTCTTTTCTGTATTCAGAGCCATTTCATGTGTAATTTTCGCAATTCATTCAGCTGATATATATATATGCATTTAACTGAATGATAACACTGCTTGAAAAGCGTACAGTACCAATACTCATTTTCGTGTATTTGCCATATACCATTTCAAATGCAATTTATGTATTTTGGGGTGGGTTGGAAAACACACATGCATCGTTATGTTTAATATTGCTTAGTTTTTTAGTAATGATGGACATTAATTCGTGGAGTGGGTGTTGTGTTTCTATCTAGGACCCTAATTCGATATTCCCGATTTATGCTCTTATGTGGCTATAATAAATAATATCCTTATAAAGGCATAAGAATCATATCCATATTTAGTAATAGCCCATGCAGTCCAAATACGGCAAGGCTACTCCCCTAGACTCCTAGAAAGTACAATGCGTTCTTTAAACAAACCAAGCCTCCAGCAGCCCGGGAAATCCCCATGCTCTTGTTTTGATTTGCAGAAGAACTCCTAGAGTCAGAAAGAACTGTTAGTTCTTGGTGACGTCTTATGTCCAACCTTACGTCAAACCCGGCACCTTTCAGGTATAAATATACCAACGTTGCCTTAAGCAAACACACTGTGGTTTGGAGCAGAGCGGCTATCTACTTGCCCGAAAGTCCAGCTGATGTGAGAGCCGAAGAAAGCCACCCCTCCCCTTTGACGCACTGAGGAAGACGCTGTCTTTTTCTCCAGCCGAGAAAATCCAGCTCCGGTGTTACCAGTCACCCTTGCGGGTTGCTGGGATATCGAGTCCTGAGAGAGAGATACAAGACCTCCATCATTCTAAGAACCAAGGTACGGAGCTGACTAAACCCTTAAGAGAATTCTTGATCCAGATCCTTGGCAAAAACCCAACTTAACTTAAACTGCAACTTACTTACTCCTTCCCACGTATTAGGCTTAGGTCAGGTACACCGGGGTAGGCGTAGATTAGAAGCACCAGTTGAGTACGATAGTCAATGTTTTTATGTATGTATATATTTTATCCATTTTAAAGTATCATATGGCTAAGAAACCATATCAATGCTTTTACAGTATTATTTTATAATACTCCTTTTACTGTACGTACTTTACTTGATAAGTATTGCAATTGTGGCAATTCATTTCTCTTGCATGAGAAAGAAGACTGCTCAATAAATAACACCTTTTATTGAAAACGCCCGTCTCTCTATTTCTCTGCACTCTGGTGAAACTAAGTATGCACGATTGACTGAGCGAAATAATTGTCTATTGTTTTCACAGGACTCTAGATATACACTCTTTATTCTGAGGGAGCAAAGTTGTCATGTTATATGGTTGTCAGAAGCTAATCCCTTCTTGTCTATCCAGGGAAGTTAAACTCCTCCTTGTTTACTCGAGAAAGTTTCTAGTGACATCTGAGCTAGCTGGCAAAACTAATTAAGTTTAATATAGTCAGTAGAGACCTAGTCGACCTCAGTCCTACGTCTACACTGCTGTTTATATTATTCCAATGCGCAGAGCCTATTGGGAATATAGGAACTACACTACAGTATAGTTAGACTCAGACTTCACTCATACACAACCAGTTAAATCCAGCAGTTATAGTTACCTGTGCTAACTATAACTTACGCCCCCGCAATGTACTGCTAATGACCTCAGACATCATTCATGACATGGTCAGTTACATCACTCATGACATCTCAAATGAGCTGTGAATGGAATGGAACTCTAATCGCTAGAACTTTATTTACAGATAGTGTGTGTATATTAACACCCCTTTTTTTCTTTTCTTTCGTGTAAGAACCATTATAATACGGAACGTGCCCAGATTAATATGGCCGATAGCCTTCCATTTTAAAGTAATGTGTAGTCCATTGTTTATGTTGATGTTTGCAATCCTAACTATGTTTATAATGAATACATCACGTTGACGAACATACAGGTATGCGGTCACAAGGCAAGATATGCTGAAATGACATTGTGTGCATATTAACACTTGTTTTCTTTTCTTTATTGTATCAATTCCTGAATTTTCACATTGTGACCAGGCCAATATGGCCGCCAGCTTTTTGGATTAAAGTAATATGTAGTCCTTTGTTAATGTTGGCAACTGGAGGCATTTGTACATTTAAATAAGGATGCTCCAATGACGTCTTGTATCATTATCAAGGTTCGTCGAGCCGAAACGCGTGGATCACGTCCTTTGCCGATTAAATACTTCCAAACAACAACCTGAGGACTGATTCCTTCCTTGTAAGAGTGAGAGGAGATTAAATACATATATATAAAGTTCACTGAAAAAAAACACAAGTTTCTGGGACATTATAGTACGAAATTAGCATTTAAAAAAACCTCAGAAATTCACTGAAAAAAACACAGGTTTCATGGACGTCATAGTTAGTTGGACATTTCACTCGTACAAACAAGAGAAATTTGGCCGTTATAGTTAGTTGTGCTAACTATAACTCACGCCCCTGCAATGCACTGCTGATGACGTCACGTATTACATCACTCATGACATGGTCAGTACAATATTTTGCACACTATGCATGCAGACCTTCAACCAGCTACATACTATTGATACGCTCTTCTAAATATCCAGTTAGGACCTAGGCAGTGTAGGAATCCTCCTGTCTGTCCCATGCATTTCTCCAGCACTATCTACTTACCCTATTACTCCACCAATACCAAAGCACTTTTAAATTTACTATACACTCTGTTTGTAATACTGTAATTATTCTGGTTACTAGTCATGAACTTATGGAACGGCCTAGCTACTAACACAAGTACAGCTATAATATTTTGTGCACTATTTAAGCAGACCTCTATCTAAATACATACTATTGATACCCTCTTCTAAATACCCAGTTAGTACTCATGCAGTGTAGGAATCGTCCAGTCTGTCCCATGCACTACTTTAATCACTTATCTACCACTATATACTTATCCTCTACTCCACCAATACGTAAGCACTTATAAATTAAGTGTTCACTCTGTTTGCAGCACTGTCATCATTCCAGTTACTAGTGGTATTCTTATAAAATAACCTAGGCACCAGCACAAGTCCACATAAAATATTATGTGCATAATCCTTACAAATCTCTAAGCAGACACAGACATCCTTGCACCATGGTGCAAGGGTGCCTGTGTCACCGCATGGCTGCAGTTTGTGCAGCTGTGAAGAGGGAAGCACAGAGTTGCAACATATTCATGTACATATGTCACATCCCTGTGCGTCGGAAGTGCCACAGTGCAGTGCAGCTAAAGAGCTTGCAGTGTCACTCTACAGTACTTCCTCATAAATCTTCACCTATAAATTCACCATACACTACTAATGCATTCTTTCAGTCAATCATGCTGTATACATATATTCAACGAAACTTTCACACATTACCTTGTAATTATAGTTCGTTCTTTAACCAGATAAGGTAGTTCTGATAAGAACTTTTTTTGTCTTCTTTTTTCTTTTGTATTTTTTGTTATTTTTTTAAACAAGTTTGTATTTTTTTGGTGTTTTTTCAAAAAATGAACAAAAAAAAGAATGAATAAAACAGGAAACTTTTGAAATTACTTGTCATTCCAAAATAGAAACAAAAAAAAAACAATTAACAATGATGGTTGCGTTGCGCAGCACAAACTGCATCCACCGACTGCTCACCGAAGCATATGTTTCTTACACTTCACGCAGTGTTGCTCGAGAATTCTGGCCTAATGTCCATTGCAGATGTTCCTGAGGACACTCCAGACGTACTTGCCACAGCAGGTGAGGGGTTCAAAGCAGCTCGCCTAATTTCCTCCTGAGCAAGATTGAGAGGATGTGTGGTCCGGAGATGCTTGTACATAGAAGCAGTGCTACAAGAGTATTTTTTTCACTGCCTCTTGACAGGACTCAGTCACAAATTTTGCACGTCACCTTTCTCGCATTTACTTTCTTCTCTCCAGGTGGAAAAGTGAAGAATTTCCACATGACAGATTGCGGCCTCTGTAGACGTGGTGCCTCCTGCAGGAATTCTTCTTCAGAAGATACTTCCTCCTGCTGCTACTGCTGTCCAGATGCCATTTTGTTTGATATTTTTTGAAAAACATCCAAAAAACCAAGCAAAAAGGGTTCTTGTAGGAAAAGAGATGTCTCTCTAAAGATGCTCTAACAAGAATGATTAAAATGGGTAGGGTCCTTCAATAGTTACAGTGGGAAATGTTATGAACCAATGAAATTTTGTTTTTTTTAGGTTACATGGGACCCGCGCACTCTGCGCTCAAGAAGCACGCACCCGACACGACTTTGCAAAAATATATTTTAAGATTTTTAAATAATATACGTTTATTATAAGTACAAATATATTATTTTTAGGTATATCTTAGATAATCTCTTGCCCTAATACATGGGTACTCATAGTATGGCCCGCGGGCCGCCGCACCCGGCAAGCCTTCCTTGGCGGCCCGCGGACCTTGCAAACATCATACCTGTGTTTAAAAAAAAAAAAAAAATTAATAGTGTTAGCAAACACTGCCGGTTGCAGCAGCGCGACTGAGAGACTCTGCTCTGTGGGGGCCAAGGAATTCCAGTGATTGTCAGAGCGGAGATGCAGGGGCGCTAAGAGGTGTAATACAACAAAGCTTTATGAACATGTAAATGGTCTTTTAAAGACCTGTGAAGTACTCTGGTGCAGCTGTGTGTGTGCGCTGGGGAAGCTGTCTCAGCACGGGCTGAGGGCTGACACACACACAGACACACACACACACACAGGGTGAGATGACAGAGGGAGGGAGACAGAGGGAGAGGGAGGGAGGGCGGGAGACAGGGGTTAAAGGGAAGGAGACAGAGAGAGGCAGTCAGGGGGAGACAGAGGGAGGGAGCCAGAGGGTGACAGAGGGAGAGGAAGGGAGACAGAGAGAGGAAGGCAGAGAGGGAGGGAGACAGAGGGAGGGAGAGGGAGACAGAGGGAGGGAGACAGGGGGATGGAGAGGGACAGGGAGCGAGACAGGGAGGGAGACATGGGGAAGGAGACAGGGAGAGAGAGGGAGGGAGACAGGGGGAAGGAGACATAGGGAGGGAGAGAGGGTGGGAGACAGGGAGGGAGACAGAGAGAGTGGGAGACAGAGAGGGAGGGAGATAGAGAGGGAGGGAGACAGAGAGGGAGACAGAGGGAGGGAGATAGAGGGAGGGAGACAGAGGGGTACAGAGACAGAGGGAGACGGAGACAGAGGGAGGAGGGCGACAAAGGGAGACCGACAGAGGGAGGAGGGCGACAGAGGGAGACAGACAGAGGGAGGAGGGCGACAGTGGGAGGAGGGCGACAGTGGGAGGAGGGCAACAGATGGAGAGAGACAGAGGGAGAGAGACAAAGGGAGGAGACAGAGAGAGGGAGACAGAGGGAGGGAGACAGAGGGAGCGAGACAGAGGGAGCGAGACAGAGGGAGGGAGGCAGAGGGACGGAGGCAGAGGGACGGAGACAGAGGGACGGAGACAGAGGGACAGAGAAAGAGGGAGACAGAGAGAGAGGGAGACAGAGAGAGAGGGAGACAGAGAGAGAGAGGGAGATAGAGAGAGTGAGGGAGACTGAGAGAGAGAGGGAGACTGAGGGAGGGTGACAGAGGGGGACAGACGGAGGGAGACAGACAGAGGGGGACAGACAGAGGGAGGAGGGCGACAGTGGGAGGAGGGCGACAGTGGGAGGAGGGCAACAGATGGAGAGAGACAGAGGGAGAGAGACAAAGGGAGGAGACAGAGAGAGGGAGACAGAGGGAGGGAGGCAGAGGGAGGGAGACAGAGGGAGCGAGACAGAGGGAGGGAGGCAGAGGGACGGAGACAGAGGGACGGAGACAGAGGGACAGAGAAAGAGGGAGACAGAGAGAGAGGGAGACAGAGAGAGAGGGAGACAGAGAGAGAGAGGGAGATAGAGAGAGTGAGGGAGACTGAGAGAGAGAGGGAGACTGAGGGAGGGGGACAGAGGGGGACAGAGGGAGGGAGACAGATGGAGAGAGAGGGAGGGAGGGAGAGGGAGACAGAGGGAGGGAAAGAGAGGGAGGGAGAGAAAGAGAGAGATATGTGTGTGTATCTCGGGTCTGGTGGCTCAGTGGACAAAGGCACCTGCTGCATTTGCTTTAGCTCCGCCCCCTCACCCTTAGACCCGAGACAAAGTTTGTGAGTACCCATGCCCTAATATGTATATTAAAGACAAATACATATAATTTTAGAAAATAAAAAAAGTTTGCGGGAGTCGCGCACCGCACAAGCATGCGTACCGTAATGCGCATGTTTCGCGAATGCACGGGAGCAGGAGTCGCAGACCGGTCACATACCAACGGCGCACATCACGTAATATTATATGTATATGATGTAACTGAAAAACACGCAGCCGTCGCACACGTTCATGACTTTTCTAAAATGGCGGCTAGAATCCGCGCGCCCACCGTGATGTGTACGCTTTGGGTGCATGACTATGAAAAAAATATGGAAAATAATATAAATGTATTAAAATAAAAATTAAAAAAAATTAAACAATATTTCAGCTTGAATTTTTCACATTTTTTTGTGTGCAATTTTCAGAAAAATACATAATGTTATTCAATTAATAAAATATTTATAATTTAACACTTAAAAAACTGTAGAAAATCAGTACGAAAAAATAGGTATAACTACTATTACACTTAAAAATTAGCATTTAAAAAACCTTTGAAATTCACTGAAAAAGCCATAGGTTTCAGAGATGTTATAATTAGAAATTAACATTTAAAAAAGCTTTGAAATTCACTGAAAAAACCATAGGTTTCAGAGACGTTATAGTTAGAAATGAGCATTTAAAAAACCATAGAAATTCACAGAAAAACACCATAGGTTTCAGGGGTGTTATAGTTAGCTGGACATTTCACTTGAACAAAACCATAGAAATTCCTCCGTTATAGTCAGTTCTGATAACTATAACTTGCGCGCCCGCAATGTACTGCTGATGATGTCATATATTACATCATTCATGACATGATCAGTGACATCACTGATGACATCTCAAATGACATCACTGATGACATCATCCAAGTGACAATCTGATACACCTCATCATACACTAGTATAACCTTTCATCACTCATCGTAAAATACAGAGTACCATATTTGAAACCATTGACACACCAATACCAGTTACTACATAGCCACTCACTGATTCCAAAGTCTACACACATAACTACCCATTCAACAGAATCACTTATACATGCAGTCACTAATTAATAGAACACTATCAAATGCACTTATACACATATATAGACATTGACACATCAGCAGTCATCTTAGTCGGTTATGCAGTCACCCTTCTCACTCATGAAAAAAATTAATCACACTTACATTTACTCACTTACACAATTATACACACACAACACCTCATTTATTCAAACACATAGTAACTCATAGTTAATATGTTAATAAATCACCATTACAATTATACACTCATTCATATAATTACTCTCACAATCACTGACTCTTACATATACTTATTTATATACACCAACTCTTACAATGCCTTTTATTTTTTTACTTTGTTGAAGATGTACAAACATATATTCGCTCACCAACACACAAATAAATACATTCAGTCACCCAAACAACTGTTTCCACATGTACTCTTAAACCTATACTCCTAGTCAATCAACCAGTCACACATCTATGCATAGTTACACACAACCCATCAAACCACACACAAAGTCAGTGTCCCATATACTATGGGCGTGTTATAAATGAGGTGAAAGCATGTTTAATGGGCAGTGAAATGCGTGAAATTGTTTTCTTCAGTCACTGGCGAGATCGGTGGGGCTCAGGTAGCTACATTGTAAATCTGCGAACCTCCATTTTTTTAAGCCAGTATGAATGAAGGAATTTGAAATTTGATTTTGGTTTTTGCTTACAGTATGTAGTTTAATCGTATGTAATTTGCACATGCACCCACAGTCAGGCAGGAACTTGCATATCTGGTTACACTCCCACAAAACCACTTATGTACCCACCACTCATATAGCCAGACAGTGACTGCAACACTCAGTCACAAAATCATAAAATCAGTCACACACCCATTTACTCACCTACATGTCCAAGTTTGAGAACTAGTTCACTCTTAGATCCTGGAAGGACAAGCATAGAATGGAATCTGCACCACAAGAAAAGCTTGAAGAGGACTACTCAGCACTCTTGAAAATGGTGAACCCTCGCTGTAGTTAACCTCAGAATTAGGGCCCCAAAGTGTAGGGGGTTTCAGAAGGAGGGAGAGTAGTCGAGAAATGAGAGGGAAAGTCTATAGAGGAGAGAGGGGATCCCCAGAGACATAATTCTCTATTGTATATGTTACAGGAAGTACAGTCTCCTCCCAAATCCAGTCCCCTGAGAATCACAAGGACAGACAGGCTGAGTGGGACCTGAGGCCACAGCTGGGTGCGGATGAGAGAAAATGTGAGGTTAGCAGAAACTTGGAGGCGAACAGGGTCTTGCTGGCTGGAGTGTTAAGGAGGTGTACTTGAAGGCCAAATAGCTGTTAGAGCCCAACTGAAAAGGTGTGAGCACCACTACTATTTCCAGTGCAGAAGAAAAGAGTTCATATATTCAGAGACTTGGTGCCTGATTTTGAGTAGGGGTTGGATATAGACAGGTAATCTGGCATAAGAAGTAGCTTTAGTGATACAGAGGATCTCTCAGGAGGATTGTAAAGGTGCCTTTGAAGTCATAAGTGGTGGTGAGATGGACAACATGCTGGATGTAGAGAAGGGGGAGAGCTTAAGATATCCCACTGTTAAAGAGCTCTTTGTCAGTAGGTATGAATTATCCCTAGAGGAGTGCAGGTTGAAATTCAGTGTTAGTCAGAAACTGTGCGACTACTACTTGGGAGGATTTTGTTGGGGTACTTTACAAATGTATGCTAAAAGTACGGTTGTTTTTAAAAAGGTGTTTCTAACAGTTTTATATGTTTTCTTTTTTTTGGAAAGAGGATAAGAGGAAGCCACTTGAGGAATCCTTTTTTAGATACTTATTGGAGTTCTTTTAGTTTGTTTATCTGATACAGTTTAATGGCATCCCCATAATCTCTTTTGAATGTAGTAGAAGAAATCTGCAATGCTTATATATTTCTTCAGAGCTGCTTCTGTCCAGTTTTTTAAACTATACACTTGTAGGCAACATTTCTTTCATCATGCAACTTCCGCGTTAGAGAAAAGGTACATCTTTATAATACATATTGTTTTTAAGATATAATGTAGGTTTCTTCTCCTTGTTTACATCCACTAGTTCCAGCCCGAGGTTCTTGTTTTTCGTTGGCACACCTTTCGCTAGAATAACAAGTGGTTCTTCTAAATCTGTCTCTACACCCACAGTTTTAATATAGTTTTTAACATCTAAAGGAAAATACATAATTGTACCTTTAAACTCTTTCAGAAGCTCAGTGGATACCTTTAATGGTAGTGATCCTAGGGATATACTGCCCAACTCAGGGTTAGAAACCAAGCTAGTGTTCCTAATTTTCACAGCATGCACTTAAGCTCAACATGACTACGATACCAGTACTCATTTGTCCCAATACCTGCATAGGTAAAGTAAATAGAGAGCAGCACTGCAAGTACAAGAGTGTGGTCCTACTGTATAAATGTAATCCTTGCAAATAATACAAATACTACTACACTACCATTTATACACAGGCGCATGCCCGCACTTCCCTTATACCCCTTCACCTATTTCTTCTTCTACATTTCTAGGAATCATTTCTTCTTTTCTGATGGTGCTACTTTTTTTTAAAAGTTCAAGTTTCAGTGTATTTCTGTATTTGCACATAGTTAAATAAGTTATATTGTTTATTTGCTAATTGTTTGGTTTTAATTGTATTGCAATATGTAAAGAAATGTATACTTGTAAAGTTATACATATATTTATTAAGTTAATGTAAGGGTAACAAACACACCCATACAAGCTCTCATACATGTGCTCACATACCTACACCATCATTCCCACTGGTATAGTAGCAGGGAAAATGGAGCTACATAAGACATTCTTACAGCTGCAAACAAGTGGCATTTCGCATAGTGAGTAATCATCTCACTCAAATATTCACAGGCTGCTAGTATTCTGATGACCGCATCTGATGAACTTTCTTCCAAGGGTGGTCTTTTTGTGGAATATTATGCTGTACCTAGGCGTTCGACTACACGGACTGTTGCTGTTGGCCGCATTGAATGCCCCAAGGTAGAGTTTGGCGTGTCCTGACCGTTTTGAGGCAGGAGACATAATTGAATTACCCCAGTGGAATACTGTCTAAGACCAAACGACTGGACGTCATTTATGGGCGTTTGCAGTCCCTTTTAGAGACACGTATAGTCTTTAGTGGACGAAGTATCCACCCAGCCCCCTGTGGGATTGGATTTCCCTAAGATTTCCGCTGGTTTTTCTGTGCGTGAAAGTATAATTCTTGTTCATATTATCATCCCTCTTCTTCCTGACACCACTAGAAAAACGCTGGTGCAGGCCCTGGTGTGAAGCCATTTGGATTATTGCAACGGGCTGCTGGCATCAGCTAATGAGGGTATACTTAGCAGGCTTCAAGTGGTACAGAACACCGCGGCGAGATTGGTCCTGAATGCCCCTCCGAGATCTTCTTCAAAACCCTTATTGGCAAAATTACATTGGCTTTCCATCCGCCAAAGGGTGAAGTTTAAGATCTGTTGTATCGTCCATAAAGTGCTGCACGACTTAGGACCTTCATATTTGGCCGAAAAAGTCATCCCTTATAACCCCTCCCGTAGCCTTAGATCCTCCAACCAGCTTTTGCTTCAGGTACCCAATGTAAAGAAGTCTAGACAAGGCGGTAAAGCCTTGTCCTCTGTTGGTCCAGCACTTTGGAACATACTCCCCTTGGTGCTTAGGCAATGCAGTGACCACTTAACTTTCAGGAAAAAGCTGAAAACGTTCTTATTCCAGTGTTAGCAGTCCCCCATTAAACTGTCCTTTTGTCTTTACTCTATCTGACATGGCGTATAGCGCGGAGATAGTCCTTCAGGGGGTCAGATTCAAGCGCGGTACAAACCCATAAATAAATAAATAAAATAAATAAAATCCTAGTTCACATGTCCTGATGAAGCCTTAAAGACATCTGGCTGAAACGTGACCGCGACTGCGTCAACACCTTGTTCATAAGGAGTCCCCAGAAACTTATAACCTAGTCTAAGTTTCGTTTTTTGCTCCCTGATAAATATATTTTGTGTAGAGAAATGATAGCTCTGGCGCACATTTTTGGGACTTCTCCTTTGGAATGTATATCACTCGAAGTTAGGAGTGGATACTGTGATACGTTTTGTATATCTTCTTAGGGTACACTTATGTATAGATAGATTGTAGTACTTGTAATGTACAGTTTGTATATGTGATTTGTATATATTGTGTATGCTGTATTGTTATATAAATATTTTTTTCATATGTGTTTCTTTTGCGCCACTCCTGTTGACTCGTGTATATGTCTATGAAATTTTGAATATGAATGTACTTAAATATTTGTAATCAACAGGATAATTAATTATTTCTTGTTTGCGATTAAATATTTGATTGATCCCTCAGTACATTTTTCTTCTACTTTTTCATCTTTTGATGTCCCTTGCTCAGGTATGGGAGGGTGATTTGGGCAGAATCCCTATCATATTTTCTAGTACCTAGTTTCTTATGCATCAGTCAGTAGTACACCTTAAGTACTTCCAATTGGAACTTGCACCATGTAAATATTTCTTGGCAGTTCTGCTGGGTAACTGTATGCCACAAATTTTACACTTCACTTATTTAGCCGTTACCTTCTTTTCCCCAGAAGGTATAGTAAAGTGCTTCGAAACATCGCGTTTCTTTTGTGCAGCTGAAGAGATATACATGCATGTGTTTGAAGTGATTGTGTAGAACATTATATTTGTAAATAGCTAAATAAATTGTGTTATGCTTATTTGTAGTGAATGCCATCCACAGGGTTCCTTCATTGCAATGAGATAGTGTGAAGATTTATTTTTCTAAAATCTTAACGATTGTTTTTCCCCACAGTTCAAGGATGTCTGCTTAAAAAGTACATAATTTATGGTGTATGAGTAAAAAAGCTGAAAACAGTAAAAAAGGGAAAATGAAATGCTTATTCATATTAATACATATCTTTACAGTATGAAAAATGTCTAGTTGTGTCTTAGAATTCGGTCTCTATATATTTTTGGAATTGTATGATACTTTGGTAATTCTATTAATTGTAAAACTAATAAATATTTCATTTTTTTTTCTTTATATGCAGATCAATAGCGATTTATCTATTGGGATAATATACTTTACTGATTAGTTCTTGCACTGTTGTTCCATACCTTTAGATTTTGAGGATGCAGACCCAAAGTCAGATTGCTAGAGTTACTAACACACCTAGCCACACAGCAGTACTGCAATTCACACACCCAGCTACACACAGATAGAGGTGTTCACGCACACACACATGCTCATTCTGATACAGTCACTAACACACATCGATACAGTCACTGACACACCCAAGTACACACTGATACAGGCACTGACGCATTCAGCCAAACACTAATTCATCAAATCACACACCCAGGCACACACTGACATACCCGGGCCAATAACAATCCCAGGCACACACTGAAACACCCAGTGACTTACCAATGCAGACACTCACACACCCAGGCATGCAGCAATGCAGACACTGACATACCTAGCCAAACAGTAATGCATCTAATAACATACCCAGGCTCTTACTGATGCACACACAGACATACCCAGAGACTTACCAATGCAGACAGTGACACACCCAGGCATACAGCAATACTTACCAATGCATATACTGCCATACTCCCTCCTACCGATACTGTCACTGAGACATTAAAAACACAGTTAGCTCTATGTTTGAGTAGATGGTGGTTCAAACAAGAAAGTTTTATTTTTAGAAAAGTTTTTTTAACAGTGGTTACATTTAGTTTATTTTTTATTTTTACGAACAGTGAACAAGGTAGTAAAAAGGGTAAGGATCGGGAAATGCAAAGAAGCACCTGGCTTCACTCTTCAAAAAACAGTATGTATTCTTTGGATTAAAAAAAAACTAACAGCGATGCTTCTTGACTGTATCCAAGAATGCATTTATGGCAGACATTTTTACAGGGACAAGCATATGGAACTTTGTGCAATGAACAACCATGTCACTTAATTCCTCACAGGCAGCTAGTATTGTAAGGAGTGCTTCTGAAGACCGTGCTCCAGAGGCTCCTGTAGAGGTCAACTGCCCTGAAGCACCTGCTTTATCTCGCCTCTTCTGGTTATAGACCCTCTCATGAATAGTATTTAGGTGCTTTCACATAGAGCTTGTCCCATGTGAATACTTCTTTGCAGTACCTCTGGATAACTGCTTGTCACAAATTGTGCACCTTGTTGATACCTTCTTTTTTCCAGAAGGTATGGTAAAGTGCTTCCACACATCACTTTCTTTTCTGCGAGGTGGCGTGTCTTCTTCATCCTGGAGAGGTTGTGGATCCTCATATTGGACGGAAGATGTAGCTTCAGCCATTGTCTAAAGGTACTGCACTGCTGGTTCTCAATCCTCCTTCTAGAGACTTCACTGGACGAGCAACAGCATTTGAGTGTGGCTTTCAATGTGGAAAGGTGGGGTACTAATGTATCCAATAAAAAGGGAAGATGTGGGTGCTTTTTCAAGTGAATTTACAAATCTGGCCCGTTAATTTGCGAAACTGGTAAAATGGGCAAATTTTTAGAAAAACACATATAAGATGGTTTATATATAAGTGTAAATATGTACACACTGATGTTATTAACCTCTTCGCTGCTAGGCCTTTACCTTTGTGCTAAGCCTTTGTTTGGCTATCTGGGGTAGTTCGCGCTTAGGCCCCTGTAAACTTTAGACCACTTAAGGTGCCCATGTCAAATTTGCGTCCGTTTCTTCTAACACAATGGGGATTTTAAAGGTACCCCTGGTTTGTTGATTCCCCTGGAAGGGGCCCAGAAATTAGCCAAAATACAGCAATTTTCTTTTTTGTGTGGAAAAATTGGAAAAAAGGGCTGCAGATGAAAGCGTCTGGTTTTTCCCTGCAAATAGTATCAACAGAGGGTTTGTGGTGCTGAAATCACCATCTTCCTTACTTTTGTCTGAAAACCAATTTTTTTTAATACAGTTTTGGCATTTTACTGGGACATAGCCTATTTTTGCCATTTTAAGTGCTTTCAACCTCCTTCCAGTTAATGGTAAAAATGGGAATGAAAGCAATGATGGATCCTGGAAAGCTATACATTTCTGAGAAATAGACAAAATTCTGAATACAGCCAGGGGTTATTTGTGTAGATCCTGCAATAGGAAAAATTTTAAATGAGTTAAAAAAAGCCATTTGTGCCAACGTTTTCACCTGTAACTTCTTCTAAGTACGACAGATCTTTGTAAGCAATATACAGTTACGTCCGCCCGTCCCTTCTGGTTGTAGGAATATATAGGAGTAGTAGGTTCACCAAGGACCAGAGGAACCGAGAGCCAATAACTGAGCAGTGTCATGCACTGGTTTTTCATTCTGTACCTGGTATATAGCAATTCATTTGGGAAAATATGAATACGTTTTGGGCCCTTGCCTGTTGCTGGTACTTGACCCACTCACGAGACGGGGGTACCATTTTTATCGGGAGACCTAGGGGAACGCTGGTTGGTAGGAAATTTGTGAATCCACGCAGATTCTGGGTAACAGAACATGGTGAGAGCCAGACAAGTCACCCCATCCTGGATTCCCCTGGGTGTCTAGTTTTCAAAAATGTATACGTTTGCTAGGTTTCCCTAGGTGCCGGCAGAGCTAGGGTTCAAAATCTACAGCTAGTCACTTTGCAAAAAGTGGGTCAGTTTTCAATGTGAAAATGTGGTGTGTCCACGTAGCGTTTTGGGCCGTTTCTTGGGGCGGACACTAGGACTACCCACACAAGTGAGGTGCCATTTTTCGCGGAAGACTTTGGGGAATGCGGGGTGGGTGGGATTTTGTGCATCCACGCAGATTCCAGAACTTTCCACCACAGATGTGTGAGAAAAATGTGTTTTTTTTAGCAAAGTTTGAGGTTTGCAAGGGATTCTGGGTAGCAATCTGGTGAGAGCTAGACAAGTCACCCCATCCTGGATTACCCTGGGTGTCTAGTTTTAAAAAATGTATAAGTTTACTAGTTTTCCCTAGGTGCCGGGAGAGCAAGGGTTCAAAATCTACAGCTAGGCACTTTGCAAAAAAGGGTCAGTTTTCACTGGGAAAATGTGGTGTGTCCACGTTGCATTTTGGGCCGTTTCCTGTTGCGGACACTAGGCCTACCCAAAAAAGTGAGGTAACATTTTCCTCAGAAGACTTTGGGAAACGCAGGGTGGGTGGAATGTTGTGGATCCACGCAGATTCCAGAACTTTCCATCACAGAAATGTAAGGAAAATGTGTTTTATTTTTTTCAAACTTTGAGGTTTGTAGGGGATTCTGGGTAACAGAACCTGGTGAAAGCCAGACATGTCACCCCATCCTGGCTTCCCCTGGGTGTCTTGTTTTAAAAAATGTATAGGTTTACTAGGTTTTCCTAGGTGCCGGCAGAGCAAGGGTTCAAAATCTACAGCTAGGCACCTTGGTAAAAAAGGGTTAGTTTTCACTGTGAAAAGGTGGTGTGTCCACGTTGCGTTTTGGGCCGTTCCCTGTCGCGGGTACTAGGCCTACCCACACAAGTAAGGTACCATTTTAATCGGAAGACTTTGGGGAAAGCGCGATGGGTGGAATTTTGTGGATTTGAAGCAGAGAACAGAACTTTCCATCACATAAATATAAGGAAAATTGTTTTTTTTTTAAACTAAGTTTGAGGTTTGCAAGGGATTCTGGGTAACAGAACCTGGTGAGAGGCACACCAGTCACTGCATACTGGATTCCCCTTGGTGTCTAGCTTTAAAAAATATACAAGTTTGCTAGGTTGCCCTATGTGACAGCTGCGCTAGGTCCCAAGACCCACAGGTAGGCACATTGCTAAAACAAGTCTGTGCCTAGTCGGCTTTCTGCCGCTCTGGGGGTGGGAATGAGGGGGGGGGGAGGGGGGTGCCCCGATATGCCCCTCATGGCATGCCCATTCTGGGCAGCCCCCACACATAACAAAAAGCCAGCGTAATCGCTGGCGCCTATTGGGCTCTCTGACGCTACTGGGGAGGGGGCAGAAAGAGTGTGGCACTTTTTGGGGGTTGGTGAGGGCATTGGCATGCCCATTCTGGGCAGATCACACCCCTGATTTAAAAAAAAAATATTCCCTGAGGCCTATTGTGCTTTCTGCGCCCCCCCTCTCACTGGGAGGCAGATAAGGGGCTTTTGCCCCTATCTCACTCCCGGGGGAGGGTGTAGAAAGACTGTGGCAATTTTTGGGGGGGTGGGGCATTGGTATGCCCATTCTGGGAAGCCCCCAACTCTACCTATATAAAAAAAATCCCTGGTGCCATATGGCCCCCCATCTGCCTCCTAGGAGGGGCAAAAAGGCTGTGGCATTTGGGGGGGATTGGCATGCCCATCTGGGCAGCCACCACCCCGAACTTTGGGAAAAAAGAATCCCTGGTGCCTAGTGGGCTTTCTGCCCCCCGTGGGGGCAGATAAGGGGCTCTTGCCCCGTCTGCCTTCCGGGGAGGCAGAAAGACTGTGCCATTTTTTTGGTGTGGGGGCATGGGCATGCCCTTTCTGGGCAGCCCCTACTTATAAAAAAAACAAAAAAACACGGGTGCCTAGTGGGCCTTCTGCCCCCCGGGGGGGAAATCAGGGGCTATTGCCCTCATCTGCCCCCTAGGGGGGGGTAGAAAGGCTTTTGCCTTCTTAAATTATCCCTGGCATCCAGGGTGCTTTCTGCCCCCCGGGGGAGGCAGATTGGGGGCTAATGCCACATCTGCCTCCCAGGGTGGGGCAGAAAGATTGTAGCATTTTTTGGGGGGGGTGGGGACATTGATATGCCCATTCTGGGCAGCCCCCTACCCTATGTATATAAAAAAATCACTGGTGCTTCGTGGTCTTTCTGTCCCCCAGGGACAGATCAGGGACTATTGCCCCCATCTGCCTAATAGGGAGGGCAGAAAATATTTTGTTTTCTTTGGGGGAGGATAGAGTGGGGGCATTTACATGCCCATACTGGGAAGCCCCCACCCCTTGCCTATAAAAAAAATCCCTGGCGGATAGGGTGCTTTCTGCCCCCCTGCCTCTAGAGTCGTGTGAAACCTTAGGTAGTGACCACTGGTTGAAGCAGTACCACTGATGACATTGAACTACTCCCCATCTTCATCGGTTCCTGTACTGCACGCTGCAGTTATCCCTTCAAACAACTACCGGCTAGAGTATAAGTGTGGAGACAGTATACTTCAATTTAATGCTCTGGAGCCCAACTGAGAAGCATTTTTTCGGAACTCAATTGGGAGTCTATGAGCATCTCAGATAGGGTGACCAACCGTCCGTAAATTTCACGGATTGCCCGTAATTTGGGCCTCTTGTCCGTTGTCCATGAAGGATTCTTTCACGGATGCCTTTTGTCCATAATTTCAGTTGCCCCCTGCAAGCAGTCTGAGAGTCCTGTAAATGTCACAGCAGGGGCCAGCTCCTGCTCCTGCTGTGATCAGTGGCCTGCAGCAGCCCCTCCCCGACATGGCACAGATTGCTATCAGGCCCATTATCATTCTATATGTCGGACTAATTATCACATACATAATGATAATGGGCCAGTGACAGCAGCACTCACTTTGGAAACTCACGTTGGAAACCGAGATTTCCCCATCATTTTGTGTTGATCGGAGGCTTTTTATGTGCGAAGGTACTTAAATGCTCAGTTCTCAAACGTGAGTGATGAAAACTATTTTACCCAATAGTTTAAATTATCTTTTTGTTCATGGTAATTGCTATTGCGCCAAATCGATCGTAACAATTTGACATTTGTAAATGGAAATCTACACAGGCTAGTCTACCTGAAGGCTACATTTACTGATTCCCTTTTTAAAAATGTTTTTTTCCAATTAAAAAGAGAAATACTTAACTAACCTTGCAGCACAAACGTTAACTTTTACTTTTAACTTAACTGCGGGGAAAAAAACCATGAAGAAAATGAAATAAATTGAAGCCAGATATGCAGTGATCATTTCAAGCTGAACAGCATAGATTAGCTGTTTAATGAACGATCAGCAGCTTCCATATGTCATTATCTCCTGTATTGGTTATTGCTGCACAACCTCAGTTCTTTGTTTCGGCCTGCGTGAGAAGGCTTCCCAGAATGCTGTAGGGTTTTTGCCACCCTATTTTGACACACTTTTTGCCTGTATTCTAAATGTATCCTGTGTAAGAACATTTCAACGCATTATTTTTTTCCCACTTTTGGCTTCTTATTCCATGACAGTAACTTCATAATTCCTTCAATATTTTTGAAGTGCCATGCCATGTCTACGGTAGAAAATCTGCAAATTACATTTGTATTGCCATCTGTCTGCCACTCAAGCACCATGAGGACTGAGAATTTTGCCTGAAAATATTAAAGGAAACTCTTAACGACAGAGATTACATCTGCAGCGGAGGTAAAGTAGAATATCTGAGGAGCAGGGGATATGGAAAGAGCAATCTAATGCTAATCTGGAAGAGGCTCTTTCAACTGCAACCTTACCCTCTCAATCTCCAAGGTCCAAACACATATTTCTAGCAGGAGACTGATTTTTATTTTATGTAGATAGTAAATTGGGTTACTACTTTTAACACAGAGATCCCTTTGTTACCTGCAGTTCATGAATTGTTATCCTTGTAATATAGCACAGTGAGCTATGAAGGACATGTGACTCTTACACCTTGTAACCTGGTCTCATGTAACTCAGCTTATACATTGATTTACACATGCACATGATTTATTGTCAATGTATAATGTGTATGTTAAGTAAAGAGCTCTGACACCCTGCATTGTGTTGCATAGCGCTATGAAATAAATAAAGTAGTATTTACACAAACAATTTCAATAGCACTGAGACAGACCAACACACCTGACATTCTTAAAGTACATGCATCTGTTATATACAGGGACTGAACAAAGGCAAAATCTGCCTCTCTTAACAAGTACCTGGGAAGAGATAACAAGCTGTGTGCCTTTCTTTTCCCTCCGTGGCATTTACTTTTAAGTGTGAGGTTCCAGGCCTGCTCCAGTCAGGATATTCAGACAAAAGGAGGCTTGATGGCCCTTTAACTACGGCCCAGCAGGAGGTGAAAAAAGCGCCCTCACTCCCTGCACGTTGCTGCTCATAATGAAACAGACAATGTATTGGCACTGCTGAACATGTCCCGGTATCTGAAAATTACCCCGGGACAAGTTCCGCATATTTCTGTAGGGCCCAACTTCTTGCCAGGGGGGATGGAGTCCACCCTGTTAAAATAGTAGGTGGAAGCCATGTACCCCCAACATGCGCCCTGGTGTTATACAGCTTGCACCACATATGGAACTGTGTCATGAGCTTTGCGCAATATAGCTTATATTACCCCACTGATCGTCATTTTATGATCCATGAAAGGGTGAAAAGCTGAAAGGCACCAGCAAAGTGTCAGAAATATTACTTGCAGGTTATTATTTAAATCACTGCAGCATGTACACAGCTATCTTACCGAATAGAAGTAACACTGTAGAATGCTTAAGTTGGCATGCGTAATGAGAAGCCTGAGTACTCACTGCCCGGTTTGTAGTGTAGTTCCTATATTCCCAATAGGCTCTGCGCATTGGAATAATATATTCAGCAGTGTAGACGTAGGACTGAGGTCGACTAGGTCTCTACTGACTATATTAGACTTAAGTTTTTGCCAGCTAGCTCAGAGGTCACTAGAAACTTTCTCGAATAAACGAGGAGGAGTTTAACCTCCCTGGATAGACAAGAAGGGATTAGCTTCTGACAACCATATAACATGACAACTTTGCTCCCTCAGAATAAGAGTGTATCTCTAGAGTCGTGTGAAAACAATAGACAGCTATTTCACTCAGTCAAGTGTGCATACTTAGTTTCACCAGAGTTCAGAGAAAAGAGAGATGGGCGTTTTCAATAAAAGGTTGTTATTTATTGAGCAGTCTTCTTTCTCATGCAAGAGAAATGAATAGCCACAATTGCAATACTCATAGTAAAGTAAAGTGCGTACAGTAAAAGGAGGATTGAGAAATAATACTGTAAAAGCATTGATATGGTTTCTTAGCCATAAGATACTTTAAAATAGATAAAATATATACATACTTATATACATTGACTAACGTACTCAACTGGTGCTTCTAAATACGCCTACCCCGGTGTACCTGACCGAAGCCTAATACGTGGGAAGGAGTAAGTAAGTAGCAGTTTAAGTTAAGTTGGTTTTGCCAAGAATCTGAATCAAGAATTCTCTCTAAGGTTTTAGTCAGCTCCGTACCTGGGTTAATAGAAAGCAGGAGGTCTTGTATCTCTCTCTCAGGACTCGATATCCCAGTAACCCGCGAAGGTATCTGGAAACACCGGAGCTGGATTTCTCGCCAGGAGAAAAGACAGCGTCTCTCTCAGTGCGTCAAAGAGGAGGGGCAGCGTCCGTGGGCTGTCGCATCAGCTGGGCTCTCGGGCAAGTAGATAGCTGCTCTGCTCCAAAACCACCACCGTGTGTTTCCTTAAGGCAATGTTGGGATATTTATACCTGAAAGGTGCCGGGTTTTGACGTAAGGTTGGACATAAGACGTCAATAAAGATGTCACTAAGAACTGGCCGTTCTTAGAGTGCTCACAGGAGTTCTAGGACGAAATCAAAACAAAAGCAATTGGGAATTCCCAGGTTGCTGGAGGTTTGGTTTGTTTACAGAACTCGTTGTACTTGCTAGGAGCCTGGGGAAGTAGCCTTGCTTAATTTGGACAGCATGGGCTATGACTAAATATGGATATGATTCTCATGCCTTTATAAGGATATTATTAATTATAACCACATAAGGGCATTAATCAGGGCTATCGAATTTAGGGTCCTAGATAGAACTACAACATCCACTCCACGATCTAATGTCCCTCATTACTTAAAACTAAGCAATAGTAAACATATAAACATATAATGATGCATGTTTTTTCCAACCCACCCCAAAATACATATATTTGCATATTGAAATGGTATATGGTAATACATGAAAGTGAGTATTAGTGCTGTACGCTTTTCAAGCAGTGTTATCATTCAGAAAAAAGGATTGCATATAATTATCAGCTGAATGATTTGCGAAAATTACATATGAAATGGCTCTTAATACAGAAAAGAAGGTCGAGACCATTCCATCACATATTAATACAAAATGCTGTACATGTGGTAGAGGCTGAGGTAATATATTGTCCCTAGAGTTCCTAAAATAGAAGCTCTGTTCTCTAAGAATAGTTCTACTTTAAGCAGAGTACATGTGCCAGAACAAGGTAAATATTTTGGAAGTGGAAAAAAAATAATTTCGCTTCAGGGGAAAAAATAGTTCCAAATATTTTCAGTAGCTTTTGTTTATCAAAGCTGAAGGCCGAATTCAGAGGTCAGGGAACGCTGTGTGCTCGTTGCTTAAAAAGTTATTCTTTCTGTTCAGGGGAGAACATCATTTCAGACAGAGACTCAAAAAATTGGTCTACGGCTTCAGGTGAAAGTTCGACCAAGTTTGAAAATGCCGCAACAGTGCAGTCGTGAGAATGATTGCTATTATCAATGTCAGGATCAGCAATGCTCACAGAAGGTCGTACCTGGGTGATGTTGCTCTCATCTTGTACTTCACTACCCCCTAATCGTAGTGGTGAAGTCTTAACGAATGCCGTCATCAGAATGGGTAGCCGCTGGGGACAACACGATGCATGAGCCGTTACTGGATTTCGCAAAGTATCTGTATCCAATGGTACTGCTGATGGTAGTGTAAGACAGACGTCCAACACGCATTCTTCTCTGCATAGCATACATCGAAGCACAGGTAAGATGCAATTCTGCCAGATGGGTCTGAATGAAAGAAACCAGGTCATATTGAGATCTCTTAGCCGGGCTAATCCAAGGACTTTAGTTATGCGGTCCCGATGGCGTATACCTAGGATCGTTTCTTCCATCGTTGCTGGGGTCTTGTCTGAGATTTGGCTTGCCATATCGGAGCAGAAGGATCAAAAATAAAATGCCTGCTACGAGTCCCAACAGAAGTGGTAGGCCGCCAAAGACAGAATGGACAAAATTAGGAAAAATGCCCAGAACTGTTTCAAAGGGTGCTAACAGTCCCGAAAAAATTGTCTTAAATATATGTGTGATACCACTGGTATCAGACATATTTAGGATTTGGCTTAGCATTTCTGCGAAATGCACGGGGCAATTTGTTGATAAAAGAGTATGAATCTCTGCCGTTGTCCTTGCAACTTGCAGATCATACGTTTCTTTTGATGACGTTAAGGGCACAGTTGTCTGTAAAAGGACAGACTTTATTCTGCTTAAAGTATCAATTCGAATAGAAGAGATATTCAAAGAAGGCCAAATTGTTGCCTCCGTATCTGGAGTGCTGTTTGGATACAATACTTGCATACAGCAAGTGACCATGGAACTCACGCTCACGAGATAGGCTTTTCCTGGCACCATGCCACAACAGCTGTGGTCCACTATTAGAATGTAACTCCCGTTAGAAAGTCGTCTAAAGAATGGCTCTATTTGTGTTGCAGGTGTGCCGTGCTGGTGACATGAAAGGTTATTTGAAGTCCCCTCACAGGCCCCATGCAGGTCAATACCTTGACACAGAAGTATACCGCTTAGTGATTTTTACAATTTTTTCCACTAAGAAATACATTCTGTTTCTTTTCACTGTAACATTTGTGTGTATAAGGTCATTTCCATGATGACTTAATGTACCCTTTACCCAACCTTTCATACTGGCCCGCTGGTATATATTCTTGGCAGTGTTTAAATTGGAAAGTTGTTATCGGAATTGTGATTATTCCGTGTATTATCCATTCAATGACAGGTCTTTCTGACATTGTCAATTGTAATCTCTGAAGTTTTTCAATGCTCAGAATCGTATAGTCTGCTCCTTTTTGTGCCAAACTGATTTGTGTATCAGTAAGGTTAAAGATAGAGAATAGTGACGTTGTGTTGATTAAACGCCAGGGCACGTAGCCTGAACGCAGATTTTGCAACGTCCAGCCAAGCTGTACAATAGAACGTAATTGGGACTGACCGTGTTGTAACATTAGTAAGTCCTGCTCTATTATATCAATAGCAGAGGATACAATACTGTCCAGTGAATATATTCTGGAGGACAGAGTCATTAACCCATTGTTCCCAACAGAAAATGATTTTTCCAAATTAATACGATCAATTTCTCGTATTTTTTCTGCTGTTTTGATTTGCATCACTTTCCAAGCTTCGTTGTAAGTAGCGTATATACCGGCCGCTATGAAACGTTTTTGACGCTGTTTGCATGGTCCCATTATGAAATCACGCAAGTCAGCACCGTCTTTAAGTAAAGTCAAGTGTTGCTTAATTTCAGCCAGTGTGGATTTCTGTAGCCATTCGAGGCAGAGTTTCCCTACACTGTATGTTGTGACTATCCCTGGATGTAGGCCTGGCCTGGTAATTTTTAACCCCTGTGTTTTGTTCAGGAATCTATCTTGACAGTTATTTGTGTCTGTGGGACAGATCAACCATTTTTTCCAATCAGGATGTGTTCTGTTTTGGTTAAAAATATGGGATACGTCTATCTCAACATCTGTAGTGCTATTACTGTCAGGTGTTGGCTTTGGAATAGACGGTTTGTTTAAGTCTTTAATTTTGGCTAGGCCAAGACAGGTTGTCTGTTGAATGGTGTCATTCAAGAATATAATTTGTTCTGGGATTATGCAGGCTCTAAATAATGCTTCTAAACCTTGGACCTGCCAATCTTTGGTACCCCAGATGGTTTTTGTTTCAATGTTATTTTTCCAGAAACCAAAACCAAATGTAATCATTTTTTCATAAAATGTTTCTGAATAAATCAATTTAGTATTTGTCAGCATTGTTTTCATTCCTGTCTTATTTAACATTTTGAAATAAAACGTTTCTGCATCACTTGTGTTAAATCCTGAGAAGTACGGGAATTTCCCGATTTTTTTTTTAAACTACCTTTCGGTGGAGTTGCACAATGTTCCCATTGATTATAATTAAAAACATTTTTACGTTGAGCAGATTTGTGCAAATAGTGATGTGCAAAGTGGTTGTAGCAATACATTTCTTCATAATTTGATGAACCCTGTAAATAATCATGTTTTGTAAATTTTGCTGACATTACTAAATCTGATATCATATCATTAATACTTTCAAAGTCCCAATCGTCAGAGAATGTACTTGGTTTTACAAAGTCACTTAATGAAATCTTTAACTGATGTGGATATTTCAAGAGCTCAACCGGGCGATAGATTTCGTAATCCGTTTTGTCCCAAGCTACCCCACCGGGTATTGGATTGGCTGTGACATTCACTGATGATAGTTCTCTTTTCTCGATGTGAGATGACTTGTGTGGCTTTAGGACCAAGTTGATGTTCTGACTTGCTGTGTCCATTGTACTGTATTTTCCCTCAATAAATCTTCCTAAACAAAGAACCATGATGAGCCAAAGCAGGTACACCTAACACACTCCAAATTTCAATCCATGGAGAAATCAGATAGGTTTCTTTGTGTTGATGAAAGAGTTCTGTTACTTTGTCTTTAAAAGTTTTTGTTGTTCTTCAGGCTCGCTTGGATCCTCAGAAAGTCATCAAAATTGATGAAGTAGCCAGATGCAGTTCTGTCAATTGTTGGAATTGCTTCCAAATTTTCATTTGCTTATGGATTTTTCTTTGTTTCATTAGCATAGTCTGAGGCTACATCGTTGTAGACTGGTGTTTCTTGACGAACTGTTGCAATTTGGGTTGCAAGAGGCACAAGTTCCATGGCATTGTTGCATAGTCCTTTTTTATTCACTGCAGGTTTATCGAATGTGATTAGTCTCTCAGTTTGAACCTCTTGTATTGTAGCAAGTTTTGGTACTCTGCTACATCTTGGGAGTCCACTGGGCCTACTACTTATTATTGGCCACATGATTGAGGTTTTACCAGGTCCGATGGATACAACTCGGTTCTCCTTTTTACCAGCAAGGGGCGGTAGTACAACTGATCTTGTTCCGCTGACAGCTAAGACAGGTACTGCTTTTCTGTAAGAAGGCCCAAATTCCTTCTTCACCGCGATCTTCTCTCTGACCAGATCCCCAATCTTTGGAATCCAGGCAGGCCTTGCTGGGAAAGGTGGTTTATCTTCAGTGGCTGTTGGCTGCTGTTTTAACTTTACGTTGCTCAGGTCTTTTCTTGTTTCATTTAAGTCCTGTAAAATAGCCAAACGATCTTTGATATCAAAGCATTTTTCTTCTACCACTGAAGTCTGACTATCGAGGTCCTGAATGTGCATTCTAGTCCCGAACAATAGTTTGTACGGACTGAAACCTTTCAGAGAATTTCTTGGCAGATTATTAAGACTACGTTGGACACTTGTTAAATGTTGGACCCACCCATCACCCGAGCCTAATACCCTCGCCGTTATAGATTGCTTTATGTCCCGGTTTTTTCTTTCCACAATCCTATTTCCCTCAGGATGGAAGGGACAAGAGTACCGCAATGCAATGCCCATGCTGGTCATGGCCTCCTTATAAGCTCGAGAGCTAAAAGCAGGACCCTGGTCAGAATGTAGCATGCCAATTGCGTATGTGCCGATATGGACTCGCAAATCTTTTATAACAGTTCTGGCGTCAGCCGAGCGCTGGTGTCTACATTTTTAAGTGAATCTAGTCTTAAACATAAATGGGACGCATTTCTCCTACTGGATTTCTGCGTATAGATAGCCTTATGCTTTCTAAAAGAAGGGTCCTGGCAATACTCCGGCCGGTTCGCCACTGCGATCTCTGTTGCAGTTTTGACAGCCCGTTGCAAATTTGTAGTTATGCAGGCTCATCCCCGGCCACCAGTATTATGATTGTAATTCTTTCAGAGATGTCAAGATCTCCTGGTGCTTCAGACCTAATCCCATATGTGCTTCTTAAATCAAGAAGATTCTCCTGTTCGTGTTTGGAATCACTCTATCCCCCACTCCAGGGATTCAAGCAAAAGGAACGGAGTTTGCATCAAATATGTATGTATAATCGAGTGGATAGTTCACGGGTAGTGCTGCACAGTCGCCTTTAGAAGACGTTTTTACCGCCAGCATGGTTTCCCCGTCTATGTATTTTTCTGAACGCTTTTTTGTGGCTACGGAAGCCGGATTAGTTGCTTCCGCTGTGGCTGTGTTAGCCAATAAACTCCCTGCAGCGTGAACGCCATCACGCTGATGACTCAGTGTATGGATCACGTGAGTCTTTTGTAGTTCTTTCTGCAAAAGAACTACTTGTTCCCAAAGCTTGTTATGCTTTATTGTGGCACCTGTGTCATCTTTGAAATCGTTTTGAACCCAGTTCTGCAAGTCATTATTGTAAGATTTGACACAGTAATGCGAATCGCACACTATTAGTGTCGGGAATTCGCGATCGGCATTTTCCAGCGCCATCTTTAAAGATCTTATTTCAGCTCGCTGAGTTGAACAGTTTCTGAGTGATTCAGTTTTGGTAATTAATGGTCTGAATTTACCCAAGCGCCAGCGACCTTTAACAATCGCGCACGCTGTGTTGTAGGATTTTTTCTCTACATCGTAGTGTTGTGCAAATCTGTCCATGTAGATTACACATTTGTATTTTTCGAGAGGCAGAATGTCGATTGGCAGAGGATATTCTTCTTCATATTCTAGATTTTCTAGTTTTTTCATGTTCGGGTCAAAATAGTATTTCACGTCTACTGCAGCAAGAGAATTTTCCCATTCGATCCATTTTGGATCTAATGCCACATTAGTCAAATTGCATGGGCTTGTTAATGCTTCAAAGGGTGATTCTGCTGTTAAAACAGTTATTCTTTTGCCTTGTGCTTGGGCTCTGTTTTTTTGCTACAGCAGTTTGAACCGCATTTACAATGTTTTCCATAAGACTGAATGTTTTTTCAGCTTGTGTGTACAAGTGTGATTTGTAAGCTATTGGTACCTTTTCTCCCTTATTAGAGGTCAGGTACGTGAATCCGCATATTCCTGGGATGACTCAGATTACAAGGTTGCGTATGTTTTCGCGTGTTTGTAATTTTGTTTTAGCTAACATGTCTGATTGCAATGATCTTAAAATTTCTGTGTGTTTTTGAGTCCAATTGATTGGTTTAAAATCAGGTTTTATTAATTCATAGAGAGGTTTAACCCTCTCTGCATAATTAAGAATGTAAGTTCTTCCGAAATTCAGGAAACCTAGTATTGATTGTAAGTTCTTCAGCGTTTTTGGTGCTTGGAGGACAGCGCATTTCTCTAAGAAAATGTCCGCTAGGCTTTTGCCTTCACTTGATAATTCGTATCCTAAAAACAGGACAGTTAGATGGGCAATTCGTGACTTTTTAAAGTTGAACTTGTAACCCTCTGCTGCGAACCCAAGTATTATGGTGTTCACTCTTTTCAAGTGAGTGTCCAAGTCATCATCTGTGAGATAGATGTCATCGACATAAGATAATGCCTCATCATCAAATATTTGTAGTAACTCTGTTACTCTTGCTGAGAATAATCCTGGGCTATTCTTGAATCCCTGTGGGAGTCGACAGAAATTTTTCTGTGACCCCATTATTGAGAAAGCGGTCAAATACCTGCTTTCAGGTGCAATGTTTTGACAAAAGAATGCATTAGAGATGTCTAATGTCGTTTTGTATTTTTTGCGCACGATGTCATTCATTAGTGTTGCACTGTGTGAGTTTTGTACTGCAAATGTTTTGCAACATGAGTTAAGATGTCTGTAGTCCAAAACTAGACGATATGAATTGTCTGGCTTGGAGACAGGAAACAAAGGATTGTTCATTTGAGAGGTGCATGTTTCAATCCCCCCCTGGTATTCAAGTTGATCTAAGATCTCCCTGACTTGTTTTTTAGCTTCTTGTTTAATTGGGTACTGCCTCTGTGCAGTTGGTTGACATTTTAACTGGATTTTGTGAGGAGGAGAGTCCTCATCCCATCCAACATGATTTTTGTATAATGCAGGAGCTTGGGCTACTGCCCATTTTCTTGCATATGTCTATTTTCTATGCATTGGAATATGATTTGAGAAGGCAGGCATAATCATTTCTTCGCCATGAGGGCACTCCCTGACAAACTCTGGTGGCCAGTCTTTCTCAGCTAAAAGGATGTCATAGCCTTTGGAAAGGTTATCCCAAAATAGACCCCTTACTTTCCTAGTCTTATCTCCCTCTATACGTAATGTTATCTCGTATATTTTATGAGGTTTGCTAACTCTGGTATCAGCAGTTTCCACTTGAATTCGTGTCCACTGTCTCCAGATGATTCATCAGGATCTTGCGAGCTATTGTCACTTCTGCTGTGCTGTCTAGCAATGTCTGGGCCCACTCTCCGTTTTTCAGTTGTGTCCTCAGTATCCTCGGCATGTTTAATTATTTTAATACTGGCTACCTTCTTTCTTGGAAATTGTAATTTTTTACGTTGATGAGCAGGTTCTTTGTCTTTGGACTTGACGTGCTCTTCACTGTGTTCTGACCGTCCTCTTCTTTCCGATTTCTGTGAGGAAGTCTGAAAAGATCGAGAGGGACGTGTATCAATATCTTGATATCTATCAGGTTTTTTCAAATTATCCCTATTTCTAAGGTTGTATCTTTTCTCAGATGGCTCCCTCTGGGGAGACTTGTGTCCTTGGTCCGGAGATCTTTCTCTCCGCCGAGGAGACCTTCCTCTGGACTGGAATCTTTTTTCTTTGGGAGTGGATTGTTTATTTCCATCCCAGCTCTTTTTTGGAGTGTTTAGATTATTTTTAATAAATATCTTTTCGGGATTTTCAGTTAGTTGGGGTTTTATTGGTTTCCCACCCAAACTATCTCTTCCTAGTTCTTCATAGGATTTTTCTATGATTCTGGCAAGTTCAATTGGTTGTTCTGCTATATCTGTCTCTCTTAATTTCTGGCGGATCGCTACAGATGCTGCTTCTCCTTTTATGTTGGCTAATAATATAGCCGAGACCTGCTTGAAGTCTTTCAGTAGTTTCATACCCAGAGTTAAAGCAGGTTCTGGACCGTATTCATTTTGAATCTGTCTTAGCACATCTGGTAAAACTTTCATGGACGGAACACCATGTGTTTTTGTGTAAATGGAAGCAAAGACTGTGCCCCAAGTGTCACAGTACTCCACATGTGGTGTGATCCCCATTGGAAGACAGATAGTCAGAATTCTGTGTTTCTCAGTAGGGGTAGTATCTGGAAACACTGCCTCTATTTGAGTGATTTTTTGTGCTAACCAAAATGGAATTTGTTCCCGTTTTGCTGGTGTTTTACCAAGACAGGATTGTATATTCTGTGGTGTTATTTTGTTTGTGTTCCCCTGATGAGGGTTCAGCTGTGGAATGTTAATTGCTGGTTGGACTGTTGAAGTCCGCATTACATATTGGACCAATTGTCTATGTATTTTAATCAGTTGTTTTAGCTGTGCTAAAAGTTCTGGTACTGACATTTTTTCGATGTCTGGATGTGGTGTGTAGCTGGCTAGAACCGGCCACGTTGCTCCTGGTCTACCTAGTGGACCGAGCCTGGTGATGTGATTGTTATGTTTTAGGGCGCCATTAAACCAGAGCAGGTGCTCTTGGTAATTTAGTGGGATTTCCACCTCCTCGAAAGGGGTGTACTCTTCCGGAGGTTCCTCTATTTTCTAGTAGTGGAACTCGTGTGTGACAGCGTTTGCTGCTGGAAAGTTTATCCATGAATAGAATACCTCTGTCTGCCGATATTCATGGGCCTCTATCACGAATACGACTATACCACCTCGTGATGTCAGTCCGTTTTCTATAAGTTTAAGAGTTATAGTTTTTCTTATGTTGACCGGAATGAGTATAGCATTCGGGTCATTGTTTCAGAGACTTGTGTCATCCGCTAGGAGTTGAGCTGCTATTCTAGCTGCCTCCCTTTCGTCTTCACTTTCTGACATTTTTACTGACAGAAAGGTTTTTGTTGCAGATCAAGTTTCAAGGAAACAAAGATTAGGTGCACAATATTTTGGAACACTGTATCCTTCAACGTTGACTAAACCAAAAACTATACATAGGAATCTCTTCCTACTAAGTTCCGGCGGATTTTAACTTTTTACCCACTCCAGACGTCTTTTGGAGTATTTACGGAAAAAGGGTTCTGTGTGAAAAAGCACGACTGAGTTACTCTAAAGTCTTGCGTTAGATTTATCGCCTTACCAAACGTTGGGCGCCATGTAGTGTAGTTCCTATATTCTCAATAGGCTCTGCGCATTGGAATAATATATTCAGCAGTGTAGACGTAGGACTGAGGTCGACTAGGTCTCAACTGACTATATTAGACTTAAGTTTTTGCCAGCTAGCTCAGAGGTCACTAGAAACTTTCTCGAATAAACGAGGAGGAGTTTAACCTCCCTGGATACACAAGAAGGGATTAGCTTCTGACAACCATATAACATGACAACTTTGCTCCCTCAGAATAAGAGTGTATCTCTAGAGTCATGTGAAAACAATAGACAGCTATTTCACTCAGTCAAGTGTGCATACTTAGTTTCACCAGAGTGCAGAGAAAAGAGAGACGGGCGTTTTCAATAAAAGGTTGTTATTTATTGAGCAGTCTTCTTTCTCATGCAAGAGAAATGAATTGCCACAATTGCAATACTCATAGTAAAGTAAAGTGCATACAGTAAAAGGAGGATTAAGAAATAATACTGTAAAAGCATTGATATGGTTTCTTAGCCATAAGATACTTTAAAATAGATAAAATATATACATACTTATATACATTGACTAACGTACTCAACTGGTGCTTCTAAATACGCCTACCCGGTGTACCTGACCTAAGCCTAATACGTGGGAAGGAGTAAGTAAGTAGCAGTTTAAGTTAAGTTGGTTTTGCCAAGAATCTGAATCAGGAATTTTCTCTAAGGTTTTAGTCAGCTCCGTACCTGGGTTAATAGAAAGCAGGAGGTCTTGTATCTCTCTCTCAGGACTCGATATCCCAGTAACCCACGAAGGTATCTGGAAACACCGGAGCTGGATTTCTCGGCAGGAGAAAAGACAGCATCTCTCTCAGTGCTTCAAAGAGGAGGGGCAGCGTCCGTGGGCTCTCGCATCAGCTGGGCTCTCGGGCAAGTAGATAGCTGCTCTGATCCAAAACCACCACCGTGTGTTTGCTTAAGGCAACGTTGGTATATTTATACCTGAAAGGTGCCGGGTTGTGACGTAAGGTTGGACATAAGATGTCAATAAAGATGTCACTAAGAACTGGCCGTTCTTAGAGTGCTCACAGGAGTTCTAGGACGAAATCAAAACAAAAGCAATGGGGAATTCCCAGGTTGCTGGAGGTTTGGTTTGTTTACAGAACTCGTTGTACTTGCTAGGAGCCTGGGGAAGTAGCCTTGCTTAATTTGGACAGCATGGGCTATGACCAAATATGGATATGATTCTTATGCCTTTATAAGGATATTATTGATTATAACCACATAAGGGCATAAATCAGGACTATCGAATTTAGGGTCCTAGATAGAACTACAACAGGTTTCCTTAGTTATGTTGCTTTTACTTATTTTACTCTTCGTTATATTTTGATGTTGTTGTTGCCTATCGTTCTGTTGCCTTCTTTTGTGTGGCTACATAAAGAAGACAGACTAACATAAGGAATGATGTACGGTAGTCTATCCCACGGTGCATCTAGCGTATCCCACTTGCAAAAGGTGTGTAAAGGCCTCACGTAGGAGGCATTTTTGCGACGGCAAACCCTGCCAATCACAAAATTTAATGCATGTTTGGAGTAAGGGAGATGTGAACAGAGATTTTAAGGATAATGTGGATCAATGATGTCACTGTAGGAATGGTTCTGTAGGTTTGTCGGATTGACAGTTCTCTGGATAGTTCTTTGCATGTACAAGGGTTAGTGTGCGTTTGTTGTGAACAGAGTATTTTAGAATGAACTGGAGAATTCACTTAACTGTAATGTTCTGGACCTGAGATTTGAGATTTCAGGAGGCTGGGGGTGCAGTGAAGGAGAGAGCACAGGGAGGAGGGATTGCAGGACTAAAGCACTGGAGTCGAAGGATACAACAGGAGATTGATGGTCCAGAGACAGAGAGCATCAGGAGGAGAGGGAGCATACGAGCAATGCAAAGGTGTTGAACGACAGCACAGGAAATGTCTAGCACACAAACAATGTGCTGAAACCGAGAGAACACAGGCAGCACAAGGCGTTGACTGTCTGGGAACTAGGTGGAGATAAGGGAGAGCACAAAAACAGTAGGGCCTGGCAGGTCCGCAGATAGAGGCTGGGGCTCGAGAGGAGCCAGGGCAGAGAGAGATGGGCAGCCATGTCAGACAGACTAACAGCTATGTGGTTATACTGAATAAGCAGTTTCCTACGTCATTATCATATGAAATCTCTTTATAGATGTAATAACTACACTTTCACAATTACTTTATTAACCTTCTTGCTTTCTCAAATATTCTTGGAAAGGCACCATTTGCCCACTCTTTTTTCAAACTTTTCTCAGGGAAGAACCCCCCCCCCCCCCACATACACACCTCCCAATGAGGTTCAGGCTCGCTCGCTGCACTCGCCACTGGGCACTCATCACAAACTTTTACGCCCACCACTTTCAAATGTCACCAGCGGCCACTGCTTCTGCGGAGCCCAGAGCATGGCAAACTGTTTTAGTTTACGGGCTCCTGTCACCTCACCAGGTGCCAAGCTCTGGGGGGGGGGGGGAGGATTCATTTTGGATAATGTGATTCAAGGTGCGAAGGTCCACACAAAACCTAAATTTTCCATCGGATTTGGTCGTGATGACAACTGGCGAAATCCATGGTGAAGTTTCGATCTGCTCTATCACCCCTTGATTCAACATCTCTTCCAGCATCTTCTTGACTTCTTCTCTTGCAATAAACGGAACTTTCCTGACCTTGTGTTGCACAGGTACAGCATCCTCACGTAACATGATCTTATGAACATATCCTCTCAACTCCCCGATATGCTCTTCAAACAGACTTGTCATTCCTTCAACAATTGACTCTACAGTTATACTGTCTACCACCATCACTTGTTGCTCGGCTCTTGGGTTGATGATGATATGAAGGTCATATTGTTGCTCCCATCCCAAGATGGCAGGCCCTGACTTTGCTACATAAACCTTCCCTACAGTAGAGCGACCTTTAAATAAAATTTCACAGGACATGTAGCCAATCAACTCTATGCTGCCTCCCGGATAACCACATGGACTAATGTCACTGGGTAGTAAGCGCACTCCTTTCCAATTACCCATGTACATTTCATGTGGAATTATTGTCCAAAATGACCCGGGATCAACCATCAACTCTACTTCCTTCTTGTCGATAACAAACTTTGCTTTTGGTCTTTCTCTCCTACCTCATTCATTTTGACAGGTACTATTGCTACCAACATTTAATACTTTACTAGAACCTTCAACACTAACCTCACTTTTGCCTATATCTCTCTTTCCTACGACTGCTACTTTCTCATTATTCACCCCTTTGCACATTCTGAAGAAATGACCTTTCTTCCCACATTTTCTACACACTTTGTCCAAAGCAAAGCATTTTTTATACTCTGAGGTATGGAATGTACTCCCACACCTAGTACACATCCTTCCCTGATGTCTACTCCTCTCTCCACTGGCATATCCGGGACTAAACCTTTTTACATCTTTCTCCCCATAATCTACATCTTTCTTACTTACAGCAGCGACTTCTCCTTGTTCTACACAAGAAACTCCATTTTTATGACTACCCTCTTTTGTACTATCCTTTTTCTCCATCTCTCTCATGCATGCATTAGACTCTTCAACCACTTTCGCTATATCTATGGCTGATTGCAAAGTGGGATTTTTTGCTGTCCATAGTTTCTCCTGCATTTTCTTATCTCTACATTGTACTATTAACTGGTCTCTTATCATTTCCTCTCGTATTTCCCCAAAACTGCATTTTATTGACAATTCCCGTAATCTTGTCACGAACTAGTCAACCGATTCCTCTGCTCTTTGCGGTTGGGTATAAAATTTATGTCTTGCCATAACGATGTTGATTTCTTTCGAATACTGTTTCTTCATTCGCGCCTTTGCCTCTGTGTAAACATTTGTTATTGTTCTCCCATCTTGGCTCAACCCCACAGGCAAATACTTGAAAGAGTGTTGACCCTCTTTTCCAAGTGCACTCAATAGTAGAGCTTTCTTCCTGTTGGCACTAAAATCTTTCCCATCTAGTGCTTCGATGTATTTCTCAAAGATATCTATCCACTCATCCCACTCGATGGGTGGATCTCCGCTCATTTGCAAAAACATAGGCGGCATGATAACGTTTTGACTCTCCATCATTGTTTCCGCACTTTTCTACTTGTCTACACCTCTTGTCTCTTTTTTTTTTAAAGAAATTTCGTGCACTTCACTCAGTTCCTCATAAGTTATTATTCATTTGGTTTTACCTACAACAATTGGTATTGTCTTTTTTTTAATTTATTTTTTTATCCCTTTTAAAAGTTCTTTCTCACCTCTCTTTAAGTTCAAGAAAAACGGCACTTACTCCTTCACAAGGCACTTCCTCCCTTTTCTGCTTGTGTGCCTCGCTTGGATTCTTTTCTGCTCTTTTCTTTCCTTTCAACGACGTTAAACTTTCAATCCCCTCCCGTTTTAGTCACGGAAGAGGTTGCTTAGCAACCAGAGGTTATTTTCAAAATGGCCGTCACGTTTTTGTTTTTACGTGGTCACGTCACTACCGCTTCCGCAGTGACATACTCCGAAGATGGTTGCGCTACTCTCCGTGCTGTTCTGCTGCTTCGAACACGGCGTCGGAATTCCAGGTGTGACTGCTGCTCGCACGCACTTCACTGACTGCTCGAGCCTTGCTTTTCAAATGATGCTACTGCTTACCGTGATGTCTGTGCTTCGTTACTTCTCCCAAAGCGCAAGGGTTATTCTTCACGCGTAATCCTTATACAGTACACGAATTGAGTAGGGTTATGCCGACTTGTTTCCCACGTAGTGCACACCTTTGAAAATGTTCGCTGTCTCACACGTGCTTTACTGACTGCTCGAGCCTTGCTTTTCAAATGATGCCACCGCTTACTGTGATGTCTGTGCTTTGTTACTTCTCCCAAAGTGCAAGGGTTATTCTTCACGCGTAACTCTTATACAGTACACAAATTAAATAGGTTTATGCCGACTTGCTTCTCACGCAGTATACACCTTTGAAAACGTTCGCTGTCTTTTACACCAAGTATAACGTTGGTACACTGCTCTCACACGCAGAGTCTCTCTTCCTCTCTTTTGTTTCTTCACAAACACACCAGTTATACATCTTGTTGTTCGCTGGATCTTGTAATGTGGTTCCAGTTCTTGCTTCTTGTTTAAGCAGATTACTTCTTCCTCTTGCGTGATTCTTCTTACACCAGTGGGGTTTTCCTCCCTCTGTAGTTGTTTAGCTCCACAAGCTTATCGTCGCCATGTGTAATAATCCATATAAAAGGGTGGATACCAATATAAGGGTATTGAAATGGTATTTATTTAATGCTACAGAGAAAACTGGTGTTCCCATCAGAAAGCTAGGGAGCTAACTGACAAGCTAGAATATAGATAGTCCAAAGCATTCTATGACATAAGCTAACATGGAATGTACATCTTAAAGAGATAGGATACAATATAAGTAAAGGGAATACAACATACCTCCAATATGCAAATGCAGGTATTTAAGTTTAACTCTGGCACACTACAGATGCAGTGCAAGGTTCTCTCAACCTAATATAAACTTATTTTGACTTGTGCTTGTGTTGGTTGTCTATTTACTTATGTAATATTGTGCGACCTCCTTTAATGTGTCTGTAAAATGTACCTTTTGTCCCAAATTTTTGTCCTGAATTCTGACCTTCTGTCCTGAATTTTTGTCCTGAATGTTGACCCTTTGTCCTGAATTTTTACACTCACTGTCCTGAATTTGCACCCATGCCATTGGTCACCCTAATCTCAGACATTTGGCTAACGTCTTATCCTGTATAAACAAGGACCTGCAACGAAGAAAACCTAGAGATATCTTCAAAAAGTGTTGAGAAAATCTTGTGAATTTCATTTACATCTCAACATCTTTAAAATGATCCAGGCATCCAGAGTCTGTTCAAGTGCCTGTCTATGTGTACAGTGTCAGATGGCTCGGTGAACCTGAAATTCATAGGAGACTCTCAAACGCAGAACGTTGGCCACAATTGCTACTTTTCATGAGGCAGAGAGAAGGTAGAAACAGGTAGCAAAAAATAATAAATTGCATAGGTCATTCAAGTGCGAGATCCGAAAATGCAAACTTTAAGAGTACATGCAGAAATATTCTCGAGATGAAAACGTGAGTCTGTTGGACTGAATTGAAAACATAAAAGCAGATTATGTCATGCTTTGGGTGTCGATAAGCGAAAGTAAAAACCTGCCATTTGTTTGCCCACTTTAAATAGGGCAGGGTGATAAATGGCAAAACCACCAACAGCCCTTACTCCGTCTGAGGTGTATATCAGCGGCTTAGAAGGTGTAGTCTGTGCCGCTGACATACTGAAGGTCCAACCGACTCTAAATAAGGCAGGCGGACCTTCAGTACAGGTGGAGTACCCATTCCGTCACACTCTAAATCTGGCTTTAAGACTAAACTAAGACACAAACATTCTGTTACTCATAGCAGATTACACAACGTTCTCTGATAGCATAGATACACAAGTTTTAATTGTGCACTTTTTATATAAATGGTCTAACCTAATAGGTTCCTCTATTTTACTCAGATGTAAGGGTGACAACACTTTTATTGCTGTCCACTTTGTCTGTTTTTTATTTTCGAATGGTCCACAAGAGTTCTTTTTTTTTTTTAAATATCTTTTTATTAAATAAAGAACAAACAAAACACAAGAGTTCTTTAACACCTACCTGAGACAATTTGACAGAAGTGACTGGATCCATTTTAAGAAACTGAAATCTGCTGAAGCTCCTGTTTGGGGATAAAAAGACAAATTCAAGAAGACTGTAAAACATTGCAGAAGTATGTTGCCATTCTAACAGGGTTACTTTTCTACTGCATCATCTGTTTGCTTTGTGTTATTATAAATGATTTTTTTTAACTGACTTATTTTGTGGAGAAGTGTGGCTCAATGGTTAGAGCGGCAGACCCTGATGCAGAGGTTTGGCCCGGGACCACGGTTCAATTCCCGCCTCGCCAGGTCTTTGGCTCAATTTCCTCGGACCTGATAATTCTCGCCTCTGTGCCTATTCTTATCATGGGTCCCACTCTGCAACTCTGGGCAATAGCTTGCTTAATCTCCACAACGGCCCCAACAGCGCTGGGATGCCTGGCTTCACCTTGGGGGTGCCCAGGAGTGGACATTCACAGGGAAAAGCCAGGAAGGGTTCCACAGCGGTATGCGTACAGCACCAAGACACCCCAGTTGGGGTATAAGTGCGCTTTACAAGTACAAATTTCATTTCATTTTAAAATGTACAACTGATTCCCCACACCCATGGAAACATGCACAGCATATTACATTACATAAAAGATCATGTTGAGCAATAGTTTGTGTGGGTGAATAATCCCCCAAAATTCTCCGTTAAATGTTGCATAAAATCCTCATATAGAAACGCAACGGACAGGCCAAGGAAGTCATTTGAAAACTGAGTATCTGCATGCAAAGTCCTTCAGTGAGGGTAATTGCTGAATACTTGTGGGTCAATTTTCGCTCCAGAACATTCAGGTATACTCTGAAAAATCAGTAGGTTGATTACTTTTCTTCACACAGAAAAGGGCTGGTTATAGACTGCCTAATTTTCCTTCCATATCTGTTCAAGCACCCCACCCCTCACTCCCTTCTCCGTGTGGGGTTCTGTTTGAACAATTCATAATACAAGTACTACATTTTGTATTGAAAAACACTGTCCTAATATATCTACAGTACTATAGCCATTACATAAATGCTTTTATTTGCAATGCAGAAGGGGGGATTTCCATCATAGTGCTATAGATAGAATGGCAGTATTTTCTGCAATGCAATAAATAGTCCCATTGTGTTTTACTTTAAGATACACTATCAATCTTTGTTTTTCCACTGACACAACAGAGGGACTATCTTCTGTGGAAAACAAACTCCTTCTATTATGTTTCGTTCAATATGTGGCAGTAGGTCTGAGGATGGTGGTGACTAGATTGGCCCTCCCTGCAGCAGAGGAGACAGTGGATGATGAAGCGGGAGAGACTATGCATGCCTGTGAGATGTCCAGCCCTTCGCTGCAGGACATCTTCACTAAATATATATATATATTTTATAAAAATGTACAGCATACTTGGCTTGCTGTATTTTGAAAAATGTCAGTATGGCCTCTTGCACTGATAATCCAGGCTGACATGTGCCAGAGGTAGGCCTGGTAGGACATAGTGTCACTTTACATGTACACGTTTTTTTGCTCAAGTTGCCTCCCTCTTTGTTACATCAACTTTTGACACACATTTGCATTTGTGACACGAGTTAGTTTTGCAGAAACACCAACCTTGCTGACACAAAATAACTTTGTGAGAACACTATCACACTACCTTGGCATTATGTGCATGTCCTTCACATGTGTGATACAAACATGTTTGTTATTACATCCATTTGGCGATGCAGCAATGTGTTAAATACAAATAATAGGCAGGCTGATCAAAATCACGGCCCGAGGCTAAGGTGCTCTTTTCTATATATATCCTTTTGTTCCCAAATACAACCAGAGGAGACACTTCTGCTGACTTTGAGGCGTCACTGCATGCTGAAGCTTGAACGTAGCAGCTGACTGACATCTCCGTGAGAGGGTCCAGTTCATTACCAAGACAATGTTCTACATTCTTACCCAACAGGTCAAGGGGTTAAATCATCCAGAAGGCAGACCATACACTCACACCCTAGGCATATAGATTATGGTTTGCATTGTAGTAGTATTTGCATTGTAGTAGTACGCTAGATTGTTATAAATACTGAATAGGTTTGCATATATAAACTGCCTCAACAAGATGGTGGAACTCTTCGTTTTATTCACTGTTTTGAACGTTTGTCTGCTTCTGACTATTAATCATTACAGCACATATTTTCTATACAAGAATCATTATGGTTCAATACATTTTAAAAGACGTCCCTTTGTGTATTGTTTGTATATTCCTTTCATCAAAAGAGAGCAGGAGTGACTGAGCGAAAAGTATTAGTTCTGTCACCACGATTCCTGAGGGAACAGGGTTGTCATGTTCAGTAGTTGCCAGAACTGTTTGCCCCCCTACCTAAGCTTGGGGGCTAACGGTTGCACTGTGAGCTAGCTGGTCCAAGGGACAACATATTCTGCTGGAGAACATGGAATCAGACTGGTACCATCCTAAGTGTATATTGTCCACAAACACGCAGTTCCTACTAATTAGTGGACACTACATGACAAGGTGCTTAGAGGCTCATATAACTAGGTCAAAATGCAAGTTTATTACAGGCCCACTTTGTTATTTTAATAGTTAAGACTTTTCATATGCTGTCTTCTATATTGATCTTCATTCAGTACTATAGTTTCAACATACTACTATGAATGTCAGAAGTGAAGCAAGGATTAAAGGGCCGAATCATAGGTTTTTCCTCTTTAAGTAAGACAAGGACATGTGGATTTTGCCTTCACACTGGATGCTTAGCAAACCTTCTGGTGGATTGCTTTGCACATGAAGGAATACTATTGGAACAGGAGTTGAATGATCAGTGGTCAATAGACAGGAAGGAAAAAAGATGGAGAAGATTCTTTGAGTGCTGAAACAAGAGCCTTATCTGGGAGCTAAATTCACTAAATAAAGAGGCATAACCTAGGAACCCCCACGTGCAACACAAGAAAGTATCACCAGGCAAAATGCCAACACCATGGGAGCATGCCAGTCAGTGAGCTCAGTGAATGTGAAATCGTTTGCTAAAGAAAATAAATTTTAAATATGAGGCATACCCGACAATGTAGGAAGAATGCTTTGGTATCATCAACACGTAAAGATAAGTGCTGCATTTAAAAGGGATGATGGGTTTCTCAAGAAATCTATGTTCCCAAAACAGGCAACTATGTTAAGTCCTAAACCCAGATGTAAAAGGCTGGTGGTCTGATAGAGGTTCTCGTTAACAGTAAAGTTGAATGTGTATATATACGGTCTTGTTCCTTTAAGTGTTCAGAATGTCTGTATGAACATTCTTACTTTGAGTTTTATTATTTGAAGTCTAAATATGTTCAATCTCAGTCACTGCTGTCATCAGTTCTTGGCGGTGCGTGTCAGGCCTACATCAACTCCTTTTATTACACTTCTGCCATGAAGACTCTTTTTTTGGGAGACGACACAACAGACTTCGTAGCGACGAGGGATCCAAATAGGGGCGGACTGCTGCACCAGCAACCCCATAGGACACTTTTAACTAACCCCAAGCCTGCTAACCAGTTCCAGAGTGCTCAGCAGCAATTGATTCTATTTACATTACTTAACGTTAATGGCATTACGCGGAGTCCTACTCCATCGCTTTAATTAATTATATGAGGCACCCCTGCCTCATCAGACCCATCACACGCTATTTCCTTTAATTAAAAAACCCTTCCCCCTCTTAGCCTCTTGTTAGTAACCTTTGGCACAAAGGAAGGAACTAGAACCAAAATCACTCCGTCCGGAAACACCTCACAATAAGGAAACCTGCATGAAAAGGCCTACAATTCACCCAGCTTCCTGGAAGAAGTGATAGCCACAAGAAAGAATGTCTTAGGGGGTTAGATAATGCAACTCAGCCACCTCCAAAGGTTCAAATGGAGGCTTAGTCAGCGAAGTCAAAACCAACATCAAATCCCCAGTGAGAAAGGAATGGGTCCTAGCACAACTATTGGCCAGACCCTTCAGTCTTCCATGACAATCCCAACCGCACACCCTGCAGCAAAAAGTCCATATCCACCACCAAGCTCACAGATTGAGGATCAACAACCCTGGCCTCACACCAACGAGAAAACGACCCCCAGTGTCTGTTACATGACTTCTTTGTGGATGACCTTCTGGATGCTTGCAACGTAAGTACCAAGTAATCCTGGAGACCCTGTTCCCTCAAACCCCTCCTCTTAACCTCCAAACAGTCAGGTGGAGCTTCTTCAATGACTCCCGTAGAATTAGGAAGTCAAGAGGATATGGATTCAAAGGAATCAACCAACCCAAAGTCAACATCATGCGCATCAGCAGAAGAAACCAATTGGCCAGCCGCCACAGGGCAGCAATCAGAACCACATCGGCCTGTTTGAGGCTTACTGCTCTCAAATAATTTCTGATCATGTGAAAAAAGCGAAACGCATAAAGCAGGCCCTTTGCCAATCTGCAAGATGTGCTTCCACTGCCGATGCCCTCTCCTCTCTTACCCCTTGAACAGAATCTCTGAACTTTGGCACTGGACTCTGACACAAAAAGATCCACCTGGCACCCTCCACTGATGAAACGCTAGAGAGAACACTGCTGGGGCTAAAGAAAAGTTCAGGGAAGATGGAATGTTCTTGTTGAGAGTTACTACCACTAGATTGGCTTCCCCTTGAATGTGAATTACCTTCAGTAACAAGACAGTAACTTGAGCCCATGAGAAAAGAGTCTTTGCAATCCTTTTCAGAGACTAGGACCTTGTCCCCCCCAGTTGTTTATGTAAGCTTTGGTGGTAATATTGTCAATACAAATCAGTACCGCCCGCCCCTTCACCTGTCTTTCGAATGCCAACAAGGCCCGCCTCACTGCATCAAAGTCCCTCCATTTTGAAGACCTCAGTGCCTCTGCATGAGACCAAAGCCCTTGAACTTTCATCGCCTCGCCTCAGGCCCACCAACAAGACAGACTAGCATCTGTTGTGATGACAATAGGCTCTTGTGGACAAAGCTAAACCCCTTTGTCCAAATTGTTGCTGGACAGCCACCAAGCCAGCTCTGATCTCATCCCCTGGGTATTGGAATCTTTTGCTTTAGATCTTGGGAAGCTGAGACCCAATGATCCAAAATCCACACAATCAACTTGAATAGATAAAATTGTTCCCACGCTACTAGAAGCATCATGGAAGATCGATCTGCCTGAACCCTGAGCCACCCCTCAATCTTTGAGCATCTCTGGATGAACAATTCCAGAATGTGTTTCAGAATTTTGACAATGATTTAAGAAGGTAAGCGAGCCACCCCAGAACAGAATTGCACACCTATGAAAGTCAAATCCTGATTTGGATGTACATCACCCTGAACCCCAATTCTCTTGAGCATGTACTGTTACTGAATAACATGAGTGAGGACAAGGACAACATAGCTGAGTTAGGTGACGTTTTTAAAAAGGTCCTAACTTTGTAGAAATATATCATGCATATCAAGCACTTTTTCCAGTTTATTAGAAACCAGTGAGTCTGCAAAACCTCCAGTACTTTGTCCGTGTGCAATATCAGAGAATCTTTTGATGATGCTTGAATTAACCAATCGTTGAGATGTGGATGGATGAAAATTTCCTCTGAATACAGAAGAGCCACCATAGGAGCCAAAATCTTGTTGAAGGCCTTTTTGGAGGATTTGAGACCAAATCCTGAAGCTGATAATGATTTCCCCTAGAGCGAATCGCAGAAATTGGATGACCTTTTTATTGTAACATGAAGATAAGCATCCTCCAAATTGATTGAGGTTAACTAATCCCCTGGATTTATGAGAGGAAGAATCGTAGTGTTACTATTTAAAAGTGTCAAGTCCTGACCCACGAGTTGACCCACGTCAGGTCTAGCATGAATCTGAAGTCTCCTGACAAGTTTTGGACCAAAAACAGGATTGAAAAGGAACCCCTTCCCCTCTCTTCTTTGGGGACCTCTACAATTGCTTTCTTTGTGAGCAATGCCTTTACTCCTTGCAAAAGAACCACCATCTTTGGCCCTTTCACTAGAAGATATGTCACTTTTGCACCCGTCTAAGACGTCTGAGTAAAGTCTATAGCATAACCCTCTTTGATTATACTCAACACCCAGGTATCCGTCGTCTTCCTTCCAGATGTTGAAAACCTGATGGAGATGAAACCCCACATGTGCCTGGCCGCAAGAACCGTAATGGTCAGGATTTTTTCTTTGCTGGTCCTTTCTTCCTCACATCCTTTTAGGAGAAAAACTTCTAGGCAGGTATTTCAGCCTACGCACAACACATGATTTGAAGTCTCATCGTGGTAAAACTTAGCCTTTTTATTCCAAAGTCTATGTGGCTCCGTTTTTCGTGTATATGGAAGGGTATGTCTTTAAATGACTTGGAGTTGGAGATCATGGAATCCAACTGTCCTACAAAAAGCAATTTACCCTAAAAAAGGAAGCTTGAGTAATGCAGATTTTTCAACAGCATTCATTCTCTATTCCCTCATATAAAGGGTACGTCTGGCTGTCACCATTGCTTAACTGAATGAGGTAACACATCATCATCCTCCAGTAAATACAGTCTCTGTAGAAAACGAGGAACACTAACCTTATCCGCCTCCTTCCAGTCACCCATTAACATGTCGTTCATGGTGCCATGAAACGGCATAGCCTTAGTTGAGGGTCTAATATACTGTGGAAAAAGTGAACTCCTTTCGTTCGCTGCTCGGAAGGGGGGGACCCCAGATTCTGCTGCTCATGAGAAAGGGTGTCCCACACCTCCTCACGTCTAAGGTGTTTCCCAGAAGATGTTGAGGGCTTCTCTGAATCAGATGAGGAGAAATACCATTCTTCCCTCTTTTTAGAATGGCTGGAACTTCGTTCCCTTTTAGCTGAAGCCAAAGCCCTCGACACCGCCTCCTCAATCATGTTCTGCATTTCAGTCTGACATGAGAGGTGTATTATCATTATCAATATCCAGCGCTTGCTCACTTCTCCCATGACATTTTGCAGGAATAGGACCCTCATCTTCAGAAGATGAGGACTAAAATAAGTGCTTCCTCTTTGCCAGAAATTTCTTATTAAATGGTGTCCTGAAATCTGATAACGAGGCCCGCCAATGCTGCAATGCGTTGAAAATCCTGATGAGACAAAGAAAGAAACAGGAGGCGGGGAGACTTTTTTACTGTATAAAATAGAATGTGATTGGTCTGATGAGGCAGGGGTGTCTCCTATGTAATGGATGAAAATGAGGGAGGGACGATAAGGTAATATTTGTAAAAGCAGGATTACTGGATAAAGTCTAACTATTACAGTTTGATTGGTGCTCACATGTTGAAGTAGTACTACATATAAATATATTACCTGCACGGGACTGCTGTTTAAAAGACGCTGAAAAACTGTACCCATTCCAGTGAGGAAGTTCCATTCCAATCCATGCGATCAAACCTGGAAACGTGTGCAATTCCTCATCATGTGATGGACGTCAACTGAGTTACAGGAAAGCCTTTGGCAACAGTTATATTACATCCAGCTTGAGTGTTGTTGCGAAGCCTATGTGGCAGACGCAAACCCAGGTGTTCGCAACAGTAAACAAAGCAGAAACGCCCTCCTTAGTTGTGAGGAAAAGTGAAGTGGCACCACTTGCCTTAACTAGTAGGAGTCGAACACCCCGACAGCTCAAATTGGCATTACCTGTGTTGAGATTGCATTTGCTGTTATAGTCTTATTATAGACGCCATTTGGAAAACAAAAGGAAGAACATTGTGGACACCCAACAATTTACATGGAGTAAAAAAAAAATCACAATAAATTGTGCCTTCACAAGACGCTTGGCAGAAACAGGGAGATATCCAACCTGAGACTAAGTTAACACCAATGGAATTCCATTTAATTATTTGAATTTGATATTATTACTTTTTGTTGTTTTGCTATTGTACACTGACCATGGCAGCTTTTAGCTTTTTCCAACCTCCTAACTTTCTATCTGAAATAGCTGAACCTATATAAGCATGAGAGCAGTGGAGGCAACCTTTTGACTCATACCTAGTGGCAACAGAAGGAGAAGGATTTTTAGCATGTAGGAAACAAGGAGCGCTCTTATGCCATTTAGGGATAGAAGATCAGAAGATTTATGAGAGTCTAGAAGAACTGCCGGTGGGAAACGGAGGAGGGGAGCCTAGAGATATGAAGGAGATGTCCCTAAAATGTTGGAGAAACATTTTGGTCAACAGATAAAATATTGTGCTGAAAAGGCATACGTTTTTCAGTCGTACTCAAGCCATAGAGGAAAGAGCTGAGAAATATGAAGCATGTTTACGAAGTCTTGCACACATTTGTAAGTTTGGTGATTGGACTGATTTGCTAAATAGGGACCAATTGGAACTTTGTATGAATTATAACAAGGTACGCTAAAACGTGTTGGCAACGAATCTATCACTAAAAGAAGCTGGGAATATTGTAGAAGGCATGGAACATACGTACAATTGGGTGAAAGAGATGAGTTGAAAATGAGTTTATGTCTGGGAAGAGAATCACTGAACACAATGGAAGTGTGGTGAAGGACAAATTGGTGGGACAGAGTACTGGGTGGAGAGCTCTAATAGCGGAAGAGGACAGACATTTAAATGCTATATACATTTGGGACACACAGCAAGTAATGCAAACTATAATGAACCTAATGCTTTTTGTAGGAAATGTGGAAACTGGAGCCAATTAGCCAGGGTATGTAATGGGGATAAGGTGCAAGCCATTGAAGAGGTGGGAGGAATGATAAAATGCAGGCAAATATCCCACAACTTGAACACAATTATATGGTAAATGAAGTGGATGGTGTGGAAGATAGAGAGCGTGTTAATATGCCTAAATGAGTGGCAGAAATTGGAGGACAGGAAGCAATGGTGTTGTCAGATTCAGATTCACCTGATTAGCTGATTAGTGTCAAGAATTGGGAGAGGATTTATCGATTAGAAAACATTGCGCTAACACTGCCTGACATGAATCCGAGAGATTATGAAGAAACTAAAATTGATTTGATTGGGTTTTCGGCAATGAAGGCGGGGAGCTAGCCCACCATCTCCTGGTTAAAATACAAGCCTTTCATTTAGTAAAAGCCAGGGAAAAAGTTGACAAAGTGTATGTTGCCAAAATAAGTGACAACCTTTTTTTTGAGTTTGAAACATTATAGGTATTTGGATTTAGGTATCACCCTAAACCCCAATTCCCTTGAGCATGTCCTGTTACTGAATAACATGAGCGGGGACAAGGACAACATAGCTGAGTTAGGTGAGGTTTTTAAAGAGGTCCTAAGTTTGTAGAAAGATATCATGCATAAAATAATTTTGAAGGAACATGTTATGCTAGTGGTACAGGTTCGCAGGGTACCCAACCTCATGATGAACCCCCTGCAAGATGAATTGGATAATTTGTTGGGGATAGGAATCAATGAAGAAATTGAAGCCTCTGAATGGCTGGTGCCAGTATGGTTGTCAGCCAAGGGTGGGAGATCCAAAATCATAATGTGTGTAGACCTTCAGTACCTTAACCAAAATCTTGGGGTAGATCATAAGCCTTTGCCAAGCATCTCCGAGGCTTTGTCCTTAGTGTCTAGTGCGAATGTCTTTAATGTAATGGACCTTCCTGTGACCTACGACCATGCTTTACTCAACCAAGACTCCCAGACTTTCTCCTCATTTGTCACTTCATATGGGGCTTTCATATTTATACGCATTCCTTCTGAGCTAAATCAAATCAAATCAAATACCTTTATTCAGCACTTCAGAGAGTACCATAAAAGAACATAAAAATATGAATCATACAATCTATATGTACACGTTATTATAAAAAGACATTATTATAAAAAAGGCATTATTAAGAAAAAGAGACAGGTTAAAAAGAAGGTATAAAATATCCCAGAGTATCCTACACATGGGGCAACATCTTCATTAGGGAGTTTTACTAGAATCTGAGGCTGGATTTTACAGGATGTTAAAGGTCCATTGCTTCTCGTGTATTCCTTATTCTCATTGCCATCTTAATGAAGCTTATTATGCATAATAAAGTGTGGGGGTCTGAAGCTTCTTGCAGAAAGAGTAGAGCAGCTTTCTTTTTTTCAGAATCCCTCCTAAAAACTTACGCCTAGGGACTGAATAAAAAGGGCATAATAAAACAAAATGAAGGGTATCCTGCGGAGACCTAGTGTCGCAGCCGCAGGTACCCTTCAATTCTACTGATTTTGTAAAGCCCGATGGGACGGCAAGTAGATGGTGTAAGAGATTTAGTCTGAAGCGAGTCATATAAAATCTTTCCTGCGCATTGTGCATCACCGCCAAGTATGGTTCCATTCTATGTGATTTTTTTAACGCACAATGCGCCATGACTGACAATTTCCCCTTTTCCTTGAGGGCCCTTTTTGATGATGTCCAATCAAAAAACAGTTTTTTGACCTCCGCCTTGTTCAGATGAGGCGTGGCTTCAGGGTCCAAAAAGGCATTCTTGCGGCCTATTGTTTCCAAAGAATCTTTAACATACTTTAGCCACGGGATCTGTCCCCCTTTGTCCCGGCTCATGCAGTCTTTGATGAGTTGTCGGCTGAAGTTTGCCTCAGGGTTCCTCCAAATTTTGATCCAGGCCAAAAGCGGTCTAATCATTATTCTGTCCTCGATATGTGATTTCCCCAGTTCATTATGTGTGATATACGACGAAGTACTCTGGGGAACCTTTAATAGCCTTTTGAGGAACGTGTTTCCTCTGTTTGAATACGACACACGTAGTTAGTCTTAAAGCCCCATACTTCCGCCCCGTAAGAGACTTTGGAACAGACGATTGATCGGTACAAATTGAGAATCTGCTCCGGCGACCATCTTCCAAGTCTCTTCCCATAGGCCATTATGGCGCCCGTTGATGCCACCAATTTAGCTGCATGTTTTTCAATGAGACCTCTGAAGTCCAGTTTCTCATCGAAGGAGACTCCTAAATAGGAAAAAGACTTGACCATTCCCAGCCTATGGGATCCTATCGTGTGTACAAAGGCCTTTTTGGTACTTGTGCCAACTGACATGACATATGATTTCTCCAGATTTGCTGCGAGGTCCAGTGAATTCATGAAGCTTACAAAACCGTTGATCAGTTTTTGAAAACCCAGTGAGGTGCGGGCCAGCAACACGGCGTCATCCGCATATAAGAGGACAGGCACCGGGCGCGGCCCTATTCGAGGGCAATCCACACTCAACTTCCCTATCTCTTTATCCAAGTTGTTAATGTATAATGAAAAAAGGAATGGCGCTAATATGCAGCCCTGGCGCACCCCGCTTGTACATAAGAATGGCTCTGTCTTCTTTCCATCTTGCGTGTATCTCACTGAGGCTGTTAGTATGTTAACTAATCCATGGTCCACTCCTAGACTTGTCATCAGGGCCCATAATTTTTGTCTATTGACGCGATCAAAGGCCGCTGAAAGGTCCATGAACCCCATATGGATAACCCCTTTACTGGCGATGGTGTACTTAGCCGTCAGGAGATATAGGTTTAGGCATTGGTCCGTTGTTGAACTTCCTTCTCTAAACCCGTATTGCGTGTCAGTTAAAATATCATTGTCCTCTGCCCATGTTTGTAACCGGCTTAGGATGACACGCCCCAGGACCTTAGCCGTCACATCAATTAATGATATAGGGCGGTAACATTGAGGGTCCTCACGATTCCCCTTTTTATAAATTGGCACAATGGTTGCCGAGGACCAGGAACGGGGCAGTCCTGCCACTACTGCCTCGTTCAGGACCCTCGTGAGGATGGGGGCCCACAAGTCGATGTGACTCAAGTAAAGGTCCGGTGGAATACCGTCAGGGCCTGGCGCTTTGTTTTTTGTTAGCCCTGTGATTGCAGATTTCACTTCTTTCAGAGAGAAGTCTATGCTGACAGGTACTGAAGGGCTTATTCCTCCCTCCTGCTGTGACAATCCCGTATGGCTATACAGACTCTGGTAATGGGTGTACCATTGTTCGGGTAATATTGAGTTCACCATCTGTGGCCCGCTCGGGTCTCTAAAGCATGGATCATTGATGACTTTCCAAAAAGCGGCAGTGTCTCTCCTTTCCGCCGCCTCCCTTAGGTCCTCCGAGGCCAGAGTTTGCAGGGTAGATTTGCGACTTTTCAGGGCTTTTTTATAATTAAGTCTGCTACAAGCTATTTTGTGATTATCCCTTGGTCTCTGACTCAGGCATTTTTTTAAGTCTTTGAGTGACTTAGTGCAATCATGGTCGAACCATCGCGGGTTCTGGGTTGATTTTAATCCTTTTGATGTCTTTAATAGTCCGTCCACGAGGCAGGATATTTCTTGGAATGCCCTGACCACACTCTCTCCTGTCGTACTTTCATCAAGGCAGACATCTATTGTTTTTTTCCCTTTTATTACAAGGTTGCAGTAGAATTCATCTCCATTTACCTTGGCCCACCTTAGTCTCCTCCCCTGATCTGTGACTTTTTCTATTGTGCCAATTCTACCCTCTGGTTTTATAAAGTTAAAACAGTTTAGGTCCACAACCAAAGGATTGTGGTCACTAAAGGGGCTAAGTTCAATATTGAAGTGGCAAGTCCAGTTTCTAATCGTGGGCGAAACCATAATATAATCTATGTAGGAATGGCAGCCTCTTCCCTTGAATGTCTACTTTTATTAGATCCATTACATGTATCAGGTTATGTTTATTAACAAGGTTAGCCATTTCCAGCCCTTCTGCAGAATGGACAAAATGTGGGCCCTTTAAAACTGTACATCTTGACCATTCCTTGTTGATTGGTCTTAATCTCTCACACAAATGACAGTTGAAGTCTCCTACAAGAATAATGTATGGGTTCCTAGCAGGTTTGTTGGAAGCTGACTGTGCCTGTAGTTGGGCGTCCAGTTCTTTTATGGTGTTTGTTCTGGTGTTTGTTCCCACAGCATTATACCAGTTTTCCACCATAATGTTTAGCCCTTTATTACGAAAGCCTATTGCCTGCATATTCACTGAATCCCATTTAAGATTGGACCATGTCCCTTGTATCCGGAGATCTACGTAAGTGAGTAGCCCACCCATTGCTCTCCCTGATGCCCCCCTTACAGCTGGTACAGCAAAGCATTTGAACCCATCCAATGTATACTGGGCGTGATCAATTGCCCAGGTCTCCTGGAGACATATAATTTGGAAGCTGTTTATGTAATCCCTCCATTCCTGGCATTTGAACTTGGCCGCAACCCCAGCTATATTCCAGGATATAAATTTCAAACCATCCTGGTTATCCAGCCTTATTACGTTGCCCCCCATTACGTTAGGAGCCATAGGTTTTCCCGATGTTAATGGGCTGTCGGATATGGGCTGTGTATTACCTTCCTTTTGCTCTGCCCGGTTTTCTTTTCCCTTAATGTCTCCCAAATCCTCTATTGTAGCGTTTAGGGTAAGATTCCTGGCGCTTCTGACCTCTAGCACTACAGTAGGTGTGGTGCTTGCTAATTGCGGGTATCCTTTCTCTGAGGGCGCACTGACAAGTTTGGGTGGACTTTGTTGGTCCTGGACGAGTCAATCCACCTCGTCCAGAGCACAGAACCTGTTCCAATGAGCATGCATTGCAATGGTTGAACCATATAACGGGCGGGACTGCCATGGAGTTTGCCACTGTTCCTGTCTAATTTGTTGCCCAAAATGAGGGGCTCTACTCAGGTGGTCCCTATTTGTATATGATGGTCTCTGTGGTGCCACGGGGTAAAAATATGACAGGTGTAGTGGGAAGATGTTGGAAGCAGAACCATGCGTTGACACATTACAGATATGGTTCACTGTTGAGGTGTCCCTAAAATTTATAGCTATGATGTCTCCAGCTATCGATTTGATTCCCTTCCCTATCCATTCCCCTCTTCTTACAGAGAGTATTTCCCCAGAAATATGAGGCGGTAAGGGCCTATTTATTCTTAGCCATTGGACGCATTTGTTTCTTAGTTCTGTGTCATTTTCCTTTTTCCCTTCCTTTAGCGGGGGTACCCCTGTTAAAACTGCTACGTAAGGTAGTGCCTGCGGTGGGAGGTTAATTGTATGAAAACTTATTGGGCCCTTCTTCCCTTCTGGTTTTTTGGGGAGGCTATTCTTTGCTGGGATAGTGTTCTCCTTCTGAATATTGCCTGTAGTGTTTTTGCATGCGGTCAGACTGTTTTTTCCCTGTCCCTGAACTGTTTGCGTCAGCATTGTGTTGCTGCTACTGGGACATGACTGAGAGGGGACTGTTGATTTAGTAATAGTTGTTATTTGGGATGCTGCGCTGTTTGTTTGTTTTGATGAGTTATTATCTAATGCTGTTATACTGATACTTGAAGTACTTAATGTTTTTGTACTTCGCTTTGTCTTGGTTTGTGGGGCTGGGGTAGTTACCGATTTAGCTAATCCGGTCCCTCTATTATTTATTAATGAAGTGAGTCTGTCAATTTTTGAAATCAAGGGTTTGATTTGAGAAATGATAGACTCTTCCAAGCCTGCCTTGAGGTCAGCAACCATGTTGGCTATCCAACAGGGTATGCCCTGCGTGGTATTAGACATTGGGGTAATCAAATTATGATTAGTTTTATGAAGACCCCCCCCTTTTTGTTGGACTTATTTCCATGGGCTTTATTCCTTCCTCTTGTAAAGGAGTTATCCGGATTCGTCTTTTCTAGGTTAGGTGGCGAGGACACGTCCAAACTAAGCGCCTGTGGTTCTCTGGGTGTGTTTGTGACTGCTTGTGCGCATGGTAGCTCTACATAAGAAGAGGTTAGGGAGAAACTAGTGTCAGGTTCATCTGCTATTACTACCACGGGGCCATCCTCAGAGTCCTGGATCGCTATTGATGGTACTAGTGAGAGCCGTCTTTCGGTATTTACAATGGCAGATGCCACTACCCCTATGGTTTGCTGCAACATCCTATCAATCGAGGTTAGGGTCGGTAAAGGCTGTGGCGTGTTCACTTTTGGTCTTGTGTTAGACCTTAAGGTAGGCATCCTGGACGTTTTGGCCCCTTTCCTCATGCCTAAACAGTCTATACTTTTTTGTAAAAAAAAACCCTTAAGCGGTATCAGTAGCTGCCAGGATCGAACAGTAGGGCTTTAAGACGGGTAAACAACATCAGGGGATAGATGTACAGTACCTTTGTAAGAGCCGAGTCTTTGTAGCTTCAAGCCTGGAGTTAGAGGGGTGGCCCAGCCCAGCCTTGTCCGGCCGTAGAGGGCCTGCCCTTTGCCCGGGCTTAGCCCGGCGCTGCTCCCGCGACGCGGCGTACACAGGTGATTTTAAGGCGCCTCCTGGCGCGTCATCCCCCGGCGTCAGCTGCACAACGCAAGGGCACTTGGGAGATGCAGTCTCTCTGTGCCCCTCGATCTCCCCTCCTCTGCTGTCGCGCTGAAGTTAGAGGAGCGCCGACAGCGGGGAGAGACCGGGCGCTGTGTGGGCGATGAAGGCTTTCCCAGTGGCAGGGACGTCAGGGACGGTGTTTCCCCCGGCGCCAACACGCTCTACAGCAGGTAGCCCCTTTTGAGCTAGTTTCAGCCAACTTCATTTTTGTGACAATAGAGCCCTTATTCGACTCATCTTGTTGAACTTTGCTTTCAAGGTCTGAATGGAAGGCCATATGGATACATCGAGCTTCCTATGTGGAGGAGGGACCAGCACATTTCTTACAGCAGACTACACATTGGGAGACAGTCACAATGTACGGAATCCCTGCCAGCATCCCACAGCAATCTTCATTATTTCAAAGCAAATAACTACAGTTTGCTAGCAACGTGAAAGTTAGCGATATAGCCGGGGTGGGTGCACCTTTTAAAATGCAGGCCAAATTTGGGGCGTTCGAATTACAAGAGCCGTGCAATTGGATATTTTTACAAACAAGTGAGTGATCAGGTGTAGAAGTGCACTCTTCTTCATTCAAATAAACTTCTTTACCCTCTTTACCCTCCCTCAGGCACCTATAGGTAAATGGAAGACCACACTTCATGTACATAGGCACTATCCAATGGTTCATATCTACCTATGGCATAGTGTTTCATGCATGAACTGAATTTGAACAGGGGAAAAGGTAACATTATTAACCCATGAATTAACCAAACAGCTGAATTGTATTCGGCAACAGAAAATGGTAAAGGTTCCAATTTTTCAATATGCAAAAGTGAATATGCAGCATCCTTCATCGGCATAAATTGTTGCTTTTCAGTCAAATTAAACGGTAAAAATAGCGAGGACGTGTTCATGTAGTCCCATGGAACTTTACCCGCTTTTAAAGTTTGCAAAGTCCAGGCAAACTGCATAATGGAACGTAATTGATTTTGACCATGGTACAATACAGACACTTCATCTTGCACAATATCGACAACAATATTATCTAAGGTGAAAATGCGGGAAGAACGTGTGTTAATGCTATCATCTACAACTGCAAGCACTTTCTCTAAATTAGCTTGATCAGTAGCTCTTAATCAAGAAGCAGCTTCAATTTGAGACAGTTTCCAAACTTCATTGTAAACAGAATATCTCCATCTTTTGGATCTGCATGCTGCAGGACCATTCACAAAGTCATTCAAATCAATATCGTCTGTCAATTTGGACAAATGGAGCTTAACTGACGCTAAAGTGGAATGTTTGAGCCAACTCTGGCATAACTTGCCTACTGAATAGGTAGTGACAGAATGGTCGCTCTCAAAATGGGGATCCACCCTAACCTGTGTGTAGCCTGGGGCCAGACCCAGAAAATGATCTTGGCATGAATCTGAACTTTTCTCCCATAACAACAAACCTTTGGGATCTAAGCTGGAAATATTAAATGAGGAATTCAGGATCAGGGACTTCAGATCAACAAGGGACCTATCAGTGTCATTGTACCCTGTAGGATAATTACCCAAATCAGGAATGGAAGGGGCATTTAATTTTTTAGATGTAGCCAATCCAAAGCAAGTCGTTTGAGAAATAGTCAAATTCAAAAACAACACATGGTTCGGGATGAGACATGCACGATGCAATGCCTCAGTGCCTTGCACTTGCCAACTTTTAGAACCCCAAAACAGATTTAAGATCTATAGTATCTTTGCACAGTTCATAGCCCCCTATAGCTAATTGATCGATAAAGGACTTCGAATACAATAATTTAGTGTGGGTCAGTCTAACTTTGGGAGAGGATTTGATTGATTAAAAACAGTAAAATTAGTAAACTTTTTCAAAAGAGTTTTCGAGCTGCCTTCAACGGGAGCTGAACAATTTTCCCATTGTGCATAATTAACCACATTTCTAAACGTGTTTGCTTTATGTAGAAAATGATTGCCATAATGTTGGTAGCAAAATAAGGTCTGCATAATTGGCTGAGTATAAGTACAAATCTTCAGCATCAAAAGCAGCATAATATTTCAAATCAGAAAACAGAGCCTCTACGGCTTGGACATCCCAATCATCAGAGCATACGCTTTGTTTCACTACATCCCCCATTGAAACACGTAGCACATTGGGGACATTATAACCTCTGTGGGGCCATAAATCTTAAAGTTTACAGCATCCCACACAATCCCATCCAAGACAGGCCTAGCAGTGATATTCACAAAAGTCTGGTCCCTCTTCATTATGTGTGAGAAGGAGTGGGGTGCCAAAGATCCATCAATAACTCTAATTGTAGATCTTTCTTTAACATAAAGTCCATTCACAAAACGGAAAAAATACACCTGCCAAATGTAAGTCCAAGGGGGTATCAAAAAATGTTTTTTAAACCAAACAGCAAAAATCGAAACTTTTGATGGGGACTTTGATGTGGTAGAGTCAGTGTCAAAAGAAAAAAATGTGACCGGTTAACTGCACTTGTTTGCAAATCAGGCATTGACAAATCTGTGGGGTAAGTATACTCAGTATCATTAAGGGGATCACCAGACGGTGGATTCAATAAAGGATTTTTAACTGTAGGCATACCAATGGCAACGTCAGGCCTGGTGGTACTCGCTGGAGCCAAAACAGAATTTCTCAGCATTGATGGACAAGAGACTGCAGGTGTCATGCTAAGAAGAATCGTCCACTTGCTGTAATTTGACATTGTCAATGGAGATGTACCTGTTTTCCTTGTGACCAGGAAGTGGTAAAATGACTGTTCTTGTACCCTGCACGCCAAGCACATGAACCAGTGCACGATGTGAGGGGTGGAACTCCTTCTTGTGCTCCACCTTCTCACAGACCAGGTCACCGACTCGGGGTAGCCAGCCAACTACCGGAATCTGAAGCTCAGCATCAGCTGTGGAGGGCAAGTGTTCCTTTGTCAGACTGTCACAGGTCTTTTGTAAGTTCTGTAACACAGCAGAATGATCATCTACGTCAAAGGGTGCGGCAGACACCGCCATGTGTAGACCCTCAAGGTCCTGAACAAACATTTTGATGCCAAAGAGCATTTCGTATGGGGTCCGCCCACCCAGAGACCTTCTGGCTTTCGTCACTGCCTCAAGGGCAGGATACGGTATAACAACCAACATGTGTTTCTCCTGCGACAGTGCGCGTTCCTTCAGAATCGCAATCTGCACTGCAGTCAAAACTTTCTCTGCAGAGGAAAAACACATTTCAGCTGAAGTGTACAAGTGTGACTTGTAAGCAATAGGGATTGTGTCAACCTCATTAAAAGTCAAGTATGTGAAACCCACCGCCCCAGGCACAATTCTTATTACCAGGTTGGTGTCGTTGTCACGAGTATGTAAGAATTTAGATTCAAGAAGATGAATGTTCGAGCTGCCAGCAAGATTTGGTGAAAGTAGGTTGTATCAAGGCATAAAGCGGTTTGATACGCTGGCCATATCCGGGAATGTAAGTACGCCCGAAGTTTTAAAAACCCAATATAGATTGTAGTTTTTTCAGAGTTGTAGGCGCGCGCAGCTGTGCACATTTCTCCAGGAAGTGAGGAGCTAAGCCCGACCTTCATTGTTGAGCTCATAGCCCAGGAACAATACTGTGTACTCCGCAATGTGTGATTTTGCAAAGTTAAATTTGTAACCGAAGTCCGCAAACATGCAAATGATGCGATCAACGCGACACAGATGCGGTCATAATTAGGCATCTGTGAGATAAATGTAATCAACATACGAGCACGCATCAGGGCCGAGCCTCTCCAAAAGAGAGACTATGCGGGCAGCAAAGACGCCTGGACTGTTTTTATAGCCCATAGCTAATCTTTTGAACTGTTTTTGTTTACCGCCACAGGTGAAAGCTGTCCATTGACTACTAATAGAGGACAGGTTATGGCTAAAAAAGCCATTGGCTATGTCGAGTGTGGTCTTAAACCGCTTACGCATGAGCCTATCCACAAGGGCGGAACTGTGAGTATTCTGTACCGGACAGGTCCGACAATGAGAGTTCAAATGCCGGTAATACAATACCAAACGGTACGAGCCATCAGGCTTGGTCACAGTAAAAAGAGGCTTATTCATCGGTGACACACATGTTTCAATTACACCCTGATATTCCAATTGTTCAAGGATTTCCGCCAAGTGAACTTTCGCTTCACGTCGCATGGGATATTGGGGTTGAGGCTGTGGCATAGATCGCAATGGTATCTCATGTCTGGGGGAAAGTTTGTCCCATCCACATTGAGTACGGTACAAAGTAGGCGCAAGCACCTTAGCCCACTCTTCTGCAAAATTCAACGCCTGCTCTTTCGGCTCTGTGTGTGCCAAACTAGGGAAGATTACCTCCTCCCCTCTCGGAGCGGCCAGAACAAAGGGGGTTGGGGCCAGACAGCCTCTGCCAACAAAATGTCATAGGTAGGGGTCAGATTTTCCCAAAATACCCCTTTTCTCGTACGCTGTTTGTCACCTTCCATTAAAAGAGCTGTCTCAACTGCAAAGTATGTGTCAGTTGCTGTCGCCTTCAGATATGGACACAATGCTTCCCGCACTACTGTAATTTCCGCTGTGCTGTCTAGCAGCGTCAGTGCTGCCCACGTCAGGTTCCGAAGCTGTGTTCTCACTATCCGTGGCATACCTCTCTGTTAAAGTGGCAACTTTCTTCTTCTGAAACTGGGGTTGTTGACGTGGAAAGCCGCCTTGCTTGCCTTTACCCTCCGTTTTACGGGCTGCTCACACTTTTGTTGGGCACCCCGACCTCTGCCGCTGTCTCCTCCACCAGTTGGTGAGACCGATGTATCCTGCAGAGAGAGAGGAGAACGTTGGTCAGGAACCTGAAAACGATCAGGTGACTTAATATTAGCGCGGTCGCGCAATTCATATGTGCGGTCAGTAGACGCAGGTATAGGTGATGCAGGATGTGACCCTTGTTTCTGTTGCTGTTTCCCATGTTGTCTATTCTTATTCCAATTCTGCTTTGGAAAATTGGGGTGTTCATCTTTATTAGAACTCGCCCACTGTGGTTGCTTTTGTGCTGTTGTTTTAGCAAAGTGCTTAACACCCAAACTATTGCGGCCAATGGTCTTATAAGCCTCCGCAATGATTTTCGGTAACTGCCTGGGTTTATCGCATCGGGGACATCGCGTAAAGCATTAGACACCTGGAAGTTCACCGCATCTCCCTTAACATTAGCAAGGACGAGATTGGAAACAACCTCAAACACTCCAACGAGTCTCATTGCCAATTCAACTGCCGCCTCCGCTCCGTGTTCATCTTGTACACGCTTAATTACGGATGGTAGGACAGCCATGGACAGAGTGCCAAAGCACTTAGCATAGACTGTCGCAAATATCTTACCCCAAGTTTCACAATCAGGCACCTCAGGTATTAAGTCTTTTTGCAAACTAATAGTCAGAATCCAGTGTTTTTCAACAGGAGTCGTGTTAGGAAACACCGCTTCCAGTTGGTCAATATTTCTCAGCAAGTCAAAAAGGCATATCATCCTTATCTTGGGGGCGCTTGCCCATAACCGATTCACCATGACGGGATTAATTTTCATCCCGGCCAGTCCAACTGGCTGTGCCGCAGCACCAGGTGCCCCCATCTGGAAGTTGCGCGAAACATATTGCACTAAAGCCAGGTGCAACCCAACCAAAGAGGCATAGAGTACAAGTAACTCAGCTATAGTGACGGTCAGATAACGTGGATGCGGTGTGCAACTGGCCAAAACCGGTCACGTGGCCCTGGGAATAGATATAGGGCCTAACCAAACTGCCATAACCGATTGGTTAAGGGCACCATTAAATCAAACACGATGCTGCCAGGCTGTAATAGGAATCTCTAGTGTCCTATATGGAGTGTATACCAGCGGCACGGCCGTGGGAGTATAACTGTGAAACGTACCAGTACCCGCATTAACTGCAAGAAAGGTAAACCTGGAGTAGAAAAGCTCAAACGGGTACACCGCTTCAACACTCACCACAAAAACTACTGCCATGCCATCAAAGGTGACGCCATACGTCTGCAAATGATTGCGGTCAGCCACCCTACTATGCGGTGGGATCTCAAAGTCAGCCATAGGGACACAGAAGGGAATAAGTACAATGCAAAAGAATTGTAGAACAAATGGGTAGTAATTCAAAGTACGAACCTTTTTAAATTATCAAGTTTGAACAAACCTATGTATATATAGGAAGGTTAAACCGTCACCACCGTCAACCGGAAACAATAGTGAGGGTGTCGCGGACTGATATAAGCACTACTCGAGAGTTTCAAAATAAGACCACATCGTTAGGTGCGCCATATTGCGGTGATTCTGCTCATACACAGAACTGTGCACAGAGACCCAGGACCTCAGTGAATTGAGGTGGACCAAAAAACTCCCCTCAGTACCTAGAACCCCTAACCGACTAGCATCAGTGTCACATTAGCTCTTCGTCCTATAGCAAAGGTACCAATGATTAGACAAGCCAGAACATGCAACTTAGGTTACTCTCAGGAATGGTGGGAATCAAGAACACTCTTTCGTTTTATTCTCATACCAGTCCACAAGGTGAGTAAATAGAAACATGAAAAAGTTTAAAATATTTATTTTAACGACGTGCTGTAGGATGCAGTATTTTTGCGAACATAAGCAGGCATATGATTAAAAATAATACGATCAGCATTATTACAAATCCATAAAACACAAAGGGAGAAATCATCTAATAATGATAGTTGAAACAGGTCCTATAGTGCCTTGTATCCCACCCTCCTTAGCTAGGAACTATGGGCCATATGTAGGTAGCTAAATACCGGTCGGTAATGGCCGAAATTCGGTAAAATACAGACCGGTATTTAGGCCTTCGAGATGTAGGAGGTCAAAAGGAAAATGCTACTTACTAGTATGCATCTGTTCTTGGCATGTAGGGCTGCTGACATTCATCCAGGGAATATTTCCTAGGAAATATTCCCTTAGAAGACATATGTAGGGCAGTTACATGGTCTACATACACACCTTCACTAAACACTACTGTGTTGATGTGCAAGCTAAGCAACAAGCTGCAGTAGGCCAGGCTGTCCTTAAAACTCTTTTTCAAACCACTGCAGCTGGTACAGGCGACCACCGCTAGAGGACAAACTGCTATACAGTCTATGCTAAGATATGAATTCAGCAGCCCACATGCCTCGAACGGAAAATGCTACTTACCAGTATGCATCTGTTCTTGGCATGTAGGGCTGCTGACATTCATTTCGCCCACCCTCCTCCCCGGTGCCTGTCACAGCTGCAGGGTTACCTTCTTAACATACACTTACATGGTCATCTCTTACTTTTCTATACTCCATCTTTGCCACAATGGCGAAAAACAATCTGAGGATGGAGAAGATGCCCATGCGCACTGTAGTCCAGGGGAGGAGTCACCTATCTCCTGATACTTCGAAGACTCTTCCAAGACAACAAGATGCAAACATCCGGACCCAACGTTAGGCGGCGATATATGCTAAGATATGAATTCAGCAGCCCACATGCCTCGAACACAAGGATTCGGTAAATATGAATCGGTAAATACCGATTCATCTTTACCGAACCAGAGATACCGAATCGGTAATAACTGAATTCTTATTTACCAATTCGGTAAATAAGAAACAGAAAAGATGAGATTTGAGATGTAGGTAACTTCTAAAATAACGAATTGCATGAAAATCGGTATTTAAGAGTCGGTAATTACCATGGATTGAAAGCAGGTGGTAACCAGGAGCAGGCCATAAAATAGGCCCCAAAATGCAACAGTGTGACCAGAATGGCGGCATTCTATGTGATAGCAAGGCGGCTACGGCTACAGGCAGCAGGAGAGAGGATCTGGAGACGGGAGGAGCAAGTCTACAGACAGCGGATCACACTCTTTCAACTTACTGAGGCAGTGATCCATGAAAAGTACAGGCTACACCCCCACACCATTCTGGACTTGATAAGGGACATGCACCCACTCCTGGAGCACCCAACACCAAGGGCGCACGCCATACCACCACATGTCCAGGTGCTCTGTAGCCTACACCTGCTTGCACCCGGCAGTTACTAGGGGGTGATAGCTGCAATAGGTGGTGTGTCCCATTGCTGCCTGTCCCGTTTCTTCAGGAAGTTCCTGGAGGCCATGATGCAGAGAATGCATCATTACATCAGCTTCCCTGACACACATGCAGAACTGTTAAAGACCAAGACTGACTTCTATCAAATGGTAAACTTCCCATTTGTCATTGGCTGCATTGATGGCACACACATCCCAATCTGCCCACCTGCAGCCACAGAGTACATTTACAGGAACAGAAAGTCGACCCACTCAATAAATGTGCAGGTAATCTGTGATGCCAACAACATAATCACAGACATTGTGGCCAAATTCCCAGGAAGCACCCACGACTCCAAGCGAAATGTAACAACCTAGGCAATTAAATTCAACTAGTCATATAAGAATGATAATAGAGAGGAAAACACTAATTACAGTTCACATTCAAATATTTATTAGCACAGTTAAAAATTAATTGACAAACACAAAATTATACAATATAAATCAAATTACAGCAATGAGATTAAAATCAACATCATAACACAAATACAAATTATATTCAAGGTATAAAAAGTGGCACAATTATATCTCAGATATCTCAGATATAATTGTGCCACTTTTTATACCGTGAATATAATTTGTATTTGTGTTATGATGTTGATTTTAATCTCATTGCTGTCATTTGATTTATATTGTATAATTTTGTGTTTGTCAATGTATTTTTAACTGTCCTAATAAATATTTGAATGTGAACTGTAATTAGTGTTTTCCTCTCTATTATCATTCTTATATGACTAGTTGAATTTAGTTGCCTAGGTTGTTACATTTCGCTTGGAGTCGTGGGTGCTTCCTGGGAATTTGGCCACAATGTCTGTGATTATGTTGTTGGCATCACAGATTACCTGCACATTTATTGAGTGGGTCGACTTTCTGTTCCTGTAAATGTACTCTGTGGCTGCAGGTGGGCAGATTGGGATGTGTGTGCCATCAATGCAGCCAATGACAAATGGGAAGATTACCATTTGATAGAAGTCAGTCTTGGTCTTTAACAGTTCTGCATGAGTGTCAGGGAAGCTGATGTAATGATGCATTCTCTCAGATATAATTGTGCCACTTTTTATACCTTGAATATAATTTGTATTTGTGTTATGATGTTGATTTTAATCTCATTGCTGTAATTTGATTTATATTGTATAATTTTGTGTTTGTCAATGAATTTTTAACTGTGCTAATAAATATTTGAATGTGAACTGTAATTAGTGTTTTCCTCTCTATTATCATTCTTATACGACTAGTTGTATTTAATTGCCTAGGTTGTTACATTTCGCTTGTTTATTTATCCCTGACCTAGGAATTAGTAGATTAATTTTTTCAGGGGGTCCTTGCTACTTATACATAAAGCACCCACGACTCCTACATCTTTCAGAACAGTGAGATCTATACACGCCTGACAGCGGGGAAATTCAGAGAAGGATACCTGCTAGGTAAAACACCGTGACACACCCTGATAGATATTGCAGATGTAGGTGTTGTTACGCATGTGATTAATGGCTCTCTCATTTCCACATAGGTGATAGCGCATATGCCGTCCGCTCGTTCATCCTGACACCCTACCTGAGCCCATCAACCCCGAGTGAGAGACAATACAACGTGGCATACAAATTCACTCGCAACGTTGTGGAGCGCACCTTTGGGCTGTTAAAAAGGAGGTTCCGCTGCCTCCACGAAAGTGGAGGCGCACGTCAGTACTCACCTCTCATCTGCTGTAAGATCATCGCAACTTGCGCAATGTTGCACAACCTTGCCACAAAGCAAGGTACAGAAGTGGAATTAAGTGATTATGAGGACCACGATGATGAATGTGCACAGCCTGAGCCCAACACAGCAGGAGTGGTGCCAGTAACATATGGGAGACAGAGACGGGCAGAGATCACACACAACTATTTCTAAGTAAGTAAGGAGACACAGCGAGGTGTAGTATGTACACAACGTAGTTAAAATTTTTGGCACTATGCCAGTACACAAGCCACAAATGTGCAAGACCAATTGTAGCCATCCATTCTGGAAGTCCTGGGTTACTTCACCCATTCCAGGTCAGGGAGTGTGGGCAGCATCAGTTTTTGCGGCCATGCCTACCGGTGCCGGATGACATTGGTTGGCTGTCCTCACTGGGTGCGTGGGCAGTGGCAGCCCCATGGAGCCTGCTGCTCCTCCGTGTGTCAGTAATAGGGGGGGTTGTCATGCTGCTCCTACTGGTGCTCTCCTCGCTCTCACCCACATCCAGAGCAACAGTATGTGCCGACTGCGCAGTCAGCGGCACCTCAACAGCACTTGTGACCCTCACAAGGCCCCTGGAGACTTCACTGCTGCTGTGTGCCAGTCCCTCCTGCCTGTTTACGCATTGCCTGCAAAGCAGGGAAGTGGCAGTGGCCAGGCGGTTGACTGCCCTTATATGTTGTTCTGCCCGCTGCCTCTCCTTCCGCCTTGCTGCTCTGTCCTGATCAAGCTTTCTGCACAAGAGCAGTACAGACTGGGACATGTCCTGTATGCCCGCAGCCATCTCTCTCATGCCCGCAGCCATCTCTCTACTCCCCTCCGCCATTGAGCTGATACCCTTTTCAATGTTTGTCATATTCTCATTCAGGTGCCTCATCTGGCGTTGTACCGACTGGATGGCCTTCCCCTGCATGCGCTGTACTTTGACCATGCTACTCTTCAGTCCACAGAAGACACTGGGACCCTCACCATGTTGCAATTCACTGCTGTCTCTGGCCCTGCGGCGTCTGACACCTGTGCGAGCCCCCTCGGCGCTGGACTGCTGATTGGCAGTGCTGTCCTCACCGGCCACGGTTGATGTATCACCCCCCACCGTGTTTCCTGCTGATTACTCCATTTCTATTAGTGTGGCAACTACATGCCTCTCTCTTTTTTGGACTGCAGGTATTGTGACAGCCGGTGACACAAGCAGTTCAGGTGAGGACAGGAGTAGAGGGGAGCCAAGAAGCTCTGGGGAGGCCTGTAGCTGTGGTGACGCCGGAAGGTCTTGGGAGGCTGGCTGTGCTGGTGGTGCAGCAGTTTCCTGGGTGGTATTCCCTGCACTTGTGCTCGCCTCCTGTGTGTCTTCCCTCTGTGGTGCACTGCCTTCCTTCTCCTTGGTACGCCTGCGAGATGTCTCCCCTGTGGACAGAAATTCGTACATTAGCTCTGTGGTTCTGCAACCCTGCTTGTACAATTAAATTCTGATCTCTGAAACACTGTTGCTATTGCCTCAGCTTGCTTATCACTGATGTGTGTCGCATGCCTTGTTGTTTGGTGTGCTGTCTGACATGGTAGGTGTTTCTATGACTACATCTCCCATAATGCATTGCTGGTGTATGTTGCTACCTGTACTGGAGTGGAGTTAACACTACCACATAGGGGAAGGGGAAAGGGAAGGGGATGGGGTGGGGGTGATTGCTGTGCATGCTTCTTACCTTTTCTGGTGTCAGCTCGGGCTGAGCTGTCTGCATCTCCCACACCACAGACGCTGTCTCGTTCGATGGTGGACTCCACCAGCTCCTCAAGCTCCGGAGGTCGTACCACCTCTTCTTCAGGTCGTCAATCTCCCATGTGGTCACTCCGATGGCATTAACTTTTGACTGTATTGCCAGTCAAATCTTCCTTTTGGCAGATTCTGCCACCAGCAGGGACTGCTTCCCAAACAATTTATTGTGTTCCTTAACTACCTCCTCCACGAGGACCTGCAGCTCCATGGTACTGAATTTAATCTTCCTCTTCCTCTCTGCATCTTCACTCTCAGTGTCTTTGCTTGCCATTTTTTCACTTTCTCAGGAGTAAAGTTTTCCATTGGCTCAAGGGCTCTGATCTGCTCTCACAGCCTCTCCAGCAGCTTCAGATTGCTTGCACCTGCATGGGTGTGGCCACTTCCTGGTTGGGAGGAGGGGTGGTTGCACCTGATTAGCTGAATCCTGTTTTTTTTTATTTGGAATAGCCGATTCGGTATTTACCGATTCGGTATTTAGAGATTCGATATTTACCGATCGGTGTTGGGGATTCTGTTTTTATTTACCAAATTGTACCGATTCGGTAATTGTTACTGAATTATTACCTACATCCTAAATACCGATTTCTTATTACCGATTCGGTAAAATTAGTTAAAAATCGTATTTAAGAAACGGTATTTGGGATTTACCACCATATGGCCCTATGTTTTATGTAATAATAGAAGGTCTCTTAGGCTTGAAGGGGGAACCCCATACCTCCAAGATCTGCAGAGGTGAATTACATCAGGATCTGCAAAAGCTCTCTCTTTCTGGAAACGGATTTTCTCCAAGTGCTCAAATCCTGCATGCAGTGCAATATTAAAGGTGCCAGAATTTCAGTTAGCTGCAGCTGCGTGCATGTTATGTCTAAGCGTGGGCCAATCAGCCCGAATAACAGCTAACATTGTTATGATATTGGAGGCTTCAGCACTCACTGTGCAGACTAAGGTCACGATGTAAGTCTAGGGATGTTGAAAACAAGCCATTCTCATGTGAAGAAATTCACGCAGCCTAACTTACAACACCAGTTACATACAGTGTCGTGTGCAAAAGAAGCAGAAAGGTAAAATGGCGTTTAAACTTCTAATAAGCATATGCTAACATAGCAATGGGCGCCCGCAGGGCCCTGCCTTCACTACAATCTTATTCCTTTAAGTGTTTGGAATGTTTGTATCAACATTCTTAAATGAAGTATTATGGTTTGAGGACTGGATCTCAGTCGTTGTTACTGTCAGATCTTGCTGGTCTGTATCCTGCCTACAAAAACTTATTTTCTTACATTTCTGGTGTGAAGACCCTATTTTTTTGGGAGCAGACACAACAATATAGAGAGCTACAAAAGCTCGATTAGAAATGAGGAAAATGGTAATGTCTGCTGTTGCCATGAACTACCAGGCTCTTCTCCAGAAGATGTTCTGCTACTGGTAATGGTTACTATCATCCACTATGTACTTAAATAAAACAAGTGTGTTTAACCTACCAACAAGGGTATAGAAAAGCAAATATATGGATAGAAGAATTTTAATCTTCACAGTGTAAAGTTGGATTTAAAATTTCCCCTCACAGCAGCATCAAATGTGTAAATATGTCTATCTAAGCTGTACGCCAAACTAAAATACAGAACATTTTGAATACACATAAGAAAAGATAAAAGACATCTTCACCTATGTATATGAATTGTGATTCTGTGACACATGTAAAAGTTGCAATTTCTTCAATAGCTCAGTTCAGGCACAATAACTATAAATGACGTTTTTGTACAACTCAGGGCATATTCTATTATGGATAAAGAATCTAGGCATGTAAGCTCCTTAAAGGCGCAAGAGCTAGCCCACCATCTCCTGATTAGAAACAGGCCTTTCATTTATTGATAATAATATACTTTTTAAAATGTGGCAACACATGAGCAATGCCAATGTCCACTCTTACAAAGACACAGAGGATGTGCTTGTGACAACACAGTAAATTTTAAAAGATACAAAGCTGAATAGATTAGGTAGCCAATTCTCTTAAGGAAGCATGACTTCCTAAAATGACAGCAGTGACCAGTATAAACATCACTATGCACTGTAAATGATCCATTTGCATAGATTACTCATCCTGAAGAACAAAAGTGGCAATATTTTAATTTGCCATTAAATTCATGAATACTAGGAAGTATAAATAAGAAATCTCCTTTTTTCATGATTATGGCCCTCATAAGAAGTAGCCCAGAATGCTCCTACTAGTTCCTCCCTGTAGAGTTATTCATACAAGAGCTTACAGTAACTCTGGGGTATGGAGTTACAATGGACTCTGAAGGTCTCCTTAGAAAAGAGTGATTACTAGAAGTAGCTTTAATTCTGGATCAGATTCCCACTGTAATTCCTCAGGGCTGCAGTGTTTCTGCTGAACGCATAAATCGAATGGGTCAATAAAGCCTATTACCTTCCCCATTGGAATTAACGGGCAAATCATAATGATGGCCTCTGAGTTAACACTACAAGGACAATATGTAGCCATAAAGAATGTGTGAGGCACGATAATTTGGATTTTTAATAATAACTGGAAAATGAAAGTACAGTGAGACTATGAAACATGAAATTTTCCCTCTCAACAATAATGCTGTGGATGCTCATACAACTATAGTGACACATCATGAAAAAAAACAGACTCATCAATATATCCTGCAAAACGTGCGTGCAGGTACTGGTTCACTTCCTAACAGAAGTTGTAATGCTTCATTCTGATGTTACTATCAGACCCTCTGTGCCTATGAAACAACGATCATGACTTGAGTATTTGTTCTGTTTTGAAGAAAGGCATGCAGAAACATGTTAAAAGCCATTAGTAGCTTTGGGGACCACATACATTTTCTTTTAATTTTGTGAAGAACCTCCTACCATTAAAATATCATTGAGAAATGTTCTCACTCAACTTTATTTCACTATTAGTCTTGCATGCTCCACGTTTCTGTTCTCATTAAAAATAAATTATTTAGTGGAAACAAAGACTACAATGATATGTTTCTCATGTCACAATTTCAATAAGGTGTAGGAACTTTTTTAACTAGGAAAAGATGTGTCTCTGGGCGACAAGTGGCAATGAGGCTATGATAATTATGTTGAAAGCCAGAACTGGTATCCTTAATCTTCCTGAGAACAATTGTTCATGGTTAGAAACCTTTGGTCTTCATCCATCTATAAAACAGCGATCTCTGAGTCACAAAGTCTTCGCAATGAGTTATCACAGTCTTTCCAAGCAATATTTCCTTATATCATGAGTCTAATCAGTAGCTGAACTCTTCTAGGGAAGTACCCAGTAGTGTATAACCATGTGAGCACCCTCACACTTTCTGCAAGTATGGGAGTGGGGGTGAATCTTCATCACTTAAATAAGAGTCTCCTGAAGATTTATTTCTGTTTTTGTCCAGGAAGGTATCATGTGGCTCATTTTTTAATACCCTCGCCTCTGGATCTGTTCTCTATTGCCGAAGATATAAACTAATGGTCCTCTATGAAAAAGCCAGATTTGGATACAGTTGTCTTACTCAACTGTTGGCCCATTATGCTCCGTCCTGAATTCACTAAGAAAGCAGAGACATTCCTCGCTGGACACCCGCAATTTCTTGGACAGAGGTTGGGTTTTGTCCATTAGCCCTGGATGGGATCAAATTCTCTGGAGTAAAGGGCTGAAATGAAGGAGTTGTAGCCATTGTTGGGAATCCTGGGTCGGACACCGAATCTATGAATGGCAGCAATGGGTCCTTTGCCCCACTCAGTTCTTAAGGCTAAGAACCTGGGTTTCTCTGTTGAGGTTCTGGATCAGCAGATTCAAGTACAACCTGCCACGTTTTTCAAGCTATGTCTAGCACCATAATTTGAAAATATATTACGTTGTATTTCGATGCTATGGTCACTGGAGGATGCATTATATTGTGTTTAAACTAGGGTAAAGCCATTTACTTTAGGCATTCTTGTTTATCACCCAGGAAACTACAGTAAATGCAAAATCTGGTTATAAGGCTAGACTACTTTGCAACTTGACAAAGTTAATTTTTTGTCAGAGGCCTGACATTCACTGCATTGATTGCCACTTTTGCCATAAATCCAGTTCAAGGTCCTAAAGATTGTCCACTAGGCCAGACTAGGGCTGACCTAACATCACCTTCGGATCCCGTTTTAAGCATGTCCACTTTGGAGGTTCTTCCCCTAGACTTCCTGGGGTGCAACTCTGAAATAGACTTGCACAGAACTTGTGGAAAATGAATATCATCGAAATGTACCCAAGCTCCTTAAATTTTTCTTTTCTGTTAGAATACATTTTTAACTGTTGGTGTTAGTGTTGTCTAGCAGTAGAGAAGATGTTGTTCTTTGTTCTCCTAGCACCATGAAGCCGTTGGTGAAACCTTGATAACAAATATTTGAATATGAACTGAAAAATAAAATGAATACATCTAGAAACCTGCTCAGAATTGTTCAGGGTACACACAATTTTATCAGTAGAATACTGTGCATCCTTGTCTTATACTGAATGTCCAAAATCACCAGTCTTTTGAATTAAATATTTACCCTTGACTGAAACAAGGAGAATGGTCATGAACTAGGCCGCAACATACAGACACCGTGCCCCAGAATGATGTGTGCTATTTATCTTATCCAATACAACCTGATACACCAGGGTTTGGAACTTATTGGGTGCTATAAACAGCATCTATTACAAGTTTTCACTTAGAAAATGGAAATAACATGCAGACTTTGGTGCTTACTGCAAGTAAATCCGAATCTTCTGGTATTTACTGAGACTTTTTCACCAGTTAAACTTTTATTTTTGACATGCCAAAATGTATCTCACCCGGCAAATAAAGGGTGCCGTAAACTCAGCACCTACTGTAACTCTGATCCCACATATTAATGAATATAAAACTAAAACAACGGTTCTGTCGGGCATGCACAATATTTCTTTGCAAAAGGATTATTTCTTTTATATAATATTACAAAACCTTCATTAATTATATCTGAAAAATTGTGGAACACATAGCAAAAAACGGACGCGAATTAGTGAATATTCTTGTACGTTTTATATAAATTAAAGCATTTATATTCTTGCAAGTTTGAAAACAAGGCTGTCAAGAACATATTAATGAGGCACCCCTAGAGGAAGCCTTATTCAGTCAGTATTTGTGCTGGTTACATTTTTATTTTTATTTTAAAGAAGACAAAGACAGCAACGCTCCCTCTGCCAATAGTGCACAACATACCGTATTTGTCGATAGGCAGAAGCACATAACATTCTACAAACAACAAGAACACACAATTTAACTGGGTCCTTTTCATTCTGTTGTGCAATGACAACACATAAGTAGTTCGCTCTATTGCGTTTGTTCTTTAGCCTGCTTAATTTCTCACTGAAACGTGTATTTGTTCTGCAATTTTTTGTCCAGGGATTTCTAATTAGGGAATTAATTGTAGCACTATAAAACACATTCTTAAATTGAACCCACGAAGATTATTTAAACCACATAAAAGCAATTTATTCATACAAGATCACTCAGTTAGGCATGGCCTCGTTCCAGGGTTTTGTTTGTTTTAACACAAATAAGAAGCTTTTGAAGTGGTTCCTATGGCCAGACATGCCGCAGTGATACATACATCCGACAACACGATAACATATTGCTGCCACTGAAAGGTGAAAAACACGACCAGAAACTGGCCAACACCCAATGGAGTTGGATTTCAAGGCGAAGTTTAGTTTTTTTGTGACTGGCATGTGATGTGGGAGTAAGTGTGGCTCCTCAGACTGCTAAGAATGCACCCAAAAAGCTGGAGGTGTTTCTCCTGACTAATCACACTTCTTTCAATTCGGATGGTCTGGAAGCACCAATTCACTGAGCCGAACTTTGGCCAACGAAGTAACAGAGCCCACTCATATGATGGCAGCAAAGGGACACGTCTTGCAGGCGGCCGCCAGAATGGTGTGCCACTTTCACAATACCAGAACATATTTTTGAGGCTCATATTACTCCCTAAAAACCTCCTAGTTTCCGGTACCTTTTTAGGTCTCGCCTATGTAGCACGCATGAGCTACGTCGGAAATCTTTATTAATCGATTTAGTTTTGGCCCCAAAAACGTGCATGCGTTGCATTGCTTTGAATGGCAACGCTTGCACCTTTGGCGATTCCCTTGCGGGAGCGAGCTTTGAAACCATCTGTTTGTAATTAAGAGGTGGTTCCTGCTCACTCCCGCATGGAAAACAGGAGCAGGCCCCCTCCCCCTGCTGCCCCCCTGCTGCCTCCTCCTCTTTCTGTGCGAGGCGCCTACTTGTTTATGTTGTTTCAAGCTTTCCACAAAAGCTCCACGACTCACCTGCTCAAAGCTTTCTTCTCTTTACATCATCTTGTTAATAAATAAAAAATAAACCTATTAAGGACACATGTTCATAATTATTTCCTGGTAAGAATCTACACAAGGACTTTGACGGCACCGTCTCTGAGCACAGAAACTTGAAACTGTCCTTTTAGGCAGGTTGTGTAGACTCTACAGTGCAGACATGCTGTTATATAGGAAAGTTAGTGTATTGACTGTAAAGGAGAAACACTAGACCATCCTACCATGGTTCATTGATTAAAGAGGAAAATTGTTGCAATAGTGTACAACGAGCTGGTAAAGTACCAATTTCTGGGTTATATTATTATATAAGATGCGTTAATATTTAATTTCGAGACTTTATATTTCCTTATCTTAATGTACATCCAAAATAGAGGCAGAAGGATGCATTTTTTAGAGACTTTTCTTAGATTTCTACTGACAGGTAAGAATGCTGATCAAAAGAAAATGCAGTTCTTGTCCATTTCTCTGCGAGTAGAGATACTTAATAGGTTATTGCTCCTATTGGGGATACTAAATTTCAATATTCAATCACAGTGAGGCAAGGCTACTGATAGGTTTTGGGGAGGGTAATAAAACTATGTACTCTGTTGAAAGAATAAAGTCACTCAAAAGATCACCTTTAGATTCTGGAAACACATCTATGTTTATATGGCAGCACCGATCAGCTGGTTACCTCCGAAGTGCACAAGTGTCCATCACAGCCCATTGCCCTGCAGGGTTTTTGCACCTAAATCTGCATTTCAGACTTAAATGCTATTAGGTAACAGTAAGCATCAAGGCCAGAAAAGGTTCTAGGTCGCAACTGAAGTGTATTGGATTGCCCAGACAAATGCAAAGAATGACAGAGATGTTTATCAGCCTGTGCAGCACCTGGTTTAACCAAGAGCACAGACAGCACTTGTCAAGTTTTAGTATACTTTGCTAGTTGAAATTCCTTTCCAAATAACTCTTCTTAGATTTCATGCACCCTACCATTTACTCAATGACTCACTTTAGATTTTAAGATCAACCGCCCATGAACCTTAGGATAGCCTCTGCATATTATGCATGGGGAGACTTTACTTGAAAGCAACATTTTGTAACTGTATTTTGGAAAATGGCCATCTCTGAAGGGTCACCCCAAAACTTTTTTCCTTCCTCCTCCTTTTTTTCTAGCCTTCTTTTTGTTGGCTTTAGGACTCCAAGAGCATTACCACTGCTGACCAGTGCTAAAGTACATAAGCTTCTCCCCTAAACATGGTGATATTGGTGTTTACTCAACTGGCATAATTAATTTACTTATATGTCCCTTGTAAAGTGGTGCTAGTGAGCCTGCAGCACTGATTGTGCTACCCACACAAGTAGAATTTCAAACCTGTCTCAGGCCTGCCATTGCAAGGCCTGTGTATGCAGTTTTCTACCACTTTGTCTTGCCATTCAAAACCACTTACCAAGCCTTACAAGCCTCGTTATTACACAAAAGTCACCCCTAAGGGCAGGGAGCTATGTAACTGAAAGCAGGACATGTACTTGAAAGTGTTGCATGTTCTGGTAGTGACACAAGCTAAGTTCGTTTTTTACTACTTGGAGGCCTACTCCTCTCATAGGGTAGTATTAATAATTCCTTAAAACACTTTTAATCTGTAATTTCCAATTAGAAAGGAGAACCTGCATTACGTTTCATATCTTTGAAATGGAAATCATAAATCCTCTTTACTGGTAAAGCGAGATTTAACAATACATTTTTTAAAAATGCCACTATTAGAACACAGACATTTCTCTGCTCTTATTACTTTGTGTGCCTTGCAGCCAGGCTCCAATACACGTCTAGGATGAGTGACAGCTACACTTTGTGCATTCTCTCTGAACAGCCACAAACACAGGAAGGGTGGGTGTAACAGAGAACTCATGTGCATTTATCTACATTCTGATAGCTCTTCCTGGGCAGAAAAAGGAAGGGGGAGCTGACAATTACACCTGAACAGGCAATGTCTTGTTTCCCACCCAAAGAGCTGATTACCGCCCACAGAGGGGATCTGTGCACCTCAGGGACGTGGTTTGAAGTCACTCCCACTTCAAAGGCACATTTGGGTATAAATACTGGGGCTCTGACCCTACCAAGACAGTACACTACTGGACTTGTGAAGAACTCTGCCAGGCATAAGGAATGCTGTGGTATAAAGACACCCATTATGTCAGACTGTGGCTCTGAAGGAACAACTTTCTGCTTTGCTGAGCTGCCCTGCTGCCTGCTGATCTCTGTGCTGCTGAGGACAAAGACTGCACCTATCTCACTTGGAACCAGAGTGACGCCAAGGGCTTGCTAGCTTGACCCCTGTTCAGACGTCTCAGGGCCATCAAAGACTCCCTGCAACTCTGCAACAGCATCAGGACTCTGTGAGCTGTGAGTCCTGCCCTGCCAAGTGGGGCCAATCAAGTCCTGGGCCCTTGAAAGGTGATTTTTGATGCCCAGAACCATAAGAAATCAAAGTAGTTCCGTATTGGCGCTGATCGGAACCGACGCACTGCCCTTGGACGCCGACACAGGAACGGATCCACATCACCTCAAAGGAATGTGTGGCTCGATGAAGATGGACAGCATGGGTTGACGCAGTACCTGCATCGTAAAGGGTTATGACACCGAAGCCTTCATCAATTGCATGGATCAACGCCGATGCTTCGCCTCGATTCACGGATTTGATGACGACGCCTCTTCTACTCCTCACATTAGGTATTCGACCTCGACACTTGCTCCATCCAAGGTACTTTCTCAGTGGGACCTACATGAGTCCTGTAGCCAGCCTGCTCTCCATCGTAGTCAGCCTGAACTTTGGATTTGCCCCAGTCCAGTGTGACCTCAATTAAACCCCTAGCGTGATTGACTTCTAAGCACTACTTTTTGATTTATTCTTTCGAAATTCATAACTCTGGTTCTACTTATTGGAGTTTTGGTCTTGTTTCACTCCTAAAATTATTATCTATGTTTCTTAACCTGTGTGGATTATTTTTGTAGTGTTTTATTGTGTTACTGCCTGTGTATGTGTTGCACAAATACTTTACACATTGCCTCTTTAGATAAGCCTGACTGCTCTGTGCCAAGCCACCAGAGGGTGAGCACAGATTATCTTTTAGTATCTTACTTAGCCTTGCTAGGATTGTGGTCCTAACTTAGACAGGGTGCATACCTCTGCCAACTAGAGACCTAATTTTTAACACTGTACTTAGCCCTTGGAAATCAAATGGGCAAAATACTCTTTGTTAATTACATTAACGGATACAGTTAACAAGGACATTCTATGTGCATTGTTGATGGCAGAGTAGACCTGTACTTCCCAATTATAATAAATCATTTTCATTGATGTGAAGAAGCAATTTTTAATCCATGCATTTTTTGTATTATCAATGTATAACATTAGGCATCATCAAATTACTGCCTTAATGCTTGGCTACACTCTTAAGGGCATTGATAGCACTGACAACTGCCACAGAGGAAGTCATTGCACCTTTCGGCCTGACAGGGTAAAGATGCCATTAAAGATCCTGACCACCCCTTTCATGTGTCTGATGAGCCAAACTCCTGTCTCCCTGACTAAGCACATGATAGGCTACATTGCCAACAGAGAGCTTTAATCTGCCCAGATGAATCTAGCTATTTCCAAAATGGCAATCTACAGACAGGGACAATGACATGTTTTGAGTGCTTCTATCTTGCTGATATGACAGGTTATTCCCACAGTGGGCTCCTTCCCAGGAGCTGGTTTACTAAAGATGTAGAGAATGTGCTTACTAGCAGTGAAATGAAATGAAATGAAAAATTGCACTTGTATAGCGCGTAACTACCCGGAGGCCTCGCAGCGCTTGTGACTGAATGATTAGCGCGGGCTCAGGGTAGTTCAGCAAGTCTTGGCAAACAAGTGCGTTTTCAGGGCTTTCCTGAAGGACATGTAATTACTGTTTCCTCGGATAGGGAGAGGGAGGGAATTCCAAAGTTTTGCCGCCGAGTGGGAAAAAGAGCGACCGCCCCATCGAGCTCTGTTGACTTTGATAGAGGTAGCCAATTGAAGGGTACCTGAGCGAAGGGGACGGGAAGGGATATAAGGCTTGACTATAGAGTGGAGAATAGCGGGGCCAGCACGATGAAAGGACTTGTGCAGAATGCACATGGCCTTGAATTGCACTCTTGATGCTATTGGGAGCCAGTGAAGCTCCTTTAGGGCCTTCTTCGCTGACTGCCAGCGGGGCAGGTTGTAGAGTAGGCGGGCAGGACTGTTTTGTGTAACCTGAAGCTTCTGTATGACAGAAGCTGGGGCCCCCATGTAGAGAGCGTTCCCATAGTCCAGACGGGAAAGAATCAAGGCCTGGACCATGACCCTTCTCGCCTGGAATGGGAGCAGAGGGAGCACCTTGCGGAGCATCCTCATTAGCCCAAAGCAAGTGGCGGCAGTCTTAGTGGCTTGAACCGAAAAGTCTAATGCTTTGTCAAGCCAAATCCCGAGGCTCTTTATTTGGGGCTTGGGAACAGGGGGCGAACCCAGACATGGTGGCCAGATGGTTGCAAGGGCAGACAGTGAACAGGTAGAGGTGATTTCATTCGAAAGCTGGGTGCCACATATATTCAGAAACAAAATATCAAACTAAATATACAATAAGAACAGCTTCTAAATGCTTTATTTCTATGTGAGTTTTGTATTGCTTACAATGAGAACCTGCTGAAAACGTTGAGTCTTCAGAGAGTGGTTGGATGCAAGATACACCAAAATGTGGAATGTGTCCTGTCCACCCTATGTAGAGTGCATAGGACCGCTGTACAGTAAGGCGGATGACAAGTATCAGCAGAAAACTCTAAATAAGGCAACAACCCTTTAAAGCTAAAACACTCAACATACACCACTGTAATTTCATTTAAAATATGTTATATATTTATATATGGAAGAGCAGCACCTACCTGGGGATAATCCAGGACTTACTCGCCCAATGTATAGAAACAGAATTGCTGCAACACCAATGTTGGCCAGGGCATACATCCACTGAATTACAAACATTATTACAAAAGAACCTATCGCCTGTTGAAAATAAGAACATTAATTATGGCTCTTCATCACATCTGAATCTGCATTAAAATATTAATTACGCCGATTAAATATAAACCTCAACTTTGATTTCACAGAGAAATTTATCAATACTCTATTGGGATTCCCTCTGAGAGGCACCCAAATCTGAGTCTGAACCTCTCAAGAAACACACGTGCACACATTTCGTCAAATGAAAATCCCTATGTAGTTCAAAACGTCTCTACTTTGTGCTTGTAAAGAAAAAAAGAAATTCAAGAGCTGGTACCGCAGTACAAAGGCAAAATACTGAATACTGCAGTAATAAGGACTTTACCAACACCAAAATCATAAACCAAAATATATGAAAAAGTTCATGTGTGTAAAGTTTGCCAACATGGGACTAGATGTATTTGAGGCAAGAACATAAACTGCTAAATGGAATTTTAGGACAGCAGGAAAGGAACTGTCAGTGACTCAGTAGCGCAAATTCTGCATACAAATCAGGGTGCATGTGGAGAAACAAGGAGAAATAACAAGCACTGGCAAAGCCAAAAGGTTTTGCCTATGCAAGCGATATTGGCTTTGCCAGTGTGTTTTAGACATGTTGTAGACCAATGAGGCTGCTGTTCAGCATGGCTAAATATTAGAGGCATAGTTCAGAGTGGAGTGATGTAGAGTGGGATTGCGTAGAGCGTTGTGGAGTGGAATAGAGTGGAGTGGAGGAATGTTGAGATGCATAGAGTGAAGGGGAATGTCATAGTGTAGTGGAGTGTCATAGAATGGAGGGTCACAGAGTACATTGGCATAGGATAGATTGGCACAGAGTAGAGTGGCATAAAGTAGAGGCTCAGAGTAGAGTGCCATGAAGTGTCATTGAGTGAAGTGGAGTACAATGTCGTGGAGTAGAGTGGTGAAAAGTAGAGTAGAGTGGTGTAAAGTAGAGTGGAGTGGTGTAGAGTAGAGTGAAGTAGAGTGTGGTGGTTTGGAGTGGAGTAGAGAGGAGTATTGTGTCGTAGAGTGGAGTATTGTGTCGCAAAGTGGAATACAGCAGAGCTGAGTAGGTATAGAGTGAAGTGGAGTAGAGTACAGTGGAGTGGAGTGGAGAGGCGTAGTGTGTAGTGTTGAATAGTGAACTACCAAAGAATGGCCAAGAGTGGCAAAGAGTGGTGTAATGTGGAGTGGGAATAGAGCGGAGTAGAGGGTAGTGGAGGGGAGTAGGATAGAGTGGAGTGCCGTAGAGCGGGTTGTTGTAGTGTGGAGTGGAGTAGAGTGGAGTGAGGGGTGGAGAGTGGAGAGGCATAAAGTAGAGTGGAGTCGCATAGAGTGTCTATACTGTGGGGTGGCAAAGCGTGAAGTAGAGTAGAGAGAAGTAATGGAGTAGAGTGGAGTAGTGTGTCGTAGGGTGAAATAGATTAGAGTGGAGTGCTGCAGAATGGCCTGGAGTGGCGTAAAGTGGAGTGGCATAGATTGGAGTAGAGACGTGTAGAATGCCGTAGAGTATGTTATGTTAGCAATTTATAAAGTGACTCGTTACTCCAATTCAGAATGTCCCCGCGTTGATTCCAAATGAGGGTCTGGTGAAAAAGCCAGCCAGGTACAGATTACTGACCTAAGATTTGGTTGAAAAACCAAGTTTTCAAGTTTTTCCTGAATAAGATTTTAGACGGTTCCAGTCTAAGATTTAATGGGAGCGAGTTACGGAGTCTGGCATCCAAGAGGCTGAATGAGCTACCACCCAGCCGTACTCTACTGGTTTTAGGGACCACTATCTGAGTAGTCCCTGAAGATCTGAGTCTTTGTCCAGGAAGATAAGGTCTGATCAGAGGGAAGAGGCAGCAAGGTCCTTTCTGATTTTGAATTCTGTGGACAAAGCATAGTGCTTTGAGGAGATTCTATTCTTAATGGGAAGCCAGTGAAGCTTACTAGTATCTGTGCCAATAGATGAGCGTCGTGGAATGTTCAGGAGCATACATGACGCCGCATTTTGGACACTCTGAAGTATTTTCAACCTGCCCATGTGACCCCTAGATAGAGCATGTTGTAGTTAATACTACAAAGAGTATAATGGAGTGTCATGTAAAGTAGAATGATGTAAAGTGGAGAGGTGTGGAATAGAGTAGAGTGGAGTGGTAAGGTGTAGAAAGGAGTGAGGGGTGTAGAGGAGTGCAGCATAGAGTAGAGTGGCATAGAGTAGGGTAGAGTGGAGTAATGTAGTAGTGTGTTGTAGAGTGAAATAGAGTGAAGGGGAGTAGAGTGGAGTGTCAAAGAATGGCCTAGAGTGACATAAAGTTGAGTGGCACAGAGTGGAGTACAGTAAAGTAGAGTAGAGTAAAGTGTCGTACAGTAGGGTGTCAAGAAGTGTCGTAGAGTAGAATGGTGTAGAGTGGAGGGGAGTGGTGTAGAGTGGAGTAGAGTGGGGTGGTGTAGAGTGGCATGGTGCAGATTAGAGTGGGGTGGTGTACAACTGAGTGGTGTGGAGTAGGGTAGAGTAGGGTCTCGTACAGTCTTGTAAGGTGGAGTGGCAAAGAGTGTCAGAGTGGAGTGGTGTAGAGTCGAGTAATGGAGTAAAGTGGAGTATTGTGTCATAGATTATAACCGAGTGGAGTAGATTAGGGTGGGGTGGAGTGGTGTAGATTGGAGTGTCATAGAGTGTAGTGCCGCAGGATTAGGCCTAGACTGGCATAGAGTGGTGGGCATAGCGTGAAGTAGAGTGTTGTAGAGTAGAGTGGAATGTCATGAAGTGTTATGAGTGGAATGGTGTAGAGTGGAGTGGAGCAGAGTGAAGTGGAGTAGAGTTGAATGGTGTGGTGTAGAGTGGAGTGGAGTGGCATAGAGTGGAGTGGCATAGAGTGTGGTGGAGTGCATTGGCACAGAGTGGCGTAGAGTGGAGTGGTGTACAGTAGAAAAGTGGAGTAGTGTGTTGTAGAAAGGAGTAAAGTAGAGTGATGTGGAGTGGAGGGTTGTAGAGTGGAGTAAAGTGGGGTGGTAGATAGTGGAGTGTCATAGAGTGGAGTGTCATAGAATGACCTAGAGTGGAGTGGCATAGAGTGAAGTAGAGTAGAGTAGTGTGTTGGAGAGTGGAGTGCAAATGAGTAAAGTGGCAGAGAGTGGAGGGGCATAGAGTAAAGGGCATAGAGTGGGGTGGGGTAGTGTTGTAGAGTGGAGGGGCATAGAGTGGCATAGGGTGGTGTCAAGTGAAGTGTGCATGGTGTGGTAGTGCACTGACATTACAGACAACACATTTTCAATTTAAATGACTGACATCTGCACCAATATACAGTTTTACTGATAAAATTATACAGCGTAGAAACGATAATGTGTGGAAATAGCATCAACGAGTGTATTGATTTGTTTTGATTGTATTAAAATATTTATTTTCAGCACACTTCAGAATTACACAGAAATGAGTTTCATTTGTGCTTTTCCAATTCTGGTATATTCTGAAATATTTACACAGTTCATTTACAGACATTTAAATTGTGCTGTGTGCTAGAAAAACGCGGAATGCATTCTTAGGTCAGCTTTCAGAATGTCGCCAAAATGTCTTAAGCAAACCATACAGATGCTGTCTGCTAGGCTTGGACATAAAAAGGAGTTACATCCTTTCACCTGGGATGGTGAAATAACAACATTGAAGCATGCAAAAAAATTGAAAAAGGAGGATACGAGAGGAAAGGAAAATCAAATATATAAATAAAGAAAACTAGCGTTATATGAGAGGGGAAATGTATTCAGTTTTAATTAGCTGCTCATTCAAACTTGAAGACTTCATTTATACATCACGCCTACGGCCTGAAAATGCATAGCCCTATAGATCTGTACATTAACATTCTGTAACTGAGCACAGTAGATCTTTTGACTCATGGACGTCAATTTTGACCCACCTCCAAAATATTGCATATGGAGTTTACCATTTCATCCTGGACGTGACGAAAAAAGGAACGGGTCAGCATTAACACTATATTGGCCCATTTAAATAAAGGATCGTAAAAACTGCTGAATTTCGATTTAAACACAACAGTAATAACAATAATGGTGCGCGTGATACTAGTAATAAGACAATCCGTATTGGGGTGCAGTGAGGCCTTGTGTACCACTAGAACCTGAGTGTCAAACAAGCCCTTTCTCAAACACTGTGTGAACGTCACTAGGCCCTCGGAGCCACTGTAGCCCCTGCCTGTCCTTTAGGGGTAGTAGTACTGCACTGCTATGGGCAGTGAGCAGCATCCCTAAGACAGCAGTAAACCAGCCACAAGGACCAGCTTCACACCAGCAGGGGACAAAAGCAAATTATTGTGTCAAATCCAGCCCTGTGCTTGCGCTATGGTGGAAATAATTTGAAGGACAGTGTTATTGGCATTCCTTTAAGGGACCCATTTTACCAGCTTCATTCACTAAATCAATTCTAATGATACATTTGCATTAAAAATAGCCAAGCAGCGCTACTAAACAAGCATTTACAATGCAACGGTCTCGCCTTTGCAAAAGTTAGAGCTATTGGCATTGTAAATGACACATTTTTTATTTATGTGTTGGTTTTGAAAACAGATAAATAAATGGCATTATCCTTTAGAATGCCAATAGCTTAATATCTCGCAAATGCTACACACAAACACACAGACCCCCCCAAACACACACAGAGAGCCATACACACACAGAGCCACACACACACACACAGACAGAGCCACACACACAGAGCCACACACACACACAGAGCCACACAGAGAGCCACACACACACAGAGCTACACACACACACAGAGCTACACACACACGCAGAGCGGCAGCAGGGATGAGTAAATTATGCAGCAGGCAAAGCCAAATCATGTGGCGTAATGCAGCACACTTTATGCTAGCATCATGCCATTATTTTGTCATTTTTACACTTGCTAAAACTACCTGGGCATTGGTTGCAGCTCATTTTTTCAAGTTTAACCATCGAATATAGCAATAAGCAACGAAAGGTGACCAGTCAAGCTCTGGTAGGGGCCTTCCATGGAGCAGCAACAAATGCTGCTCCACTTTTAGTAACTTTGGAAACACTGAATTGTAAAGGTTGTCTGGACACAGAGATGATGCAGTCCGGCTGTAGGGTGCTATGGAGATCTGGTTAAAGAGATCTGGCCCAGTTTCCGGGGTGGAAAATGTGGTCTGGTGTGAATAGATTTAAGGGGACTCATTAGAGAGGGGGTTAAGGAGACATAGATGCCGGAGTTGTCTGGAGTAAAGAGAAGGTCAAGGTGGTCTGATCTTAAGGGGCACAGAGGCCTGGGTAAATCTGTTGTTACAGACGGGTTAAAACCTATAGGTAGTCTGATTCGGTGGTACAAGAGGAAGAGTTGAGGTGGTCTGGCTAAAGGAGCCTGTTTTAAAGGGGTCTGATCAAGTTGGTCACAATGCAGGTCTGGCTGAAGTGATCTGGTTGCAGAGGGGTTAAAGGGGGGTCTGTGTAAGGTAGGATGTTCATAGGGAGTGAAAGGGGGTATAGATGTGGGATTACAGACAGGTTAACAAGGAGGCTGATTAAGGAGGTCTGCGTCTAAGCGGCTAAGGAGCCCTGGTTAAAAATATGTTGTTACAGACAGGCTGAACGAGGGTCTGACTATGGTGATGGGTCAGAGGGGGTGGAGGGTAGATGTATGGGTAAAATGTTCTGCATGCATACGTGCCCCTGCACACTTACCTCTGGATAGCAGTCCTTTGCCAGCATCTGTAGCATGGCCGTCTTCCCACAATGCACCTCTCCCACGAGGACCAGCTTACACCTCACAACGTCGGGTGGCTGGGGGCTGCACCTTTGTTTCATACTCGGGATGTTCTAAGGGCAGGGGCCCATCATGTGCTGAGGCTGGCCTCCTGATGGTGGTACCCCAGACTCTGCAGAGGCCTCTGCGGGTCCTGAGGCTGCAGTAAAGTGTGGAGGAGCTGGGATATCTGCGGGTCCCCCAGCTGTCCCGCTGCAGTGGGTCCTGTCTGAGGGGTGCTCTGACTACGCCACTGGAGCAGCGTGCTGAGGGCCGCCAGGCTGCTGGTGTTTGGGCTGTGCTACCTCTCCTGCCTGCCCCAGGGCCCTGGAGCTGCTGAGACTGGGAAATCTAGGGCAGCACAGCCGCCGCACAGGCTCTGTGGGGGACGTAGGGGAGCTGTGCAGCAGTCAGTCAGCCCTGGTTGTTCTCGGGGGGGCTGTGCACGTGCTGTTGTAGCAGCTCAGGCACTGTGTCGTGGGCTCTCCTGGGAGGTGAGGGCTCTGCTGACATGCACGGAGGAATGTGGTGGCTGCGGCTGCAGGAGGATTCTCAAAAAGCTCTAGCCAATCCGGAAGCAGAGACAGGCGAGGGCGCCGGCCAATATGAGGTGCATGCTGCCCCCCTCCACACCGGCCTGTCATTAACGCCTCGATTGCACAACGTGAGACCAAAGGTGCCATTCTTTTGTTTAGAAGTGTCTCGGGCACTAGCTGAGGTAAATAATTGTACCTACAGTAAAGGCAAAACGGACGTTATCTCACCAGTCAGCGTGGGATCATAAATCCCCCATACCACACATCCTACAAACCGAATAACCCGAAAAGTAATTTAGCCCCCAAAGAGCTCAGTGGCATTACCGCCCCTAAGACAAAATACATTCAACGGTCTTCAATGGTAACCCCCCTTCCAAAACAAGCAAAGTAAGCGAGCCTCTTTGCACCGTGTGCAACGGCGCGACGGAAACATTAACAAGCGCTCGCCATTTGTCTGAAAGCCCCGTCCTTTTCAGACTGGGGTGCGTGTTTTTTTGACTGTTGTTTACAGCCTAGTAAGAAAGTCAAAAAACACGCCCCCCAATCCGAAAAGGACGGGGCTTAATTTTCATGGAGCGGTGGCCAAGCAGCATGGCCGACAGGATGTAGGCTCCTTCGGCTCCCGGCGGGCCGACACTGTAATCCTTTCAAAAAGATCCTTATGGGCTCATTGTTCGACATACGGATGAGTGCATGAGCCCCAGATACCTCGGAGTCCACCCTGGTGTATCTTAAGGGCGGAATATGACATGGAGAGCGCGGAAACCGGATCGCGTCTTGTGGAGGCGGAGATGAAATCACGTGAGGCCAGGGTCGGGGCCTGCTTTCACGTGAAGTGGGCGGCCCGTCATTGAGTTGCCGGCGCCCGCCAGAGTTCCCACACCGCAAGAACCACGGATGCGGGAGGAAGACCCACCGCCATTTGAGTCCGCAAGTTCCGGGAGCCTGCTGGAAATCCTGCTGTTTGTAGCGGTGACGCCCGTAGAATCTGCCGCGCCGGCTGGTGCCATCTTTGCGATACCGGCTCGCCCGCGTTGGATCCCAGGAGCCGGGCCACCGGTGAGAGACTGGACCGGGGGGGTGCCCGCTGACATCGGGGCCCTCATGTTTGCACTTGTGCTGTGAGACCGGGCCAGGGGGTGAAGGTGGGAGCCGGCCGGAGCAATCTGGGGGCGGAGCTGACGCAGGACGGTAAATAATTGTACCTACGGGACCGAAGAGAACTGTGCCCCGGGAGCCCGTAGCCACCGGACCCTGAGGCGTGGGGAGCGCTTTCATAGCAGAGGGGCCTGCTGCCATTCGGAGCCCCCCCCGCGTACAGAGGATCATCGGCGGGCTGCTTGGCCTTGTGGTGGGCCTGCGGGGCCTGACGCCCTCGGGTGCCGGGACGACTGGTGTGGCTCGCGCTGTCGGGGTCCTGGGCCCTGCTGGGACCAATCCGGAGGAGGGAGTGCCCGTTGACATCGGGGCACTCCTGTATGCCTCGAACTCTGGCCCGGTGTTGGGGTCCGGCGGCGGACTTGGGAGTGGGCCCGTGACCAGCTGAGTGGGCCCGAAATCCTGGGAAGCCTTACCTTGAGGCTTCGAGCGGCTGCACCTTGCGGAGCCGGGCTGCCGGACCCTGCAACAAAAGGGACTTGCCTTGGGAAGAAGATCCGCTCTCGCCTTGGCCCTGGAGGTCAGGGGAAGTGCTGGAGACCCGGCCTGGAGTGGGGGTCGCCGCACCGGCGGGAGCCGAATTGGCAAGTAGGTGAGCAAGTGGCGCCCTGCGAGACAGCCCTTGGAGGTGGCGGACTGCAATTGGGGGGGCCTGTGGTAATTGAGGGGCCCTGCGAGGGCTGACATCCTGAGCATCGACGGGGGCCCGGAGACGCGCCTTGCTGCAGAGAACGGAGAGGCAATTGGCTGGGGTCATTGTGGGGAGGATGTTCTAGTCCCACTTGAACTGGTGCATCTGGAGGCTGGGGGAGGCTTATTCACATATCGTGGGCCCCCTGAAGACCGGAGACCCTGGACATACTGCGGAGATCTGCTGGGATCTGTGCTGGCGGGACTGTCTGGAGACTGCGGCCATCCCTCTGGGGACCTAGATCGGATTATTAGGAGCCCCTCCACCCTCCGGGGGGCCGGGGACAGTTAGTTGGTTTCCTACAATGCGCAAGGACAGGATGGCCCGTGCCTCGCAGCCATACACCATCACGCAGTACACCACCCAGAGGCTCCACTCGCAGCGGATAACGCGCCAGTCCGGGCAGGATGAGGAGGTGGATGCGCCTGGCAAGCCCTCCCGGGCCGAACTACTGAAGGCGATCCAGGGATCTCACTCGGCTTTGGAGCGACAAATAGAAACGGTATCGATTGATGTGAATTTGTTGAGAACAGACCTTCGGAAGGTGGCGGATAAGGTCTCTGACGCAGAGGAGAACATAGTACAGTTGCAGGGGGAGGTGGTGTCCCTCAAAAAGACAGTCTCACAACTTACGGCTACAACGGGGGCCTTAGAGCGGAGAGCAGAGGATGCGGAAGGGAGAGCACGCCACAGTAACATCAGGGTCCTGGGCATTCCAAAGAGGACAGAGGCGGGCAACGCGGAGCACTTCTTGGAACACTGGATTCGTGTCCGAAGGGCCTGTCGGAGGTCTTCGTGATAGAGCGGGCCCATCAGGCGTTGGTGCCGCCGCCAAGACCTGGAGCTCCCCCACGAGCCATCATTGCCAAGATCCTCAATTACCGGGATAGAGACTGTATCCTGCGGGTGGCGAGGGAATCAGCGGACCTCACCTTTGAGAATGCCAAGGTCTCCATTTACCCGGACTACACTCAGCAGGTGCAGGAGCAGCAGAAGTCCTTTCTGGTCGTCAAACAGAAACTCCGGGAGATGCACCTACAGTATATGCTGCTCTATCCGGCCAAGCTTAAGGTGCTGTCGCAAGGCAAGGCACACTTCTTTGAAACCCCAGCAGAAGTCTGGGAATGGCTGGAGATCAGGGGCGATGCTCTCCCCCCGAGGTGGGTCCCGTGGCACATGACCACTGAGGAGGCGAGCCAGCAGACGACGACGACGCTCAGCTGAGGCGGAGAGCGGGGAGAGACGCAGGGTCACAGTGGCGATGATGGCGCCTCGAACTAGCTGAGGCTGGGGATTCGCCGCAGAGAATGACCTCTCCCCTACCGGGAGAGGTACTGGTCCCAGATACCCTGCAGCCCACTGTTGCCGACATATTACCTACCGGTTCTACGATCCCTGAGACAGCAGGGGCCAAGTCGCTGGATGCGGCGTCTCCGACTTGAGGGGACTGGGGGGGTCCTGTGTTTTCTTTGATCGTATGATGAAGGTAGTGCTGGCAGCCGGCGATGGGCTTCCCTTAGGAGGAAAAATGAACTCAGGATAATGCATAAGGGAGACTGCTCTTATCTGTGGAGAGCGTAGGGGGTGTGGGGGAGGGGGAGTGAGTAAGTGTGCTCCTCTTGGAGTGGGATGGCTTGAGCCCTGTATAAATTACGTGAGTGTTGGCCCCGCTGGAAGTCGGGGTGGGGGGGGTTGTTTTCCTTCTTATTTTCCTTTGGGGTGGTTTAGCCCGGTTGTGTGAATGGGGTGGCTGTGCACGTCCTGGCACCAGCATGGGAAGGGCATATTGGCAAGTTTTGTTGTTGCAAGTATGTTGCAAGTATATTGCTCGTGGGTGGGGAGTGGGAGGGATGTTGGGTGGAGTTGTTGAATGGGAATGTTTTAGGCATTGTATGTATTACATTTCGGGCGCTGGATGGGAACTGCATTGTGAATAGAACATTGCGGCGGGGTAGACCACATTGTAAGTCATGGGGTATAAGTTTGTGAGCTGGAATGTGAGGGGGCTAAACACGTGCACTAAAAGGTATAGAGTCCTTTCCTTTCTTCGCAGACATGGAGTCTCAATTGCATGCCTTCAGGAGACCCATCTAGTAGATGATGGAGCACAGACATTAGGTAAAAAGTGGCGGGGGCAGGTATTCCATTCATCCTTCTCTACATATGCCAGAGGAGTTCTGATCTGGGTGGCACCTGGGGTCCCTTTCGCAGTCCAATATGTGGAGGCAGACATACATGGTAGATATTTGCTGCTAAGGGCGAAGCTAGATGGTAGGGAGATTGTTCTATTAAATACTTACGCACCCAATACAGATGACCCGGTATTTTTTCAGACCCTTCAGGACGTCCTATTACATGACCTAGAGGCCCCAGTCCTTTGGATTGGGGATTTTAACTATGTTCCTGACCCAGTTCTTGATAGGTCACCGCCCGAGAGGTCACAAAACCCTGTATGACTGTGAGGCTTAGGGAGGTCATGGAAAATATAGGGGCGGTGGATGTTTGGCGCCAGAAGAACCCGACACAAAGGGTATATACCTGTTTTTCCCCTACCCACAACACTCATAGTCGCCTAGATAGGATCTTAGTGGCAAATGCTGAGCTTAACATGTCCGTGGAGGTTACACACCTGGCTCATTTTCTGTCAGATCACTCTCCGGTAGCTTGCATGGTGCAGTGGGGTGCCCCTGTTACTCGCCCGCGGACTTGGAGGCTTCCATTGGATATTCTCCGAGACCAGGTGGGGAAAGCACATGTGGGAACAGCCATCGGGGACTACGTGGACCTCAATTGGGAGGAGAGGGGCATCTCCTTGGCCACCAAGTGGGAGGCTCTAAAGGCGGTGGTGCGGGGAGCTTGCATGGGACTCACCTACGGAGTTAGGAAACAGCTGGTACAGGATCTCCGAAAGGTGGAGGATACTCTTTTACAGGCCCAGTCCTCAGCGGACCCTGACGCCCGGCAGCGGGCGGAGGAACAGAAGGTTCGAGCTCAGGTACACGACATCCTTGATCGGTTCGACAAATACACCTTGGGCCAATATAGACAGCGCCTTCATAGGGAGGGCGACAAGTCAGGGCGGTTCCTAGCCTGGATCCTCTGAAAGGAGCAGGCACCGGAGCGCATCATAGCCTTACGGGACCTGAACGGGGATATGGTCTATTCGGAACAGGATATCCTTGGGGTTCTCCAATCTCACTTACAACGGGTATATACAGCAGACCCTGATATTTCCGAGGCCTCTTACCTTCCTTATTTACAGGGAATGACACTGCCTACTCTTCCTGAATCGGCCCGGGAGGAATTCGATGGGGTCCTGACACTGGCTGAGGTTCGTGCGGCCTTGGCCCACTTGCCGCGTGCAAAGTCGCCGGGGAGCGATGGGTTCCCACCGGAATTTTATCACGAGTTCAGAGATACATTGTCTCGTCTCCTCCTACAGGTATTTCTCAAAGCGTTCGAGAGCGGGTCTCTCCCCCTGAGTATGACGTGGGGTGAAATTTGCATGAGCCTTAAACCGGGGGAGACAAATATGACCCTTCATCATACCGGCCGATCACTATGATAAATACTGACGTAAAGATCTTAACCAAGCTATTGGCCACCCGGCTAGCACCTTATATGGAACATCTGGTGCACCCGGACCAATGTGGGTTCATTCCGGGGCGCAATACAGCTATGAACCTAAGGCGCTTGAATCACATACAGCATGAGGTACAGGGTAGGGAGGAGCAGACGGTATTGGTCTCCATCGACCTAGCCAAGACATTTGACACGGTTGATTGGGGCTACCTGCAGGAGGTCCTTCGGGCGATGGGCCTGGGCCCTAAATTTTGCAGTTGGATTTGTATCCTGTATAGTTCCCCTCGCGCCAGGGTGAGGCGGGGAACCGCGAGATCAGGGGAGTGGCAGTTGGAACAGGGCACGAGACAGGGGTGTCCCCTCTCGCCACTCTTTTTTGCTTTGGCAATAGAGCCCTTTGCGGTCGGGATTAGATCTGAGATGATGCACTGGGGCATCCAGGTGGGGGACACGTGTAATGCTGTGTCTCTATATGCGGACAACGCCTTGTTTTATCTGAAGGCCCCGTGAGAGGCGCTTCCGATATTGCTGCATCATCTGGACTGTTTCGGTGTGGCGTCGGGATTGAGGCTTAACCGCAGCAAGTCGCTGATTTTTCCGCTCTCGGGCCTCGAGTCGGTGCCCCCGGAGGACTTGCCGGAGCTGGGGCTACGCTTGGAACGGGAGAGCTTTCGCTATTTGGGCAGTCCCTGGCCCACAACATTGATCGAGTGATTAAGTCACTCCAGCAAGCAGTGTCCTTTTGGAACACCCTGCCGCTGTCCCTGATGGGCCGTCTGGCCATCGCCAAGATGGTGATGCTGCCTAGGGCATTGTATGTCCTTCAAAATACGCTATGTCCTCTTCCCCCTAGAATTTTTCGGACCCTGAACATGTTGCTCACGTCCCTGCTTTGGGCGGGTCGGCGCAGCAGAGTGGCTCTTCATACTGTTTTGCGCTCCTACGAGGAAGGTGACTTAGAAGCCCCGCGCTTTGATCTGTACTATTATGCGGCGCAGCTGCTACCGGCTGCCAGATGGTTTGCGGACGCGGATGCTTGGGAGACGAGACTATTGGCAGGGAGAGCAACGGCACAGGAGCTACAGGTTGCCTTAATGCAAGGAAGGGGGGCAAGGGATACGTTGCCCTACGTGATGAGGCACACGGCGGGTGTGTGGCAGCGGTTCGTAAAGCGAATTCTGCGATCAGCACCCTTCCATAGGGAACTCCCGCTCTGGATACTGGCTCCAATGGTCGAGCTGGAACAACATATGTCCTTCCGTGACTGGAGAGAAGGGGGCTGTGAGGTCCTGGCCGATCTTTACCCTGCCGAGACTTTCCTGACATATGAGCAGGCGGAGGAGACTTTTGGCCTTAGTGGTGGACAATATCTGCATTACCAGGGACTGCGAGCTATGGCACGCTCGGTCTGGCCCCAGTGTCCGGAGGCACCTCGGATGACGCATACCTTACATATTCTCTTATCCTGTGGCAGGGGACGCAGGCTTATCTCCTTGTTGTATGCAGCTATGAAATGCAATTCCACACCGCCGGTGCCGCCGACTTGGGAGGCCTGGGAGGCAGACCTGGGCGCGCCACTGGACCAGGGGCAGCGTAGACAAATAGGGGCCTTGACACATCGGGTATCCTGTAACGCGCGCTTTAAATTAATTCACTTTAATTTCCTCCACCATACTTACCTCACTCCCAATCTATTGAGTCGTTTCTCGGAGGACAGAAGGAACAACTGCCCCAGATGTAACTAACGTAGAGGGGCGGGCTTCCTACACTTAGCCTGGGACTGCCCGCTAATCGGGGGCTTCTGGGCAAGCGTTGTTGATCACATAACTGCCACTACAGGCCTCCTGGCGTTAGTTCCTAGGCCTAGGAAACGGAAACTTTCTTATAAATTGTTGCAACTGATGTTAGTGCTGGCGAGGCGTAGGGTAGCAATAACTTGGATGGGACAGAGGGTCCCGGAGTTACACACATGGCTTAGGGATGTGAGGGAATGGTCCCTCGCAGAAGAAACACATATGCAAAATACTAGGAGGGACGAGAAATTGCAGGAGGACCTGCTTGCTTGGCGAGCCATGTGTATGACGGGGTTGACGAGGGGGGAGCAGTCTGCCCACAGTGATTCTGAAGGGACCAGTGGCGAATTGTTTTCAGCACAGGAATCGGGGTCTGAGGGGGAGGAAGGGGGTGACTTCTAAGGGGTTTATGGTATAGTGCATGGGGCTAGGCCTGGTTATGTCCTCACGATAACGATTATTCATATGCTTGTTATTTTATTGTGCCTCATGTGCCCACGTATATTCCGGTGTAGCCTATGTCCAAAAAGTGCCATAATGAGTCCATCGATCTGTATACATGTGTTTTTAATGATGGCTTTTTTTGGGGGGGGTGGTTTGTCTATTGTATTTCATAAAATTGAAAAATAAAGTTTAAAAAAAAAAGAAAAAAACTTTTCATGGAGCAAGTGAAAAGTAAATTCCACTCTGCTGGGAGGGATCCAAGAAAAATAAGGCCTTAAATCTCTCTGTGCATTTGGTAGTACAAACAAATTCTCAGGAGGCCCATCTAAAAGAGGATCTCTGCTCCGCAACGGCGCTCCTCCAAAATAAGAGTCCGATGCGGAAGGAGGTGGAGGCCTGCTGCGCCACCCGGCCTGCTATCCTGCAGGCGCGGGGTAACGGTGTGCTTTAATGCTGGCATTGTATGCAAATGAAGATGCCCGTCCTCTGTGGGCACAAGCTGGGTATCTGTCACCAAGCAGAAGCACGCAGGCTGGGGCGGCACATCTACACAGCCCCCGCGGTGGAGAGGTCGCACTCTGACGGACGGGGCGAGCGGCGGCTTGCGTACCTGGTTGTGTTTGCATTGCCAGAGGATGTCGTAAGGCAGCTGGAAGTCGATCCGTTTCTGCCGGAGGTACTTGCCTGAAATAGAACAAAACGCGCGAATGGGGACAGGTGGCGAGAACATTTCCGACACACTGTTCCAAGTCGCTGTTTCAAAGGGAAAAATACACAACTTCATCGATTTTCGTTTCAGAACATTTCCGACACACTGTTCCAAGTGGCTGTTTCAAAGGGAAAAATACACAACTTCATCGATTTTCGTTTTGCCATTGTCTTTCAGACTGGGGTGCGTGTTTTTGACTGTTCAGCCAATGGAGAAGAGGGGAGAAAGAAAGTAAAAAACACTCCCCCAATCCGAAAAGGACGGGGCTTAGATCGAAAGAATGTTGTCACTGGGACCGCTGCTCCAATGGATGGCCACCGTTTAGGAGGCCAGCCAGTGGAGAAGAGGGGCGGGGCTTAACCTCGCTACTCCAAGTCATTAAATCTCGCCAGCGAGACTGCGCATGTGCGCAGCCTACGCTAGCCGAGACTTAAAAATGAACATTCGATGCAAGAGTATGTCAGGAAAAACATCATAGTAGAACTGAATGATATTGCCATAATGCAGAAGGTCACTGCTGAAAAAACACTTTACCTCAAAGCAGGTTAATGTGACATGAAAACTATATTTCACAACAATATTCAAATTGTGAAACCAACATCAGAACGGACAGCTCTACTCACACCAATGAGGGAAATCCAGTGATTGCAGAACTTGGAGTAAAATGACGTCGGCATACTGTGAATTTCATATTCGTGAGATCTGGCATTTATGGGTGAATCTACAAAAAAAAAATACGCGGATTACTGTATTGCTTTGATATCCGTATGATTATTTTCTAACTTTCCGGGATTTTACAAACCTGACGTAGGGATCACTGAAAGGCAAAATTAACTAAGTTGGTTAGCAATGATTTAGAAAGGTGGACATTTGCAATGAACCATGCAGCAGTGGATGATACACTTTCTCCAAGTTGCGATCGTACATACATCGCAAAAGTTGATATAGTTCAACTGAGCTCTGGGCCCACTTACACACCTGGACGAACAGTTGATCCGATATTTGCCATCTCAGTGAGTTAGACTTATACCGTCACCTGGACGGTCCACTATGTAACACAATTCAAACATTCCATCACATATTTGTGCCTGGTTAAGCAGTTCTTTGAGAAACTGGCTTGTCATCTTCTCCTGGAATCATTATGCATCAAACCATTGCTAAAAAGCACCACCTTCCAACCCACTTATCTACTGCCATACCTCGGGAAATTGGTTGAGAAGCCCGTTTTAAGCTAGCTGCAGGAAACTACTGTAAAGGCTGGCATACTTAATACATTTCAGAGGTGATTCGAGCCTGTTTACAGTACAGACTATTAAGTATAATGGGGTTGGCCCTCTGTCCCTCAGGACCTGTTTACAGTACAGAGCTAGTCCTTGTTATATGCCAATCCTTTGAAGATCATTTATCTGTGGTACTGGGGCACCGGCCCCACAAAGACCTCTCGACAGAATCAAGGACCATCATTCACTCCATTCTCCTTTCTGGGCTTGAGGTGGTTGGTCTCGTGGCACACTCCTAAACTGGAGGAGATACTTTCTGAGTGACAAAAACAAAAGTGTAATTCTACCTTCAAAATTCCAAATCCAAGTATATCAGCTGTGGTTTCTTTCAGGGATCCTTGGTGTCCCTGTTATTGTTTGACATCTGCGAGCGACCGCTGCTCAGCCTCCTTCATCAGTCCACGGTCCATGTATTTACATGTATGCTGACAACCAGCTGGTCCCGGCTGCCCGTACCACAGGACCTGCTAGGAATCCTCCTGAGATTCAATTACTGACTGTCTTCCATCTTGGTATACTGGCTGATCCAACTTTCTTAAGACTAGCTAAAATCCCAAAAATTCACTTGATAACCATTAGGGCTGTATCCAGCTGGATCCTGGCTCATCGTCAGTGATAGGTACTCTTCCTCAGCCCTCTCATTTCATTCCCTATCTCAGCATCTTCACTGAAGCCGATCTGTCCCTAGACACCCAGATTGATAGCACCATTCACTATCAACTGTTTTGTGCCATTAAATAAAAACCCTTGAATACTGCATTTATTCTGCCCAAACTCCATTTTATAGCAGTCAGTGCTGTTGTACGTGCTAGTCTGGACTAAAGCAGTTCGGTCCATCTAGGCTACCTGGCAACATTTTTTTTTATAAAATTTTTATTTTCAGTTTCAGAGGAAAAAAAAACATCACACAGATGAAATTCACCAAGGTGCAATAAAATTCCCTCGAGGAGAACCAGTCCGGTAGCAGAACTGCATAAATGCCGAATCCACAATAACATAGGCAAATGTCCGGCATTGGCTAGTGTCCATGGCTGCCACGTCCATATTACGGCTGAACTAAACAGCCGGCCATAGGTCCTCGCTAGGTACCTTGGTGAACCATAACCCGATAAACAGAACAACCCCCCCTCCCACCCCTCCCCCCAAGGTGGCGACTCAATCAATCAAAACACTTCCGAACAACCAAGTTACACCTGAAACAAATGGAGTGACCTCAAGGATGCTGGGCAGACAGCTGACGGCAAGCCCTTAGACAGGAAATTCACCAATGGGCCCCATTGGAATTGGAAGTTCTTAAAATTACCAAGGAAAATGTCCGCCATTCTTTCCAAACTCAAGAGTTTCCACAGCCGGGCGTGCCACAGTGAGATGGCCGGTGCATCTTTTTGTTTCCAGGCAGCTGCCAATGTAATCTTGGCAGCACCCAGGCAAAGCCACAAAATCTTCTTGTCCGCCCTGGTTTGGTGCTCCAGACCGGGTTCTCGGAGGCCTAACAGGACGGAGGCCATCGAGTCCTCTATAGGATACTGCAGAATATCCCTAATATGCGAAAGGATCTCTTCCCAATAAGGCCGAATCACTGGGCAGTCCCACCAGATGTGGCGAAAGTCCCCAAGAAACCCACAGCCCCTCCAACATTTATCGGAAGTGGCCGGGTAGAAGCGATGTAGCCTGGTCGGGCATAAATACCACTGCATAAGAGTCTTGAGGTGGGCTTCCCTGAGGTGAAGCGAGTGATTAAACTTCGCTACATCCCTCCACAAAGCCGACCATTCAGTGTCTGAGATATCCCGCCCTAGCATCTCTTCCCATTGGCCCATATAACGAGGCCTAGGCGAGATCGCCGATTTAAGCAAAAGCTGGTACAGAAAGGAGATGACCCCCTTCATTGTCGACGTCCGCAGCAGGAAAGCCTCGAATGGAGAATGCGGTCTCGTGGCCGCCTCCAGTACCCCCGGGGACGTGGCCCAATGGAGCAGTTGCGCATGACGGTATTGGTCATTCTGGGGAACCCCATAGTCCCTCACGCAATTAGCAAAAGTGAGGGGGACCGGACCATGGAACAGGTGGGTCAGAGCCCTACATCCTCCCTCCCTCCAGGCATCGAAGTTCCCGTCCCGCTGCGCCGGCGGGAAGGCCGGATTGTAATGCAGGGGTGTGAAGGGTGAGGGGAACGTAGTCCAACGCTCGTCCCCAGCGAGTGTGTCCCATACCTTCAGGACAGTACTCGTAGGAGTACTTAAATATGCGTTCAAAGGGCGGTCCTTCTTGGGTTTCCAAGCCAAATCCCACACTGACCTCCCCGCCACACTCCGGTCCATGTGCAGCCAATGCTTCTCCGATTGTTGCTGCGACCACTCCACCAATATCCTCAACTGCGCCGCTTTATAATAAAGCTGGACATCAGGAAGACCCACACCGCCCTCAGACCGCGGTTTACGTAGTAGTGCAAAGGACAAGCGCGATCGGCCACCCTGCCACACAAATCGCAATATCTGCGTCCTAAGGCGCCGAAGATAGTCGCAGTCCAAAGAGATGGGTAAAGCCTGAAATAAATATAAATATTTAGGAAGAAGAACCATCTTTACAGCATGGATCCTGCCCAACCAGGACCAAAATTTAGGCTTCCACCTGTCCAATTCGGCTCGAGTCTTGGCCAATAAAGAGGGGAAATTGGCCGCGAATAATTTGCCCACAGTAGGAGTCAAGTGGACCCCCAAGTAGACAATCGAAGCAGCAGCCCAGGCTAAGGGTGTCAGAGTGCGCACTCGTTCTACTTCAACCGGCGAGAGAGTAAGATTCAGGATGTATGACTTGTTGTAGTTAACCTTGAAGCCGGCCACCGCCTCATAGGACAGCAGGGCCTCCCTAACACAAGGCAGCGAACGTTCCGGGTCCGCCACGGACAGAAGGACGTCGTCCGCGAAGAGCGTGATTTTGTGTTGCTCTCCCGTGATCGGAATGCCCTGAATGCCCGCATGTTCCCTCACCGCCACCGCCAAGGGCTCTATACTCAACGCAAACAGAAGCGGGGACAGGGGACAACCCTGCCTAGTGCCTCTGGTATGCGGGAAAAAAGCTGACAGGTGACCATTAACTCCCACTCGAGATCTAGGGCTGCAGAAGTTGGCTTTCACCATGGTAACGAACTTCTCCGAAAAGCCAAAAGCCACCATCGTACGGAACAGGAAGCGCCAGTCCACCCGGTCGAACGCCTTTTCGGCATCCAACCCCACCAGGACAGCCGGAATGCGAAACCGGTCCGCCTTTTCAATGAGATGCACTACTCTACGCGTATTGTCGTGAGTTTGACGCCCCTTGATAAACCCGGACTGGTCTGGGTGTATAATCGCTGGGAGCAGATCCTGCAGTCTATGCGCCAAGATCGCCGAGTACAATTTCGCATCCAAGTTAAGGAGCGCTATGGGGCGAAACGAGGCACACTGAGTGTGGTCTTTCCCCGGCTTCGGCAGAACCGTTATAACCGCCTCGGCCAGGGAACCCTCCGAAGAGCCAGACTCAGCCATGCTATTAAAAAGAGTCACCAAGAAATCACAAAGTTCAGATGCGAATGTCTTGTAGAAGACGGCAGTATATCCGTCAGGCCCAGGGGCCTTATGCAGTTTCAAATTCTTAATAGCCCCAAGGACTTCCTCTCTGGTAATCGGAGCCGCCAAGACGTCATTCCACTCACTGGACACCTGTGGAAGGGCCAAGCGCTGCAGATACTGCTCCTGGGCTCTCGCATCCAACTCTACTCCAGTGTAAAGATCCGCATAAAAGCGGCCAAAAACCGCAGCCTTGTCCTCATCCCGGTGATGCAACCCTCCCGCAGCGTCCCGAATCCCCCCGATATACTCACGCTCCCGCCTATCCCGCAGTTGCCTAGCCAGATGCCTGCCCACCTTATTACCGCCGGAATAAGACTGCCTGCCCAACCTCAATAGTGTCAGCTCAGCTCTGTTGTTGTAGTGAGCTCTCAATTTCCCACGAATAGCGGTCAAGGGCCGGAGAGTGATTCTAGAGGGGTTTAGCTTGTGAGCCTGCTCAAGTTTCGTCAGTTCGGTCTCCAGAGCCTCCCTGTCCCGGCGCCGCGCTTTATTAAGAGCCGCATTGAGGCCCAAGCAGGTGCCCCTGATGGACGCCTTCAGCGCATCCCAAGTGTTGGAGACCGAGGTGTCCGACACTGGGTTCAGCTCGAAAAATTCCCTGATGGCCTTACGGAGCGCCTTATTAGAGACATCATCCCGCACCACCGAAGCCGGGAAGTACCACTTCCGCTGCACATCACCAGAAGACGACCATCGAACGGTAAGCACCAACAGACTGTGGTCAGAGACCGAGAGTGGAAGAATGACGGAGTCAAGGACATCACCCCTAAGTGCCTGGCTAATAAAAATGTGGTCCAATCGGGAATAAGAATGATGGACATGCGAGAAAAAAGTGTAATCTCGGGTGGTAGAATGAAAAAAACGCCAGCTGTCCACCAGTCCTAGGTCACCCACCAACCGCTGCGAGGAGGGAGAAAACACCCCTGTATGAGTCCTATGGGAACCAGAGCTATCCACACTCGCATCCCACACCAGGTTAAAGTCCCCCAAGAGGAACAGGTTCCCTTCCGCAAAATCACCCACCCGTTGCAACACACCTTGTAAAAATTGATTTTGACCAGCATTGGGGACATATACCACCACAAAAGTACAAAGCCTCCCACGGACCAGCCCCTTCACCATCAGCCAGCGTCCATCCTTATCACCACACACATCATGAGGTTGGAAATGCAGTGTAGAGCGAAATAAGAGAGCTACCCCCCTGTGCTTCGAGGACGCCGAGGACCTATAGATAATGGGAAATGCTTTATGGCGAAGGCGCATCTCGTCCTTACGCGCCAGGTGTGTCTCCTGGAGCCCCACCACATCCAACTGGTGGTCAGCTATGTACTTCCATACCTTCTGCCGCTTTTGTGGCGAGTTCAGGCCCTTAACGTTCCATGTCCCTATGCTAACAGGCATGGCGATCCCAGAGACCAGAACACTCCATAGACAGCACTGAAGCCCCCACCCGCACAGTCATCCACCCGCCATGCAAAGGAAACAGTGACCAACGGCCCAAAGCCCCTTCCCAAGCCTCATCGGCCCAACCATCCGCCTCCCGTAGTCCTTCCACCAACGCAGCCAGATCTGTACACGCCACCATCACTCCCCTCCAGACCCACCAGAAGTGCCACAACGCGCTCCAGTCGCCACCATCAGTACCCACCCCCACCCCCCCAACAGTCCACCCCCCCCTGAAAGAAAAAGGAACATCAATACAGTAAACGAAACAGAAACAGTGAACATGATACTCATCAGTCTCAGCTGTCCAAAGTTCGCGGAGATCCGACCACTCCGGGACAGGGCAGGGTGACCATCTCGGTTCCTCCCAGGGTTATGGTCTGGGGAGTCTTCTCCAAAAGTACATCCATTCACCCAGACCAGGGGGCCCATGCCCTCTCCAGCGCCGATCCGTCATCACTCGATTCTCCATCATGCCGCACCAGAACTGGCCTGCGACACCGGCAGCGTCGCCGAAACTACTGAAGCCACTGCGTTCCCCCTTTCCTGCAGGCTGGAATTGCGGTCCGGGCGCCCCCGAACTGGTGAGGACCCCACTCTGTGCCAAGAGGAGGATCGACGTCGCCGCCGAGACGGGGAGGCATTCGACCCCTGGGACGGAGCAACATCATCCAAGCCTAAGAGATCCTTTGCCTCCTGAAGGGAGCGTGTCTGCACCAACCTATTCTGCCATCTGAAGATGATCCTGAAGGGATGACCCCAAGAATATGCGATGCTGCGCTCCCGCAGAAAGGAAGTCACCGGCCGAAAATCCCTCCTTTTTTGGAGCGTAGAAGCCGCCAAGTCCTGAAAAAGCTGAGGATGATGGTCCCTGAACTGCAGCGAAGTAATGGCCCTGGCTTTACGAAGGATTTGTTCCTTCACCTGAAAGTCATGGACACAGACAAGGATGTCCGGCGGCGGTCCCCCCCCTCTCCTGGGCAAACCAACGCGGTGGACTCTATCCATCTGGATATCCTTTACATCCTCGTCGTCCAAGATCTTCAGAAACAGTTCTTGTACATAGCCTCGCAGGTCTCCCGCCTCACCGTCCCAAGGCACCGCTTTAATACGTATGTTGTTCCGGCGGGAACGATTCTCTAGGTCTTCCGTGTGCGCCTGCAGGTCCAAATTCTGCTCCGTGAGACGGATGACATCCTGCTGAAGCATGTGCATATCATTGGCCGTGGTCAAATCATGGTCCTCTAGAGTCGCCACTCTCTCGCCAATCCCATCCACATCTCTCCTCACCTCACGGAGGTCAGACGCCAGCTGCGCCCGCAATTCGGAGATATCCTCCTTGATGGAAGCAAAAGGTTCGGTCATAAATGCCTTGGTGGCCGGGGCCTCATCATCGGACACTCTTGGCGACCCACTGGGACCGGGGGACGCCGGCTGCTGGGAAGATTTGGCCGCTCCGTCCTTCCCCACGCGCCCCTTGCGAACCTGGTTAGCCATAATTCCTGGCAGCCCTCGTCGGGGCGGACGGCCCCCCAGACACTTCCAAGGCCAAACGGTACAGGGTCCCGGCCTCGAGATGCGTTGATCGACTCCGTAGGGCAGCCCTACTCGATGTCCTCCACGCTACTTCGGGCCGGAGGCTCCCGGAAAATCCCTGGGCGCCGAGATCCCAATCGGCGAGAACGCACAGACACCAGGGAACAAGGAGCCCCCCGTCGCCGATGGCAAGCCCCTATGAGAACTGAGCAGCGGGGAAGCACAGCGTCCAGCTATCCAGGCGTCAGCGCTAAGCGTTCATGCGACCGGGGGAGCCAGGAAAAATGGCGCCGCCACTCTCCACTCCCAGACCGCCTCCTGACCTCCAGACGCGCTCCCCCTGCCTCTCTCCACTGCACTCTCCCTGGTCTCTGGGTCCACTATCCCCCTCCAGGGCAGCGCGGCCGGGCCCCGCTTCGTGGCACAAAAACACGTGGCGTCCGGAATGCGCCCTGAGACTCCACCGTCTCTCCGGGCCGGTACCCGTGGGCCTCCACGCTCCTACATAGACAGGTCCTCCCTCTCCTCCTGACCTGAAGCACCACCAGCGGCCTCTGGCAGATAGCGCCCCCTCCGCCGATTGCGTGGTGCGCCTCGAGCCGCCGGCGTCTGGGGGGACCCTCGGGTGGGCGGTGAGCGGGCTCCCTCCTCCGGCGCTGTAGCCCGAACTTCCGGCCGGCCTCCCGATCACTCGAGGCCGGTGATCCCAAGGCCTCACCCCTTCCTCGCTTCTGCCGCCTTCACGTGTGGCGCTGCGCTCCGCCGGCTGCACCGGACCCTTCCGCCACTCCTCACGGACCTCTGCTCACAGTCCGGGGGCCGATCTGTGCCGGCGACACCAAGCTATAAGTAGCTGTGTCGGATCGGCGCTGGAGAGGCACGGAAAAGCGTCCTACTCCGACGCCATCTTGGCCACGCCCCCCTGGCAACATTTTTAAACAGCCGACAAATGGTGCCAATTGTAGCAGCATGACAACTCTGAAAGACAAGGTCAACCCTATTTTTCACTAACTCCATTGACTTCCAGTAAAAAATAGGGTATCTGTCAAAGCTATGACCATCACACATGCAGTAGGTCAGTCAACTCCAAATTCATGGTATGACATTTTCCTGACACAATCCCCAACATAAATCTAACTCTGCCCACACTGCCCTTCTTTTACTTCTCGAAACCAGAATGGAAACTTTATACGACAGCCGTCACTCTAGTTGCAGCCAAGACGTGGAACTTGAAACCTTTCCATTTGTAAGCAAAGTACAACTTACTCAATTTGCAAACATGGATTTTATTTATCAGTAACTCGATGTTTCTTGGTCGCTTATTGGCTATTAGTCATTTTTCTTTTCATGCTCCATTTTATTTTGCTCTTCACCTTCCTTTCACATTAGTCAGTTTGTTATATAAGCAGTGCAATAGGCTTATGCATAAATGTGCTCTATCAATAAATTCAACATAAAATAACATTAGCTCAAACACTAATAGCTCCCATAAGTAACTTAATTAGGGTAGGACTGAGAAAGAAACTGGACCTTCCCTCCTTTTACTCTTGCTAGCTACTTCATTAATCACCAGCCCAACAATAGCATTTTCAAAATTTCTACCTAGGAATGACAAGGGTTCCTCACAAACCTTGACAAACATATCCCATTCAATCTCATGCCAGTCACTAAAACACCTTTGCAAACCCACCTCGCTAATATCTTATGTTTATTTACTAAAGTCGAACAATATGACCCCAGAAAAACTAGGGAAGACATCTTACAGCAATAGCCACAAACTAGTACTGCTTTGTACTACTACTTCATTCGAGAAAATATGTAGCCACCATTAGATGCCTGCTGCTAATCTCAATGACGTGACCGGTCTCTCATCATCTCACTTGCTCTCTTCTGATAGGAACACTTCAAATTCAAAGCTGGGGCACCTCAAGGATCAACCACTGCCTCTTTCTTGTTTAATGTTTACCTCTACCTAAACTAATTTCTTCTTTTATTCTCAAGTTCTCCACCACTAGCTGCCAGATACACTTCTAAACTATCGGCACACCAAACTTCAAATGTGTCTGCTCTGGAAATTGTTTTTTATGAGATCATTGCTAGGGTGCCTCCTTCTGCTCATGCCTTGGCTCTAGAGTTAATCAAGAGTATTGGTGGATTGTTGATATAAACATTTGTTGTTCTCCGACTACTGTTTAAGCCTAAGGACCACAGGGATGATTAGGAGGCGCCTCTTTCAAGGTTAAGTATAAGAGAGCTTAGTTTCCTTAACTAAAGCATATCCCTGAGTTATTTCTTTTGGACAATATAAATGAACTTTGGTATGAAGCAGATTTACTGTGAAGTCTAATATCGCCAAAGTAACTGCTAAGTACTGGGCGCATGTTATCAAAAAGAATTTTCATAACAACAGCTTTAAGTATGACATTTGTGTATTTTAAGAAAAAAACTCACTACAGTTAGGGAACTATTCTCTGGCTATATAACCACAACCTCATCTCATTCATTTTATGCCAAATTCAGGCTGTGAGGTCACTCTTTGAGATGCAGAGCTGAGCAGAGGAAAATCCTTATAAGTTCAGGTGCATGCAACTGTGTTGACACAGCGGTGAAACCCTTACTTCTTTTTATTCTTTATTCAGAATAATAACATGTGCAGAGGAGGTTGTCCAATACTGTTATTCAGGTATCCTACTACTGTTACGATGAAACACAAACTTTTTATAGGTAAGTTAACAAAACACTGTTTTAATTCATTACTCAGTGGGCAATTATCCTGAAGCTGCTTGAAGATGTACCAGCACTTCGGAGTTTTAATAGAAGGCGACATCAATATAAAACATGGGATGTTAGGCCATATTGAAATATCAGTAAACCCAAGGTCCAGAGGCTTAGCCGAGAAAACCATTTTGTAGTATAGGACATGAAACTGCATGTTAATGTCTTACAATGTGTCTTCAAATGAAGGGAACAAGAAAATGCATTTGATGCTTTCTCCCATGTTACCATGAACCTGTGTACAGGCAGGCTCCCACAGAGATGTAACATGCATTTGCTCTTTTCATTAAACTTTGTCACCATGAGCTCTACCCTCAAATCTAAAATGAAAATTGTTCCCATGAATCACAGTGAGATGGCAATATTATGATGGCCTACAGCCTAAGGCCGAAAGCCGCAGCAGTAACAATTATTTGTTTTTTCCCCTCTGAAAACACAGACATGCTTTACTTTCAGCATCACTGCTGTCCTAATGATTACCTTCATTCGTCTGCTTCTGCGAGTTTCCCAGATCTGCAGAGATGTGTCTTCCATTCCCGATTATCTCTCCATTGCATTCTGCAGATTCTCCTTGATGCGGATCATTGTCATTCTGTTCAATCTGTTCATAAAACCTCTGTCTCGGCTTATAACCTGTTTGTACCTCCAACATATTAGTAGTTTCTTGTACATTAGTATTCTCTTGGACAGTACTGTGTTCTTGCAAATTAGTTCTTTCTGGAACAGTACTACTTTCGTGGACATTAATAACTTCCTGCACAGTAACATAACCAGTTTGTGTCCCCAGTACATTAGCAGTTTCTTGTACCTTAGGATTCTCTTGGACAGTGCTGTGTTCTTGCAAATTAGTTCCTACTGGAACAGTACTACTTTCGTGGTCATTAATAACTTCCTGCACAGTAAAGCCCTCCTGTGGAAGGGCAAAGTTATATTTGGGATCCAACAGAAAACTATCTTGCAGTGTCTGTTTCGCAGGCTTCCTTGTTTTCCCCTGCTTGATCTTTTTGGGCTCGTCCTTTTGTTTTTCTTCCTTTGTCTTACCATTAATGGTATCTTTGGAAACTGTTTTGAAAAGCTGGTCCATATCTTTTGTGAATTCCAGCAAGGTGCCAGCGTAACTCTCTGAAACAATGCCATCCGATCCGTAGCGAGGAGACTTAGCAGAAATGAGAGGCTTGGAGGAGCCAACGGTCCTTGAACCTCTTCTCCTGCTCTGGCGTTCCTGATGAAGGTTGTATCTCATGGAGAGAGAGAAATAGGAATAGTCGACTGCACTGTACGTCAACATGAAATTTATGGTGACGATAGGAGCAAGTACGTTCACTTGGCCAACAAAGACAAATGCCATTGTGAGTAGACTTGTCAAGACAATGGCAGCTACTGGTGTTTTATTTGGACCTCTCTGTTTTGGAGGTAAAATGAAGACACAATATAAACGTTATTAGATAGCATTCAACAGCAACAAAACTAAACAACATGAAATTACCCTTTACAATATGAATAAAATTATTACGTTATATTAGGATATTGGAATGTCGAGCGCTCCATTGAAGATAGCAGAGTGCTCTGGGCTTCTAATGGCCAGTCGAAGGCCGAAGCATCAACATTCCAATGTTTGTTCACAGCTTTTGCTGTGAACAAAGCCCTCATGGAGCCCGAGGAGATTTCCACACCCTCGGACTCCGTGAGGCCTTGGATTTACAAATTAGAACATTCTGCCCTCTATGGGTGAAATGTTCTAATAGCCTTAGAGACCTTCACAGCAGGCTCCACCGGCCATTAAAGGTCTACTTCCTTATTGAAGGCCTTCACATTTGGATGGGGCCTTTAACGATGGAGCGGGACTTTAATGGCCGGGAGAGCCTGCTACGACACACTCTAAGGCTATATTGGGTAAAAGTCTATGCTATGCTGAAATCCTTTTAGAACAGTTACAGAAAGCATTTCACGGTTATTTTAAAGTGAAAAGCATATTAATGTATTGACATTTCAAATAACATTTTGAAAAGAACAAAATGTGTTGTAGAGAACTGAGCAAATATTCCCACTTATGAGAAGCATTTAATTGACTGCTGAACAGAGAAATTATAGCATATCGATCATAATAATGATTTTGTATAACAATTATTTTTCAGATAACCCCGATTACCAGAGACTGCCTAACTACTTCTAAAAAAGAACACTACTTGGCTTCTTATAAGCGACATTGTTTCGGCAATAAAGTCCAGCACATATGTATGTGCTGAAAACCTTGTGTTAGCCATTAAAATCCTTCCTCTGAATAAAAAAAATCCTTACTTTCCTTACTGGACTTTTCAGTTTTGTTAAGGCAAAGATAAGGCTTTACCTTCTCTGCTTTCTTAACTCAACAGCTCTAAATTTCCATGAACAAACAACAATATCCACGAATCAACATGAGCATAAAAGCTACAATTCCCATTAAAGCACGGACCAATAAAAGCAATGAGCCATAAGCGTGTGAGGCAATGTGAAACCACTTCTTTCGTTACAGTGAAATCTCCATACATAGCTTTTTCCCACAAAAGATTTCCAGGCCTGATTTGTATCCTTTTTATTCCTTAACATGTTTCGGACTGCGAAGGTATCCATAAATTCTGATTTAACCTGGAGGGAGGAGACTGCAAAAATATAGCTATAATGTAGTAAGATTTTTTGTATTTTCAAATGGGAATCTGTGTGCAAGAATGTTTTTTTTCTAAATATGGTATCAACAAAAGGTTTGCTGTGATAAAAGGGCCCTTTTTTTGTTTTCATAGGAAGGCCGATTGGGGAACAACATGTTTTTGCACCACAGCATTTGCAAGTTTCTAAGTGGTGGTCAATACTTCCTATTTTTGATGTTTCCTTCTTCTTGCAAATAGTGGGGGAAAGAGGTGGAAAAGCTCAAAAAGGTATTCAAATTCTGCTCATTCTTCCTTGAGATTTTCCTTAAAAAACCTAACAGCTAAAATAAAAGAAATAGTGAAAGTAACTGGGGAAAAAAGAAAAACAGCTGGCAAGTTTTTAATTTCTAAGGTGTTGCACTGAAGCCAAGCTTATGAAAGTAAAACGGCATTACACCTGTCAGACTTTTCCAATCACAGAGATATAAACTGGTTGTTAGCTAGTGAAAAATCTACAATACCCAAGCCATCAAACAAGCCTCGGCTTACAATGCATTTTCATTGTGTATGAACCATGCACCACTTTAAAAGAAAAAAATCTAATTAATCAATAACGGCGATGAAGGAAAGCTATTTATGAAATCCTCACAACAATCTTAATTTAGGAACATAGCTTGTGTAACACTCCAAATTCTGGATTACCCATACTGCCATGTAATTCCAAGTGTGTTTTGTTAAAACCAACCTTAGGAACTGATTCCTGACAATCGGATGCCAATAGTATACAGAATTTCAATAATTAATAAATAATAAAAGATGTCCCACGATTGTGTATTCTGACACTTCTCTCATTTGTGGGTGGACCCGACAGCACAAGACAGGAAATTCCCCAAAACATAACCATGTGAAGAGGGGAAATAAGGTTTGGACATTACAAACTCATTAGAGTCTACAGCTCTGTATCTGTCACTTAGGCCGAGGTTCACAAAGATTTGCTCAAAGCAGAGGAGAGCCGATAAAAGATCTGAAGCACTGCTCTCTGCACGAACAGCCAAAAATAGCACTCTGTGGTATTAACCACATGTAACGCGTCAACGTCATCAGCCACATCCACGCAAAAAAGCATGGCAGCACAACCCCAAACACCTTTTAGCTTTGTGTTCACAGAGAACTGTTGCCCACAAAGGTTGATTAGCACTGTTGCTGTGCCATCTTGCAGTGGGGAGAGACACTTGGTTAGAACCATCACTAAAACATAGTAAACGATGGCCTCAGTTATAAGAACAAATCTGATGTCATAATCGGAATGCATCCTGCTTTGCTTGATGGCATTTCATGTATTTAATTACGATACTTGCACAATGCACGTGTCCTGGAACTAGAGAAGACTGATAAGGTAGCCAACTGTATGTAACCGGGTTTTAAAAAAACTACGGCATGTCAGTGGGCCATTCGCCCCATTTATAAAAAACAGAGTGACAAGAAGTTCTAATTTTTAATGTGACTCAGGAGAAGGCAAGTTCGCCTCATGTGACTGTTAGAATTTCGGAGATTTTCGGAATTTACAACAGCCTGAGTAATGATAATTAGAGAATCCAACACGGGGCATAACACAAGCAGGCCCTCTGCACAAGATGGCTCCCTTACTATCCCCTGCCTTGTGCAGCTGCAAAGGCTCCTCCTGTGCATAGCACTTTGCTACTGGAGACCAGTGCCTCTTGGCAAGGTGATCAATGCACCTCGGTAAGGTGCCACGAAATGGGAGCATGTTGTGAGAGGTTTAGCAATAGGTGACTGGCAGCATTTTGGTTGGATAGGCTAGGAGGCAAGGTTACAGTGAGTGACAGTTGTCTATCCCAGGAGGAACCAATCACTAACTGAAGTACTTTGTACTGGTACAATGCAGTTAGGTGTAGAAGTATTTTTATTAACATCCTTAAAAACATTTAGAAATGAGGGTGTTGATCTGTGGGGATAGGGACAATGAATGATTAAAGAGAAACACTTAATTCAGTACACTTTTTACAGTCAGGGAAAAGTACCTATGTTGAATGGCCACCAACCATAGTAGCAGGTACGGTGAGATGTACTTTTGTCTTATTAGAAATGAATTCAAGAGAATTTTCTAATTCAAAAACCCCAGGCAGACAAATGCAAAATTTGGCCTTAACAATCTGAAGATTACAGTCTGACCACATGTAATTTAGGTTGCATTAATATTTATTTATTTGAAGTTCTTGAATAATGCAGTAGCACCCGAGTGCATTTTGCATAACACAAGTACAAGTAACAAGTAACAGTTTGAGAAGATAACAAGGAGACAAGATTTAGAACAGTAAATCTTCATCAGACTGAAGGAGGAAGTAAGATGAATGATGGAATAGGAGAGGAGAAGGGAGAAACTTGTATGGTCAGCAAGAGGACCCGGTTTTTCAGCAAAAAAGGTTAATCAGACAGACAGATTAGGTAAATTTTAAGCTGCTTTATGAAAGCGAGCATTAGCCTTAAAAGAAAACTTGAAGGATTGTATGAGTATAGCCAAGCGTGCTACAAACAAATTAAATAGAGTAGGACTCCGAGAGGAGCCTTGAAGAATGCCGCATGAAAGATGGCGAAGTAGGGCTGAAAAGGAGGAAGAGCAACAGCTTAGGTAGGTCCCATAATGAAGGAAGGCCTAAGTACTAATTCTGAATCCAGTGAGTAAAATGCATTACAGTATCGAAGACTGCAGACAGACCCACGAAGATTAGGACAGTAGATCCTCCATGATCCAAAATGACCCTTAGCTTATTGTGGAAGTGAACAGCGTGACCTCAGTGCCATGCAGAGAACCAAAGTCACTTTAGGCAGTAGAGAATGCTGCTTGCATCACTAAATGCAATAAGCTTCTTTTTCCATTACATTGGCTGCAACAGTTCATACAGATAAAGACCAAATGTTACAGATGAAACTAGATTTTGTAAGTAGTGGGATCACCAAAACCCATTTACAAGACAAAACAACGCACACAGACTCCAATAGGAAAGACTAGTTCATCCACTGCCAAGTGAAGGATCTGAGCCCGGCAGGTCTCTAATGTAGACCCTGATTTAAGAGAATGAAGGGTGGGCGTACTGTCATCCGCTGTGAGAGGATCAAAGTTAATCAAGCAGTTAATGAAAATGCCAGAAGGAATAATGTGAAAAGGGTGATGACGGAGATAAAGCAAGTAGTACTGTACTAATCTGGTAACTGGGGACCATTAATATATTCTATGGCTCACAAATGCTGAGCTGGTACTGTCCCATGGCATCTCGAAAGAACTTTCTCTCCCAAGACATATTGAAGCAGAATCTTCTCATAATAACTTATTCCATATTATATAACTAACCCCATGTCCAAGGAGTGCAAGGGCTGGTATTACTTTTTCTTGAGCAATGCACTGAAGTATTCGAGGTGCTCCATACAGACCGCCCATACAGGATGCCAACGATGAAATATACAGCCCCAGCAAAAACAGGAACCCCACAAGGGACACCTATAATGGAAGCAAAACGGAAAATTAAAAGTAGGTGTATAGCTTTGAAGGTCTTTCATCTTTTTTAATTAGGCATTAGGATAACCACAAGTGTGAATGAACCAGCACATAAAAGAAGGCTCTAAGTGAAAAGACCTTGCTTAGTGAAAGAAAGTACAGTAGATGGTTTCTATCTAATATAGGAACTTATATATTTTTCAAAATTATAACAGGTTGTTGCTTACTATGAAATTTTTACTGTCTCTGGAGTTCCTAATCAAAAACTCTTTCCATCTATCTTACTTTTAACTTTTGTAAGTATCTGTTTATCTTCCATTTTATAAATGGAATCAGTGGAATCCATACTGCTCTACTCACTCGCCCAGCATGCCAAATACTTGCTTACCACGGACTTGAATGGAGAGGGCCACCTGCAAACTAGCTTAGATTCCCAAAAAACTTATCCTCAATTGACTTCACTGGGATCACCCATCACAAAGGCCCAACGTAACCCTCATTGGACGGCTAAGCTAAAAAGTATAAGGTTAGTTTGAGCATCAAGTTGGCAAAATAGGTATTTTTATTTTCTTTCTGGAGTAAAGCAGACGACAATGCAATCTTTGTTTTTATTTTTCAGGCATGAAAACGGCCTGCTAAGAATGAAAAACCTTGTTCTTTGTATTTTGTAAATATCTTAACACATTAGACTGGTTTGTTGTTGATCTCTGAATGACAGCAATGGGTATGCAAATTAATGCGACCAAAAACACATGAGCAATCCAGTCCCTGTGGCATATTTCGAAAATATACCTATAATTGTAAACAGAATGTGCCTGCAAACATATCACTGTCAAAAAGTGTGCGTCACAAAAGACAACTAAGTTTATTGATAAAGAAAATGCTTCTTCCTGAAGGAAAATATGAGTAGTTGAGGGCTTGAGTTCACATTTGAAGATCACCCAAAAGATAATTGATGACCACAGGTAAAGAACAACCTAATTGACCACTTAAAACAACTTTTAAGGCGAATGTTCACTCAAGTCTATAAAGTGCAGTAATTGCTGGTCACTATCAACCAATATCAATAATGTAATGGTCTATCTGCAAGAACTTAGTATCCTGTCTCCGTTGACGTCAAGTCACTTTAGTTGTACAGCTCACCTGGAGAGTTTACCAAATCATCTCTAAAGCACCCTGAGGACACACTGATTTGATTACAATTGACCTCAAAGTAACTGCTGTCATTTTCAGGCGTCCGATGAAGTAAGAAAAAAATTACACAGACTGGCCAACCTCAAAGGAACAATCTGTTATTTGACCAAAACATTACTGTTTCACAATGCAAATAAGGGACTATCACTATACTAACTACTATTGCGGGTAAACATAACTAGTGACATATTTTGACTTTTTCGAATCATGGGTATTTTAGTGACTTCACACTTTATGATTACTATTAAGTGTAAATATTAATGTCGAAGAAATTTTGTGTACACGGTCCCACAAACTTTATCAAATTTGGAATTTATTTGTACCCCGTTATATTCTTATGACAGTAGAAGGCCACAAATCCACTGCAAAATAGGGAATGAGTGGTTGTAAAATAGAAAAACACCGGGTTAGTATCGGCTACGTAAAACAGTTAGGTCAATGTTTCTAAATCAAACTCAGACTTGCTCATACTCTTTATTTGTCTTTCATGAGTGAACTCAGTTATGAGTTTAAAAATATATACATTTCTATTGAATTTGTTTTACATCATTCATAAACTTGGTAAAGTTCCAGAAACGCAATGACATGGACAGTATTTCCCTGCAATGTCATCACAGGTGTCGTCTTCATATTTGGTTTTCACTGTTGTAAAAAAGTCGGAACTATATTAATACAAAAACATAATCGTAACCAAGAAACAATATGTACTCTGTGCTTGCTATCAGTAATAAGGCTTGAGTGCAGAGTGGAAGTCCTCAAATATATTATGGTGGCAGTGGAACGGTGGTTTTATACAGCTACGGCAGAACAGTACATCTGGGTTTGTGTTTAGCTGTACAGTTGTACCTCAAGTATTTCACAGTTCTCCACTGCTTCCCCCATTTTTTCCATTTTAATGAACCATATTTCGCATCTGGTTCAGTGAGTGTAGTCTTTCATTCCTGTTTGTCATCAATTCTTTTCTCCGTCACATATGGTTGTAATACCTTGTCTCAAAGGTTGGCAATAGCTTCTTACGCAGACCTCTTGTTTCTTCCCTGTGGAATGCCACACTCTCAAGGATGGCTCATTTTGACACAGCTTGCTACAGCTGGCGCACGTGAGTGGTGACTGGTGCTTTCCAGGGCACGACAATCTCCCTTTTGGCCATCAGTAGTGTTCAATCTACAAATATGATAAAGCTTTATTTCCCCTGGGGTACAGCAAGTAGGGTTATTTGCAGTCAATCCACTCAAACTTTTACACATGAAACTCATGACTCCTCAGAACTCAGCAACCACTGGCCAATCCAGTACCATGCATAAGAAGCCTATGCTTACGTCACCTCCTGGGAGTCTTTCTAGGAATTAAGTACCTTCTGTGAAGGTAAATAAACTGAGTGTACTTAAATCTTCATGGAGGCTGTGCGTAACCCCATGTTTTCTGCCACCTCCATTTCGCTACCCAAAATCAGCGTTTCATTTGTCTCTTACTCCTTCTAAATTTGTTTTGTATTTATAGAACCAGGATACCATTTTCCTTCCCTCACCCATCGTGAATAGCGTGTGAATCACCTTGTTGGTTTCCACTTCTAAATCTCTATGTTTCCACTCTGATCTAAAGACCATCACTAAAGACCCACATCCCCCAATAAAGACCATCACTATAGACCCACATCCCCCACTCTCCGATGGCCCATGCCCGTATTGTTTGGTTAATTCCTATTTCTCAAGCTGACCACTGAATTTGTGCCCTAGATACTGCAATCCAAAGTCTGTAACACCTAGTCAGCCTGTCCTCTGTCGCCAGGAGGGGGACAGCTAAAATTAAGCCATTTTGGGATTTTAACCCCTTCAGTGCTGGCCACGTTCAGCGGACGTCGCGTGCACTATCTCGGTAGTGCTGCGCACGTCCGCTGAACGTTCCGGCCCGGCCCGTGCAATAGAACGTTCCGCACCAGCGCAGAATGTTCAGTGCAGCGGAGGGGTTAATAAATGTGAGTTTCCCGCCTGAATCGGGACAGTTGACATATATAGGAGTCTCACTTTATTTAACAAGCCTCTACGCCAGTCATTGCCCCAGACAAGTTCTGTCCGAAGTTTATCTAAGCTAAGTCATTGTTTTTACATCTCTCATGCGGGGGCTGAACCTTTAAACTCTGCCTTAGGAATTTCCTGTTTTGGTTGCATGGCTTTGTGAGTCTAGCACATTCACAGAAATGTTTTACCTGTAGATTACTATACAAGTTTCATGTTTTACCTGCAGATCCTACGTTTCCTTGGTAACATTATCTCGTTAGTGCAACTCTGACCTTAGCACCCTTCGCTGTGGCAATTCCCAAAGTCTGCAGTGACCATGAACAGAACTACCTGACCAGTGGGTGAGCAAACAGTTATGGCTGAGCCTAGACCCATGCCAAGCTGCACTGCCAAAAGTGCAAATATGCCTCATATCCATGATTGTGTCTACACTGGGACATCAAGCATGTTCAAATGACTGCTGCAAGATGATCCTGCAGGGAGAAAATGTGCACCAAGCATGGGTTTCACACATTCAATGTACTGCAGTAATTAAGTGTGTGTTTGAGTTACTATGGTCCTTATATACAAAGCTATTTTGCGGTCAGAAAGGCTGCGGCTCACAAAATTCAAGCATTGGTGACAGTAAAAAACTTTTTGGGTATATACAAACCTAAATTGTGATTCGGTAATTAGGTACCAAATCACAAAATAGGTGTCCGAGTACATAACAAATCGCAAATTGGAAGATAGTGTTTAGGGTGTACCTTCCAATTTATGATCCCATAACACCTTCGACGCGGCGCATATTTCCGCTGTGCACTAACCGCAAACGGAAACCTATGCGTTCATGACCAGCTCAGCTCGTCATGAGCGTAGCAGAGGTGTACCTCATGACGAGCTGAGCTCGTCATCAGCGTCGAAGGTGTTAAGGTATGTATAAAGGGTTTCGACATTTCAAAAGACCCTGTCCCTGGCACCCAGAAGAATTTCTGAATGCATTAGGGTGTTTTTTATCCAAAGGCAGTGGTATCAATCTTCATCAGGTTGCCTTGGGAAAATGGATTTGAGTGGTCTGTGGGAAGAAGTGTTCATTTTGCTGTAGCAGATATAAATTTGTATACATTGTTTATGTCAAAGAAGGCCTCTATGAGTAACTCTATAAAATAGTAAACAAGCACAGGTTGGCAGCTTCATCAGGTCACAAATTTAAAGTGAGTTCCTCCGTCAGGAACCACCCACTTGTGGCATCACTTTTTGCAGGTGCTACAATAGAACAAACCCTCAGGTTCCCCCAACGTTGGGCCTCGGGAGTTGTTCTGGACATGTGCCTTGAATGTCTACATAATCATCTTTCCTTGAAAGATTTACCTTTTAAATTGACAATATTAAGGTGCCTAGTGCCCTACAAACTGCCTCTGAAGGTCAAGGCTATGAGTATCTCTGCAATTACCTTGAAGCAGAAGTAGTAATTTATTGTCTGGTGAACTAAAGTAAATGCTAAATAAGTACAGTACTTTCTTGAAGAGGCCCCAGCTTAAATTACGGGAATAATATTGACTGATGATCGAGATTGTGGGTTCAAACTGATTCTGTAGTTATAACGATGAGACGCTGTAAAATGATATATCAGACCAAAAGCTAATATTTTTTGCAATGGTGATAGCCAAAATTAGTATAACTCTGCAAAGGACTGTTTGATCTCTGCCATCAGGTTTGTGGAGTGAATTTCTCAAGAGTTCTATTCAAGATGAAAGGACTGTTTAATTTTGTGGGTGTGTCTGGTCTTGTATGCTTCCGAACATGTTATTTGCCTATTCTGATTCCATAACGGTGGACTATTTACTGTTGGAAAAAATTACGCAGTTCTCACTAGGTATTTGAATTAGTGAATACCTACTCTATAGTGATGTAATGTCTGTGTACATATAATCTTTCTTATAAACAAAAGAATAAAAAATAGAGACTGAGTTAGCATCCATGACGAGTCTTGTTGGCCCGGTGTCTTTACTATGGCATGATAGAACTATAATGCCATACAGAGAGCGGCATTGAGGTCTCTCATTTTGGGACACTTTCCAATGCCTTTAAAGACTGTGCCAAACTCAAAGTATTATGAAAGCTTCGGATTGGTCTAGTTAATCAGTGTTGAAAGCCATTTTCTCTGAATTGGCAGATCAGATGGCATAAAAGGTATTGGTTGAGTCATAAACTAGAGACTCGGGTTTGACAACGATTCCAGACTCTCTGCACTATCTTTTAGGATAGTCTTAACTCTGGTAAAGACTCAGCTGAAAGAATGGTCCCTCTCAATTTGTAAACAAGGCAAAGAGAATGGTGGTGGATTTTTTTTAGCATTATAAAAATGATGATGTTCAGTTTATTAATCCTGTGTGTGACTATTAATTATTTTCGCTTTTTTGTGAATATGTTCTGCTGCACTGTCTGATTTTGTGTGTGTACTCGATTTCCTGCAAGGTCTGAGATCCCGAACTTTTGAAGCCGTCAGAAGTTAAATTCAAGATTTACTGGACCTACTGTTCAGAAAGGCTTGATTTTCATCAACTGAATTTAACAATTTGGTTTGTCTCTGGTTCGGTGCACTCAGATGCACCACGTTCAGGTTTAATCACTGAAAGTTAACACTCAAAACAAAAGAAGAGGCGGGAAAGCAGGACATATTCAAAGATGTGACAGCCTGGAAACTGGTTAAAGCTTTTTAAGTGTTTTTTCTGTTGTAAAGGCTATTATTTTCCTATGTTGCAGAGAATGTGTTGCCTTCCACTGTGTTTCACTTTTGAATTTTAAGTAAAGAAAGGACTAGTTATACTTTTTTAAGCTGCTTAAACAATCAGAATTATCCATTGTGAGTTGATACAACTGTATTTTTGGAGGGGTTGTTGATGTATCCTACTGTTTTGAAAAGATGACTTCTATGTTGGCAGAAAACAAAAAACTTAATAAAATGTTATCAAAAAAAGAATCAGTATTATTAATGAGCACCTATGATAGCACGCCACCCATCTTAACCATGGGACTGGGAACATTTATACAGCTGAAAAAAACAGACCATATTTGGATGTTAGGCTTTCTTAAAGTTATTTAAAATTAGAAATGTGCTTATGTTATCACCTACTTTATTATTCATCAGAAAATAATTAAACCTTAATTAATAACATTTAGAAGATAGTTGGATTCTGGAAAGTGAATTTAATATTTACCTTTTCTGCAATCATAAAATCATACCGTAGAGACTCCCTGGTGCAAATGGCCCCAAGCAAAAATACAAATACTATGTAGAAGAACCACCTGCAACAGAAAACAAAAGAAAACTGTAAGGAAGCTACTTTGTGTGGATTTGCTCTTCGTGAAAGGGCAGAATGCCATCACTCACAGTGAAGTTAGCCAATGGATTCTATGTGATGAACCATTGTCTCTTGCTGTGTGCGGAAAAAAAAATGTGAATGGCACAATGGGTAAAGAGGGCTGGAAGAAAACCCTTATAAGTAAATTATACATATAATTTAGAAAAAAAAATCTAAAGGTCTTGCCTAATGCCAGACCTAAAGGAAAGAAACTATGATAAGCATTACACAAAAACCCTTATTGATTTATCGGAATTGTATGAAATAACTAATGTAAAACCAAACAGAATAAATAAGTAAAAATGCAAGAATAAAACCTTCAACACATTGCAAGCCAGTCCTATAATATAAAAGCTAAAAACATTGCTAATCATGGGTTGCCTACATATAGTTGCATCTGAAGTACTATAATTAAATGATTGTCAACTGCAGTTGTTTGCGGAAGCAATACTTATTTGTCACAGTTGCGTTCAGAACTTTCTCAGCAGCTTTCTCAGCTGTGGATGGTCACCTCTGAAAAAGAGACTTCTGGGCTTGTTTAAAAGAGTGCACCAAACTCATTAAGCTGCAAGGTTGACTCCTGCTTGAAATTACACAAACTATAAAAAATTTTACCACGCATGCGTCAATCCAGGATTGACCAAACTCAATTGCAGGAAGCAGTCCACACAGGAAAAACTTAAGCTTTATTTTGAGTAACACCACAACATTTGCTTCCAAATATGGTTGACTCTGAAAATGAGCAGAATAATTTATAACTGTCCAAGCATGAGAAAGTTTACTGAATGGAGACTTATTCTCTATATACGAGATGGCTTTCAGAAATACAAGAATGATATGGGTTCCAGGATGAATTTCTTAAATTATATTCATCTTGGCAGAGTGGCCTGGGCTCGGCGTAAGAATATTTTAAATGATGAGTCCATCTACTGTGTCGGAAAAACGTTTAAATGTTGCAGTAATGGTATACCAAATATACTGAATTGGTGAAAGAGGGGACCGGTGAAGAGAAGAACAGCTGAGAGGCATGGGAGCCACCAAGAAGTTCCCCCAAGTATACAGCATACACTTTTTTACTTCAGTGAGTAAAGAACTAACTGAAAACGCCAGTTGTTGTCCTAGACCACAAAGGATAGCCAAACCAAAAATATGAAGAATTTGACATATTGAATTGTATTGACAGACCTCAAATCCCTAGAATGCTAGTCTTCAACTAGTGTGCAAGATCGAAACCAGGCTGGAACCAATATCCTTTATTCTTTCCAGGTGGTTTTAGAACTTCAAAACAGCAAATCTTTTGGATGATTCTGCTAATCATGGCACAACAGTGATGCAATAGATGCTTGTGAATTTTGGCAGAGATTTTATTTAAAAATTGTCTTGTTATTTCTTCCTCTGTGCTTGTTGTAAATATTGATTTTCCAAGTAAAAACGGGGGCAGAAGCAACACAATGTTTGATTTTCTAAGCTGTCACAAAATAGTTTGAATGTACAGCAAATGTGACAAGATAAGAACAAGCTTTAAAGGCCTGTTTACAGAAAGTGAGCAAACATGGAAGAATACATTAAATAGGCTATGCTCCAGTGAGGGACAAACTCAAGCTGGACAGTCTTAAACAAATAATACCAGCAAATCGAAAGCAGGCAATATGAGTTACAAAACACAAAGCAAATGGTAAGCTATAAGCAGAATGCATTCCTAGGGAAGTTTTAAGAAGGTCCAGAAAAAGTCATTAGCAAACGGTTTCGACCTAAAAAGGCTTCAGAGCCTGCGGGGTTCAATCCCCTCAGGCTCAGAGAGGCCTTTGTTTTTCTAATTAAGACAGTCTGCCCTCAAGAGGGAGAATGTTCTAATAGCTTTATAGCCCACCATAGCTAAAGGCTAAAGGTGCTCACCTTGGGCTTGTGCCTTTAATGCTGGAGCGCACCTTTAATGGTCGGTACTAGGCAATAGTAATAATTGTAATAGGTAGTGGTATAAACTGAAATGTTAGCACCTTAAATTACTATTTGGGAGATTCCACTCTTCGGAAATTAAGGAGAAGTGTAACTTAATTTTATAACTGGTCTCTTATAAAAAAGTAACAGAGGGGGTACATCATTTTGGCCGAAATTGGACATAATGCTGTATTCACTGCTGTAATACGGGCTCGCATTATACACTGCTCTCAAATATTTGCATATATAAACATCACCCCAAATATGGAAAGTATATATAGAGATCAGAACTAATTGCTAAACATAATTGCTATGCTAAGTGATAATCATCATGTTATCAATACATACACTTTTAAAAAAAAAAAAATATTCTTAATCAATGTATATTAAAAAAAAGACACCAATTAATAATATACATGATGCTTTGGCGATATAGCTTATCTATTAGTGACTCTCCAAAGACAGCAGGATATGTTATGGGAAGAAATGCAAAAGCTGAAGGCTATTTAATTTTAAGGTTGCTGCTGAATAAAAGGCTGCTTGCAATTGTGCTAACAATTGGAATGATTCTGCATGCGCTGTAACGTGGAACGTTTGCAAGAAGGGCATTCCCAGTGAAGATGCATTCCTTGTATCCTCGCCAGGTACTTACGAGATGGCTATGGCTGTCAGAGTTCCTATAGGAATGTTGGAGGCAGGCCGCTGAAGATCTCCACTCATGTTGAATCCAGCCATAACACCTGACATGCAGAAGAAGAAACACCGTTATCTTTATGATACGATTCTAACAAGAGACAAATATCTTTACTGCTGCCTGAGCTTTGAACTTCTCAAGGTATCTCTCAACCCCAGCTGAGCAGAACACAGATCCTGGGATGAATACAGCTTTTGAAGTCTGCAAAGGTGGTGTGCTGATTGGTAGCGCTCAAACAGAAGGTTTCATTGCATCGATACACAATAGGGGGGAGGTGTTCTTCATACATAGAGGTGCCGATTCGCAAAAGAGAGATTTACATCTACGTCTAAGTACAGATTTGCTACATTTTGGAATTCACACAGATTTCCAGTGATCTGCAGAGAAAGTTGAACCAGGAGCAGGCTTCATGCAGACTGTGGGAAAAGTGTGTGATATTCCAACCACTACTCCATTTCCACTGTACTGAGATATTCACAGCAGAGAACTCTTCACAGGGGGTACTGGATTTCCTCTGCAAATGAACATTGTTTTGCTTTTTATTCTCCATGGGTAAAACATTTTTCCACATTTTTCCTATACACTCCCTCCAAATATGGGAGTGCTTCACTACACTTCCCATCCTGGAAAGAGTATTTACACCAGCACTGTGCTGGATTAAATTCTAATCTTTCCATGCCGGAAAGATTAATGATATTCGTTTGTGAATGCTCGCAAACCTAGGTGTTTGTGGATGTTCACAAACTTGCAAGACAGATCATGCATGGGAAAATCCGGGAATGCCTATATTCCCATCCCCTGAGGGTGCGGGGACCTCCGCACTCGTAAAAGTGCTTGCACCTGCCAGGAATCTCTTTAACTCCTGGCAAGCATAAGGTAAATTGAATGGTAAGTATACACTTACGACCAAATTTATCTTAGCCAATAGGCCCCATTGTCTTTAGCAAAATGTTAGTGTTGCTGGACTATGGCTTGATCTACAGAGAAGTGGAGACACTTCATTGTTGTATAAAAACTCTTAAGAAGAATCTTTCTCAACTTACTGCTGCAGAACATAACAACAAATATCTCTGGTGGTCTCTTGTCCTTCGCATACCCATCAGCCAGTTCAGACCAGCATGGTAACACCAAGGTGCTAAACTGAGAGGTGGGGAGAGGTTGGTGGATAGGGAAGTTCAGTTGTCCAGTGGGCTCGATAAATGTTTGGCTCAAGTGAACAGGGAGGCTAGATCAAGAATGTCTGTGCCGCTGTCTAGTATAGGAATATTAGTGATTGTTACTCGGAATGAGGTGGTTGGGCTACAGGTTGGCACTGGGATAAAAACTTTGATGAGGAAGGAAGGAGATGTGGAGTATCTGGCGAGTCTGACAAAGGTGCAGTTTTAAGGGTTGAGATGAAAGATGTTGAAGAGCAGTTCAAATGGTGGATTGACAGGGTGGCAGGGGTGAATATACAAGGTGGGTCTACAGTAGTGGTATGCCCCTTCACACGGTCGTCAAACTAGAAACATCAATTCTGTGTTCTATTGAAGGTTAATAGGGTGCATTAGACCAATTATGTAGTTTAATTTTGTTGTGCATGCATTTCATGGTACAGAAAGGTCAGCCTTTGCAATGCTCGCCCTGGAGTTACTTTTTGGGGGGTAATGGGCCACTGCATGCTGCCTGAAGTCCAACAGTTTTGCCTAAGAGAACTTGCAGCTTCTGGGCTTTATTTTATCTCTGAGAGACCACATCAGGAATCTGAGGCAGGGTCTGCCTGACTTTAAAGGGAAGGATTGCACACGCCTTGGTGGGAGATCACAGACAACACAGGAGAAACAAGGGCAGACTACATATCGCAAAAACACTTGCACATACAGAAAAATTGGCTCATAGTTGGATGGAGGCAGAAAAACACATCTAATGGAGATTAAACTCAAGAACTAGACCGCTAACCACTTTCTTTCCTCACTTCCTGGTTAGGATAACCACTTCCAGTGAGATCTAGGCACGGGAGTATTTAGGGATGAAGCTAGCATGCAGAAGATGACAGTGCACTTTCTGTTGTGTTGTATGGCTTTCTAATTCAGCTAGTTCAGCATCAAATACCGATCCCTTCACATTTTTTGTGTTTTACCTTTTCCAGTTCCCTGGTGTTCATGGGTTTAGGCAGAGTTCTTATTGTTCTGATCATGCCTAGTTAATCTGGAAATACGGTCTCTGGGGATTGTGGATGTCCACACCTAAACACTGGTCACCGGGGGTGGGTGGGGGGGCTTGTTGCAGTGCAATCTGCCAACAAGTTTGGTAAAAAAAAAAGATAATTTCTAAATTGGTGGTATCCCCCAAACATTTTGCCTTCACCCTACCTGTTTTGCTGAATTCGATTTTGTTGGCTTTACGACTGTGCTGTTTATTACTGTGAACCAGTGTTTGTGCTCTTGCCTTAAAACATGGTACAATTTGCCTACATCTAATTGGCACATTTAATTTACTTGTAAGTCCCTAGTAAATGGTGCCACATGTCCCACGTCCTGTAAATTAAATGCTACTAGTCCTGTAGCACTCATATTGCCACCCACTAAAGTATCCTTTTAAAACATGTCTCAGGTCTACCAATGCAGCCAGTAGTGCAATTTTAAACTGTCATTTTGACCTGGCAAAATAAACCTTTTGTCAGGCCTAAACCTTCCTTTTTAAAACTTATAAGTCACCCCTAAGATAGGCCCTAAAAGCACCTAGATTAGGGCGCATTGTGTTTAAAAAGTGGATATGTGTGCTTAGATCTTACATGTCCTGCCAGTGAAAAACTCCTAAAGTGTAAGGCCTTTCTCTAATATTGACTAATACTGGCTTACCTTAGTATATTTAATAAGTGAAAATGTTGGACTGAGAGCAGATGTAGTTATGCTGTTTACACACAAATGAATTGTAACTTAAAATACTCTTCGATGGTGTTGTCAGATTTTAAGTTAGAATTTTGAAAATGCCTGTTTTAGAAAGTTGTACAAAAGGGGGTGGTGATGGACGGAGCATCTGAATCAATCAAACACTCACACCCAGTCAAAAGATCTGGGTTTAATCCATCACCGTTCTTTAGCCCACTCTGCCACCCCAGTTCAGACATGGCTATATGCAAATCAGTCTGACCCTGTGCCTCATGGGAACAGTCCAGCCCGAACTGCCAAGCCATGTCTTCCCTGGACCGGAAACAAGCTTCCGAGGACCGGTTTCTGGCATTCCAGCCGTCTTCAGCCCGGTTTGCTTGAATCCAGTGGCAAAGTGAGCAAGGGACTCACGTCTGAGAATACCCTGCCACACTTATGGCGGCCAAAAGCGGTACAAAAGGGGGTGGTGATGGAGTCAAGCTATCCAGGCTGATGAAGGCTGATAGCCAGAAACCGGTCCTTGGATGCTTGATTCCGGTCTGGGAAAGACATGGCTTGGTAGTTCGGACTGGACTGTTCCCATGAGGCACCGGGTCAGAGCTGATTTGCATATAGCCAGTGTCTAACCCAGGGTGGTGTGGAGTGCAAAAAAACGATGGATTTAGGCCCAGATCCTTGTACTGGGGTGAATGTATGACATTGTTCTACATTCTGTCCATCAACTGTGTTTTTTTGCAATTTTCACCCCGAGTGGGCTGGGTATGCTCAGACGTGAGTCCCAGGCTCTCCACACCACTGGATTCAAGCTATCCAGGCTGATGAAGGCTGATAGCCAGAAACCGGTCCTTGGATGCTTGATTCCGGTCTGGGAAAGACATGGCTTGGTAGTTCGGACTGGACTGTTCCCATGAGGCACAGGGTCAGAGCTGATTTGCATATAGCCAGTGTCTAACCCAGGGTGGTGTGGAGTGCAAAAAAACCATGGATTTAGGCCCAGATCCTTGTACTGGGGTGAATGTATGACATTGTTCTACATTCTGTCCATCAACTGTGTTTTTTGCAATTTTCACCCCGAGTGGGCTGGGTATGCTCAGACATGAGTCCCAGGCTCTCCACACCACTGGAGTCAAGCTATCCAGGCTGATGAAGGCTGATAGCCAGAAACCGGTCCTTGGATGCTTGATTCCGGTCTGGGAAAGACATGGCTTGGTAGTTCGGACTGGACTGTTCCCATGAGGCACAGGGTCAGAGCTGATATGCATATAGCCAGTGTCTAACCCAGGGTGGTGTGGAGTGCAAAACAACGATGGATTTAGGCCCAGATCCTTGTACTGGGGTGAATGTATGACATTGTACTACATTCTGTCTATCAACTGTGTTTTTTGCAATTTCCACCCCGAGTGGGCTGGGTATGCTCAGACGTGAGTCCCAGGCTCTCCACACCACTGGAGTCAAGCTATCCAGGCTGATGAAGGCTGATAGCCAGAAACCGGTCCTTGGATGCTTGATTCCGGTCTGGGAAAGACATGGCTTGGTAGTTCGGACTGGACTGTTCCCATGAGGCACAGGGTCAGAGCTGATTTGCATATAGCCAGTGTCTAACCCAGGGTGGTGTGGAGTGCAAAAAAACGATGGATTTAGGCCCAGATCCTTGTACTGGGGTGAATGTATGACATTGTTCTACATTCTGTCCATCAACTGTGTTTTTTGCAATTTTCACCCCGAGTGGGCTGGGTATGCTCAGACGTGAGTCCCAGGCTCTCCACACCACTGGAGTCAAGCTATCCAGGCTGATGAAGGCTGATAGCCAGAAACCGGTCCTTGGATGCTTGATTCCGGTCTGGGAAAGACATGGCTTGGTAGTTCGGACTGGACTGTTCCCATGAGGCACAGGGTCAGAGCTGATTTGCATATAGCCAGTGTCTAACCCAGGGTGGTGTGGAGTGCAAAAAAACAATGGATTTAGAACCCAGATCGTTGTACTGGGGTGAATGTATGACATTGTTCTACATTCTGTCCATCAACTGTGTTTTTTGCAATTTTCACCCCGAGTGGGCTGGGTATGCTCAGACTTGAGTCCCAGGCTCTCTACACCACTGGAGTCAAGCTATCCAGGCTGATGAAGGCTGATAGCCAGAAACCGGTCCTTGGATGCTTGATTCCGGTCTGGGAAAGACATGGCTTGGTAGTTCGGACTGGACTGTTCCCATGAGGCACAGGGTCAGAGCTGATTTGCATATAGCCAGTGTCTAACCCAGGGTGGTGTGGAGTGCAAAAAAAACGATGGATTTAGGCCCAGATCCTTGTACTGGGGTGAATGTATGACATTGTTCTACATTCTGTCCATCAACTGTGTTTTTTGCATGTTTTAGAAAGTTGCCATTTTCTTGTCTCAAACATTTGTGCCATTTGCTAGTGTTCTAGGTCACATGACTGTGACTGGCTCTGCTGTTTGGGTGTGTGTGTTGATTCCAGATGGTAACATAAAGGGGATTTGGGTGTGGACATAATTGGCCATTCTGTCAGGAGGACTGGGGAGGGGCTGTACCAAGGCCCTCTTACACTTCAAAGGGCCTTGCCCTCTGCCAGCAAAAGGGCCCTGAAACCAGGTCTGCCCTACCTTTCCTCGCCACAGACAGTTTAGAGACTTGAGAGGGGAAGAAATGAACATTCCAGAACCAGATGTGGGGATAGGACAGGGAGCCCCTCCACACAAAGGCTGGCACCAGGTATAAATATGTGATCTCTAGAGCCACTCTTCAGAACACTCCTGGACCTGTGGGAGTTACAGAAGAAGGACTTGCCTGCGGCTACAGAACTGCTCAGCTGCATAAAGGACGGTCTTGCTGCCTGAGAAGGAAGATTTGACTTGCTTACCTCCATCCTAGGCTAACCAGGGTGACTCCAAGGGTGAGTTAGCTGAACTCGTTTGTGGGCTACACGGACACACCAAGCTTCAGAGACCTCCTTGCAACTGCCCAGCTCACCTTCTGCAACTGGACATAACTGGGCCTGCAACAAGACTTCTGCTGGAGTGACTCCCTTATCCCTCTTGAAGTTTTGGCTCCGCAAGACCACGAGCGGGTCCGTTTGCAAGAACACTCTGCCGTCTGTGACGACCACTAATGCAGAGTTCCAGTGAGATCTGCTCTTTGCACCGACAGCGACTGCCAGTAACGGGCGCCAGCGTAAGATCAGCACTTTGCGCTATAGCATCAAAAGCCTGCGACGACCGCCAGCGCAAAGCCAAGGCAACGACTGTAAGTGACACTTGATAGGCTCTTCGTGCTACAGGGACAACCATACGTGATGCCCAACCTGCTCTTCACACTACAGCGAAGACTGCTGTGATGCTCAGCCTCCTTGCGGCATTCTCCATTGCTAATGGAACTCTTTGTTCCAGACTTTGAAGGCAACTTTTCAGGAGGACTAACCTGGTCCCTGTGTCCGACCCATGCTTTATCGCGGTCAGCCTGAACTTGTGACTTTCCCCGGTCTAGCATGACTAGATGACAGCAAGTGGTGCTTCATGCTTTAAGGGGCTATTTGCACCCCAAAACTTTCAAACTGATTATCTCTGGTTCCACTCATTGGAGTTTTGTTGTTCTGGTAAAATTATATTTATTAAAATGTACTCTTTACTTTTCTAAAATGGTTTGGGATTTTCCTTGTGTAGCATTTTCACTTTATTACTGTTTATGTATTGCATACATGTTATGTTATTTATGTTTTTTATATAGCGCAACGGATACTCAAAAAGAGTGTCCCGGCGCTTTGAGTAAGGGGAACAGGTTCAAAATAACATAACACAATTAAAAAGAAAACACCACACACACAGAGAACAAGGAAGAGCGACTAGGGAGGCCTACTGGGTAAACAACCAGGTTTTAAGACATACATACTTTACCCATTGCTTAAAGTTAAGCCTGACTTCTTTATGCTAAGATACCAGAGGTTCAAGCACAAGTTAATTTAGTGATTTTTTGTGGTTCACCCTGATAAGGACAGTGGTTGTTGCCTGAGTAGGGCTTCCACCGCTGTCAACCCAATTTTGTACATCTGGTTGTGTTACTTCTCTGTATTTACTCACCTGCTATTTAGTTTATCTGTAATCAAGACCCATATTCTTGCTGAGCCTGCCAAACTCCTTGCTGAGTCAAAGAAGTAGATGAGTGGCACCTGTGCCCCTCTTTCTCTATCTTGCTCTTTTTGCCCTTCTTCTCTCTGATTGATTGATAGGATGTATGAAGATACATCGCAAACTAAAACAACGCATGCTTTTACAACGCAGTTTTTTGTTCGCATGTACCGTCACAACGCATTTTTTTACAACGCATGGCATTAGTTCGCATTTCCTTTGAAATGTATACTATATGCCTTTACATCATCCTCAACTTTCCCGCATGTATTTAAATCGCTAAATATCCCCCAAACACTAACACTCTACCCTACAAAGACACAGTCCATAGTAATACCCTACAGTACATAATTTAAAACTACCCCAACACAGTACTCAAAACACGACCCTAGCCCTACGTACAGTCTGTCCCGGACCTGCTTACACAACCCTTAAGCCTAAACCAATACCATACACTACAACCCCCTGACACTACCCTAAGCCCTAAATTCTAAAACACTAGCATACACTACAACACCCTTACACTACCCTTGCCCTAAAGTCCAAAACACTAGCATACACTACAACCCCCTTACACTACCCTAAGCCCTAAAATATTAAACACTAGCATACACTTCAACCCTCTTACACTACCCTAAGCCCTAAACTCTAAAACACTAGCATACACTAGCGCCTACACTACTACCACCTGAGACTACACTAAACCCTAATCCCACTTACTTCTCTCCTTCCTCGTGGTCCGTTCCCGTTCCCAGTGTCACCGAGTCTCTGCTCCCGGTTCCTGTCTGCCATTACATCACATGAGTTTTAAATGCGCATGCGATGTAATGTCCCGCGTCGTAATGTCTACGCGTGGTTAAGTCGCATGCGTTGTAACGCATGCGACGTAATGGCCTGAGAAGTAACAGCCGCGTTGTAATGGCTGTTTCCCTGATTGATATTCATGTATCCTACTCATTGAGAGAGACTGAGTGGGAGGAATGGGATCCTCAGCATTATAGCCCTTCCCTCAAGCTTGACAGACCATGGGCTTGGACACTTCAGTTTTCACTTTTGACTATTTATTCTCTAGGATGTTCTCCCTCTTTCCTGAACTACAGGCACAACGTGAGATTATAGCCTCCCCCGCTTATGATTACCAGCTGACTTGCCTAGAGTGTAAGAAAATATTTTGCAACTTTATATATTTCAGTCATGCCAGAGCTTTGTGAGGGGAAAGCAGCAAAAATAAAAAATACATGTGCAAACATCCTCCTGAGAACATTTAATAAAATTAGCCTTAAAGATTGTAGGATCTTATTGGTTAAGAGATTCTATCAACATCTTCCTCATCAGGACAATGGAAAACAACAGAACAAAATGCTTTTTGCATATAATTTATCTCTTTTTTATTGTTTTTACTATTTTCAATGTTTCAGTTATACAGTTTTGTAAAGATTTAATACAAAATATTGACACCTATATATATGTCTAACAAAATAAAAACCTTCAAAATAATTAATTTGTGACTCCCACATTTGCTATGGTATATTGTTTCTAGGAGAACAATGCACCTCATATAGAACGTCCTTTCTAAAAGGTACAGAAACATAATCTTCAATGTCTTCATATTATTTGGTTGCCGTTGTATTCCACTCATCAATTGTAATCTAAATGTTTTGGTGCCACAACAACCTTTTGACTTCATCCAAATATTTAAATAATTATGGCAAAAGTTTAAACAAATAACATCATTCTTTTTAATAATAGAACCTTCTTGAATTATGGTGTGTCTTTAAAATGTAATTCTCTGCCATTTGTGGAGTTATTATTGCTCCTTTGTTTATATACTTCAGGAGGTACTGCCTCATTTAATGATGGCTTCCAGCTCTACCTTCATTTATTTCCTATGGTACTATTTCACTAAATAGCAATTACCGTTTTTCATTTATAAAGATCAAATTTGTGCCCAGAACTAAACAAACAATTAGCCTAATTGAGTTTATGCCTTTTGCAAACAGAAATAAGTTTTGTCCTCATTACTGTTCAGCGCTTTGCAGTACACCACACCTTGTTGAGAGAGAGGGGGCCCTCCAGGAATGGGGAAGGGGCCCATCCCTTGATAGGATGGCCTGGGGGCTGTGCCCAGCTCCTTCCTAAGCTTCAGAGGATGCCTGCCTTGTCACTGGCAGATGAAGCTCACACCTAGGCTTGCCTTCCTTTTGTCCCTCTAGTCAGGCTGGCCCCAAACCCAGTGGTAGGGGAGCAACTGACCAGAAGTGATTTAGGAGGTGTACGACAAAGGCTTCCCCTCTATCCACAGGCTGGCACTGAGCAAAAAGGTGGGCCCCACAGGTGTCTCCTCAGAACACTACTGGACCTGTGAAGAATCAGAAGGACTGCCCTGCTGTTTAAAGAACCTGAAGGAAGTCTGGAGCTGCTTGCCTTGAACCCAGTACTCCAGAAGTACATCCGTGTGTCAGCTGGCTGACCTCCTGTTTGAGCTACAGACACACAAGAAGGTTCCAGAGGCCTCTGTCACTGCAACTGCCAAGCTGCCAAGTTCCAACTGAACCTGCCCTGGTCCCTCTGCTGGCCTCTATTAGTGATTCCTATCCCCCACTTGGTACCCCACAGGTACTGGACCCATGGCTGGTGTTACAGTGTATTCCTACTGTCCCTAAACTGCAAAAAGTGAGACGTTTTGCCCACTGTCTGCATGGAGAACCAACAGAGACTGGGAATGCCATTGACGTTGAATTGTCAGTTGGCCTCAGCTTGCTGGTTTGCCCCGCTGAAGATCTGACTTCCAGAAAAAGTCAGAACATATATGGCCTCCTCAGGACCGACGGTGAGCACCAAATGATCCACATCGAGGCCTTCTTGGGCACCGACTTTGCCCTCTGAGAGCTTACCCGCCTTCAACGACAACCTCAACGGGACGCCGCTCTGTAGTAACCCGCCATCATCAAACACCACTTCTGATTCAGCTTCCACTTGTCCTGCTGACAACTTGTCCACAACCACTTTTTCTCCATAAAAGTCAGAAAGTAATCTTTCCACTGGTACGAAGCTGGAACCTGTACCCGACCTGCGCTCCACTGCGGTCAACCTTAACTTTTGACTTTGACCTTGTGATTTGTGGTGTTATATTTAATTCAAACCCTAAAAATTGATATCACAGATTATTCTTATTGGAATGTTGTCATTTTGCAGTCATTTTAATTATTAAAACAGTCTCAAATTACTAAGTTGATTTGGGATTTTTCAGATGTTGTGTTTTGACTTTATTACTGTTAGAGTGCTGCACAAATACTTTACACATTGCCTCCAAGTTAACACTGGCTGATTTGTGCCAAGTTGCCAGAGGGTAAAGCCCAGGTTTATTTAGGGACTTTAGTGGTTTACTCTTAAAAGAATTGTGATTATCATTTGACTAATACTAGTACTCTATTGTTGCAGAATCCCTTCCCCATGAGGTCAGTTCCTACTTAGGTATATAAAAGGCGTCATTTAAAAAGGCAAAATATGTTGCAATGCATTTGTTCCCTGATTTTTCTTCACACTTTCGGCCTTCTTGTTATACATTTTTGTCTCTGATTTTTCTCAACTACTGGGTTCTTCCTATAAAATAATTCCTCTTTTACATGTTGTTTTGCTTAGCTGCTGTTTGGATTACATCCCTGGGAATCGTCTAACTCTGGACATGTAATCTTGCTCCGTTCTTTTCTCCTTCCCGATGTCAGGGGGAGTGTAGAACTAAGCCTGGGCAGAGTTCGTGGATTTCTGAAACGCGGAACTCCTCGAAGTGCAAAAGAAAACTCGGCCACGCTACGCAAAGCAAGGTGTTTGTCTACAATGTGCAATCATCGCGAACAGAACATTGTACAGCGCAGCTGGCGCTGCTTCCTTTCTGCTGCTTGAGTAACTTTTTACTCGAGCGGCAGCTTTCTCAATGTGAATGGACAGTTTCTCAACATGAGCAGTCATGAGCATACGCAACCACTCGCAATGAGAAATCTGATCGCCTGCATTGAGAAATCTCGGCAGGAGGTTGATTTTCCATGCTTGCGCTCCCTAACTTGCTGTTGGCGATCGCGAAAGAGGAAAAATCTTCCCAGGAGGTGGATTTTTCTCGCTCGCCAACTTGACGTTGATGAATGCGAGTGAGGTAAAAAACTCTGCTCCGTGGAGCGGAGTTTTTCAGAACTCTGCAAGCTCTATGTAATGCGGAGTGCTGAAATCACCGCCCAGACTTATGTAGAACCTTACTGATTTTACTAGTGCTGTCAATATATTCAATCAAGACCAACACACATTTTTAAAGGAGAGTTTTATCCTTTGTGGGTATTCCTCCTAGCTATGACCCACTAAAAGAGACACTTGGCCCTTCTGAACTATAGTGGTACAGTGGCTACTGGGAGGAGTCACCTTTTCCCCGATCAATCCCAAAGGGCACTCTACAGACCTACTTCACTACCAGACCTTGAAAATTACGTAGGATCTATTATCTTTCCTTTTTATTTAACTTTTCTTGGCATTAGGGTACGTTTTTGTCTACTTACACAAACAACATTCTTCCAGTTTTTGTAGGTTCCCGTCATCCTTTTCTTAATTTTTTGTCACTCATCTCAGAAAGATATAATATCATGTATCTAATAACCATAGAAATTCATTGGTATCATAAGTAGGTATCTCTGCAGTCTGCTTGATCTAAACATAGCCTTCTTAACATTCTCCCACAATAGCTTATTAAGGAGATTACCCAATTGCAGGATCTGTAGCGATGCCCTAACCTGGCTCCCTTAAAATATCGTTATTTTCAAGGTGCTATGGTCCAAGACACTACCTCTACCTCTAACTCAGGGCTCTTCTCTGTGCCCTTCACTTTTCAACATGTACATTCAACACCAAGGAGACATCATAGAATCATTTAGTTTGACCGTACTTACCTATGCAGATGATATGCAGAGGATTATATCTCTCTCAAAACAAAGGTCATCGTGCTTCTGAGCTGAAACTCTGCCTCACTTATGTCGCCCATTGAATGAGCCTTCACTGCCTAAACCTCAGTGTTGGAAAGACCAAAGTGATGGTGGTAGAGAACCAATATAACGTATGGTCACTGCCTAGTAGCCTGATTCTCTGGGTTCATTTTCCTCTCCTAAGACTCAAGTAAAAAATCTTGGTATCTAGCTAGACTAAACCTCACATTTGAGCACTAAATTAAGAACCTGCAAGCCAGAAGTTTCAGGATTCTGATATGCTTAAATAAATTTCACTGGCTTCTTCCCCCCCTCTGCTCAGAAACCGTGGTCCAGGCTATGGTCACCTCACCTGGACTACAGAAATGTACTCTATTTAGGTCTCTCCCAGGTGATTCCAAGATGCCTCCAGACAATTCAAAATGCTGCAGCTCTCCTCATCTAATACATCCCCAGACATCTCCCCAACACTGCATGTCTCGGAGATCCACGCTGGTCACCAATTAGGAAACAGATCCAATTTAAGGACATGTGTTTTTTACTACAGGACTTTTTCGAATACCGGCTACATCTATCTTCATAATCTGATCATTCACCGTATTCCTTCAAAACCATTTGCTCATCTGACTCTCTGCTCGCCATTGTCTCCTAAATTTAAAAAATCAGACAGGGAAGTTGCTCTTTTAGACACTTGAGGGCCATATGTATGATGCATTTTTCTTGTTGCAAACAGCCTTAATTGCATAATTTGGCCATTTGAGATGGCAAAAAAAGCTTTTCTTGATGTTCAAACACCCAAACTGCGTTTCTCCAGAATAGCAGTTTGGGTGTAGATATCGCTATTTGGAAGGGCCTGTTTAGGGCACCCCTTCCGAGTAGCGATATCCAGTGTTATGCATCAAGGTTTTGCAATCGAAATGTGGTTGCCACACCCCACCAACCCAAAGTTGGTGGTAATGCATGCACAAAATGGAAGGGATCCACATGGGATTCCTTGCGCTTTGTGAATGTTGAACAATAATTGTTTAAGAGCAGGCAGTGGCCCCAACAACCACTGCCCGCTCTGAAGTAATGAAAACAAAACGTTTCATATTTTATTGTTGAAATGCACCTGATTTTCCTTTAAGGAAAATGGGCTGCATTTCAACTAAAAAATTACCTTTAGTTAAAGGCAATCATAGACATTGTGGTCTGCTGATCTCAGCAGGGCACCATCCCTATTATAGCAGGCCTTCCTAACACGTCTCAAATTGCGACCAACCTCATTAATTTCATGAGGTAGGTCGATTTGCAACCCTCTAGGAATCGCAAGAATGAAACAAAATTTTTCCTACATAAGTATTAGCGATTTCCAAATACCGATTTGGATAAAATCGTTATACGGAAATCACTATTCTTACTCTCTGTTCATCTGGCCCTTAGCCCCCAAACTTTGGAACAGCCTGCCTCTTCTTCTTTGGAGGAGTCCATTAAAAGTAATCTTCAGAAAGCACCTTAAAACCTGGATTTTCTAGCCTCCACTCTTTTACCTGATGTGTACTTCTATAGATTGGATCCTCGCACTGAGACACTTCGTTTGAAGCAGCAATGTGCTCTACAAGTCTGATCAAATACAAATACAAATTACAAGAATCCTGAGCATGCTACTATGGTTAGAAAGTGAGCTTAACCTTATGCAATACTTAAAAGCAAAAACTGACCTCAACAAGATAATCCCTGTGCTGGGACACCGTATCCCAAATCTAAATCCTACTTGCGACAGCACTGACATCACTTGGATTTGTACGAAAACAGTAATTCTATTCACCAGTCTGCTGGCTTACACAACTGTTGATTTTGAAGCTGCATCAAAGCAAGCTGAACATTTTCAAAGCCTGAGCGAATTAAAAGCCTTTTCAAAGAACATAACAGAACTTTGCAGGTGTTTAATAAATTAGTAAAACCTCAACATTATTAATGGTTTCCATAGAGCTGAAACCTGCCATTAGGGAGTGAAGTTGGAAAGATAATCTTTTACTAAAGGCTTTGTACACAGACAGATCTACAGCTGCAAATAGGATACATGTTTACACAGAAAAACTTTAGGGAAGTTACGTATGTAACTTGACAAATTACGTTATACAGGCAGCATGTATGCTACATGAACTGTTTATATCATTTCTCAATAAGGTTAAAAAAAGATTAGATAATTAACAGTATAGACTTTGACTACATAATAGTGTGTTTTTGTTTTATCTCAGTTGCATGTCCACACGTTAAACTTCACAAGAACAGGTGGCTGCTACCAACATTCCTTTCTGGTGTTTTTTTCAGGAAAGCATACACTAGAAAACTAGCTACTTGGGGTGATACTATCAGCAAGAGCATTCAAAACATTTTTCCAATTGTTGTGATATTGTTTAGGACTGTAAGATCCAGTCAGAAAGCAGCATCTAATAAAATGTTTTGTTTCACTCTTTTGCGGTCTGTTATTTGAGACAGTTTTAACTGTCTCGTCAAACTACTGTCTTTTAAAAAAACGTTTTCAAATATAATAAGCATTAAAACTGTGTTAGAAAAACAGAAATTTGAGGTGAGCAAATTCAGAGTGTCAGTGGTATTGTAGGGTGCTCCATATATAGGAGCTTCTCTCCATCTAAAACTTGGGAACTACCCATGGTTCCACGCTTACTTTTTGACATAAGATGTACAAAAGGGGGTAGTAAGGACGGAGCATCTGAACCAATCAAACACTCACACCCAGTCAAAAGATCTGGGTTTAATCCATCACCGTTCTTTAGCCCACTCTGCCACCCCAGTTCAGACATGGTACCGCTTTGGCTGCCATAAGTGTGGCAGGGTATGCTCAGACGTGAGTCCCTGGCTCACTTTGCTACTGGATTCAGGCAAGCCGGGCTGAAGACGGCTGTAATGCCAGAAATCGGTCCTCGGAAGCTTGTTTCCGGTCCAGGGAAGGCATGGCTTGGCAGTTCGGGCTGGACTGTTCCCATGAGGCACAGGGTCAGACTGATTTGCATATAGCCATTTCTGAACTGAGGTGGCAGAGTGGGCTAAAGAACGGTGATGGATCAAACCCAGATCTTTTGACTGGGTGTGAGTGTTTGATTGGTTCAGATGATCCGTCCATCACCACCCCCTTTTGTACCGCTTTGGCCGCCATAAGTGTGGCAGGGTATGCTCAGACGTGAGTCCCTTGCTCACTTTGCCACTGGATTCAAGCAAGCCGGGCTGAAGACGGCTGTAATGCCAGAAACCGGTCCTCGGAAGCTTGTTTCCGGTCAGGGAAGGCATGGCTTGGCAGTTCGGGCTGGACTGTTCCCATGAGGCATAGGGTCAGATGATTTGCATATAGCCATGTCTGAACTGGGGTGGCAGAGTGGGCTAAAGAACGGTGATGGATCAAACCCAGATCTTTTGACTGGGTGTGAGTGTTTGATTGGTTCAGATGCTCCGTCCATCACCACCCCCTTTTGTACCGCTTTGGCCGCCATAAGTGTGGCAGGGTGTGCTCAGACGTGAGTCCCTTGCTCACTTTGCCACTAGATTCAAGCAAGCCGGGGTGAAGACGGCTGTAATGCCAGAAACCGGGCCTCAGAAGCTTGTTTTCGGTCCAGGGAAGGCATGGCTTGGCAGTTCGGGCTGGACTGTTCCCATGAGGCACAGGGTCAGACTGATTTGCATATAGCCATGTCTGAACTGGGGTGGCAGAGTTTGCTAAAGAACGGTGATGGATCAAACCCAGATCTTTTGACTGGGTGTGAGTGTTTGAATGGTTCAGATGCTCTGTCCATCACCACCCCCTTTTGTACCGCTTTGGCCGCCATAAGTGTGGCAGGGTATGCTCAGACGTGAGTCCCTTGTTCACTTTGCCACTGGATTCAAGCAAGTCGGGCTGAAGACGGCTGTAATGCCAGAAACCGGTCCTCGGAAGCTTGTTTCCGGTCCAGGGAAGGCATGGCTTGGCAGTTCGGGCTGGACTGTTCCCATGAGGCTCAGGGTAAGACTGATTTGCATATAGCCATGTCTGAACTGGGGTGGCAGAGTGGGCTAAAGAACAGTGATGGATCAAACCCAGATCTTTTGACTGGGTGTGAGTGTTTGATTTGTTCAGATGCTCCGTCCATCACCACCCCCTTTTGTACTACTTTTTGGCATAAGTCACCAGTTACACTAAGGCTGAAAGGGCATTGTATGTATGTGTGTCTATGCATGTATGTATGTACATATGTGTGTGTGTGTGTGCGCGAGTGTGCATGAGTGGTGTGTGTTTGTATATAATATATATATATATATATATATATATATATATCACGCTCCTGGGTTGTCGCCACACAGTAAGAGAGCACACGGGCAGCCAAGAAGGTTTAACCCATAACCTTTATTTCTTGGTATAGACGGCATGCAAAGATGGGACAAATGCAGACAGCTCCTTCACGACGCCTTACGCGTTTCGAAATCCTTTCTTCATCAGAGGCTTTGAAATGAAGGTTGCGCGCTGCTCCCAAACGCTGCTTTCATAAATCATGACACGCCCTGAATGGGCCGTCCAAATGGAACAGTGTCCTGCAGCCTTATGGGAGTTGTAGTTTGAGTCCATAGATGGAAGCACTCTTAGCTGCATCAAAGGCTCTGTATGAGCCCCCCCACCTTCGCTTCCGTCCTCATCCACCTTAGATGCCCCACAGGAGGTTGGTATATGACGTTCCTCGTGGCCCCCAAAGTTCGTAGGGTGGTGCTCATCTCGCGGCTGGCCTGCCGCTTAATATCACGCTCCTGGGTTGTCGCCACACAGTAAGAGAGCACACGGGCAGCCAAGAAGGTTTAACCCATAACCTTTATTTCTTGGTATAGACGGCATGCAAAGATGGGACAAATGAGACAGCTCCTTCACGACGCCTTACGCGTTTCGAAATCCTTTCTTCATCAGAGGCTTTGAAATGAAGGTTGCGCGCTGCTCCCAAACGCTGCTTTCATAAATCATGACACGCCCTGAATGGGCCGTCCAAATGGAACAGTGTCCTGCAGCCTTATGGGAGTTGTAGTTTGAGTCCATAGATGGAAGCACTCCTAGATGCATCAAAGGCTCTGTATGAGCCCCCCCACCTTCGCTTCCGTCCTCATCCGCCTTAGATGCCCCACAGGAGGTTGGTATATGACGTTCCTCGTGGCCCCCAAAGTTCGTAGGGTGGTGCTCATCTCGCGGCTGGCCTGCCGCTTAATATCACGCTCCTGGGTTGTCGCCACACAGTAAGAGAGCACACGGGCAGCCAAGAAGGTTTAACCCATAACCTTTATTTCTTGGTATAGACGGCATGCAAAGATGGGACAAATGCAGACAGCTCCTTCACGACGCCTTACGCGTTTCGAAATCCTTTCTTCATCAGAGGCTTTGAAATGAAGGTTGCGCGCTGCTCCCAAACGCTGCTTTCATAAATCATGACACGCCCTGAATGGGCCGTCCAAATGGCTCTCTTACTGTGTGGCGACAACCCAGGAGCGTGATATTAAGCGGCAGGCCAGCCGCGAGATGAGCACCACCCTACGAACTTTGGGGGCCACGAGGAACGTCATATACCAACCTCCTGTGGGGCATCTAAGGCGGATGAGGACGGAAGCGAAGGTGGGGGGGCTCATACAGAGCCTTTGATGCAGCTAAGAGTGCTTCCATCTATGGACTCAAACTACAACTCCCATAAGGCTGCAGGACACTGTTCCATTTGGACGGCCTGCTTGCTGGTTAAAACATACAGATTCTGTCCCTGAAAACGCTCGGCATACACGTTTCAGCCTTCAAACGGCTTCATCAGTGCCAGTCTCAAGGTGTTCTTGATGTTCCAGGGGGGCCAGGCGATTATGTGCTATTCCTGAGACCACTCGTTGCGAGGGGAGACAGGAGGCAACAATGTGTGCCTGATAAGGGGACAAAGGAATGGCTGGAGTTCCCAGGGACCAGGGGTGGTGTTGATACCCGCAGCCAATCGTTCTTGGGGTACCACATGGTGCAAGGAATGCCCTGTTACTCAATGGGCCTCCTCAACGGACTATCTAGACCAGCATGCACCTGGCTGGGGATTGTAAGCAAGGCAGCTGAACATCATTAAGCGGAGGAGGGGCTAGAGACCACCTGACTGGGAGTGGTCTCAGGAAGAGCACAACATAACTCGTGCCCATCACAATTCACAATTTTCTCATCAATTATTTAACTACAGATGTTGGTTTTGTACACTTAAACACGCCATGTTTTAACTGACATTTTCACATAAATATAATGTCACATTAACCATTGGTTTTTTAGTGAATTTCTAGTTTTTTTTTTCACTTAAAGTAATATATTATTACCAAAAGTAATGCAAACTTAAAATTGGGCTCAGCATTCAGCTGTGTGCATCGTGATTTTGGCCACAGGCACCCCCTGCACATGAGTGATGCGCAGCGGGGGGTTGAGTGCAGGGCCTGGATGTCATTTTAAGTAAGATAGACCTACTGACTTTGTCAAATGGTCAAAACACAAAAATATTTTTACAAATTGGTCTATTGGCTTTATGAAAGGGTCGGGATCTCAGCATACATTAAGGACATGTACTGACTTTGTCACTAGAGGACCAATAATTATAATGAAATGTATTTTTTTTATTAGTTCACACAGTGCAATGATTATGAAAAATAAGTGTCTTTAAACAAATATAAAGAAGTTTTATAATAAAAAAAAATCAACATTTTTCTGATATCTTCAACTATACAATGCAAATCCCACTGCAAAGTTGTGTTGCGCTGCGCTCCAGCAAAGGAGCATTGAGTACTTTGAAAAAATAGAGTAAGCTCTCCTGGGGTCATGGATTTAATGATCCAGGAGACTCAATGTTTTTTTTTATTTTGCTGGGGGGTTGCTGGATTCCCTGCAGCCCCTACAAGATTAACAAGCATTTGCAATGCAATAGGTCTTGCACTTGTGAGAGTTTGAGCTATTGGCATTGTAAATGGCAATGCCTTTTATTTACGTGTTGGTTTTTAAAACATAAATAAAAGGCATTGTCATTTACAATGCCAATAGCCTAATCTCTCGCAAATGAGAGACCTATTGCACACACGAACATACAAGTAAATGTGAGTGCATGCACCACGGAAACGATCACGCTGAGCTCGCTCGTGGTATGCCAGTGGTGGTAGTTGCTCGATGAGCTCCTGGGCCGTAGGACAGAGCTGCTGGTCTATGAGCACTTAAACCAGGTGGGCCTCACTGACCTGCCATGAATTATTCTCCATGTGTTCAAGCGACGCCATGAAAACACGCACCGTTGGCATGGACTGAAAGGCGTGAAGTGCGCAGCACTCCGCTGGGCCTCTTGGCACTCGCATTTCAAAACCAGCCTGTGGTGTTTGGTTGGTAACACCTGCGCCAACCGGCACAGTTGGAATGTGAGCGATTTACAAGTGCTGTTAGGCAAAGGTACTCATTTTCTTGGCGTCTTAAACGTAAGAAATGCTGAGGCGCCTTGATGAGTGACTGACTCCACCCCAGCCCCAATGGCGATTTATAGGCCTTTTAAGTAAGGCCAGTAGGGACATTTCCTGGTGGACCAGTGTCAGTGAGCATCTTCTACACCACCCTCTCACTGCTTGAAGTGCAGAGAATCCCTATTACTTGGTTCTCCGAGCGCCTGCATTGTGCCGGTTTCACCAAGTCGTCTCCGTTTGGTAAAAGGGGTTATAACGAAAGTCACCCCGAAGATACAGAAGGGACATCAAGGTAACCACTGGAAGGGGAGGAGATAACAAATGCGCCTGTGGAATACCTAAGAGACTCTCAGATCACAGATGAAATTCCAATGTGCACGTGGGACTCGGAAGGGGCAGCAAGAAGCCCTCGGGGTCCAGAAGAAGTGCCAAGGTGCGCTGCTTCAAGATGCACCATGAGCGCGGGATGCCTCGACACAGTAGATACCTTGGTGCCTCCGTGACAAGGAAGGACCATTAAAAGAGCGGGCAGCGTGCCTCGCAGGATCCAAGGAGATCCAGCATGCAGTAGGGGTTCCAATAAGATCCCACAATGCATCAGGAACCCTCACGGCGCAGTGGAGACCCTGGAGTGCACTTGGGATGCATATACTACGCAAAAATGCCCCAAGGGTGTACCCTTAAGCAGCTGACCCCCTCAGGTGCGTACCAGTCCAGCCACATGGGACGGGTATAAGTCCGGGACTCTTCTCAGCTGGAACATGCATGGCGGGCCTTGTCGTCCCGGGTCCCAGGCTACTGCCTTACAGCTCTCCAGCAGCTGCTGTCTGCACACAGAGGCCCTCTCCGCCAGCGAGGAGGCAACGCACATGGCGGAATGCAGCAAAGCCAGCACCGGGAGCCAGGCCAACCCAGGCCACAAGCCAACAAGGGACTGCTGGGAAGGGCGGGCATTTCAACAATAGGGCCCAGGGCGGCACATCCACCGAGGGAGAGGGGCTGAGCACTGCAGATGCCCGGGGGACGAGGGGAGGTCAGCACACACCGACAGTGCTGAAGCAAAGCACACACACTGTATACCGACACAGGCTGACGCACGGGCCAGGGGTAGGCTGTGCACACAGAGACAGGTTGCACATGCACTGAACCAACACTCTTTGCCACCTCGGGGTCACAGGGAGGTCCTCGGCACACCACGCCAACACCAAACCTCCATTCAACTGCGCAGCTGGGGACAGCCTTCCAAGAGACACGGCTTAGCAGCAAGCGATGCCAATCAACGCGGTGCATCTCACTCGCAGTAGCAACAAGCACAGAAGTGGTGCACGCGCGCCACAGCGAGACATCTGTTTTGCATTATCGGGCACAATAATACAAAACAGATGTCGGCCGTGCAGGTAACAGACACCAATAGGCCAAGGGCAGGGCAAATGCGGGACATACGCCCGCATTTGCCCAATTGCGTGCTGTCTCTGTTAGAAAGACGCATGCAATGCCCAATAGCCTGCAACGATAACAAAACCACTCGCACTAGCATGTGGTGAGCTTTCGAAGCCCCTACATGAGGTCTCGCGCTGCGCGATCAGTGCTGCGCAATGCAATGCTAGGCGCGAGACCTAAAAACAATATTTGGTGGTGCCCTTGCATATTCTAGAGGAGCCATTAGATACATAATATACTCTTTGAAAATGCCCTAGGTAATCATGGGGTTCTCCTTGGTAGGAGCAGTGAATAATAAATGAGCAGATCTGGCCGCTCATTTAATATTCACTTTTTCCAATATGTTTTTTAGGTGTCCAGGGAGACCCATAAATATAATTTTCCCTGGGGGGCTCCAAGAAGAGTCCCAGGACCCCCACTTCCCCTCTGGCTCTGGGGCAAGTGGCCCCATTGCAAGGTGCTGTGCAGGATATGGTCATTTTTATTTTTTTTATATTCTGGAAAGAACTAATGCCCACTCGGGGCACCCCAAAGCATATTTAAGGTTGTAGGCTGTGGGGGGAGCCCCAAGGCCACCCTGCCCCACCTGCTCCCTGCAAGAGCCAACATCTTCTTAAAAAAATGTTTTACCGGAGATGCCTTGGTACCCTCCTGGGGCACACCACAACATGTCCCTCATTGGGGGGCTGCAGGGAGAGGGCCAGTGTCCCAGCAGACTCTTCCACTTCCTTGCCTGCACCCATCATTGCTCACACCCTGCTGGAGCAACTGTTTTCTTTTGCTTCGGCGGGACAGACGCAATTTGTGTTTTTCCCCGCTCGAAAGCGCCAGCGGGGAAAAAGCTTTGATGCCCCCAGGGAGGAGCACATGACACTCTCTCTGTATGGCTCTTGGGAAGGAGAAAGAGGGTTCCCAGGGCCATTCAATGGTTCTGGGAGGGTGGCGAGCAACCCATTCCCATTTCTAAAAATGTGGCCCCAATGCAACTGATCCCTGGGGCCTTTTCAGGGTCAAGGAAGGGGTCTGCATGTCCCTTCCCCTTTAATGTTCAGCCCTGGGAGTGTCTTCCCATCCTGGCCCCCCCAGTAGTTTTGTTTGTAGCGCAGGATCCTGTGCCTTTTTAAAAAATTCTTACAAAGATTCATGGATCCTCTGCAAATTAGCAGCAACATCTTTTTGGGGAAAAACAACAACAGTTTTGGCCCCAGACTGTGTCCCTCTGGGGATCCTCCCACCTCCAGGCCTTTGGGATCAGGGTATCCCTACCTTGCCCCATTATACTTTATTTTTTAACCATTTTTTTCTAGGACCGAGTTCTGAGTCCTAAGGTGGCTGCCACCAAATATTGTTAATATGGTGGCAGCCAATCAAATCTCAGGCTGAGATCTGTCAGGTCCGCAGATTTTCTACTGTGTGAAGTATACACGTTTTTTTTAGCATTAATTGTTAAAAAACAACTGAATAGATTTACACCAAATCATAAAACACAAGCTTTCTGGACCAAGATACAGCTTTCTGTCATATTTAGGGTAAATACCTTCAGCAGTTTTTGCAGTATGGCTGTTCAATTTTCCTGTAGAAAAAAACATGGGAAAAATGCATTTTGAGACCCTCCCTTTTTCTCGACCCCTTCTTGAGGGATCACCAGGAAGGAGCTGAGATGATGAGATTATTTTCGGGAAAGTTTTGTAAAAAGTTCTTCGTAAAACAAAAAATGGTTTTCGTATGGAAACGCAGACCTATCTATAACTACCCAGGGGTGACTGAGTTTTATATATGTTACGCATTCTTATTGATGTTTGTCAGTGGTTTCAAAGCTTGTATTTTCCAGAAAAGGTGTGTAACTGTAAATTATTTAATGTAATGCACAGTGCTTCATTCATTTGCATGATATTTAGCTTCCCCAAACAAATAAAAAAATTAAATGCAGCATTTTGTCTTTCTTTCAGTGGCAAAAAAAATGCTTTAGCAATGGCAGTGCTGTTCTTTGAACATTAATCAGCACATCTGACAAGGCTCATCCTTTCTAGTCCATGCTTTGATGCAAACTCTACCAATTAATCCTCTCCAGTGTGTGAAAATGAACTTTGTCAATGCAGAACACTGTCAGAAAAAAGTTACACTGTCCCACATTGCACTCTATTTTCTTTCTTTATATATGGTGTGATAAACCTTCTCTACAGTGTCAACATGCTACAAAACAAAAGATCATCTTAGAATGCATGTTTATTTCAATGTGCTTTGCATTTAAAATGTAATTTATAATACACATTGTTCCATAACACACATTTTTAATACTACATAACCATAATTATAACCAACAAATCATACATTTCTCAAAATATTGCCATAGCTGCACTCAGACAAACAATGAATACTAAACGGAGGACTCTTAAATTCTCTAAGGACTAGTAAAATCAATTAATAAATCATGCAATATAAAAATTGCATAACTAGTGACGTGTAACTGGTCTTGTATTGCCATTTTGGGGTTCAAGTGTTATTTATAAACTACTCAGTCTTCAGGCCTTGTGGTTTGTAAATGTCACCAGATCTTGTTTGACGACAATATAGGCCCATATTACACATTTACCTGTTATGTCGCCACTTTGTAATTCTAGTTAGGCTAGACTTTTCATAGGAGAGGCACTTCTTCTGTCTTTAATAACTTTGCCACCGTTTTACAAATCTGAAAAAAAACTTTTAAAAATGGAGGTGTGTTGACTTTGGCTCCTTCATGGAAAGCTCTGTGTCAATCTGTCAAGCAGGGGCCTAGAAAAAAGCGTGGGTCCCAAAAGTGTGATTTTCCATGGAAATTTATATATAAATGTATGCTTGCGTTGCAAGAAGAAAAGTCTGAAAAAATGAACCAAATTTGGCAAAAAGTTAGAACCTTGGTTAGAAAGTATTATCATCATGTATTATTAACTAAGACATGAGAAAGTACATTTAATTACTATTTATTAGTTAGAAACATGTTTTTTGTTATTTGGTATAAAACAATTAGGCTGTTTTGGATAAATTAGCATTTATGACAGTGCTCAGTGTGGACACGAAGGAGTTAACGCTGGAAATAGTTAGAGATAAGTGAACACTTGGTGTCGGGCTCTGCTCTGGTTGGCCCATTTGCAGTGAATGGTCTACTACTAACTGATGCTTAACCTGAGACATGCCATCCATTAAGGTCACCATGACTAAACAGTTCTCCAGGCATGTTGGATGCACATTCTTACTAGGGTGGGAATGCGGTCACCCTAGTCCCCGAATTTGTCACTGAGGGCTTTGCTTACACAATTGCAGAGAATTGAGGAAGGTTGCATGCTAGAATGGGAGACAGCAGGCTTGGACATGGTGGGCGCGTTGTATGCTGATGGCATGCTGCAGTCATTTGATGACTTATGCGCGGACTATGATATTGCAGCGGGACAATGTCTGCTGTATGCCACCCTGACAGCGGCTATACATATAATTTGGGTCTAGCGCTGGGTAGGACCCATATCCCTCCCTAGCTGTTGCTTCCTTTGTGACACCTTCAGGGTCCATCGCCTAGTCTCTGATCTTTATGTGGCCATAAGGGACGATGCCTGTTCCCCACTTGTGGTGCTGCAGGATCACTGGGAAGAAGACCTAGGAGCCCCCATTTTGGATGGCGATTGGGCTAATATGTGTGAAGCGGCACCCAAAATTTCCTGCAATGCTCGCATTAAGCTGATCCACCTCATCACGCATACCTCACACATTTGAAACTTAGTATATACTTTCCCCCCGACATCGCCTGAATGTCCACGCTGCCGAGTCACCTCTGAAGACATCCTCAATATGCTATGGGGATGCCCCACTTCACATTGTAATGGTCTGAGGTAGCGCGCCTTTTGGTGGCGGCAACTGACCGCGCTCTGACTCCTTCTCCCTGGTTTTGTGTTTTGTGCATCTAACCTCGCCTTGCTAAATACAGAATCACTAACCGCTTTATTGGCCTAGCCTTTTTGTTGGCTAAGTGTAAAATCACTATGATTTGGAAAAACACTGAGGATCTGCGGATTGAAAGTTGGCAGGAATACGCGACACGATCGGCAACCTGGGAAGGTATTGCTCTGCTTCGCAAAGCACACCAGGGCTGGAACCCATTAGAACAGGGGACAGAGTGGGATGTAATTCTGGCAGACTTCCGGGGGGATTAGGCTGAGAGTGCAGATGAAACCCCTAGCTAATTATTCCCTTGGCTGTGTTCCTCCTGTTGGATCCTCCATGGCCTAGTATTTGAGTCCCCAGTTATGCTTGCGGCTCTCCTGATTTACTTATAGTCCATTATTGGGCTCCGCTCTGACCCTGTTGTGCTCCCTGTGACATGCCTCATCCTGACACCATCACCTGATTGCTTATCTTCACATGGAGAGGGGGGATCATGCAAAGGGGAAAGGAGGCGGGGAATGTTTTTTTGCTCACTTTTTATTTGTTCATCCTTTTATGCCTAATATACCTCTCCTGGGAAGCACCCATTTATTTATCGCTAGACTTTTCGTAAACATGCATATATTTTGATTTGCAATGGTGATTTTCTTTATATTTCACATTATTGGTTTTAGCGTTAGCAGCAGTGAATTTTCCATTTGGTTGGACGCCATACAATGTAAGTGCATTGGAATTTACTGTACACTTGAAAGTGCTGCTTTGTTATTTTTTTTATGTCAATAAAAGTGTTAAAAAAAAGAAAGTGCGGTTTTAGCCGTATTTTTAGGGTAAGATGAAATTCAGAATCTCTAATTGTGTAATAAAAATACAATATATTTTCAACTCTTTATACTGGCACTGGCCATTCCCCACACCGAGCCCAAATACATTTTTTGTTTGGGGGGGGCAGGTGTGATTTACTCGTGGCTTCCCAGGAGTAAATCACACCTTCTCGTTAAATAAAGCTTGGTGACTAAGCAAAACATGTCTAAAAGGTGCTACAGACCCTGCAGTGCATGTCATGGTCACCAGTGTTGTTTGCTGGTAGAATATAAAGTGCATAAGACACAGCATCTACTTTGCGGCTGCTCCTGGAAATAGCTTGACCTCATCTTTTTTTCACCATGTTCCAAACTAAATGTCTGCCCCTGTAATATTCATCTGCCAGTTCTGCACAAGAATGGTGCCAGTGACGGAACGATTTACATACAAGACAGTAAATTATTAAGCAATCCATTTAATACCTGTAGCAGCGGGGAAAAATACACCAAATACGGTAAAGAAGCTTTCTCCTTCAGTGTAGTCTGGTAGTGTGTTATTGCGAAGAAGCTCTGCAGAGTAGCCAACAAAACCATGCTCTGAGGATAAACAAAGAAAAGAAAACAATACATAAGCAATGACAGCAAGATGAACATGGAACATATGTCCTAAGCACTTCTTATTCTATTCATAGGCTGCAAAAGTGGTCCCCCCTATTAGATGTAGTAACAAAGCCCAAGCTCTATTTAGGTCTGACATTTGAGACAGCTACTCGCTAGACTACTGTTTTAAGTAAAATAATGCATTACATACTATATAGAAGGGGCAATGGGTCAGCTCACTTTACCTACCGGCTCTCTTCAATTTGAATGCACATTGTTTTCAGCCAAGCGATCGACAATCAATTTCACTACTGTACTGTATTGTAATATACTTTTTTTCCCCAATAAAATACTTTGAAATAAAAAATTTTTTAAAAAACAGTTCCAATCCCTCTCCGATAGAGCTCCGATAGAGCTCCTTCGAGGAGTGCTTTTCGAACTTTATTTCTGAGCATCATCTTTAAAAAAAAAACTATTTTAACTCGCTCGTCAAGTACCCAGGATGGGATAATTTTTAAAGTTGCATTATAAAGTGTGTAAGTGACATAGTAGCTGCCTGTAACTGGAGTGCTTCGTTGGGTACAGATTTCTTCTTGCTTTTTTCACCATAAACAAAGGTAAAGTGCATGACACAACTGAAATGTTTTTGTGTTGTTTTTTTAGGTAACACTAGTAAACAAGCATTTACAATGCAATGGTTTCGCCTTTGGAAAAGTTAGAGCTATTGGCATTGTAAATGACAACATTTGTATTTATGTGTTGGTTTTGAAAACAGATAAATAAATGGCATTTTCATTTACATTGCCTTTAGCTTAATCTCTGCAGTCACTCTGCACTCCCTAGCATTCTGCAGTCACTCTGCACTCCCTAGCATTCTGCAGTCACTCTGCACTCCCTAGCATTCTGCAGTCACTCTGCACTCCCTAGCACTCTGCAGTCACTCTGCAGTCCCTAGCACTCTGCAGTCACTCTGCACTCCCTAGCACTCTGCACTCCCTAGTCACTCTGCACTCCCTGGTCACTCTGCACTCCCTAGTCACTCTGCACTCCCTAGTCACTCTGCACTCCCTAGCACTCCCTATCACTCCCTAGTCACTCTGCACTCCCTAGTCACCCTGCACTCCCTAGTCACTCTGCACTCCCTAGTCACTCTGCACTCCCTAGTCACTCTGCACTCACTAGTCACTCTGCACTCACTAGTCACTCTGCACTCACTACTCTGCACTCCCTACTCTGCACTCCCTACTCTGCACTCCCTACTCTGCACTCTCTACTCTGCACTCTCTACTCTGCACTCTCTACTCTGCACTCTCTACTCTGCACTCTCTACTCTGCACTCACTAGTCTGCGCGCTCACTACTCTGCACACTCACTACTCTGCACACTCACTACTCTGCACACTCACTACTCTGCACACTCACTACTCTGCACTCTGCACTCACTACTCTGCACTTTACACACTCACTCTGCACTCTGCACAAAGATCCGTTACAATTAAAATAAAATAAAACGATGTGTAAAAAATTATATGAAGTAATCTTCCTCGAGTTTTTCTAGCACCCGATTCTCTCCCTTCCTTCCCCCTTCTAGCTCCCCACCTCACCTTCTGCCCACACTTTTTCAGATTATGCTGTGAATGGGTGCAAGTATTTATTTTACTTAATGCAGTTTTATATAGCGTAAACTTTTCTAGCACCCGATGCTCTCCCTTTCTTCCCCCTTCTAGCTCCCCACCTCACCTTCTGCCCACACTTTTTCAGATTATGCTGTAAATGGGGGATGGCGGGCAAAAAGAGATGGGGTGAAGGAGGGACGAGGGGGGTCGTAGGGAGGGGGATGGGGCGCCAAGGACGGATGGTGGACGTGGTATACAAGGGCGAGGGAGGGATAGAGTTATTGGGTGTAGGGATAGGGAGGGTCGTAGGAAGTGGGTACGAAGGGAAGGGGCCGGAATGGAAGGGGGAGACGAGGGAGGAGATGAAGAGAAGAAACGGCAGGAGAGCTGAAGGAAGGGGGCCGGACCAGCTGGCTGCAGAGGGAAGAATGGCTGAGTAAAACCGGGTAGTGGAGAGAAGGAGGGACGAAGTGAAGGAGATGTGAGAAGGATAGGATGAGAGGGTTGGAAGGGAGCCTGGCTGAGGCTCGGCAGGGGCTGGAGCTGAATAACAGACGGGATGCAGCGGGGGTCTGTGTGGAGTGTTGGAGGGATAGGTGAGGCGAAGGGTCGTGAACTGATGGTGGGAAGAAGGGGCACCAGAGGAGAAGACGGACTCAGGAGAGACAGGCAGGGAGGAGGAAATGAAGGGGAGATGGACTGAGAGATTGGGGTAACTGGAAGGCGTCTTGGAATGAAGGTTTGGCAAGTATAGAGCCGAGACAAGAGTGAAGGGATGGGGGAAAGGGGCTTAGGGGGTCGTGGTAGATGACACTCGGGAGGGGTGGTGTTCGAGGTGATGTAGAAATGACCACACATCATTGATAGACTGGTGCAGACGAAAGAGGCATATCTATGTGTGAGCAAAATGCAGACATAGAAAACCTGCCGGACATGTCATCATGGACATCCACAAAAGCGGTGAGCAGGGTTGTACTATGCACACGAGTACACATTGTGATTATTTTGCCGTTTTATTTAGCGCAAACTCGACCCGAAAGTATCAGTGCGCTGTACGCTAGCACCAGTTGCATTACGGACGGACACATTCATTTTTAGGCAGGGGTAGATAAAGTGATTTGTCCAGAAACACAGGATGTCGAGGCTGCCAAGACTCGAACGCGGATCCCCAGCTTCAGAGTCGGCCGTTCCAGCCCTTAAGTCACGAGAATGGCTGTGCTGCGTCTCTGCGGGGCGTTCACAGAAGCTAGAGCCAGTGTTTGTGCGCAGCAATCTACATAGATACATCAAAAAAAGCAACGAGACAAGTGGTGTGCTGCACAGAGACCCAGGCTGTGCGTGATCCTCCCAAAACACATTTACGCGAGCACATACCCAGAGGCTGCAGTGTGCATCCCTCTCTAAAAGCATTCACGCTAGCGCGGAGGCCATGTGTGCACCCCTCTGTAAACACACACTGCATGTTTGGTCGCTGGTACGAGAGTGGGAGGGGGGTGGGTTAACCGGCACACGGACAGCGGGAGGGGGGCGGGAACGGACAGCGGGACATCGCGGAACGGACAGCAGGACATCGCGCAACCCACCCCTGCAAAGGACACTTACGAAATGGCAAAAACAAAGCTTTACAAAAAAAAAAAAACGCACGCCCACAGCCGCATGACGTGATAAAAGGGGCAGGATGAGAAAAACATCGCAGGAACCCCCACGAGTTGCCTCGGACCATGACGGACAGATCTCACTTCCAATGGCTAGCCTCCATTTATGGAGCTAGCCAATGGAAGTGAGAGGCGGTGACCAAGCCACATACTCTTCTCAAAAGTTTTCGCCTTGCGCGAAAGTCTGCTACGCAGCTTTCGGCGAGGCGAAACCTAAAAAGGCATGTCAGTCAATGCTTTTTTTAAATTTAGCATTTTATTTGAAAGCATATGGTAGCCACGGTTAGGCGGTGGTCTGTCTTCTTTCCTTTTTATTTTTGTGTCACAAACTTTCCATGAAAAAATGTAAAAAAGAAATAAGCACTGCACCTGCATGCCAAGGCCAGACTTATTGGCTTTGTCTTATGCTAGTTTAAGGATATGACTCTTTACAGCACCCACTACAGCATTCGCGGATTTCTCTAAGATACTACCTTTTCGCCAGTCTGTGTAAAATCGCTAATTTCGTACCTCACATTGAGGAGGATATGCTTAGATGTAGATGTGGACATTGAGAACAGATACCTACTGAAATAGACGCAGAATGAGTTCCAGTGATGTTCATCCAAGTATACGAAAAGCCCAGTTTGAGAGTGTCCAGCATTTGTGAATTTCAGTACAATTGTCACACTCAGAGAAAGTCCCAAATTATTTTATTTAACCCTTTTCTATAGCGCTAATGCCACTATGAGGTATTGTTACGCTTTATGCCATATGAGAAAAGTTTCAAATAATCTTTTTAAATAAGAGGGGTAAGGAATGCAGAATATACATCAAATTAAAGGAATGGGAACAGACTAACTTGAGAATTGCACAGGAGAGGAGGTTCGTTTGAGTTCGTATAGTGTAGGGTGTTCCACGGCTTGGTTGTAGCGTCAGTGAAGGATTATTTTAGGGCTGATGAAGTCTTGAATTTAGAGGTTTTCATATATAACTAGCAGCCTTTCCTGATGTTGTCCGGGTACGAAAAAGAATGTCTTAAATGGTTAGAATAGGCAAGGCAAAGTTTTTTTAAAAGTTCTTTGCATAGTACATTTATTGTTTCATGCGACTTGCCTGTGCGGCTGCTCAGAACCCCTCTGTCTGTTGCGCGGAAGGTGAGTGTGTGCTCTGCGGTTTGTTGTCCTTTCCGCAGAATGCGAACGTGTGTGTCCGCTCCTGCCGACGCCCCTGATCAGTCCTGGCATGCACACTGAGGGCGTGTGCCTTAGTAGGTTCACGTACTCCCCAAAGACTTGCTTGATGCACTTAGACGCCCCACATAGCGTCACTGCCAAACGCCACAACTCCAAGGACGCTATTCCCCCTCTCCGCAATGCTTCCGGCGTCTTTGTGAAAGCCGCGCCCCTTTCTTTATGCCTGCCCCCTGTGACAACGCCGAGGCTCACAAATGAGTGAAGCTTTGTTTTTGTTCCCGCCGCAAATACTGTGAGTGTTATCATTAATGGAGCGTGAATGGGCTTGCACAGTGAAATCGGCGGCCATTTATTTATTGTTTGTAGTTTTGGGCCAAGCCCCTCTGACAACGTTGACGCCCACAAAGGCGTGAATGTGGCGCTGAGTGAATTTCACGCTTGTGAAAGCCGCGCCCCTTTCTTTATGCCAGCCCCGGCCCCTCTGACAACATTGACGCCCACAAAGGGGTGAATGTTGCGCTGAGTGAATAGTGCGCTTTTGAAAGCCGCGGCCCTTTTTTTATGCCAGCCCCCTCTGCCAAAGCCGAGGCTCGCAAATGAGTAAAGCTTTGTTTTAGTTAGCGCGTCAAGTACTGTGAGTGTTATCAGTATCAGTAATGGAGCGTGAATGTGCGCATATATTTTATTATCGTTTTTTGTTTTGGGCCAGGCCCCTCTTACAACGGTGAAGCCCACAAAGTGTAGTTTGAGACGCCCACGCTACTTTGACACGCCCACGCTCCTTTGACACGCCCATCACTGACAGCAGAACGCCAACGCCCACAAGGACTACTTTACCGCTAAGGTTGTTTGACCTTTGTAATGTATATGGTGGCCAGATATATAGCCTATGTCCATCTGCTGCAACTCCCCTTTACAATGCTGTATTGGGTGATGTGATTGGTGCTGTACTTCTTGAGATTACCCACCTCAAAGGTTTCAGCTCTCTCTTTATAATAGTAGTATAGATATAGATCTGTCTTTACCTCTGAGTCCCCACTAAAGGCCAGAAATGGTCAACTGTTTGCTCAGAAAGGTGAATTTTCCAAACATGAGAGCTTTCAACACAACACAACACAACCTATTTTACACGTGCTCATGGGCTCCAATGGAAGCCACTGCAGATCCATCCCTGAAATCTGGAACAATGTGGTCACATTTCCTTTTGGTAGAGGTCAGTGGGGCTGTGCAATGAAGTACAGAAGGGACTTAATAGTCTTTCTGAAATTGCTAGATTGTGAATAACATCCATTGCCTTGGCGCCTTGCAGTGGCCGGGGTCGCTTTGCTTGTCTCTAACTGTCTCTTTCAACCAATTTCTGTACTAGACACCCAAGTAGTACAATTTTAATCCATCTGCGTAAATTCCATTCCGGGTTTTGCACTATCGGCATTTGCTGATACAATAAACTACAATTCCCACAAGTAATAGCTACTCCAACGAGTCAACTACCCGGGCTAAGACTTCCGGGTCCTGCATTGTTCATCTGCAGAACACCGCAGACTGGGACTGAGGCTGAGACAGGTACGTGGAATCTGCCGCGCTCAGCTTTGTCGACAAACACACGCGCGCTTAAAGAATCTTAGAAAGATTACTGTTCCGCATTTATTTACAGCGGAAACGTCAACTAACGGGAGCTAGAGCAATCAATCTCTTGCAAGCTCGACACGTGAAGAAGCCACTTGCGAACGGCGCTAATATAAGGTATGCCACGACTCAAAACCCGCCCTTTTAGGGTTTCTTTTTATAAAGAGAAAATATATCAAAACCCTTTTTCTTGTTCTCTTCTGGTTTCAGCGCTGACGACCCTTTTCTCCTGAGAACATTAGACAGGACACCAAGCTAGAACGGCGATCGTCGCCAGGGCCCCCCCTTCAAATCAATGAAGGTATTTTGCCCATAAATCTCTTAAATATTGTGCGCAGATACATACGCCGGTAGTTGCTTATTGTTCTGATTTTTTCAGGTGGCCTTTGGTCTTTTCTTGACTGTACCCTCAGATGCCCAAGCCCAGTCCCACATAGCCAGACTCAGCGTGCCTTGTCCCCTGAATCAACTCCGTCTTTAATTTTGGTAGGTTTCATTCCAGTATGAGTGCCACACAATGAGAAGGTGAGTTCAGCAGTCAAAATAACTTACATTCCTTTTTCCAATTGTCCCCAACAGACAGACTAATTATGCCCTGATGAGACTCCAGAAAGTCGTGCACTGGATTCGAAACGCGTCGGCTAGTTAGAAAGGATAAGATTGGAAATTAGTTCTTTTGATCAGCAACTGCTGGCGGCAGAAATATTCATAAATTGTCTGTGTTCTTTTTCTTTCTTCACCATTTCCCTCTATGGTTTATTCATTTAATACATTATTGTTTTTTATACATGTCAATATTGTTCTGTTTTGTTGTATAAATTCATTTGTTAATGATCACATGTCACATATTTTTGTAGAGTGTAAATATGTATAATAGATAAGTGTCTTTGTGTGCTTTGATGTGTCTCCTTCGACAAATTTTGATAAAATTGAAAAAATTGTTTGGTATAAATAAAAGTACCTTGTTGAATTTGACAGTGAGCGTTTTCAACTTTCCATAAAATGTGGATTTAAATGTAGGTGGCTAGGCAAAGTTTTTGGTGTTGTTGTGCAATGAAGTACAGCCTTCATTGGAACAAGAGGCCTGCGGTGCACCAGATAGCCTGTAAAGGGCACAGTCCAGGTGAGGCCTGGTTGGGGCATTAGCAGCAGGTTGCAGTTAGTTTGAGAATGGGGGGTACTTTCCAGAGTGAATAAAAGAAGGAGTTGGTGTACTGGGCTAGGTTGTTCATGTGAGATGAAAGTGATAATGTTTTGTTGATAGTAAAACCCCGACATTTTTCTGAGGAGTAGAAGAAAAAACATCTAGCATGAGTCCTGTAAGGTCAATTTTTTGGGGAAAGTGGATGTGACATCATCTGTATTTTTGAGACTGAACCATAGAATGATGTCAGCTATCCAATCCTCGAATTGGGTGAGACAGAATCGGAAAGTGAAAATATCACTGATGATTGTGATTTTTACTGAAATGTGTACAACAAACACTGGAAGGTATAATCAGTAACAATCACATAAAAAGAAAAGGGCATGCACAAATAAAATGGATTTAAAAATGAAACCGAATCGGCGCATTACAGTTACATGTACAATAGCATAACCGAAGGCATGGGAACAAACCAAGTTATACAACTCCCCCTTCCCCCGTCCTCCCCCTAAACGATTATCTGATAACAAAGGCAAGTTAGATGCGTGTTCAGCTAAGACTCCTATAGAAATGAGTCGTCCAACTCCCCCCTTTCAGGCCTATCGTCAACCTGGCAGGTATTGTATAGGAAATTATACTAACAGTTGCAGTGCACAAAACAGAGCATGGGTAAAAAAAGTGATTCTCTATTGTATAGGGATAGGATACAAGCGGGGACCAAACTGGTGCCATAATCTTCCAAACCAATTCACTATTCTAAGGGATTCCTTCTTTTCCCCTTTAACACGCTACTGCCATATTGTGCTGTCCTTGTCAGCTGCCAAAGGACTGCCCTGAGAGAACCAGTGGCCAAGCCCGTCCCCTGCCTTAGGAGACCCACTAAGAGAAACCCAAGATCTGCAGAATGTGATGAGGTCCTCCTTCCAGAAGATCTGCACAAAAGAGCAGTTTCACCAGACATGCATTGTCGTGCCCTTCTCCTGTGTACATCTCCAGCAATAATCAGTGTCTGTTAGATATATGGATTCATGTACCAGTAATACATTCGCTTAAAATTAAACTCTGCGTCTGATACTTTTATCAATTTTAGGTATATCCTTACACATAGACTCTCATTCTTTCTCAGAGAACCATCTATTCAAGATCTGGGCCCATGTCTGAAGTTTTTAAATCAGGTGCATGTCATAATCAATGAGAGAAAGTGACCAATGACAGTGACATTCATTAAGCATGAGGTGGTCACCATCATGCCTCAGATGCCTACAATACGCCAAGAATTACCACCAAGAGTCTAAAATCAAGATTATTACAGTGGTCAGCCCTATCATGAGAAGCTGCATGTCTGTTTAGTACCGTATGCTACATATTGAATCAAGCACCCGTCTTAAGCAAGTAGAGCAAGTACATCACTACTTACTGTGCAATGAGCCCGGTGTTATTCAGCATCTGTGTCAGCGACGATGAATGATGAGTTGGTAACTGTAATTTACAGGCTCCAAATGACTACATGAGGATATTATGTTGGATTTTTCTCAATAAACGAAACATTATAACGCATATGATATTGCACTCCATATACGTATGAGGACAGTATAAACTTGTACGTACTCTATGCAGTACTATCCATTCATATAATATAGTAAGAATAATTTTTCAAGAGCACCTACCCAGCTCTGTTTAACCCCATGGCAGCTGGGGTAATCCCCCCACAGTGCGGGGGCGGGGGGACCGCGGCCCAGCTGTGCTCATGACAAGCTCAGCTCGTCATGACTCACGGTGGAGCTGTGCTCATGACGAGCTCAGCTCGTCACAGACCCGCCCACTCATTAATTCTCCCGCACAGGCGGAACTAGCCGCGCGTGGGCGGGCCGTGGCCGTTATGACGAGCTCAGCTCGTCATGAGCACAGCTCCACTGTGACTCGAGCATGGGAGGGCTTAAAACATGGTACAGTATCCGCATGACCTGCATGGTACATCACTGTTCTCTGTGGAATTCCTATGCCTTAAAGACGGTGCATGCCTCAGAGGTGTGCAGTGTTGCCACCACTCTTCCTTTCTGGATCAGCTCTGAGCTCACTAGTACCAACAAGAGGTTGGATTGTCACACACATTGGGAGCAAGGGGGTCAGCGGTGCATGATGTCATGACAAGCAACGGACACCTTAAACTCCTACACTTCCAAGCTGGGTACCCATCAACGTGCAAGACTTGCCCGCAATGTACAGTACAGAAAGTATTCGGAAGAGGAAAAAAAGTGGCAGATGCAAAGTATTCACGCAAGGTGGCGCAGGTAGTTTGGATGGTTGAAGCCAGTAGCGTACCGCAAAATGATGGGCCCTCCCCACCCCCTGCAGAATGTGAGGAGCCCCCCCCCCCACCTCGCCCTAGTGTCCCATATATTGTAGCTATTCTTTACCCTTGGGCAGAGTGGCGCCCCTTGAAAGGTTGGTGGTCACTGAGGGGTAGCAGGGGCTGCATAACACCCCTTGCTCGAAGCTCTTTCGTTACCTCAGCAGGTTACCTTATGTTAATGAAGATATGTAAAGCACAGCATTAGCCAGATTGACAGAACTGTTCGACCAGAGGCTTTTACTGAGAAGGTGAACGGATATACAATCCGCAAGGCTTCCTAAAACATAAGTGACACTCGGCGCTCTGTGAAAAGATGAGTAGGAAATTCCATAAATCACTACGTAGATAGGACATGGCGCAGTTTCTGTGGTGTACCTGCGTGCTTGCTGGAATGATGAGCAAATGGTGTCAGGAAGAGCGCATGACAGAGGCTGAGGAGACGGGAGGACACTGCATTTTTTAACCTTTACGTCACTCTTGGACTCATACTTCCCGTCCCTGCTCACCTTCCTTTTCTCTTCTCTTCTTCGAGGTGTGGAGACTGAGCGCATTGCCTAATTCATCATGAAACTTTAGAACCGCCATTTCTGAACCAGCAAGCATCTGTGTCTCCAGGGCCAAGAGGCAAACGAGCCATTGTAAGTTGTCTTGCGCATGATTTCACAAACCACATACATACATTATTAAACTAGGCCACACCATGATTGACAGTGAGTCTTGGTCAATCTTAGCAGATGGCTTCCCATTAAAACAAACAGCGTCTCAACCACCGTAATACCTTATGTTTTTTTTGCAGAGACACCAGTTGTACAGAAGAATAGACCCCTTGGAGATGATTGTACTGCTACAATTTAATGCCAACCATATTGTGGCCTACTACAAGGACAGAATAGCGAGGGACAAAATATCGAAAGGTAAGTGTATATAGGGAAATATAGATGTACTGCTCCTACTTCCACATCCACATTGATATATGTACTGCATAAATGCATATAGGTGGAGCTAGGCATAGCAAACATAGACCCACTAGCTGGGTCTTGTGGTCTAGTGGACTAATGCGTCTACTATAGGGACCTGTGTTTGACCTCATGGTCAAAGGTTCAAATCCTGTCGGTTCCACTCAGTCTTTCATTCTTCCGAAGTGGATAATATGAGGAACATTGAGTTGGGTAACAATAAACATCTGTCATTCAGAGCCAAGATACTCTTCGTGGTGAATGTGCACTTTACAAATATACGTTACTTACCTGTCGATATTTTATTTTTGATATTCTAATCCATGGACAAAGTTGATTCGATATTCAGGGGCGCACCCTTGCAGATGCAGTGGTGACACTTGCAGTGTTCAGAGCAGACAGAATGAATGCTAAGAAAATTTAAGCAATGAGTTTTTGTTCAACTTATTCCTAATGGGCTGTTCTACAATACTTACGATCTTGAGATGGAGAGCTGGCAAGCAATGTTTTAGTAGCATTTTTTAGGTTGAGCCTATGCAGCACATAAGTTGCCTTCAAGACATGCTGTATACCTTCTGTGGGTTCACAGCCCGCCCTTCGATTTTATTTGGCTACTTCAATTGTCCTTTAAAAATGCTTGCTTACTAGTGGTTAAACCCCCGTTTTGTCCCTCCTGTTTGTCTTTTGTTTACTCCCAGACGCACCACCCAATTTACTGGTCTTGTTTTGCTTTTCTGTTTATGGATTCGTTTTGGGGAACTCTTTTTTTTTTTTCTCCTGAGCGTGTCTTCGGCGTCAATGCTTGTTTTTTTTGTAGGCACAGGGAGAACCGAGACTCAAACCCAGTTCCCCTGTACCAAAGTTGGCAGGTCTGGATGTTATGCCACATCCTCTCGCAGAAACAATCAGCATTTTTTAAGGTTTCACTATTGTTCCTTTTCCTTCCTGTTTGTTAAAAATGTAACACACACCCAGGTGTGCGCATGGTGGAACTATAGCCTCCAATCTGGCTCAGCTGAACACGACTGCCCCACTGGTGGAGGTCCAGCCAATCGATTGCAAACTGGTTCTCCTGGGTCATAGTAACACGCTACATTGGACATTGGATTTATATGTTACAAAACAAAAAGGGTACGCTCCACTGTTACAAAAAATACCAACTGAAAACAATAGACGCAAATAATCATTTCCTAAAATGCTAATGGAATTTTCTCTACAGAGGTTCATATACCAATATAATAGAATCCGAATCCAGCAAAACCCCTATTTGGAACTGGTTGATAGGAGCGTCTACCATTTCGCTTGCATTTAATGCACATTCTGTCATGTATTAATTACGTTTAGTTTTTTTCGCAACACGTATCGCTGCCATTTGATGTCTTCCGCCATGCCGCATTAGGAATACACGTGTTGTTAATCACTTGCGGTGTTCCCCAGGGTTCTTCACTCTCCCCGTTATTATTTAATCTTTATTTGCGTCCTTTAATTTCCTCCCTTCACAACTGGGACGTCAGCGTCTTCAATTACGCTGACGATTTGCAGCTCGTCTTTCCACTTGATTCTCTTCAGGCGACTAACAACTTCCACGCCGCTATGATCCATATCCATCAATGGATGAATGAGAATCAATTGAAACTCAATCCTGGAAAGACTGAGCTACTCCTTCCTGGTGCCAGTGCCGCTTATTGGGGCCCGCAGTTCTGGCCTCCTGACTTGGGCTCCCCCCCGACACCCCTCAAGTCCGTCAGGAGTCTGGGGGTGACAATCGATGCCGAACTGTCACTTAAGGCCCAAGTGGGTGCCACGATTTCTTCGTGTATGTTTCAACTCCGAAAAATCCGGAAGATCAGGCACCTACTCCCACACGCGGCCCTGTGTCAGGTCGTCTTGTCCCTTGTCATATCGCGCCTGGATTTTTCTAATTCCCTTTATCATGCACTCCCACGCTTCCTCTTACACCGTCTTCAGGTGGTCCAAAACCAGGCAGCCCGCCTCATATTCAAGATCCCTAAGTGGCAATCGGCAAGGCCCCTGCTTCGCAGGCTCCATTGGTTGCCAGTGAAGGAGAGAGCGACCTTCAAGATGGGCTGCCTGGAATTCAAATCCCTTCACTGTCCTTGTCCTGTTTTTCTGAAATCCCGGATTACCCTGTACCAACCTGCCCGTTCTCTTCGTTCAGCTTCCCATCACTTGGTTGTCATCCCCAAATTTAAACTTCATACATTTGGAGGCCGTCGTTTTGCTTTTCTTGCCCCCAGGCTCTGGAACTCCCTTCCTTTGACTATTAAATCTAGCAACTCCCTTTTTCAGTTCAGGAAACTCCTTAAGACTTTTCTGTTTACCCTTCCTGAATAAATTATTTTCTGTTCATTCACATGTCTTTCCAGTTAGCGCCAAGAAACCTTCGGGTGTTAGTGCGCTCAATAAGCCTCAATTAACATAACATAACATAACATAACATGTAGCTGTTTGAAAAAAAACTGCACACTAGCCTGTTGTAACGTGCAATCACCCAGGTATTGTACTGGATGGGCTAATTATGAAACAAAACGCCTGTTCGAGTCACAAAATACTGTAGTTGGAAGTCGATACGTTGCCATAAAAGGGTACATGTGATATGTGCATTGTGGGAAGCAGTAGCCTGAGCTGAGCCGCTTCACATATTAGTTTAAGCTGATACCCACACAGTAATAAACAACTCCACTCAATACACTGCAGAAGCGATTTGAAGGCCAAGCCCGCCCTTGGAGAAGATGTGACCCAACTGTCAGAACTGCTGTCTTTGGAACGGGGGGGGGAGGGGGGAGAGGGAAACCAGGTTCAAGTCTCAGCATCGGTCCAACATCCTGTGATTCTGTGAAAATAATTTCTTGGGCCAACCAAAAAAAATGAATGTGTCCTTGTGTAATGCAACTGGTGCTCATGTAAAGCGCTCCCAATCCTGCAGGTCAAGTTCGCTCTATATAAAAAATAAATGCCCTCCTGTGGATAGTGAAAGAACTCCAGGCAGACGACATGAACCATAACCAACTGACATTGAAAACATGTCTTGATCTCAGATAAGGTAGATGCGACCTATGTTTATAGTAAGCAGAACCCAAGGGTGGTATGGTCTTAACCTCTCAATACATTTACAGAATGCTGCAGCCAGAAAAGGCAGGTAATTAAAGGGCAATTCTAGAGGTGAGGTTGAGGGGGGCTGATCTTGACGCAAAACAAGGGTTATATATTGTACACAAACCATATACTCCATGTGTTATATGCATGAGCCTAATTAGCTGTGCCAGAAATCAAAGCTGGGCATTCATTACCAGTCTTCATGAGGCCGTCTCAATCTGTGCCAGTACTACAAAGATGAATTTTGTTGTGGAGCATGACTTAAAGCATCAGGTTCGCACATTCTTTAGAACCACACAAGATGCAGGCCAGATGGAATCCAGATAGAACCAGATCAGAAATCTGCATCACCTGCCAAGGAACTGTCACAAGCAGGTATATTTAAAATGTATTGTCTTCTCTGTAATTAAAATCCAATGTAAAAAAAACAACAACATTATCTTCCCTATGGTGGGCGACTGAGTAGACACCATGTTGACACATAAACTCCCTATATTATTAAGCAAGGAGTCACTCTGAACTGCTGTGCATAATTTTTCATTTGATATTGGTAGTAATCACACGATAACAAAACCATCATAATATATATAGTCACAATTCCAAACCTAATTTACTCTGACCGCAGGAGAGTCGCTCGATTCAGTGCTACAGTAGTTCATAATTTTGCTAATTTTCCATAAGTCCATAATGCTTGTGTTTGCCATGCTCAGATCTCACAAAACCACGTCAAATCTTGTCCATATACCACAGTAATGATAAACTCAAATACTTGTTAGGTCTCGCCTGCGTTGCAGCGCATGCGCTGCTCGCCTTAGCGAGATCTATTGTCGTTGGTTTTGTGTCGGGCTTCTTTGGAAGTGGGGTTTATGTCCGCCCTGTCTCCCTTAGGCCCCTCCCACCCTGACTGGAGATTTAGCTCATGCACAGCATCGCTTTTGCTCGCGCACGGCGTCTCTTCCAGACACGCTTGTTTATATTTGCATCGCGCTTTCACTAAAAGTGAAATCATGATGCAAATATAAACAAGCAGCTTTCGTTGGCGTAATGGCGCCAGGTTTCAAGATGCCTTCTTAGGGCGCGGCAGCGGCCTCCTTCCCCTTGACTGCTTCATTCCGGGTAAAACTATGCTCACTTCCTGGGAACGTCCAGAATGGTCGGGGAGAGAAAGGGCAAGCTGGAGGCTGTGAGACGTAATATAGCGCCTTCATTACTATTCATGGAGCGGAAGAGGTAATGCATGCGCATTTGACAAACATGCTCCTTGCGCCTGCAGGGGATTACAAAAACTTCATAACAACACTTTCACCTTTACAAACACGCTCCTTGCGCTTGCAGGGGGGTTACAAAAACTTCATAACAACACTTTCATCTTTTTTCACAATTCTTTTACTGTTTCTGTTCCTGTTATATCCTGATGCTCGGCCGCCGATGCTTTCCGGGGCTCTCCCGAAATCCCTAAATACTTGTATTCTGCAGTGCTGCAGCGTCACTTCCTTATTTTGTCGCTGGCACTATTCTTTGTCTTCTTCCCGAGTTCGGGTAAAGCTGCCCTCGTGGCCCCACCACTCCTCTCTCTGCCGTCTGCCTCAGCATCCCTCCCCCCTCCTCCCTCCACACAGCCAGGCGGCAGCATGGGTGTCACTCTGACTCAGCCTCCTCTGCAGCCCTTAGCCAATCGCGCAGAGCTCAATGCCCATGTAAGGAGCACCTGTCTTGGATAGGAAACAAGGGCACCAGGGCGCTGTACACAAAGGTTCTCTGCCTCTACTGCGGCTGTGTGTGGGCACAACAGCTTACCTCCTCCCCCACCGTGTCCCAGTAAGAGGACCAACCAAGTTCAGGCCAAAGGCTCCCCAGAGTCACTGATCACTTTACTGTATGTTATATGGTGTTCTGTGTTATGGTAGGTCACAAGATGGGCTGGTACATTCCATTAGGGTCATTTAAGGTACGGTATATTAGGGAAAAGTATGGTGTGTTGCGATATTATATGGTAGAGATTGGTGCTGTATGTATTTTGTGTTATGTTATGATATGGAGTTGGATCATATTTTTACTGTACCGGTTTGTCATGGAATGTGGTGAGTATGGACGGTATATCATGGTGCAGCATAGTACGACAAGTTATGGTATATTATGGTATTGCCTGGTATTTTGTGGTATTATGCAGTATGTTATGATACAGCATGTTATATTAAGTACCGTTATGGTTTGATATGGTATGTTATGGTAGAGTTAGGTACTTTATGGTTCACTATGTTGTGGAATACTATTGTGTGTTATGGTATAGTATGTTGTGTTCTGTTACAACCTTGTGCATTCTGTGTGCCCTGCCAGGTGCATGGATTCTTGGCTGTCCAATATTTTAAGTGAAAGATATGTTGCTACCTCCAACCCGAGTGACGGATGGAATTGGACATGACCTTCAGAGACCACACAGGCCCCTCTACGCTTGGACGGAGTGAGCGGCCTGGCAGGGGAATAAAGTCAGAGAGGCCTGCCAGGAGAATGAAGGGAGAGAGCCCTGGCAGAGCATGCACAACAGCTTGTGTTTAGACCGCACACGTGCGCAGGCACAAGGTGGCCCAAGGCCTCAGTCAAGCCTCATTGGATCTGGCTTCAAGACCAGTTCTAAGGTGAGCACCGTTTGCTATTTCAGTCTGGGGCTATGGTGACTGTTTATTGAAGTACTGTTGGATAGTAAATGGAAACATTGAATTTTCCATGTGTGCTCCTTTCCTGTTGTGGCTCCTGTCCTCGAGGGCAGCAACGGGATATGAAAGCATACATGTGTCATGCGCTTGCAGCTGGCCCTTACGTGTTCGTGTCATGCCTTCTGTAGAAAGGTATGACTGCACAGCCCCAGTGAAAGAAGGTTTTTGATTGGAAGTGAATAAATTTAACATGCTTATGGGTGGAAATCGTTAGGAGTACATGCGTTTGGTAGTATGTACCAGTTGGTTGTAGCAGTACCCCGGGGAGCATACCACCTCAACCGAGCCCTTCCTTGTGGCCCAGTGTTCATGCACCTGGAGTTAACATATGGCGCAAATACCAGGTGCGGAACACCCATTGGGTTCAACGGGCTTCAGGCCCCCCCCGTCCTGTGTGTCAGCTCGGGCTGAGGCAGCTTCCCGGGCACACACACATATAGTTTTTGAGCTGCCAGCGGCACCTGAGCACTTCACACGTCTTTAAAAGAGGCTTTGTTGTTTACCAAGAGCATGAGGGTCTCTGCACAGAGCGGTGCTGGTTGTCGCCCTAGTTGAAACCAGACATAATCTGGACAAACTCTGCTGCTTTTCAAGGAAATATAATATATCATTGGAGGCATGCGGGTTTAATGTAGTTTGTCTAAAATCACAAGATTTGACATCAAGTGTTGAAGCTGGGATTAGAACCCTGGTCAGCCGAATTCATCTTCAATAACTTGTTCATGGAGAAATGAAGAGAATAATCAATAGAGAACAATGCCCCAGAGAGGGAGAGAGAGAGATGGAGGGAGAAGGATTGAAAGGATACAAGGACAGGCAAAGGGAGAGACAGTTAGGTAGACCGTAAATACACAGAATAGATAGAGGGTGACGTGATCCAAAGAAAGAGTGAGAGAGAGCAAGCAGGTAGAAGACAGGACGACACATAGGAACATGAAACGATTAGCAACGTGGTCAACTGGCAGAGAGAACTGCCTGGATAGATGGATGGACGGACATAAGCATGTTGGGTTTGCTAGCTGACTAGGTCGGTGTATGAATGCATAGTTAAATGGTGGATGGACAGACGCTCAGATGGATGTTGGCTGGGTGGATAGTGAGTGGATGGGTGCACAGATGGATGAATGGATCAATAAGGTAGAGAGGGAAAATGATGGACGGACTGAAAGAAACCAAGAGATCAACAGGGTGAATGATAGGTGGAAAGGTGGATGCATGAGTGGGTGAACAGAGGGTTCTACAGGGGTGTAAAACAGGCCCCCGCAGCCCGCGCAGTGCGGGGGGGCCCCAAGCACCAGGGGGCCCCCACCTGCACTGTACACAGCCTGAACAACTGGTAATAAGAGTCGTAAGGGGTGTTGCTCTATGAGTTACGTGAGATTAAGCAGGAGGAGCGAAAATAAAATACAGTAAAGAGATGCTCATCACAGACCTGTATTATCGAGTATTTGGGGAGATGGGGCAACTCATGTGCCGGGCAGGCATATGCAGTGATTCGCCCTTGAGGTACATCCCGGCTTAGTGACTTCACGATGGTAATCGTTGCTATTTTAAGCATGGCTTCTAACGCCCCTGTTCTACTCCATGAAGTAGAAAGGAGATACTTTACCGGGCTCTGCTTCAAGGTCGAATTCCCCACAAAGCAAGGTAAGAAATTGGTTCACGTATTGTGTGTGTTTTTGCAGAAATTAGCAATGTAATTGGCCCAAACATTCCATAAATGGTTAACAGTTTACCGTTTTGAGTCAAGTGCCCCATTTTGCAGTTACTTTTAAAACTAGAATCTTTTACTCGTTTTCCAATGTCACATTGAAGGTGCCTTCACTGCATTACATTTTTATGCTATATTAATGTTGCGGTTTGTTCAACATTTCAGACGCACAAATTACCCAATGTGTGATATAATCTTTGAATGCTTTTATTGGCGCGCAGTAAGCGAGGCTTGCAGCACTCTGTATGCGCAGCGGCATCTCACCTTCAGCCCCTAAGTTCTAAGACTCGTACTGGGGCATTGGCTGATTTGACTCAGGGATGGATAAATACAGCAGAACGACAGGCAGGGCAAGGGAGATAAATGTAGAGGGTGGCAACCACGGCACAATGATGTTGCAGTCTCCACCCACCTTATGGTTTACGGTTTAGCTGTTGAGAGAGCAGGCTGAAGGAGGGAGGAGTTCTGCAGCCACTTCTATGCGCACGTGTAGTAGGGCCCCTTGATCAGAGCCGAGCCGTGTGCGTGTGCACTCTTCTCCTGTTCTGCCGGCACCTAGGTGTCTTTTATTTATCCTGGGCGAATTGCCTAGGAAGTGCATGACTTTGCTGGTCTAATCCAAGTTCCCTATTCAGCAGCAAAGATTTACAGTGTTGCACCTCCTTCATTCCCTTACTCCAGATGATCAAGCCTCAGAAGAGCGCCATAGGAACCGTATCTCACTTTTAGGAGCTGCTGAAGCCTGCCCTAACACCCCAGGCCGGGGTGACTTACTGACTACGAACTTGCCAGCAGTGCGTAACTGGCACTGCGGCAGCTTGAACTCCAGGTGCATGTCTGTGCAAAGTCAGGTGAGAAATTATTTTATCGCTATGTGAGGCCACCCTCATTGTCCACAGTTAAAAACAGAATAGGAGGTCTAATGTTACTTGCTGTTGACGAAAGCCCATACTTTTACTTTACAAGTATGTATTAAGGTTTGAAATGAGATTTGCAAGAAACAGCTACCCATCTTTATATCCGATGTTAACACACAGAATTGTAAACTGATCTCATGACACCTGCAATACCGTATCTATATCAGGCTGCTCAGCCGTTAGTATTCTGTATATCTGGGGTTGGCATTTCATTTTTTTCATAACCATGAGCCAACGAGTCCCAGAATGCAAAATGCTTCAAGTTTGGAAGGAAGTGCAGAATAAAGAAGTTATTATCATTATTAATCATTTTTTTTTACAATTTACTGCTGGTTGGCAGCTTTCTATATAATAGGTCTCCCCACCAAAACTGCCCCCTGCCTGATTATAGTTCTGACATATAACTAGACCCCTTTCCCACTCTGGGATTACAGCAGGCTCAACAGAGTTCCTTTATGACACTTGCTATGATGACTGAGATTCGTAGAGGAGTCCCAACATCAATGTAAATCAGGAGTGACAAATAATAGAAGGTTAGTGACACATGAGGTGGTCACGGCTGAGGTATGTCTGTCTGTGCTTAGCTGTTTTCTGTGGGTAGCTGTCTAAATACGTAAAAGAAAGAACTCCTTTACCTCACCGTCCTGACTTCTCTTTCTATTTTCAGTGACTCCTTTACCTCCTCAGCTGCTTCTCTCTCAATCCTTCTCCTTCCATTACATGTGTAAATTACAGTCACTCCCACATTCCTAGGAAGCCCCACACAGAACAACTGTGACCGTCACTCCCAAAAGTATAATAAAATAGGTGCTTCATAGCAAGGGGGCTCCCAGATGTTGTGAGGTCTATATGTGAGGGGAGTTTTTCTGAAATCAGTGGGTGCTATGGGCTAAAACTTAGATGAATTGCTTGAGCTTTGCCTAAGCCCTGGTACCACATGGTGCAAAATGGGCTTTTTGAGGTACTTTAAATGAACTATGCCAGTGTTTCAGTCTTAAGCAACAGTGGTACTGAGGCAGAGCATGACAGCAGTGCATTTACAGAGCTATGTGTGAAGATGAGGTATATTTACAGACTTGCATAGCGTGTGATCATTTGCAGAGCTTTGTGTGTTGTGTGCAGCACATTTTTTAAAGAGCAGTATGTGACTACAGCTGTCTATTGAAACTAGACCCTGGGGTTTGAAATCTTGTCCACCCTCTGTGCCCTCATCCAGGTTGGCCCTCTCCCTGACCAATCTATTTTTGCAATCCATGTATTTTCTAGGCAAATGACTACCACACTTAAACACAAACCCCATCGCTGTTGCCTTCAGAGATGCCACAGGTGTCTAGACACATGCTTTTTATGTATTTGGCCACGTTCCCTCTCCTTGGACATGTTCCGTAATACTTGAAATTGCATCTCACTGTATCTGATCCATGTGTCTTCCCAATGTTGAACTAACTGGACATGCTTCGATTCACGAGATATGCTCACCTGCCCTGTAACCATTCCCTTCCTAAGGAAATGTTCCCTGAGAGCTCCATCAGAACATTCTCCCTCTGCACCAGAATGCATGGTCTCTGTGGATGCAGCTTTTATCACAGGATATTCTCTCTATGCCGGACTGTCCTGCCTTTTTATGTGGGCATGCTCCTTCCTGGATCTCTTCTCCACTATAACACCCTCATTCTGATTTGACATGATCATTCCCATTGAACCTACACTCTCCCTTCCTCTCTTTGCAAGAGTGCATCTTGACGGGTACTCTCTGTATGCTCCTGTACCTGAGCCATTGTGCCCCTGCACTTCAGTCACCTAAAACTTTAGGATGTTTCTAAACATTTCCTCTCAATTCTAGACATATATTCCTTGTGCCAGAACCAGATTCCCTCCAAATGCGGCCTCTGAAGTTTCCTACCTCCTTTGGGAAGCTGCTTCTCTCCATAGACAGATATTCTATTCTCTGTTTGTATGTCATCGTGCATATGTGCCTCTCATCAGGTTAGAAGTCACTTGTGTGAAGTGTCTCATTATTTTACTCTATTTCTCTTACATATTGGAAGCCTTCCTAATGAACAGGAAGAACATTCAAGAGATGAAACAACTAGCACATGTAGAGATAGGATTGTGCATGGAGATTGGAGCTCAGCTGTGAAGAACATAGAGCTGATGGGGAGCATTGTACTCACTAATGAACCCTTTAGTGGCAGGGGGGTCTTTATAGAAGAGAGGGCCTATACTGTTCAGTGGGCTCTGTGCTGAGCAATGAGCTGTTAATTGCTGAGTTGAGAGCTCTGAATTTAACATACAGCATGTACTGAACAGATAAATCTGCACTTAGCACTATACTTAATGCCGGGACGCTCATGCTGGAGCAGCTGTATTGCGCTTTATAAATCCCCTTCGTTCATTCATCTTAGCAGAGTAGACCTATAGTGAATATCTGGGGATCTGGGGATGTGAGCGTTATGCCTAACTAGAGCTCTGCACTCAATAGGGAGTCCTCTAATAAGTATGGATGGAGATTTGTATTTAGAAGGGTGTTCTATGAGTAAGAGGCTCTGTTTGCTCAGTAGTGTTGAGCAGGACAGGGGGTGAATAATGAGCTCTGTACTGAGCAATGAAGGGACAAGATTTTACAAACCAGGCTATTCAGTATTATACCAGGGGTATCTTTCGACTTGATTCTAATGAAATTTCTTGAACCCTGTGCTGTAATATGTACCATTCAAACTCCTGTTTTTCATAATTGTACAACAAAATGTCTTGAAATGTATGTTGTAAATGCAATGCGCCATTTGAAACTTTTGATTTTTTTTCCTTGCTGGTGGAGGGCCCTCCCTGGAAGGCCCACACCCGAACGCTCCTCTTTCATCTTGGTGAGCTTGCTGTATTCACTAACTCCTTCAAATTAGATCTAAGCTTTTTGCCACACAACTATTAGGATCCACAAGCCATCACTGGTGCACGGGCAGCGGATGCCTGGCCTGAGGCCTCCTGACTGAGTCCGGAGCTTCAGGGGGGCCCCATCCATGTTCTTTGCAGGGGGGCCTCCTCAAGGTTCATTACGCCACTGTGCAGATGGTCCTACCACATGTGTAAGCAGCATGGTTGCAGTAGGAAAGCAAAGTGTAGAGTGGACTCCAGACCTAGGTCGGTGGGTCTGGAGGAAGCAAGATACAGCAATAGTGTTCATAGCACACGGACAGCCAGATCTCTACCTGTCTTAGATGTTCCGCTTTATGCCAGCTTAGAACTGCTGCCCAATAAGCAGTGACCCCATCTCAAAACAGTGACAGTTTAGAAAGGAGCGGTCCCTAAATTATGAATCTCGTTAATATCATCTTCAATCCTGGCCACGCTGGTATATTCAGCTGGTTGTGCTGCCAGTGTCCCCATGTTACCAATGGTGATTCTAGGGCTGAACTTAAATCTGTGAAGGTGCAGACATAGCAGAGTACATACGCCGGGTCTCCGGCATGATTTTTAAGCATACCGCTTAGAAACATGAAGTTTTCGTTCTGTGATTTTTGCAATTGGCTGACATTGAAGTTATGTTATGTTATGTTATAGGGATATTTATAACGCGCACTGCTAGTCGAGACTGTCCTGGCGCGGGGAAGGATTCTGAATTACAACTAAAAATAAAAGCAGATGGTCTACCAGGTTTGTCTGAAAAGGTGAGTTTTCAGATTTTTTTTGAAGTACCCGGAACCGCTGCGAGAAGGTACTCATCTCGCATGTCTTGCCTACAACATCTTGCCTCAACTACTGAACACACATATTGTGTGATTACAAGAACCTCAACAATCACTACGGATTATGTGACTCAGTTACCCCAGCACCACGAAAGCAGAGGCTTTATTTTTTTTCATTTGTGGCATCCACATACCAGAATCGCATGGAGCACTGTTTCCTTAAACATTAAGCATCGCTCAATATACATGACCATTGGATTCTGGAGCCACAACCACCGACGAGCGTTTACCTGGTCTCGAGCAGGGGCCGGGTTGGAAGTATCACCGGCTTAGCGACCTATGGTCCAAATCCTTCGCGCTACAGCCCTGATGAGTCGTGCAATCATTGTTACCGCTTGACGACGAAACACGTGTCGGCTGGCCATCCATACAATTAAAGAGGAACCGCACTACTTCGCTTCCCCTTTTTGTTCCGAACTTTGTTACCTGTACTAACTTATGCCCATTGAGACATCCTTTTCTGTACTGTATATTGGTGTGCATTTGGTTTTTGTTCATGCAGGGTAATTCCTTGGGCCAGATAGATTCCTTAAAGGTTGCTGGAAAGTGCCCGTACAAAAGGATCTCTGTCTTATCCTCGTTACACTTAAGGCAGGCCCGAGCCAGCCAGGCAAACACTGATGTCAGACACTGCTGGACTCCTTCAGTACTAAGGTTGTTCTTGTCCCAAGTGAAGAGAAGTTGGGTGTCGTCGGCATAAGCCATTGTTTTAGCGCCCAATTTCTCTGCAAGGTAGACGAGGGGGGTCAGATAAACATTAAAAAGTAAGGGGCTCAAAGTCGACCCTTGTGGAACTCCTGTGTCGACCCTTCTGTTCGAGGAGCAGTAAGGGGGAAGCCAGATTTGCTGGGACCTGCCTGTGAGAAAGGACTTGACCCAGCCAAGAGCCGCGCCCGTGATGCCTATGTCCTCTAACCTAGAAAGGAGCTGGACGTGGGGAAACGTGTCAAACGCGGCAGAGAGGTCTAATAAAATTAGAGCCGCTCTGCCGCCCCCGTCCAGACACTCCCTTATGGCCTCGGTGACCTCCACGAGCGCGGTTTCTGTGCTGAATGAGGAGCGGAATCCAGACTGGGCAGGATGTAGGGCCCCTGTGGATTCCACAAATTCATCCAGCTGTCGGAAAGCAGCTTTCTCACAGACCTTGGCTAGGGCCGGGAGAAGGGAGATGGGCCTGTAGTTAGAGGTAATCTGAGGGTCGGCTGAAGATTTTTTGATCAGTGGGAGGAGTTTAGCTTGTTTCCACTGGGGCGGTACAATACTAGTCTGTAGAGACTCGTTGACCAAATCAGTTACTGTGGAGGCAATAGCCTCCGCGACACCACTCAAAACTCTGGCGGGACAGGGATCCGCAGGCGACCCCGATTTCAGTGCTTTAAGGATGACCAGGACATCCTTCTCCTCAACTATTTTAAAAGAATTCAAAGTATCTTTCTGTTTATTTTCAATTGATGAAGCAGAAAGTTGAAGAGGGTCATCCTGAACTCGAGTCCCCTGATTAAATATGGGGGAGCCAGAGTCGGTGGGCCTCAGGCTTTCTTGGATCTTCTCAATTTTTTTTATAAAAAAAGTGGACAGTTTCGCACACCAACCTTCAGACAAGGAGGCCGTCTGAGTTTCTGCCACTGGAGATGTAAAACTTTTTACAATCGAGAAGATTTCTCTACTGTTATTTTTGGCCTTTTGAATTCTGTCTGCATAGTAGTCTCCCTTTGCTTTCTTAATTGCCGCATAATAGTCTCTTTGCATCTCTCGGAGTTTCGCCTTGGCAAGTGGGCAGTACTCTTGCCTCCATACTCGTTCCTGCCCCTTACAGCCTATTTTTAAGGTTTTAAGATTTTCCGTATACCAAGGGGCAGCAGGGACGGCTCTAGGCCGTATTGGCCTTTTTGGTTGTGGAAGCACGCTAACCGAGGATCTAATCCAGGTTGAGAAATTCTCTACCGCTTCTTCTAAGTTACTGGCCTTGTCCGGAATAGTGTGAGTCAAGGATGCGGCTAATGCTGGGATACTGATTTTCTGGGGAAAAGGGACCTGCTGTTTTTTTGCTAAGGCGCAAGTTTTATCAATCCTCCAGGTTAAACCTACCAAATAGTGGTCTGACCATATAAGTGGACGGGTGGTGTCAAATATCATACTAAAATTGGTGTAGACAAGATCAAGACAGTGTCCTCCAGTATGAGTAGTGGCCTGATCCTGAGTCCTTAGATGCGCTAAAGCGCATAGTTCACCCAGGTCTCTAGTCCCCGGGGCTGTGGCCACATCCATATGGATATTAAAGTCCCCCAAGAGCAGGAACCTGGGGAATCTCAGTGCTCTCTGGGCTACCAGCTCCTCCAGAGATTTAATGAAGGAACCTAGGGGGCCCAGAGGGCGATAGATCAGTAGGCCGCCCAAGGTGAACTGAGCCGACAGAGCAATCGAGAATTCCAATACTTCCCCATCCTCTATAGCATCAGAATGTTCCATTATCAGTGACCATTTATCCCTATAAATCACCGCTAGTCCTCCACCTTTGCCCGAGCTGCGATCTAACCTACTTATCTTATAGCACCTAGGTATCGCCAGCTCTATCGTAGGTGCACAGAAGGTACGAAGCCACGTCTTTGTGACAAATAAGAGGTCAAGCGAGTTGTCGATTATCAACTCGCGGACCTCCTCTGTATGTTTAATAAGGGAGCGTGCATTAATGAGGGCAGCACGGATTCTAGAGCCAGTATCACCTTTATCCGGCGGGATCGGAGTGGAGAAGGATGTACCCAATTGAAAATGACATGCAGGGCATGACACCTCAAAGTAATGATGGGCTTCCCTTGGTCTGTGGTAGCAGCACGGGTTTTTATTGAGGGATAGAAGGCGATCTCTACTATATTTGATGAGGGATTGTCCCTGGCGGTGCCCTACATGAGCAGTACCTCTGGCCCTGTGCGCTGCTCGGGCGCGGACGGGCGCAGACGGGCTTACCTTCGGCGCGCCATCGACGCGCCCGCTGCGCCCGTCCGCTGCGCTCCCGGAAACACATTTGCTTTTTATGCCCTGCCTCCCGAAAAGCGCTAGACCGCTAACTCCGGTCAGGCTTAAGGGACCACTCCGCCCAAAATGGCGCCTCGCCCTCCACTCAAACAGCACAGTCAGCTGCGGTGGACCGGGCGAGGGAGGCCACAAGTGGAACACAAATGTGCAACAAATGCAGTGAGAAATACGAGGATTAAAAGCGGTGCTCAAACATGGTAAGTGACGTTTTTTAAAAATGAATTAGGCGCCAGCATCTAAATCATGCGTGCGCACACTGATTCGCCTGACAAGCTTGTTGCTGTAAATGGTGAGCTCAAAGATGGGAGATCCGCTCACACTGTCACAGAATCCCACCAACAAACCCCAGGCGCTGCCACCAACCTGAGCGTTTGTGTTGAAGTGGAATTAACACAGAAAAACAGGGTGAAACAGACAGAAAAACTGGGTGAAACAGTTGAATCTAAAATCAACCTTTATCCTTTTGAGAACTTTACAACAGCACTGTGGCAGTATGTCCCCCTTTGCCATAGATGGCCCAGTATATTTAACAGCCCTTTTACTGTGTATTATTAATCCTGGTTTTTAACTTATCACCACCCCGTCCCTATTTCTTCATCCGTCCTGGTTTCATCTTTCCCTCCCACCAGCCCTCCTGTCCCTGTGTCTTCTCCTTTTCCTTTTTAAAAAAAAAAATATTTTTATTTGAGTTTCCCCCCCCATTTTCATTGTACAGAACACATAAGAAAATTCATTACAGTTTAACATGCAAGGTTTGTCGCAAATCATACAAAGATTATACAGATAAAATGAAAAGAAATGAAATACAGGTGAAGACAAAACAAGGAATTAAAGTAGAACAGAAAGCTAGCACACTTTATTTTCTAGCCTACCCCGGGTCTCTCTCCTTCCACCTCTGTATATGATCCCATATTTCCTTTCCAAGTTTCTTGCCTATTCCACCCCTCCTTGCATAGATTGCTTTCTCAAGGTTAAAGGCAGCTAGCAATTTCTTTAGCCATTAGTGGAACGTAGGTGGTAATCGATCCAGCCATGCTGTAGCAATGCAAAGTCTTAAGACAGCCATAGCCACAAAGATGAAATACTCATGGTTAGTCTTACCAGCACTATTCTCTATTCCGAGGAGTACAACTGAAGGTGTTAAGGTAATTTCTATCGTTAATGATCTTTTAAGAAATGCTTCAATTTCCTCTTGGGTCGTTTTTAAATGTGTACAAGTGGCAAACATATGGACTAAATCAGCCTCAGTACTATCACCTCTTGGACACGTAATGCCAGCTACCCCTCCCCATTGTGCCAGCCTAGATGGGGTGTAATACAGAAAATACAGTGTCTTAAAATGTTGTGCCTGGAGTGATGCTGAAAATAGTAGTTTCTGCCCTAGTTTCAGTGATCTACGGAAATTTTCCTTCTCTACACCCAGCTTCTGCACCCATTTACCTTCATATTTTTCCAGATCATCTGGTTGGTACTCTATTAGTTCAGAATAAAATCTTTTAATTGTACAGTCTGTACCTAATTTGCAGATATTTAAAGTAATGAGTTGCATCTAGCCCATATATTGCCTGTAAGTTGTTAAACTGCATCACCCCCTGCGTTCCTCTCAGATCACCCAGTTTGCTAATCCCATGTATTCTCCATTCAGAGAATACTACTCCTGAGAATATATCATAAGGGAAATTAGGGTTAGTACTCAACCTAGTGTAGGCATTATATCTGCCTAGGCCAATTTTTTTCGCAAAGGAAGTCCAGATCTTGTAGGCGGCCATAACCGTTTTAAATTTAGTTCTCTTGAAGTAACTATACTCTGTAAATTTCAGCAGGAAATTCTCAGCTTGATCCCCTAATACTAGTGAATAAATCGCCAAAGTTCCTAACTCATCATGCCCTTCACTCTCTGCCCCTCCAAGCAGACCTGCCATATATTGAAGGGATGCTGCCCAATAATATAGTTTTAAATCAGGTAGGGCCCACCCCCCTCGCTCCCTCGGTAGTGCCATATATTTGAGCGCCCTTCGAGTCTTCCCATGCGCCCACACGAATCGATTTACCATGTGCTCGAGAACCTTAAACCACTTTCTTTCAAACAATAAGGGTATGGCCCTAAATAAGTACAAAAACTTTGGGAGAAAAATCATTTTGACTATGTTGGTTCGGCCTACTATCAAAAAATGTATATTATTTAGCCTATCTAGGTCCTTCTTAACTTTATTTATTATCGGTGATATATTTAACTCCACAAGGTTATCTAAATCTGGCGTTATTGTTATCCCTAAATATACTCCACTCTGCACCACCCGGTAATCAGTGCAGTCTATCTTGCTATTTTTAATAATTTGTGTTTTTGCAATGTTGAGGGCATAGCCGGACACTTCTCCAAATAGTTGCGCCTCTGCCTCAACCAAGCCTACAGCTTCTGTGGGTTTGGGTGTGACAATTGCCACGTCGCCAGCGTAGGCCAGAATTTTACATTGGTCCCTGCCAGTCTCTACTGGGGAGATATTATCATTTAGTTCTATACACCTTATATATGGGTCCATATAAAGGGCAAATAAGAGTGGGGAGCAAGGGCAACCCTGTCGTGTACCCCTCTTTATCTGAAAAGGTATTGTGTACCCTCCGTCTACTCTTATACGAGCAGATGGTCCTGCATATAATACCTGTAGAGCTTTCACCAATCCCTCCCCAAATCCCACCCTTCTCAAAATAAACCAAAGAAAGTCCCAGGAGACCCGATCGAAAGCTTTTTCAGCATCTAGTAACATCACTGCGAGCGGTTCTCCTGTAACCTCTGCGAAATCAAATAAAGTAATAACCTTTCGGCTATGATGAGTGGTACCCCTCCCTGGCATAAACATGTGTTGATTAATACTAACCAGAGTATCAATTACCTTCGCTATTCTTAGTGCAAGTATCTTAGAGTACACTTTTGTATCTGTGTTCATTAGGGTTATTGGCCTATATGACCCAGGTTGGTTAGGTGGTTTGCCCTTTTTCAAGATTATAACAATGTCAGCCCCCGCCCAGCTGTTTGGGATTGATGTTCCTGTCTGCGCTTGCTGCATTGTAACAATGAAATCATGCCTAATCACACCCCAGAATGTTTTATAAAATTCCAGTGGAATTTGATCAGGGCCTGCAGCCTTACCTGATGGGAGGCTGGTTAAGGCAGACAGAATCTCTTCTGAGGTAAACGGAGCCTCCAGCATAATAGCCTCTTCCTCCAATAAGGTAGTTGCTGGTATATCACGCAGAAAATTACTTATTTTGGGAAGATCGCTAGGGCAGTCTTGATCATACAAAGAAGTATAGAATTTTCTAAAGACTTCTTGGACCCCCTCTGAATCTGCAACTATTGTTCCTGCATCATCCTGTATCTCCCTTACTTGTCCCATGGATACATTCTGTCTTGTGCGAATAGCAAGTGTGCGGCCAACAGTTTCATTGAATTCATAACATCTTTCTCTATTTGCTAGATATATTTTGGCTGCCTTATTAGCTATATTCTCCTTCGCCTCCATCTTTGTTTTCGCTATTCTAATCAGTACTTGATCTAGAGGAGCCCCCCTAAGCACACTCTGAGTTAGTTCCTCCTCCGCCTCTGCCACCGCTTGAGCAAGTTCTGCCTCCCTTTGTCTATCCCTTCTTCGGCTTGCTACGCTAAAGCTTATTGTCTCCCCTCGTATGGCCGCCTTAAAGGAGTCCCACATATTCCCAGTTGCCGTACTGCCTCTGTTGATGTCCAAGAAGCTCCTAATCCAATTACTCATATGCATAATATAGGCATCATCCTTTAGCAGCCCTCTCTCGAATGTCCAAACCCGAACCGGGCCCGTCCCACCCCAGTATTTAACGTTAAAATCAAGGGATTGTGATCGGATATTATCCGCGGAAGCCTCTTAACTTCGGATTGCAAAGAATGTGAAACAAAAAAATAATCTAGTCTAGCACAGACTTTATGTGGAGCTGAATAATAAGTAAATCCCTGCTCAACAGGTTTTAGGGCCCTCCATACATCCACTAACGCATTATTCCTTGTGAGGTTATATAATGACCGCCAGACTCTCTTTTTCCTGCCCTGGTACCCCCCGCCAGAGGCCATTCCCAGTCCTCCTGCCCCATTAATATTAAAATCCCCGGCCAGAATTACAATGGGGGACCAGGTGGCTAGCTCCAGATCCAAAAAATCCAGAATGTCCGGATCATCTTCCGTCGAGTCGTAAATGCAGCCTACAGTAATCCATTTCTCATTAACTTTATACTCTATAAAAACCCATCTCCCCCATCGGTCTTCGAGCTTCCTCCTTATTATAGTATCTCTGCGTTTCACTAATATTGCCACTCCTCTATGCTTAGCCCCTTGCTTAGAATATGCTAATACGGAGAATACCAGTTGTTCTAATAGATGACCTTGTTCCCCTTCTACATGGGTTTCCTGTAGACAGAACAAGTCCGCATTTAGAGATCTTAACCATGTTGCAACCCGCTGCCTTTTGGAGCGATCATTTAGACCACAAACAGTAACAGTAACTATACGTATACTCATTAATGCACATCAAGTAAATTTCCCATCAGGCTCAGATCAATAACAAACAGTATTTTAACATTTGTCCCTTGCTGCAATACATTCACCCAATCCAACACCCCAACTTTTTCCATGCTTCCCTGCATGTAGTGACCCAACCTAAAAGAAATGTGCCCTGTACCCACCCCCGCCCCCTCTCCCCCTCCCAGCCCCCCCTTACGGACAAATAGGTCAGTCCTGACCTATGCGTGACAGCTGTAGCTCCAAGTGCCACCCGCCCCTCCTACCCCTGCTCCTAAAAAGAAAATAATAAACCTTCACGTGCCTCTGAAATGCACACTGCTAAGTGCTGCTGCCGCTGCCAATTTTATCCAAACTTTAACCTTAACCTCATCTTTTTCTGAATATTGCGCTTTATTACTTCTGATGCCTTAGGGCCACCGTCATAGACTTTGAGCCTCCTTTCCTTCCTTTCACCTCATCCAAATACATCTGTGCTTTGATTTCTGAGAAGAAAATCTTAATCTGCCCGTTATCTATGACTTTGAGGCAGCATGGAAACATTAGATAGGCCTCACAGCCCATATTTTGAAAAGGGGTTATCATTTGCCTCATTCCACTGTCGCATGACAGAAATCCGGGCGGGCAAAAAACGTCGTGCCATTATAGGACCGTCTGGCCTCAGGTTTGGCTTTGTCCATAATTTCCTGTCTTAGTAGAAAATTTCCTACATATATCAGAGTCGCCCTTGGTTTATCTACTGTTGGCCCTTTTCTTTTTACCATAGGGAACCTATGAGCTCTTTGTATCTCATTCTCCCAATTCCAGGCAGACAATTCTGGGAAAGCCCCCTTAAGTAAACTAACAACAAATGCTCGCACATCCTGCCTCTCCTTCCCTTCCGCGACCCCCAAAAGTCTAACATTGTTTCTCCGCTGACGATTTTCATAATCCTCAAGCTTCCAATGCACATCCGACGCCATCTTTTCCTGTTCGTTTTTGAACTCATTCCATTTCCCAACATCCTCCTCCAGTCTCTCAGTTCTTGTTTCCACCTCAGTAACCCTGGCTGCCATGTCTGTATAGAGTTTGTTCACCTTACGTAGTAAGCCCTGTATTTTTTGATTGGCCTGCTTCGCCCTCCGAGATTACCTTCTGGCCTCCCCCTGCATTTGTTTCAGGGTAGCATATAACATATCCATGGTGGTCGTCTGTCCTGGGATATCATTCTGGGTTTGAGGTACAATGGTGCCCCCCTCTTGATAAAGCTGGGAAGTAGCTGAATAGTCCCAATCCAATTTTATAGATACTTCTGGATGGGTAGGGCTCACATTAAACTTTGCCCTATTATGAGATCTGGGGATCTGGGGATGTGAGCGTTATGCCTAACTAGAGCTCTGCACTCAATAGGGAGTCCTCTAATAAGTATGGATGGAGATTTGTATTTAGAAGGGTGTTCTATGAGTAAGAGGCTATGTTTGCTCAGTAGTGTTGAGCAGGACAGGTGGTGAATAATGAGCTCTGTACTGAGCCATGAAGGGACAAGATTTTACAAACCAGGCTATTTAGTATTATACCAGGGGTATCTTTCGACTTGATTCTAATGAAATATCTTGAACCCTGTGCTGTAATATGTACCATTCAAACTCCTGTTTTTCATAATTGTACAACAAAATGTCTTGAAATGTATGTTGTAAATGCAATGCACCATTTGAAACTTTTGATTTTTTTTCTTACTGGGGGAGGGCCCTCCCTGGAAGGCCCACACCCGAACCCTCCTCTTTCATCTTGGTGAGCTTGCTGTATTCACTAACTCCTTCAAATTAGATCTCAGCTTTTTGCCGCACAACTATTAGGATCCACAAGCCATGACTGGTGCACGGGCAGCGGATCCCTGGCCTGAGGCCTCCTGACTGAGTCCGGAGCATCAGGGGGGCCCATCCATGTTCTTTGCAGGGGGGCCTCCTCAAGGTTTATTACGCCACTGTGCAGATGGTCCTACCACATGTATAAGCAGCAAGGTTGCAGTAGGAAAGCAAAGTGTAGAGTGGACTCCAGACCTAGGTCGGTGGGTCTGGAGGAAGCAAGATACAGCAATAGTGTTCATAGCACACGGACAGCCAGATCTCTACCTGTCTTACATGTTCCACTTTATGCCAGCTTAGAACTGCTCCCAATAAGCAGTGGCCCCCATCTCAAAACAGTGGCAGTTTGGAAAGGAGCGGTCCCTAATGGGGCTTTGCGGGGGGCGGCCGACCGGAGGGAGGCTCGCCCCACCCCCCGGAGAGTTTTGGGGCCCTGGGAGAGGGGAGGGGGGGTTGACAGAAAGGAGACTGGGATTAGGCTGTTTTGGGCTGGTTGGGCTGTCGTTGGGCGGTAATTGGGCTGGGTTTGGGCTCCTTGGGCTTGTGGGGGTACTTAACCGGCCATGTCAGGTCACTGTCCACCATTTTAGGGACAGTGACACGGCAGCCGGTGGTTAGGCAGGGGCGATTTTAGTTTTAGGAAAAGCCTCTCTCTGTTTTTATTTAACTTGCTTCACGGTGATTGCTCGCCTCCCCCCCTCCTGCCCCCTTCCTCCTTCCTCCAGATTTCCTCCGTCGGGTAAACTGCTCCTGTGTTTTGCATTAGGCCGGGCGCTCCAGCTCCGTCTGGAGCGGATTGCGGGGAGCGAGCGCCGCGCTCCGAGCCCTCCATCAGCTGTTTATTGATCTATGGACCAGCCTCCGGTGGGAGGCGGAAGCAGGGGATGAACTCCGTATTCTGACAGAAGGGCCCCTGCGCGGCGATAAATCCCGCCCCCTGGTGAGTGCCTGTGCAGGGACGCGATAACACACAGGGGGAGGTGGGGAGGGGGAAAGGGGGGGATCTGTTCGGGCGCATAGCCTCTTAACGGATGGACCTGATGCGTGAGGGTCCGGGTAAGGCCCCCCGCGGCGCGATGCCAGTGGCGCCGCAGCAGTGGTGATCGCATGCTGCGAGCCTACGCGGTCCCGCCCGATGCGTGAGGCGGGTGCCGGGGGGGTGGGGCGGGTGGCTGTTGGCGGCAAGGGGGAGAGGCGGTGGGGGTGGGGGGGGACGGCCAGAAGAGTGCGTCCGGTGAGGCTGGGGGTGAGGGGATGGTGGGGGAGGGGGGGAGGGGGAGGAAATGGAGCGCATACTGCGGGGGGTAGGGGGGGCTGCCAGGGGTACATACTGGGGAGGGGGTGGGCAAAGGGGGGTCGGCTGGCGGGGTGGACAATGCTCTGGGGCCGGGGGTGGGAGAGACAGGGAGCTGGGGGGGGGTCCCAGGGGCTGGATCTGGGAGGGGGGGAGCTGGGGGTGCGGGAGTGGTTGGGGGCGGTGGTTTCGGGGCAGTTGGATGCCCAGCGGGGGGGGGCTTACGGGGGTGTAGGGGAGAGTGAGGGGCGGGGAGGAGTGGGGGGTCAAAGGGTGGTTGGGGTGGGTTGCCAGCGAGGCGGGGGGGCATTCCGCGGCATGGGGAAGGGGCGCGTTGAGGGGGTGGGAGTAATCCCGGCATGCTGGACTCCCCCCCCCCTTTTTTCTTGGCAGGAACGGTTGATTGGGTGCTCGGGTGAGTAGCATGCAGCTCCGACCCACCGAGTGGATGGGCCGGCTCAGCCTGGTATGGGCGGTCGCGCTCCAACGTGGGACCCCTCACAAGAGTGTTAGATGGCGGGGGGGTAGTTTCCCACCAGCCCCACCCCGAAGGGTCTCGACGGCCGCCGGGAGATAGGGATGGAGTGTTCGTCGACCTTAATCTGAGTGGCTGTTGTGGTAATCCGTGTGCTGGGTTGTTATCGGATGATAAACTGAGTTTTGTTTCTAGGGAGGAGGTGGGGATTAGCGGATGAATACTGTGGGGAGACGGTTGGGTAAGTGAGAGCTTGGAGTCGCAGAGGAGGGGGAGATGCGCGAGGGGGTGGGGATGAGGAGTAATGATGTTGGAAGTGTCTTACAGGTACGCCCCTGGCGGGCAGCGCTGAGAGTGACGGCCACCCCAGCAAAACTGGTTGGGCGGCGGGTTCCCGTGCGGACGCCAGCCTTGACGCCAGGTAAGGATGGTGGTAGAGCGGGGAGTGGCTTGGGCACGCCTCATGGAAGCCAGGTGTTGGTGGTAGGGATGCACGGGGGGAGGTCTTGGTGCAGCTGGTGGAGGGCAGGTTGTGACAGATGCCGGGGGGTACAGTCAAGGCAAAGGGGGGGGGGGGGGGGGCGGTGACCGCGTTGGCGACTGCCAGGACGGAGGGGGTTGGTGCAGCGGCGGCGGATGCAGCGACGCTTGGGAGGGGTTAAGGCGAGCCCCGGGGGTGGGGGGGGGGCGAAGGCGGTTGCGAGGCACCTGTCCGGTGGCTCCCGTGTATGGGGCGGCCAATTATAGTCGGGGTGTTAGATGTATTTTATTTATGCCGCTTAGTGCCTCTGGTTGTTTGCAAAGTTGGTGCGCTCTATCGTTTAAGCCGCTCTACGCCCCTCGGTAATGTGAAATTGTAGTCCAGCATATAATGTTATGCAATGTTGAGGTTTTTGGTTTTGAAATATGGTCACCCTAGTGTTCTGGTACATGGTGCAGGGCACTAAAGTCTGGGATGTCATGTGTTTGAGGCTCTGAGGGTGTCCGATGTTTCTTGGTAACCTCTCTAATGCTGGCAGTGTTGCTTTGGACCTCTCTTTCTGCCTCATTCTTAGCTTTGTGTGGTGGGAATGGCTGCCGGACACTATCACGAACTTCCTCTGTTTACGTCCTCTCTTCAAAGTTAAGAATTCTGAAGCATTCCCGCTTAGCCAATAGGAAGCACGACCCGTTGCGGGCCCCCTGGGTCGAAGGATGGATAGACCACCTCTGCGGTACATTTTTGGGTCCACATTAGCACACCTGGTTCTAAGAAGCTGTTTGTTTTAAAAAGAGAAAAAAAACAAAAAACAAAAACAAAGTTAATGCGTCAAAAAAAAATTTATAATAATAATAATAAGGAAACTGAGCGCTATACCACAACACTACTGTCCCTAAGGAGAGTGACTTAACTAGTCTGTCTTTCCCGCTTGGCATTTTTCCAACTTGGTCAAGTGAATCACTTAATAGAATGCACATCATTCTACAACTGCAGAATTATACCCGGCACTGGGAGAAATGTGAGCTTTGGGTTTAAGGCCCTCAGCGTTTCTCTTTTAGGGGCTGCAGCATATGAATAATTTAATGCTGACCTGCAGCCCGTGAACGCGCGCAAAGGGATCGTCTGGGAGAAGCTTTTCAAGGTAGACAGGGAGGGAAGGATGGTGGTGTCCCCCCCCCCCCATTTCAGGTGCTTCCCCTGCCCGATTTGATCGTCTCCCCGAACGGGGTTGTTCCCAAAAAAGGAGCCGGGACACTTTCGGTTGATTCAGCCTGTCGGGCCGGGGGGGCATGTCAGTGACTGCATATAGATCGGCAGGCCTTGCGGCGGGTCGTACTAGTCGGCTGGCGAGGCGCGGAAGTTGGTGACGACAGCGGGACAGGGTGCCCTTATGGCGACATGCGACATTCATTCCGCGTATGGGTTGCAGCCGGTACATTCGGTGGGGCACCAGTTGCTGGGGGTTCCAGTTCGACGGTTTCGTCGTGTGGTCAACGCGCTTTCCATGGGGTGCTCAGTTTCATGTGCTTCGTTCGAAAGGTTCAGTTCCGTCTTGCAGTGGGTTTTTTCCTGGTGCACAGGCTCAGAGGGAGTGACGTACCTGGATGATTTCTTCCTGGTGGGTTGGCCCGGTTCGACGGACTGCCAGAGGCAGCAGGACGCTTACGGACCTCATGGGCTATCGGGGAGTCTCCTTGGTGCCGGAGAAGAATCATGACCCAGCACGGTGCGGTCCTTTCTCGATTATAGAGCTCGACTCAGCTGCCATGGAAGCACGCCTACCGGGCGATGTGTGGACGGTGGTGGTGACACTGGCGGGAGACACGCGGGCCAGGCGGACGGTGACGGGGGGTGGTGCAGGGGCTACTGGGGCCACTTGACTTTCGCATGCCGCGTGGTGAGGGCGGAGCGGACGGTCGCCGGCGATTGGGGCTGGCGCGGTCGGGGTTTTGACGCTACCACCTCGTTAGGTACGCCTGACGGCGGGATCGAATGAACACTTGCGCATGTGCTTGGATTTCTGGGGTGCTTCAATGGGGGCAAACACAGATGGTACAGGGGTAGCTCACAGGGGCTACGAGTGCTTTTGCAGGAAATGGGGTACGTCACAAGGTGCTCAGATGCGGCGAGAGTCGGCGGTTTTGGCCTTGACTGGTCGGGGTGATGGTACGTATCGCGGGGGCCGGCTCACTGGCAGGCGGGGGGGGGGGGGAGTAGTTGTCTTTTAGGAGTGTGCCCTTTGGTGGTGGGCGTTACGGTATAGGCACAGGAAGTGGCGCACACGCGGGTATTGTTCCGGGTGTTCAAGGTGGCGGTGGTGCAGGTGGTGCACGGGCAGTCGGCGGGGTTGTCGCAGGTGCAGTTGATGCGCGTTTGCGTTTTGGCGTGCTTGGAACATGACATGCGGTTTCAGGCCCGGCATGTGCCGGGGGTGGACAATGAGGTTGCGGACGCTTGGTAGCGTGCATCGTGGCGGAGGTTCCGTGGGCTAGCCATGGCGGCGGACGAGGTCAAGACGCCAGTGCCAGCTGGGAGAGGCAACTAGCGGGGGAGGGCACGGGGGGATGTGGAAGTGCTGGACGGTGGGGGACCGGTGAGAGGATGGCGGCTCAAGGTGGTGGGTCCTGCTTTACGCCCTACGGTGTATGGGTGAGGACCCATAAGAGTCGGGACGCACTTATGTCAGGATGTGGGGGGTAGGCATGGAGTGACGACAAAAATGTTTTGCCCGCTGCTTACATGTGTGTCTTTTCAGGTGCGGTGGCGGGGCCAAAATGCAGTGGCGATGAGAGTTTCAATGGTGGGCCGTTCCTTGTTCAGGAACCTCAATTTGGAGTTCATCAACCAGTTGTGGCTTGGTCATTGGCGGGGTACAGGGGGTAGGCGCTGGCACCAATTGGTGCCGGCATTGTACAAGGTTGGGCGGGGTGAGTTGCCCTGCTGTGCTGGTCATCCTTTGTTAAAAGTGCAGAGGGGGCTGAAGGGGGCAGGCACAGGAACCTCAATTTGGAGCTAATTGGCCGGTTGTTACGTGTCATTGGCGGGGAACGGGGGGTAGGCGCTGGTACGAGTGTTGCCGGCAATGAACAAAGTTGTGCGGGGGGGGGGAGTTTGCCCTGCTGGTGGTTAACCTTTTTTTAAAAGAATGGAGGGGGTTTGTAGAGGACAGGCACAAGGACTGCAATTTGTAGCTAATCGAACAGTTGTGGGTTGTCATTGGGGGGTACGTGGGGTAGGCGCTGGCACAAGTGAGTTCCAGCATTGAACGAGGTTGTGCGGGGGGGGAGTTTGCCCTGCTGTGCTGGTCATGCATTTGGGGGGAGCGGATTTGGTGCAGTGTCAGGGGATAGCTCTCGTGAAACAGTTGGCATGGGACTGACTAGAGATGTGGGAGCAGGGGGCGGGGTGCTAGGTCCTTTGGCGGAGTTTGTCCCTAGGCATGGCTGGAGGGAAGCAGAGGGGGCAGCGGCCCTTGACAGGACAAGAAGGACGATTGGTAGAGAGATGGGGGGGTTTATGAGACGGAAGTTTTTGGGTAGGCTGGAGCACCCGGAGTTGGGATATGGCGCAGTGTCTTTCTTTAAGGAGGACGGTGTCCAGTGGTCCCGGTGTGGGATGGAGTTATATATTGTGCAGCTGACGAGGGCAGCGGACTGGGCTATGGGGTGCGTAGGTATCCGAGGGTGCAGGTGTCCTAAGGCGGGGTCGAAAGCCGTAGTGGGCTTTCTAGTGTCGCTTTTTCCTAGTCTAGGGGGGAAGGGGTCAGGATATGAGGACTGAGGTGTTCCTGGACTGAGGGGGGGGGAGAGTGTACATATGACAAGTATATGACAGTTAGCCAGGCATGGTGCAGTTTGCAATTATGTGTATGTTGTTCTTCGGGGGGAACCATTTTAGGGGTGGGGGTTGTTAGGTAATGCATATTTAGTTAGGCCTAGTTTTGTACGGCACAGGCCGAAGGTTTTTGGCATTGTTAGGGTGCACCTGCTTCCAATAAAGCGGCCTTTGTCACACCTTAAATTGTGTCTCCGGTTGGTCTGAACCCCCCCCTCTCCTGATGGGCCCCAAATAATGAATCTCGTTAACATCATCTTCAAACCTGGCCACGCTGGTATATTCAGCTGGTTGTGCTGCCGGTGCCCCCATGTTACCAATGGTGATTCTAGGGCTGAACTTAAATCTGTTAAAGTGCAGGCAAAGCAGAGTACATACACCGGGTCTCCGGCATGATTTTCAAGCATACTGCTTAGAAACATGAACTTCTCATTGTGTGTTGTGTGATTTTTGCAATTGGCAGACACTGACGTTGAATTAACACAGAAAAACAGGGTGAAACAGACAGAAAAAGTGGGTTAAACAGTTGAATCTAAAATCAACCTTTATCCTTTTGAGAACTTTACAACAGCCCTGTGGCAGTTTGTCCCCCTTTGCCATAGATGGCCCTGTATATTTAACAGCCCTTTTGCTGTGTATTATTATTTTTAACTTATCACCACCCCATCCCTATTTCTTCATCCGTCCTGGTTTCATCTTTCCCTCCCACCAGCCCTCCTGTCCCTGTGTCTTCTCCTTTTCCAATCTGCTCCTCTTTTTTTAAAAACGTATCCCACCCCATTCCTGTTTCTTCTACCCTGCCCCCTCCCCCTGCCCCCTTCTCAATCGTCTCTCCTATTAGCAAACCCCAAGGGCGAGACATCTTGACTTTGCCAATGTTTGTTTTTTAAATGAGCTCGGTCGGTGAAAATGATTTATTTAGCATTCTTTGAGATCGGTTATGAAACTGCCCAGATTCTATGTCTTGACCGGTTTTAACAATACACCTCGAGAATTGTTCACAAGTATCCTATTTATTGGACGCGCAGTTACAATCTGGAGTAAAGGACAAGCTCAGGGAGCCGGAGGGGTTAAAGCAGGCCAGGCCAGTGTGCAGCCAAGCACGGGGTGCCAACCTGCGTGCAGCCTCGAGCCTATTAGAGATTAAGACCCGTCTGTCATCAGTAATCCTGCTCACCGGGTTAAGGATAAGAGAGGTCTGCGGCATGAATAAGATTAGGCGAACACACAGCACAAGCCATATTAAAAGCAGTCACTTAACTCTTCAATCCCAGGAAACATTCACTTTACAATTAGAAGGCCAAGGATTCTCATTTTGACACCTGAGAGCAAGGCATTTTACATCAGTTTAACTCACATATTCAAAAACGTAGCTACATTCTAACTATAAATGTACTTGTTTACCCTGTAAGTTCATTAAAATGGTGTTAAGATATTCTACAGCTCATAGAAGTGAAGCTTCTAACGGCATAGAGCTACTTATGCTCTCTGTCTGAACCGAAGCTGCGTCGGTGAGATCTCGAGCACAATTTCCTAAAATGTGGTTTGGTTTCTCAATGACGTTAACACGAACAGCATATGGTTATTACAGAAAGACCCCAGAGGTTTTGTCAACACTAATTGAAAATGTAAACAAGGAAGAAGGAAAACTTAAAAGCAAAAAGGTATTTCTGAGCCATAGAACGAAGTACCTGCCAAACAAACTATATAAAACAAGCATTTGTAATGTAATAGGTCTCGCATTTGCAAGAGTTTAAGCTATTGGCTTTGTAAATGACAATGACTCTAATTTATCTGTTTTGATAATTAACACATAAATAAAAGGCATTGTCATTTACAATGCTAATAGCTCAAACTTTTGTAAATGCGAGACCTATTTCACTTCAAAGAAGCGGCCGCCATTGTCCTGGGCTGCTTGGAAAATGAAAGTGCGCATTATGTGCTGAATGTTGCAGGAAAGCATGTTGTGCCTGCAGTAGGAGAAACTCTTTAAAGAAAATAGTGCTTACAGACTAATTAAGACTTACTATGTAACAACAGAAGTAAAAGGGCCAGTCCTCAATAGAAGGTTACAAATGAAGACAAGACGATACTAAGGAGGGACTATCAAGCCTATTAACTAATCAGAAGCCAGCATTTACAAAGGACAATGACATAAGCCAATGAAAAATATGGGCGGAGAGTGGGAGGAGCTTCAAGTCCCTACTCGAATACAGCATGCCTTGCAGAACAGCACATGCAATGTTCAGGCTCGACCTAAAAAACCACAAACAGATCTTATGCACAGGTAAAACCTGAAAATCAAAGTCGAAAGTTAAGGCAGCATTTGGCTAAACAAATATTAGTCCTCTGAGCCATATTTGGTTATCCAATTTTCCAGCATAATATTTCAATGGATGTTCTTACTGTGGCTATTAGTTAAAGCATTTAACTTCGTTGTCATTCATTTGAATATTACACCCTTTATTATTCATCTATTTTGCAGTTAGTGTTGTTGCATCCCTGAAAACACCCCCATGCACTGCCAAATCTTCTAAGCATACACCTTCACGCCCAGGCTACTTCAAAAGAGGTCAGGTGAGGGTACCTTGATGGAACTTTCTAGGCTGACTCTCTGCGGTCTCTCCCAGGCGAGGCTGCTGTAGGGCGGCTTAGTCAAAGGCGTCTTTGGTATTTGCACCTCCAAGTCTCGACAGCTCACAGTTATGGGCATTTTTGCAACAGGACCTGCCCCGAAGTGTCAAAGGATATGTGGATTTTAACGGTTTCGGAACATTGGCAAGAGTATCGCCCTCACAATCAAAGCAAGATCTGCAGGACTTCTCCTGGTATAACTTTTGAGTTTTTCCCTTGAGCCTGCAGGCAGTTTGCTTATGTATTAGTGTTGTAAGTAGAAAAATAAATAGCATTAGGAAGTCCTTTGCATTATGGAATTCAATTCAGTAGTAGCGTCAACAGTGTGTCATGAGCGCTAGTGCAAGGATGGAAATGTTTGAATGAGAAAATATAACAATAATCAGGGTTCAGTGGGCCCCTCAGTCTTCTGGGCTTTGGTTACTAATGCACCAATGGAAGCTGCGCACATGCAGTTCTAGGCAATATGAAACAGTCACGGTGTTATCATAGACCCTGGGGTATTAGTGTCAGCCGAAAACCACAAAACACTCCATATAACCAACTAAAATCAAATGTACAAGAGCACGTGCTCTCTTATTACATTCTAATTCACTATTTCATGCTGGCGTCCAGACTTCCAGTGAAGTGTCATTTTATGGCAAAGGGCACTGGTCACAGCAAAGCACATTTTATATGACACACCACTCTTTTAGAGTGTGCTTTCATGATGAACATGCAGAACACCGTGGGCCTGATTCAAGAAGTTAACTCAGACTTCCCTTTAAATAATTTAACATTATTTCCTATGAGGTTTTATTTAAGTCCCTACCTCTGTTTTTTCTATGGGAGTGTATTGCAGCACCAGTGATTGCCTGTACATGATTCTGAACTTGCTTTTGAGTAGTGGCTTACACTTGCATTTTGTGAACAAGCAAAAAGCGTCAAACTTACTAAAAATTGAAAATTCCTCAAAAGTGTAAATTATCTTTGTTAATCGGGCCCCGGGCGTTTCAAGTTCTATGTATGAACGAAGTAAAGTCATGGTTTACAGGCAGTGTGTAGTAGGTTTATGAAAAGCTCCAGATGAATGTGCCACACGTACCAGAAGTAGTCATTTTATGGGAGAAATCTGCTATATATACACTGTAATCTGAGGACCAGTCTCGCCCTGAAACCAGCAATTTCACAATCTTCAATCCTGGGAAAAGCAGGGCGACTCGTTTTCTTTGATGCAAAATACAGAGCTCCAATGGATGAGTGGCATGTTTACCCAAAAGCAAATAAGCACCCTCAATGCTGGCTGTTCCTTTTAAGTCACTATTCTCCGACAGAGAAATTGTCGTCCAAGCGCACTGTTCAAAGTCTGCACACAGTCCAATTTCCTGTCAGCACATTCCAGTCCCTAGGCCCGACAATTAATTCCCGGTTCCAAGAGGTGGTACACACGAGAATAACGAACTCTCCGACCGACCGGTGCCATCAAATCCGCCCACGAGGACAACTAAGGAGGTGTGCACTTTTTAAAGCCCGTCAAATGTCACAAGTGATTAACGACTGCGTTCAGGGATAGAGGGTTAGGCTGCCATCTACTGGTAGAAGTAGGCAGCACATGTTTGTGTCAAAAGGTTACTTCCAGTGGGACAGCCTTCCTCACCATCACCTGAACCAGCTGATTTCCAGGCCAAGGAGGTTTGGGGGAAAACTCAAAGTCACAAACACAAATAAATACCTTATCACATGACATAAAGACAGCAATAGTCTTTCTCGCTTTTCGTAAAGGTAAACTGATACACTCATCTTTGCATACCCTTCACCTGTTTACAAAAACACAGTGTGGGAGGGTATACAGGGCCTTACAGAAGCAGATGTATTCTGGGTCGTTCTGACCCAGTGTAGCTCAAAAAAAGGACTATTCAAGTCAAGCTATGGCAAGTGGCATCCTGGAACAACATTACTTCTGCCCTAAGAGATCAAAGTTAATGTTCAGAAAAAGGCCCGAAAATCCAGGAGTTAGGAGTGCAATCTAAATTTATTCCAGCCGATCCAAGACAAATGACCCTTCCAGGTCCAATAGTTTTACTGTAAACATATTTAAAACAAATATTTTTATTGGTATTTTTCACACTTACAACATATGACATGTAACACATAATCCTCATCGCGTTTGCTCATACAGGGGTCCCAGCCCACGTGGCTTAGCTGCTGGTTGTACAGTTTTTTTATAGGGCATATATGACTGAAAGTCCCTGCCTCTCTACCGTACAACATATAACACAAAACATATATCCATTGGCGCTTGTGCTAGGGGTAACCGTCAGCCTGGCAGGAGTGAAACAAGTCGAATGCCTGACCGGCCCCCCTGTCTAGTCGTCTACTCTAACGTGAGAAACAGTAGTAAACATTTTAACCAACAAGAGACATTAACTTAAGCAAGGGCGCCCAAACTTCAGTGGGTGGAGTAAACACGAGCAGATTGCTGTAATAAGTGCGCTGCTCCTCCGGATTTCAACAAACCCTTAGTGCGATCACAAAATGCAAGTTGCTGCCCCCCACCACCTACTGCGAAGACTCACAAGGAGAGAGACAACTTCGATTATGGTTTAGTCAAGGAATAACCCCTTACCTTTATTCACACTGCATCAGTTCAATGAGAAATGAGAACCATAGATAAGCAGACATAAAAGTTATGAGGATACAGGGTATAGGATCTGCAAAAACATCTCAAAGATTTTACAGACATTACAACAATTGTCTCCACTTTCCAAAGACTCCAGAATGCATAGTACCAGAAGGCCCGGATTCCTTATTCAAATCCCATGCCCTTAACTAAGCGCATCCTGGGAATTATTGGCAAGCATACCCCTAGTGGCAACCTACCCTCTGTCTCACAGAGGGATGGGCAATACCTGCAGTTCCATGCCAAAAAAACACCAGGGCACTGCATTGCTCTCCTTCCCTGCTGAAATGTTCAACTTCCTGCATCTTGGGGGTAGGGCAGAAAGGTCCAGGACCACCACCAGGTCAGTCCCCCCTCCTGCCTGTCCAGTGCCCACACAAATCACCACCCCTAAACGGGGTCAGCTAAGCTTAGTAAATCAGTCCACATTTTTGGGTAGGCCACTTTTTTTGCTGCTGTCAAGTCCGCGTTTCAGGAGTGGGTGGGTGAGTGTCTGCTCCAGTATACTGGGTGTGGGGCGCAGTGTGCAGAAAAGAGGCCGACGCCTCAAATCTCAACGCTTTAAAGCTCCTGTCCTGGTGCTTCTCGATAATGTCACAAACCATCTTGTGGAGAAAACATAGAAAGGCCTCCCCTGCCTTGGCTCCTACACGCGGAGCAACTAGTGCGCCTCCGCTATTTGCAGGCGATGCCTTGCCATTCTGAGTATTCCGGCTTGAGCCCATATCCATATTTCCGTGGGGTTGTTGTCTTCTCTTCCAAAAAGGACAAGCATTAAAGGTGCCATTGTATCCAATGGACATGCAGAGAGCTGCGTCCTAAATTTTCATAATACATTCTACAACATGCGTGACATTGTTAGGACGCATGTGTGACATGCTTACCCATTAAGATGCATGTGGCATGCCTGCCCATTCTTAGGACCCATGAGTGACAAGCTTGCCCATTCATAGGATGCATGTGTCACTTGCTTCCCCATTCTTAGGGCCAGTGTGCGACATGGTTGCCCATTCTTAAGATGGTTTGTGACATGCTTGCTCATTCTTAGGACACGTGTCACTTGCTTTACCGTTCCTACAGTGCATGTGTGACATTCTTGCCCGTTGTTAGGACATGTGTGACATCCTTGCCCATTCTTAGGACGCATGTGTAGCATGCTTGCCAATTTGGTAGGATACGTGTGTGACATACTTGCCCCTTCTTATGACGCTGTGACATGCTTGCTCATTCTCATGACGTCTGTGACGTGCTGGCCCATTCTTCGGGTGTGTATGTAACAGGCGTGCAATGTCCATAGCTTTACCCATCATGTCTCTCAGCCCGGGCTGCTGCAGCTTAAGCTGCTGTGGTATGGGATGGGCTTTATCTGGACTTTTATCTCCGCCACACCTGCGTTTTTCACAGGTCTTTAAAATACCATTTGTATGCCTTTTGTGAACTGGTTAAAGAGAATAGTTTTTTTTCAGTCTCTAGTACCCCATGGGTCCCCACTCCACCTATGTCTTACATTTGCATTTTATTTTTACTGCCACAGTAGTTCAAGTTCAGAAATTTGTATAGCGCACTACTCACCCATAGGGTCTCAAGGCGCTTGTGGGAGGGGGTGCATTATTTACCGAAAAGCCAGGTTTTAAGTTCCTTTCTGAAGGAAATGTGGTTCTGTGTGAGGCGGAGGTGAGTGGGGAGAGAGTTCCAGGTCCTGGCCGCCAGGTAGGAGAAGGATCTTCCTCCCATGGTGGATCTGTGGATGCGCGGGACTGCGGTAAGCGCTTGGTTGGAGGATCTTAGTTGGCGGGTGGGTGTGTAGAAGGACAGTCGTGTGTTGAGGCATTCGGGTCCTAGTTTGTAGAGGGCCTTGTGAGCGTGGGTGAGGAGACGGAACGTTATTTTCTTGTTGACGGGGAGCCAGTGGAGGTCTTTCAGGTGGCCGGTAATGTGAGCTTGGCGAGGGATGTCCAATATGAGCCTGGCAGATGCGTTTTGGATGCGTTGGAGTTTTTTCTGTAATTTGGCTGTGGTTCCGGCGTAGAGGGTGTTTCCGTAGTCCAGTCGGCTAGTGACCAGTGCGTGGGTGACCGTCTTTCTTGTTTCGGTGGGGGTCCAACGGAAGATTTTTTTGAGCATACGGAGCACGTTGAAGCAAGAGGCTGAGACGGCGTTAACTTGTCTGGTCATTGAGAGGGAGGAGTCTAGGATGAAGCCCAGGTTGCGTGCGTGGTCTGTGGGTATGGGTGCTGTGCCCAGGGCCGATGGCCACCAAGAGTCGTCCCAGGCAGTGGGTGAGGATCCTAGGATGAGAACTTCCGTTTTGTCTGAGTTAAGTTTTAGGCGGCTGTTTTTCATCCATTCGGCTACTTCTTTCATGCCTTCATGAAGATTGGTTTTGGCGGTGTTAGGGTCTTTGGTGAGGGAAAGGATCAGCTGGGTGTCGTCAGCGTAGGAGATGATGTTAAGGTTGTGTTGTCGTGCGATGGATGCGAGGGGGCTCATGTAGACGTTGAAGAGGGTGGGACTGAGTGATGATCCTTGTGGTACTCCGCAGATGACTTCGGTGGACTCAGATTTGAATGGGGGGAGTCGGACTCTCTGCGTTCTCCCGGCGAGGAACGAGATGATCCAGTCCAAGGCTTTTCCTTGTATTCCGACATTGCTGAGGCGTTGTATGAGGGTGCTATGACAGACTGTGTCGAAGGCGGCGGAGAGGTCGAGTAGGATGAGGGCAGCTGTTTCTACGTTGTCCAGTAGCGTTCGGATGTCATCTGTCGCTGCAATGAGGGCGGTTTCGGTGCTGTGTTTGGCTCGAAAGCCGGACTGTGATGGGTCGAGGGAGTTGTTGGATTCAAGGAAGACGGCGAGCTGGCTATTGACGGCTTTCTCAGTGACTTTGGCAGGGAATGGGAGGAGGGAAATGGGGCGGTAGTTCTTAAGTTCAGAGGGGTCAGCTGTGGGTTTCTTCAGGAGGGCACTGAGTTCGGCGTGTTTCCAGCTTTCTGGGAAGGTAGCGGAGTTGAAGGAGCAGTTGATGACATCGCGGAAATGGGGTGCGATGATGGAGTCTGCTTTGTTGAAGATGTGGTGAGGACAGGGGTCGGTTGGCGAACCTGAATGGATGGAGTTCATTAGTCGGATGGTGTCTTCAGTGGTGATTGGGTTCCAGGCACTAAGGTTGTTAGAGAGCGGTTCGGGTTTGGAAGTGGGTGGGGGGGCTGTTCTTTCGAAATGTTCTTAAAGCTGTTATGTATGTCGGCGATTTTGTTGTAGAAGAAAGAGGATAACGAGTCGCAGAGGTCTTGGGAGGGAGTAATGTCGTTTGAGGCTGCGGTGGGGTTGGTAAATTCTTTGACGATGTTAAATAGTTCCTTGCTGTTGTGGGCGTTGTTGTCGAGTCGATCCTTGAATGTTGATTTCTTGGTGGATCGGATCAATTGGTGGTGTTTGCGGGTGGCTGCCTTGAAGGTGGTCAGGTTGTCAGTGGTTGGGTTTTTTCTCCATGTTTTTTCGAGAGTACGGCATAATTTCTTGGAATTCTTAAGGTCATTGTTGAACCAGGGGGCCTTTTTGCTACCTTGTTTGATCTGGTGGTTTTTTAGGGGTGCTAATTCGTCAGTGCTGTGAGTGATCCATTGTTTGAGTCTGGTGGCAGCTTCGTTTGGGTCCGATGAGAGGGCTGGAGGGTTTTGGTTAAGCGATGTGAGGAGTTGGTCGGTGGTAATTTTGTTCCAGTTTCTTCGAGGAACAGGTTGTGGTGGGACGTGAGTCGAGGTAGTTTTGTAGCTGAAATGAACACAGCTGTGGTCCGTCCAATGGAGAGCTGTGGTATGATTGAAGGAGATGTATTTGTTGGATGTGAAGATAGGGTCGAGCGTGTGTCCGGCTAAGTGGGTGGGGGTATCAACAAGTTGTTTGAGTCCAAGATTGGCCAGGTTGTCCAGAAGGGCGGTGGTGTTGCAGTCGTTTTTCTTTTCTAGTTGGAAGTTGAAGTCTCCCAGTAGAATGTAGTTCTCGAAGGGGAGGGCATGTGGGCTGATGAAGTCAGTGATGTCATCGCTGAATTGTTTACGGGTTCCTGGTGGTCTGTAGATGAGGGTGCCTCTAAGTGTGGTTCTGGGGTCAGTGTGGATCTGGAAGTGGAGGTGTTCGGCGGTTGCAAGGTAGTCGTCGGAGATGGTCGTGATTCTGATGGTGTTCTTATGGACGATGGCGATGCCGCCTCCTGTTTGGTTGGTACGGTGTTTTCGGATGATCTTGTAAGCGTCTGGGATGGCTATGGCGATGTCGGGTGCTGATGATGCGTTCATCCAGGTTTCTGTAAGGAAGGCGATGTCCGGTGACGCAGTGTCGAGTAGGTCCCAGAGTTCTGTGGCGTGTTTGTGGATCGAGCGGGTGTTTAGCAGGATGCATTTCAGGTGGTTAGAATCGGAGCTGTGTTTGGAGATCGTGGATTTGGTGTGGGTCTTGATGCAGGCGAACTTGCAGGAGTGGCAGGCGAAGGGACCGTGAGTACGTCCTGGGGCAGCTTCGTAGCAATGTGGTGTGCGTCCGGAGTTAAGGGCTAAGAGGGTGGCGGCGTCAAACGTAATGCGGGAGGAGTGCGGTTTGCAGGGGACAGGGGGTCTGGCGCTGGGCGCGTTCCAGGCGCGGACGGGCGTAGACGGGCTTACCTTTGGCGCACCTTCGGCGCGCATGGGGCACGACCGCTGCGCGTGAACGCTGCGCGCGGGGACATCAGTCATATGTGGATAGTGGAAGGGGAGGGGCGAGGGAGGGTCAGCTGGGAGGCGGGATCGTGGTGGAGGGCCGGCCAGGGATGCAGCACAACAAGGATGCAAGTCAACAAAATGGCTGGAAGCCAAAAGCGAAAACACGATGGGGCACAATCAACACGAACGCTCTGATGACGGCAAATGCACCACCCAGGCAAGCAGAGCTTAGGTCTATCGGCAAAAGGCAGCGCAGCACAATGTAAAACACTTTCAAGCTTACTTTCGCTGTAGCGCTATAATTACAGATTGCTATGCAGTCAGGTACGATTCTAAGCGCTACGATATGATTTTAAAATGCAATCAGGCACAGATGCTTTAATGGCAATGCGAGGCAACAAGGATCAATCAGGGGCTCAAGCGCTACGATACCACTGGCGTTAGGCGGGTTTAGGCGGGTCAGGGAGCAGCGTGAGGAGCGACCGCTTCTGAGGGGGTCAGGGCGGGTCACAGCGCAACAACACGAGAGCAGAGCCTAAGTGATCAGTGGGAGGGAGGGTCAGCTGGGAGGCGGGATCGTGGTGGAGGGCCGGCCAGGGATGCAGCACAACAAGGATGCAAGTCAACAAAATGGCTGGAAGCCAAAAGCGAAAACACGATGGGGCACAATCAACACGAACGCTCTGATGATGGCAAATGCACCGCCCAGGCAAGCACAGCTTAGGTCTATCGGCAAAAGGCAGCGCAGCACAATGTAAAAAACTTTCAAGCTTACTTTCGCTGTAGCGCTATAATTACAGATTGCTATGCAGTCAGGTACGATTCTAAGCGCTACGATATGATTTTAAAATGCAATCAGGCACAGATGCTTCAATGGCAATGCGAGGCAACAAGGATCAATCAGGGGCTCAAGCGCTACGATACCACTGGCGTTAGGCGGGTTTAGGCGGGTCAGGGAGCAGCGTGAGGAGCGACCGCTTCTGAGGGGGTCAGGGCGGGTCACAGCGCAACAACACGAGAGCGGAGCCTAAGTGATCAGTGGGAGGGAGAGTCAGCTGGGAGGCGGGATCGTGGTGGAGGGCCGGCCAGGGATGCAGCACAACAAGGATGTAAGTCAACAAAATGGCTGGAAGCCCAAAGCGAAAACACGATGGGGCACAATCAACACGAACGCTCTGATGATGGCAAATGCACCGCCCAGGCAAGCACAGCTTAGGTCTATCGGCAAAAGGCAGCGCAGCACAATGTAAAACACTTTCAAGCTTACTTTCGCTGTAGCACTATAATTACAGATTGCTATGCAGTCAGGTACGATTCTAAGCGCTACGATATGATTTTAAAATGCAATCAGGCACAGATGCTTCAATGGCAATGCGAGGCAACAGGGATCAATCAGTTGCTCAAGCGCTACCATACCACTGGCGTTAGGCGGGTTTAGGCGGGTCAGGGAGCAGCGTGAGGAGCGACCGCTTCTGAGGGGGTCAGGGCGGGTCACAGCGCAACAACACAAGAGCGGAGCCTAAGTGATCAGTGGGAGGGAGGGTCAGCTGGGAGGCGGGATCGTGGTGGAGGGCCGGCCAGGGATGCAGCACAACAAGGATGCAAGTCAACAAAATGGCTGGAAGCCAAAAGCGAAAACACGATGGGGCACAATCAACACGAACGCTCTGATGATGGCAAATGCACCGCCCAGGCAAGCACAGCTTAGGTCTATCGGCAAAAGGCAGCGCAGCACAATGTAAAACACTTTCAAGCTTACTTTCGCTGTAGCGCTATAATTACAGATTGCTATGCAGTCAGGTACGATTCTAAGCGCTACGATATGATTTTAAAATGCAATCAGGCACAGATGCTTCAATGGCAATGCGAGGCAACAAGGATCAATCAGGGGCTCAAGCACTACGATACCACTGGCGTTAGGCGGGTTTAGGCGGGTCAGGGAGCAGCGTGAGGAGCGACCGCTTCTGAGGGGGTCAGGGCGGGTCACAGCGCAACAACATGAGAGCGGAGCCTAAGTGATCAGTGGGAGGGAGGGTCAGCTGGGAGGCGGGATCGTGGTGGAGGGCCGGCCAGGGATGCAGCACAACAAGGATGCAAGTCAACAAAATGGCTGGAAGCCAAAAGCGAAAACACGATGGGGCACAATCAACACGAACGCTCTGATGATGGCAAATGCACCGCCCAGGCAAGCACAGCTTAGGTCTATCGGCAAAAGGCAGCGCAGCACAATGTAAAAAACTTTCAAGCTTACTTTCGCTGTAGCGCTATAATTACAGATTGCTATGCAGTCAGGTACGATTCTAAGCGCTACGATATGATTTTAAAATGCAATCAGGCACAGATGCTTCAATGGCAATGCGAGGCAACAAGGATCAATCAGGGGCTCAAGCGCTACGATACCACTGGCGTTAGGCGGGTCAGGGAGCAGCGTGAGGAGCGACCGCTTCTGAGGGGGTCAGGGCGGGTCACAGCGCAACAACACGAGAGCGGAGCCTAAGTGATCAGTGGGAGGGAGGGTCAGCTGGGAGGCGGGATCGTGGTGGAGGGCCAGCCAGGGATGCAGCACAAAAAGGATGCAAGTCAGCAAAATGGCTGGAAGCCAAATGCGAAAACACGATGGGGCACAATCAACACGAACGCTCTGATGATGGCAAATGCACCGCCCAGGCAAGCACAGCTTAGGTCTATCGGCAAAAGGCAGCGCAGCACAATGTAAAACACTTTCAAGCTTACTTTCGCTGTAGCGCTATAATTACAGATTGCTATGCAGTCAGGTACGATTCTAAGCGCTACGATATGATTTTAAAATGCAATGAGGCACAGATGCTTCAATGGCAATGCGAGGCAACAAGAATCAATCAGGGGCTCAAGCGCTACGATACCACTGGGTTTAGGCGGGTCAGGGAGCAGCGTGAGGAGCGACCGCTTCTGAGGGGGTCAGGGCGGGTCACAGCGCAACAACACAAGAGCGGAGCCTAAGTGATCAGTGGGAGGGAGGGTCAGCTGGGAGACGGGATCGTGGTGGAGGGCCGGCCAGGGATGCAACACAACAAGGATGCAAGTCAACAAAATGGCTGGAAGCCAAAAGCGAAAACACGATGGGGCACAATCAACACGAACGCTCTGATGATGGCAAATGCACCGCCCAGGCAAGCACAGCTTAGGTCTATCGGCAAAAGGCAGCGCAGCACAATGTAAAACACTTTCAAGCTTACTTTCGATGTAGCGCTATAATTACAGATTGCTATGCAGTCAGGTACGATTCTAAGCGCTACGATATGATTTTAAAATGCAATCAGGCACAGATGCTTCAATGGCAATGCAAGGCAACAAGGATCAATCAGGGGCTCAAGCGCTACGATACCACTGGCATTAGGCAGGTTTAGGCGGGTCAGGGAGCAGCGTGAGGAGCGACCGCTTCTGAGGGGGTCAGGGCGGGTCACAGCGCAACAACATGAGAGCGGAGCCTAAGTGATCAGTGGGAGGGAGGGTCAGCTGGGAGGCGGGATCGTGGTGGAGGGCCGGCCAGGGATGCAGCACAACAAGGATGCAAGTCAACAAAATGGCTGGAAGCCAAAAGCGAAAACACGATGGGGCACAATCAACACGAACGCTCTGATGATGGCAAATGCACCGCCCAGGCAAGCACAGCTTAGGTCTATCGGCAAAAGGCAGCGCAGCACAATGTAAAACACTTTCAAGCTTACTTTCGCTGTAGCGCTATAATTACAGATTGCTATGCAGTCAGGTACGATTCTAAGCGCTACAATATGATTTTAAAATGCAATCAGGCACAGATGCTTCAATGGCAATGCGAGGCAACAAGGATCAATCTGGGGCTCAAGCGCTACGATACCACTGGCGTTAGGCAGGTTTAGGCGGGTCAGGGAGCAGCGTGAGGAGCGACCGCTTCTGAGGGGGTCAGGGCGGGTCACAGCGCAACAACATGAGAGCGGAGCCTAAGTGATCAGTGGGAGGGAGGGTCAGCTGGGAGGCGGGATCGTGGTGGAGGGCCGGCCAGGGATGCAGCACAACAAGGATGCAAGTCAACAAAATGGCTGGAAGCCAAAAGCGAAAACACGATGGGGCACAATCAACACGAACGCTCTGATGATGGCAAATTCACCGCCCAGGCAAGTACAGCTTAGGTCTATCGGCAAAAGGCAGCGCAGCACAATGTAAAAAACGTTCAAGCTTACTTTCGCTGTAGCGCTATAATTACAGATTGCTATGCAGTCAGGTACGATTCTAAGCGCTACAATATGATTTTAAAATGCAATCAGGCACAGATGCTTCAATGGCAATGCGAGGCAACAAGGATCAATCAGGGGCTCAAGCGCTACGATACCACTGGCGTTAGGCGGGTTTAGGCGGGTCAGGGAGCAGCGTGAGGAGCGACCGCTTCTGAGGGGGTCAGGGCGGGTCACAGCGCAACAACACGAGAACGGAGCCTAAGTGATCAGTGGGAGGGAGGGTCAGCTGGGAGGCGGGATCGTGGTGGAGGGCCGGCCAGGGATGCAGCACAACAAGGATGCAAGTCAACAAAATGGCTGGAAGCCAAAAGCGAAAACACGATGGGGCACAATCAGCACGAACGCTCTGATGATGGCAAATGCACCGCCCAGGCAAGCACAGCTTAGGTCTATCGGCAAAAGGCAGCGCAGCACAATGTAAAACACTTTCAAGCTTACTTTCGCTGTAGCGCTATAATTACATATTGCTATGCAGTCAGGTACGATTCTAAGCGCTACGATATGATTTTAAAATGCAATCAGGCACAGATGCTTCAATGGCAATGCGAGGCAACAGGGATCAATCAGGGGCTCAAGCGCTACCATACCACTGGCGTTAGGCGGGTCAGGGAGCAGCGTGAGGAGCGACCGCTTCTGAGGGGGTCAGGGCGGGTCACAGCGCAACAACACAAGAGCGGAGCCTAAGTGATCAGTGGGAGGGAGGGTCAGCTGGGAGGCGGGATCGTGGTGGAGGGCCGGCCAGGGATGCAGCACAACAAGGATGCAAGTCAACAAAATGGCTGGAAGCCAAAAGCGAAAACACGATGGGGCACTATCAACACGAACGCTCTGATGATGGCAAATGCACCGCCCAGGCAAGCACAGCTTAGGTCTATCGGCAAAAGGCAGCGCAGCACAATGTAAAACACTTTTAAGCTTACTTTCGCTGTAGCGCTATAATTACAGATTGCTATGCAGTCAGGTACGATTCTAAGCGCTACGATATGATTTTAAAATGCAATCAGGCACAGATGCTTCAATGGCAATGCGAGGCACCAAGGATCAATCAGGGGCTCAAGCGCTACGATACCACTGGCGTTAGGCAGGTTTAGGCGGGTCAGGGAGCAGCGTGAGGAGCGACCGCTTCTGAGGGGGTCAGGGTAGGTCACAGCACAACAACACGAGAGCGGAGCCTAAGTGATCAGTGGGAGGGAGGGTCAGCTGGGAGGCGGGATCGTGGTGGAGGGCCGGCCAGGGATGCAGCACAACAAGGATGCAAGTCAACAAAATGGCTGGAAGCCAAAAGCGAAAACACGATGGGGCACAATCAACACGAACGCTCTGATGATGGCAAATGCACCGCCCGGGCAAGCACAGCTTAGGTCTATCGGCAAAAGGCAGCGCAGCACAATGTAAAACACTTTCAAGCTTACTTTCGCTGTAGCGCTATAATTACAGATTGCTATGCAGTCAGGTACGATTCTAAGCGCTACGATATGATTTTAAAATGCAATCAGGCACAGATGCTTCAATGGCAATGCGAGGCAACAAGGATCAATCAGGGGCTCAAGCGCTACGATACCACTGGCGTTAGGCGGGTTTAGGCGGGTCAGGGAGCAGCGTGAGGAGCGACCGCTTCTGAGGGGGTCAGGGCGGGTCACAGCGCAACAACACAAGAGCGGAGCCTAAGTGATCAGTGGGAGGGAGGGTCAGCTGGGAGGCGGGATCGTGGTGGAGGGCCGGCCAGGGATGCAGCACAACAAGGATGCAAGTCAACAAAATGGCTGGAAGCCAAAAGCGAAAACAAGATGGGGCACTATCAACACGAACGCTCTGATGATGGCAAATGCACCGCCCAGGCAAGCACAGCTTAGGTCTATCGGCAAAAGGCAGCGCAGCACAATGTAAAACACTTTCAAGCTTACTTTCGCTGTAGCGCTATAATTACAGATTGCTATGCAGTCAGGTACGATTCTAAGCGCTACGATATGATTTTAAACATGCAATCAGGCACAGATGCTTCAATGGCAATGCGAGGCAACAAGGATCAATCAGGGGCTCAAGCGCTACGATACCACTGGCGTTAGGCAGGTTTAGGCGGGTCAGGGAGCAGCGTGAGGAGCGACCGCTTCTGAGGGGGTCAGGGCAGGTCACAGCACAACAACACGAGAGCGGAGCCTAAGTGATCAGTGGGAGGGAGGGTCAGCTGGGAGGCGGGATCGTGGTGGAGGGCCGGCCAGGGATGCAGCACAACAAGGATGCAAGTCAACAAAATGGCTGGAAGCCAAAAGCGAAAACACGATGGGGCACAATCAACACGAACGCTCTGATGATGGCAAATGCACCGCCCAGGCAAGCACAGCTTAGGTCTATCGGCAAAAGGCAGCGCAGCACAATGTAAAACACTTTCAAGCTTACTTTCGCTGTAGCGCTATAATTACAGATTGCTATGCAGTCAGGTACGATTCTAAGCGCTACGATATGATTTTAAAATGCAATCAGGCACAGATGCTTCAATGGCAATGCGAGGCAACAAGGATCAATCAGGGGCTCAAGCGCTACGATACCACTGGCGTTAGGCAGGTTTAGGCGGGTCAGGGAGCAGCGTGAGGAGCGACCGCTTCTGAGGGGGTCAGGGCGGGTCACAGCGCAACAACACAAGAGCGGAGCCTAAGTGATCAGTGGGAGGGAGGGTCAGCTGGGAGACGGGATCGTGGTGGAGGGCCGGCCAGGGATGCAGCACAACAAGGATGCAAGTCAACAAAATGGCTGGAAGCCAAAAGCGAAAACACGATGGGGCACAATCAACACGAACGCTCTGATGATGGCAAATGCACCGCCCAGGCAAGCACAGCTTAGGTCTATCGGCAAAAGGCAACGCAGCACAATGTAAAACACTTTCAAGCTTACTTTCGATGTAGAGCTATAATTACAGATTGCTATGCAGTCAGGTACGATTCTAAGCGCTACAATATGATTTTAAAATGCAATCAGGCACAGATGCTTCAATGGCAATGCGAGGCAACAAGGACCAATCAGGGGATCAAGGGCTACGATACCACTGGCGTTAGGCGGGTTTAGGCGGGTCAGGGAGCAGCGTGAGGAGCGACCGCTTCTGAGGGGGTCAGGGCGGGTCACAGCGCAACAACACGAGAGCGGAGCCTAAGTGATCAGTGGGAGGGAGGGTCAGCTGGGAGGCGGGATCGTGGTGGAGGGCCGGCCAGGGATGCAGCACAACAAGGATGCAAGTCAACAAAATGGCTGGAAGCCAAAAGCGAAAACACGATGGGGCACAATCAACACGAACGCTCTGATGATGGCAAATGCACCGCCCAGGCAAGCACAGCTTAGGTCTATCGGCAAAAGGCAGCGCAGCACAATGTAAAACACTTTCAAGCTTACTTTCGCTGTAGCGCTATAATTACAGATTGCTATGCAGTCAGGTACGTTTCTAAGCGCTATGATATGATTTTAAAATGCAATCAGGCACAGATGCTTCAATGGCAATGCGAGGCAACAAGGATCAATCAGGGGCTCAAGCGCTACCATACCACTGGCGTTAGGCGGGTTTAGGCGGGTCAGGGAGCAGCGTGAGGAGCGACCGCTTCTGAGGGGGTCAGGGCGGGTCACAGCGCAACAACACAAGAGCGGAGCCTAAGTGATCAGTGGGAGGGAGGGTCAGCTGGGAGGCGGGATCGTGGTGGAGGGCCGGCCAGGGATGCAGCACAACAAGGATGCAAGTCAACAAAATGGCTGGAAACCAAAAGCGAAAACACGATGGGGCACAATCAACACGAACGCTCTGATGATGGCAAATGCACCGCCCAGGCAAGCACAGCTTAGGTCTATCGGCAAAAGGCAGCGCAGCACAATGTAAAACACTTTCAAGCTTACTTTCGCTGTAGCGCTATAATTACAGATTGCTATGCAGTCAGGTACGATTCTAAGCGCTACGATATGATTTTAAAATGCAATCAGGCACAGATGCTTCAATGGCAATGCGAGGCAACAAGGATCAATCAGGGGCTCAAGCGCTACGATACCACTGGCGTTAGGCAGGTTTAGGCGGGTCAGGGAGCAGCGTGAGGAGCGACCGCTTCTGAGGGGGTCAGGGCAGGTCACAGCACAACAACACGAGAGTGGAGCCTAAGTGATCAGTGGGAGGGAGGGTCAGCTGGGAGGCGGGATCGTGGTGGAGGGCCGGCCAGGGATGCAGCACAACAAGGATGCAAGTCAACAAAATGGCTGGAAGCCAAAAGCGAAAACACGATGGGGCACAATCAACACGAACGCTCTGATGATGGCAAATGCACCGCCCAGGCAAGCACAGCTTAGGTCTATCGGCAAAAGGCAGCGCAGCACAATGTAAAACACTTTCAAGCTTACTTTCGCTGTAGCGCTATAATTACAGATTGCTATGCAGTCAGGTACGATTCTAAGCGCTACGATATGATTTTAAAATGCAATCAGGCACAGATGCTTCAATGGCAATGCGAGGCAACAAGGATCAATCAGGGGCTCAAGCACTACGATACCACTGGCGTTAGGCGGGTTAAGGCGGGTCAGGGAGCAGCGTGAGGAGCGACTGCTTCTGAGGGGGTCAGGGCGGGTCACAGCGCAACAACACAAGAGCGGAGCCTAAGTGATCAGTGGGAGGGAGGGTCAGCTGGGAGACGGGATCGTGGTGGAGGGCCGGCCAGGGATGCAGCACAACAAGGATGCAAGTCAACAAAATGGCTGGTAGCCAAAAGCGAAAACACGATGGGGCACAATCAACACGAACGCTCTGATGATGGCAAATGCACCGCCCAGGCAAGCACAGCTTAGGTCTATCGGCAAAAGGCAACGCAGCACAATGTAAAACACTTTCAAGCTTACTTTCGATGTAGCGCTATAATTACAGATTGCTATGCAGTCAGGTACGATTCTAAGCGCTACAATATGATTTTAAAATGCAATCAGGCACAGATGCTTCAATGGCAATGCGAGGCAACAAGGACCAATCAGGGGATCAAGGGCTACGATACCACTGGCGTTAGGCGGGTTTAGGCGGGTCAGGGAGCAGCGTGAGGAGCGACCGCTTCTGAGGGGGTCAGGGCGGGTCACAGCGCAACAACACGAGAGCGGAGCCTAAGTGATCAGTGGGAGGGAGGGTCAGCTGGGAGGCGGGATCGTGGTGGAGGGCCGGCCAGGGATGCAGCACAACAAGGATGCAAGTCAACAAAATGGCTGGAAGCCAAAAGCGAAAACACGATGGGGCACAATCAACACGAACGCTCTGATGATGGCAAATGCACCGCCCAGGCAAGCACAGCTTAGGTCTATCGGCAAAAGGCAGCGCAGCACAATGTAAAACACTTTCAAGCTTACTTTCGCTGTAGCGCTAGAATTACAGATTGCTATGCAGTCAGGTACGATTCTAAGCGCTACGATATGATTTTAAAATGCAATCAGGCACAGATGCTTCAATGGCAATGCGAGGAAACAAGGATCAATCAGGGGCTCAAGCGCTACGATACCACTGGCGTTAGGCGGGTTTAGGCGGGTCAGGGAGCAGCGTGAGGAGCGACCGCTTCTGAGGGGGTCAGGGCGGGTCACAGCGCAACAACACGAGAGCGGAGCCTAAGTGATCAGTGGGAGGGAGGGTCAGCTGGGAGGCGGGATCGTGGTGGAGGGCCGGCCAGGGATGCAGCACAACAAGGATGCAAGTCAACAAAATGGCTGGAAGCCAAAAGCGAAAACACGATGGGGCACAATCAACACGAACGCTCTGATGATGGCAAATGCACCGCCCAGGCAAGCACAGCTTAGGTCTATCGGCAAAAGGCAGCGCAGCACAATGTAAAACACTTTCAAGCTTACTTTCGCTGTAGCGCTATAATTACAGATTGCTATGCAATCAGGTACGATTCTAAGCGCTACGATATGATTTTAAAATGCAATCAGGCACAGATGCTTCAATGGCAATGCGAGGCAACAAGGATCAATCAGGGGCTCAAGCGCTACGATACCACTGGCGTTAGGCGGGTTTAGGCGGGTCAGGGAGCAGCGTGAGGAGCGACCGCTTCTGAGGGGGTCAGGGCGGGTCACAGCGCAACAACACGAGAGCGGAGCTCAAGTGATCAGTGGGAGGGAGGGTCAGCTGGGAGGCGGGATCGTGGTGGAGGGCCGGCCAGGGATGCAGCACAACAAGGATGCAAGTCAACAAAATGGCTGGAAGCCAAAAGCGAAAACACGATGGGGCACAATCAACACGAACGCTCTGATGATGGCAAATGCACCGCCCAGGCAAGCACAGCTTAGGTCTATCGGCAAAAGGCAGCGCAGCACAATGTAAAACACTTTCAAGCTTACTTTCGCTGTAGCGCTATAATTACAGATTGCTATGCAGTCAGGTACGATTCTAAGCGCTACGATATGATTTTAAAATGCAATCAGGCACAGATGCTTCAATGGCAATGCGAGGCAACAAGGATCAATCAGGGGCTCAAGCGCTACGATACCACTGGCGTTAGGCAGGTTTAGGCGGGTCAGGGAGCAGCGTGAGGAGGGACCGCTTCTGAGGGGGTCAGGGCGGGTCACAGCGCAACAACACGAGAGCAGAGCCCAAGTGATCAGTGGGAGGGAGGGTCAGCTGGGAGGCGGGATCGTGGTGGAGGGCCGGCCAGGGATGCAGCACAACAAGGATGCAAGTCAACAAAATGGCTGGAAGCCAAAAGCGAAAACACGATGGGGCACAATCAACACGAACGCTCTGATGATGGCAAATGCACCGCCCAGGCAAGCACAGCTTAGGTCTATCGGCAAAAGGCAGCGCAGCACAATGTAAAAAACTTTCAAGCTTACTTTCGCTGTAGCGCTATAATTACAGATTGCTATGCAGTCAGGTACGATTCTAAGCGCTACAATATGATTTTAAAATGCAATCAGGCACAGATGCTTCAATGGCAATGTGAGGCAACAAGGATCAATCAGGGGCTCAAGCGCTACGATACCACTGGCGTTAGGCGGGTTTAGGCGGGTCAGGGAGCAGCGTGAGGAGCGACCGCTTCTGAGGGGGTCAGGGCGGGTCACAGCGCAACAACACGAGAGCGGAGCCTAAGTGATCAGTGGAAGGGAGGGTCAGCTGGGAGGCGGGATCGTGGTGGAGGGCCGGCCAGGGATGCAGCACAACAAGGATGCAAGTCAACAAAATGGCTGGAAGCCAAAAGCGAAAACACGATGGGGCACAATCAACACGAACGCTCTGATGATGGCAAATGCACCGCCCAGGCAAGCACAGCTTAGGTCTATCGGCAAAAGGCAGCGCAGCACAATGTAAAACACTTTCAAGCTTACTTTCGCTGTAGCGCTATAATTACATATTGCTATGCAGTCAGGTACGATTCTAAGCGCTACGATATGATTTTAAAATGCAATCAGGCACAGATGCTTCAATGGCAATGCGAGGCAACAGGGATCAATCAGGGGCTCAAGCGCTACCATACCACTGGCGTTAGGCGGGTTTAGGCGGGTCAGGGAGCAGCGTGAGGAGCGACCGCTTCTGAGGGGGTCAGGGCGGGTCACAGCGCAACAACACAAGAGCGGAGCCTAAGTGATCAGTGGGAGGCAGGATCGTGGTGGAGGGCCGGCCAGGGATGCAGCACAACAAGGATGCAAGTCAACAAAATGGCTGGAAGCCAAAAGCGAAAACACGATGGGGCACAATCAACACGAACGCTCTGATGATGGCAAATGCACCGCCCAGGCAAGCACAGCTTAGGTCTATCGGCAAAAGGCAGCGCAGCACAATGTAAAACACTTTCAAGCTTACTTTCGCTGTAGCGCTATAATTACAGATTGTTATGCAGTCAGGTACGATTCTAAGCGCTACGATATGATTTTAAAATGCAATCAGGCACAGATGCTTCAATGGCAATGCGAGGCAACAAGGATCAATCAGGGGCTCAAGCGCTACGATACCACTGGCGTTAGGCAGGTTTAGGCGGGTCAGGGAGCAGCGTGAGGAGCGACCGCTTCTGAGGGGGTCAGGGCGGGTCACAGCACAACAACACGAGAGCGGAGCCTAAGTGATCAGTGGGAGGGAGGGTCAGCTGGGAGGCGGGATTGTGGTGGAGGGCCGGCCAGGGATGCAGCACAACAAGGATGCAAGTCAACAAAATGGCTGGAAGCCAAAAGCGAAAACACGATGGGGCACAATCAACACGAACGCTCTGATGATGGCAAATGCACCGCCCAGGCAAGCACAGCTTAGGTCTATCGGCAAAAGGCAGCGCAGCACAATGTAAAACACTTTCAAGCTTACTTTCGCTGTAGCGCTATAATTACAGATTGCTATGCAGTCAGGTACGATTCTAAGCGCTACGATATGATTTTAAAATGCAATCAGGCACAGATGCTTCAATGGCAATGCGAGGCAACAAGGATCAATCAGGGGCTCAAGCGCTACGATACCACTGGCGTTAGGCGGGTTTAGGCGGGTCAGGGAGCAGCGTGAGGAGCGACCGCTTCTGAGGGGGTCAGGGCGGGTCACAGCGCAACAACACAAGAGCGGAGCCTAAGTGATCATCGGGAGGGAGGGTCAGCTGGGAGACGGGATCGTGGTGGAGGGCCGGCCAGGGATGCAGCACAACAAGGATGCAAGTCAACAAAATGGCTGGAAGCCAAAAGCGAAAACACGATGGGGCACAATCAACACGAACGCTCTGATGATGGCAAATGCACCGCCCAGGCAAGCACAGCTTAGGTCTATCGGCAAAAGGCAGCGCAGCACAATGTAAAACACTTTCAAGCTTACTTTCGCTGTAGCGCTATAATTACAGATTGCTATGCAGTCAGGTACGATTCTAAGCGCTACGATATGATTTTAAAATGCAATCAGGCACAGATGCTTCAATGGCAATGCGAGGCAACAAGGATCAATCAGGGGCTCAAGCGCTACGATACCACTGGCGTTAGGCAGGTTTAGGCGGGTCAGGGAGCAGCGTGAGGAGCGACCGCTTCTGAGGGGGTCAGGACGGGTCACAGCGCAACAACACGAGAGCAGAGCCCAAGTGATCAGTGGGAGGGAGGGTCAGCTGGGAGGCGGGATCGTGGTGGAGGGCCGGCCAGGGATGCAGCACAACAAGGATGCAAGTCAACAAAATGGCTGGAAGCCAAAAGCGAAAACACGATGGGGCACAATCAACACGAATGCTCTGATGATGGCAAATGCACCGCCCAGGCAAGCACAGCTTAGGTCTATCGGCAAAAGGCAGCGCAGCACAATGTAAAACACTTTCAAGCTTACTTTCGCTGTAGCGCTAGAATTACAGATTGCTATGCAGTCAGGTACGATTCAAAGCGCTACGATATGATTTTAAAATGCAATCAGGCACAGATGCTTCAATGGCAATGCGAGGCAACAAGGATCAATCAGGGGCTCAAGCGCTACGATACCACTGGCGTTAGGCGGGTTTAGGCGGGTCAGGGAGCAGCGTGAGGAGCGACCGCTTCTGAGGGGGTCAGGGCGGGTCACAGCGCAACAACACGAGAGCGGAGCCTAAGTGATCAGTGGGAGTGAGGGTCAGCTGGGAGGCGGGATCGTGGTGGAGGGCCGGCCAGGGATGCAGCACAACAAGGATGCAAGTCAACAAAATGGCTGGAAGCCAAAAGCGAAAACACGATGGGGCACAATCAACACGAACGCTCTGATGATGGCAAATGCACCGCCCAGGCAAGCACAGCTTAGGTTTATCGGCAAAAGGCAGCGCAGCACAATGTAAAACACTTTCAAGCTTACTTTCGCTGTAGCGCTATAATTACAGATTGCTATGCAATCAGGTACGATTCTAAGCGCTACGATATGATTTTAAAATGCAATCAGGCACAGATGCTTCAATGGCAATGCGAGGCAACAAGGATCAATCAGGGGCTCAAGCGCTACGATACCACTGGCGTTAGGCGGGTTTAGGCGGGTCAGGGAGAAGCGTGAGGAGCGACCGCTTCTGAGGGGGTCAGGGCGGGTCACAGCGCAACAACACGAGAGCGGAGCTTAAGTGATCAGTGGGAGGGAGGGTCAGCTGGGAGGCGGGATCGTGGTGGAGGGCCGGCCAGGGATGCAGCACAACAAGGATGCAAGTCAACAAAATGGCTGGAAGCCAAAAGCAAAAACACGATGGGGCACAATCAACACGAACGCTCTGATGATGGCAAATGCACCGCCCAGGCAAGCACAGCTTAGGTCTATCGGCAAAAGGCAGCGCAGCACAATGTAAAACACTTTCAAGCTTACTTTCGCTGTAGCGCTATAATTACAGATTGCTATGCAGTCAGGTACGATTCTAAGCGCTACGATATGATTTTAAAATGAAATCAGGCACAGATGCTTCAATGGCAATGCGAGGCAACAAGAATCAATCAGGGGCTCAAGCGCTACGATACCACTGGCGTTAGGCAGGTTTAGGCGGGTCAGGGAGCAGCGTGAGGAGCGACCGCTTCTGAGGGGGTCAGGGCGGGTCACAGCGCAACAACATGAGAGCGGAGCCCAAGTGATCAGTGGGAGGGAGGGTCAGCTGGGAGGCGGGATCGTGGTGGAGGGCCGGCCAGGGATGCAGCACAACAAGGATGCAAATCAACAAAATGGCTGGAAGCCAAAAGCGAAAACACGATGGGGCACAATCAACACGAACGCTCTGATGATGGCAAATGCACCGCCCAGGCAAGCACAGCTTAGGTCTATCGGCAAAAGGCAGCGCAGCACAATGTAAAACACTTTCAAGCTTACTTTCGCTGTAGCGCTATAATTACATATTGCTATGCAGTCAGGTACGATTCTAAGCGCTACGATATGATTTTAAAATGCAATCAGGCACAGATGCTTCAATGGCAATGCGAGGCAACAGGGATCAATCAGGGGCTCAAGCGCTACCATACCACTGGCGTTAGGCGGGTTTAGGCGGGTCAGGGAGCAGCGTGAGGAGCGACCGCTTCTGAGGGGGTCAGGGCGGGTCACAGCGCAACAACACAAGAGCGGAGTCTAAGTGATCAGTGGGAGGCAGGATCGTGGTGGAGGGCCGGCCAGGGATGCAGCACAACAAGGATGCAAGTCAACAAAATGGCTGGAAGCCAAAAGCGAAAACACGATGGGGCACAATCAACACGAACGCTCTGATGATGGCAAATGCACCGCCCAGGCAAGCACAGCTTAGGTCTATCGGCAAAAGGTACGCAGCACAATGTAAAACACTTTCAAGCTTACTTTCGCTGTAGCGCTATAATTACAGATTGCTATGCAGTCAGGTACGATTCTAAGCGCTACGATATGATTTTAAAATGCAATCAGGCACAGATGCTTCAATGGCAATGCGAGGCAACAAGGATCAATCAGGGGCTCAAGCGCTACGATACCACTGGAGTTAGGCAGGTTTAGGCGGGTCAGGGAGCAGCGTGAGGAGCGACCGCTTCTGAGGGGGTCAGGGCGGGTCACAGCACAACAACACGAGAGCGGAGCCTAAGTGATCAGTGGGAGGGAGGGTCAGCTGGGAGGCGGGATTGTGGTGGAGGGCCGGCCAGGGATGCAGCACAACAAGGATGCAAGTCAACAAAATGGCTGGAAGCCAAAAGCGAAAACACGATGGGGCACAATCAACACGAACGCTCTGATGATGGCAAATGCACCGCCCAGGCAAGCACAGCTTAGGTCTATCGGCAAAAGGCAGCGCAGCACAATGTAAAACACTTTCAAGCTTACTTTCGCTGTAGCGCTATAATTACAGATTGCTATGCAGTCAGGTACGATTCTAAGCGCTACGATATGATTTTAAAATGCAATCAGGCACAGATGCTTCAATGGCAATGCGAGGCAACAAGGATCAATCAGGGGCTCAAGCGCTACGATACCACTGGCGTTAGGCGGGTTTAGGCGGGTCAGGGAGCAGCGTGAGGAGCGACCGCTTCTGAGGGGGTCAGGGCGGGTCACAGCGCAACAACACAAGAGCGGAGCCTAAGTGATCAGTGGGAGGGAGGGTCAGCTGGGAGACGGGATCGAGGTGGAGGGCCGGCCAGGGATGCAGCACAACAAGGATGCAAGTCAACAAAATGGCTGGAAGCCAAAAGCGAAAACACGATGGGGCACAATCAACACGAACGCTCTGATGATGGCAAATGCACCGCCCAGGCAAGCACAGCTTAGGTCTATCGGCAAAAGGCAGCGCAGCACAATGTAAAACACTTTCAAGCTTACTTTCGCTGTAGCGCTATAATTACAGATTGCTATGCAGTCAGGTACGATTCTAAGTGCTACGATATGATTTTAAAATGCAATCAGGCACAGATGCTTCAATGGCAATGCGAGGCAACAAGGATCAATCAGGGGCTCAAGCGCTACGATACCACTGGCGTTAGGCAGGTTTAGGCGGGTCAGGGAGCAGCGTGAGGAGCGACCGCTTCTGAGGGGGTCAGGGCGGGTCACAGCGCAACAACACGAGAGCGAAGCCCAAGTGATCAGTGGGAGGGAGGGTCAGCTGGGAGGCGGGATCGTGGTGGAGGGCCGGCCAGGGATGCAGCACAACAAGGATGCAAGTCAACAAAATGGCTGGAAGCCAAAAGCGAAAACACGATTGGGCACAATCAACACGAACGCTCTGATGATGGCAAATGCACCGCCCAGGCAAGCACAGCTTAGGTCTATCGGCAAAAGGCAGCGCAGCACAATGTAAAACACTTTCAAGCTTACTTTCGCTGTAGCGCTATAATTACAGATTGCTATGCAATCAGGTACGATTCTAAGCGCTACGATATGATTTTAAAATGCAATCAGGCACAGATGCTTCAATGGCAATGCGAGGCAACAAGGATCAATCAGGGGCTCAAGCGCTACGATACCACTGGCGTTAGGCGGGTTTAGGCGGGTCAGGGAGCAGCGTGAGGAGCGACCGCTTCTGAGGGGGTCAGGGCGGGTCACAGCGCAACAACACGAGAGCGGAGCCTAAGTGATCAGTGGGAGGGAGGGTCAGCTGGGAGGCGGGATCGTGGTGGAGGGCCGGCCGGGGATGCAGCACAACAAGGATGCAAGTCAACAAAATGGCTGGAAGCCAAAAGCGAAAACACGATGGGGCACAATCAACACGAACGCTCTGATGATGGCAAATGCACCGCCCAGGCAAGCACAGCTTAGGTCTATCGGCAAAAGGCAGCGCAGCACAATGTAAAACACTTTCAAGCTTACTTTCGCTGTAGCGCTATAATTACAGATTGCTATGCAGTCAGGTACGATTCTAAGCGCTACGATATGATTTTAAAATGCAATCAGGCACAGATGCTTCAATGGCAATGCGAGGCAACAAGGATCAATCAGGGGCTCAAGCGCTACGATACCACTGGTGTTAGGCGGGTTTAGGCAGGTCAGGGAGCAGCGTGAGGAGCGACCGCTTCTGAGGGGGTCAGGGCAGGTCACAGCGCAACAACACGAGAGCGGAGCCTAAGTGATCAGTGGGAGGGAGGGTCAGCAGGGAGGCGGGATCGTGGTGGAGGGCCGGCCAGGGATGCAGCACAACAAGGATGCAAGTCAACAAAATGGCTGGAAGCCAAAAGCGAAAACACGATGGGGCACAATCAACACGAACGCTCTGATGATGGCAAATGCACCGCCCAGGCAAGCACAGCTTAGGTCTATCGGCAAAAGGCAGCGCAGCACAATGTAAAACACTTTCAAGCTTACTTTCGCTGTAGCGCTATAATTACAGATTGCTATGCAGTCAGGTACGATTCTAAGCGCTACGATATGATTTTAAAATGCAATCAGGCACAGATGCTTCAATGGCAATGCGAGGCAACAAGGATCAATCAGGGGCTCAAGCGCTACGATACCACTGGCGTTAGGCGGGTTTAGGCGGGTCAGGGAGCAGCGTGAGGAGCGACCGCTTCTGAGGGGGTCAGGGCGGGTCAGTAGGAGAATGCATTTAGGGAAAAGGCATCTCAGGAGTATGAATGCCACCTTTCCAAAAGAAAAATACCATCCCTTTGTTGTTTAAACAATCTGCAAATACCTTGCCTTGACACCAAATAGGGCTGTAGATAAAATTGTATGTATTAATTTGTAAACATGAATCAGTAACCAAATGTTTTCCAAGTTTATCACAAAGGTAATCATTTTGGGGTGCTATCCTGGTGAGCGCACCATCCCGTTGCATCAAGAAATATTCCATAATGAAGTTGATGCGTAATCATGTATCAGTCCCATGATGCACAACCAATTCTGATGATGAAATCATCGTAGACCAGAGTTCATCCATTTTAAACCATTTCCTTTAATAAATCCTCTTAGTATTGTATTATATGTAAAAATAGTAATTTCAATTTTCAAGTGCTTGTACAATGCCTGTCCAGGCCTTTTTTTTCAGCATGTCAACATTATCCATTAATTAAATGACGTGAAGTATGTGACCCAATGCATTTTGGGCATTGCACCCTTCTTCAGGGGTAACTATAGGATTGAAAGAAACCAACAGATAAGAAATACTATGAACAATTGTCTACAGCTGTTTTCAAAAGACGCCCATAAAAATGTAAGCCAATTTTAGTGTTAAAAACCCAGTAACTATTACGTCTGTTCCCCTTATCAGCCAAAATGAGCCTCCTGTCATGTTAACTGTGAACTAACAAAGCGAAACAGAAGTACCCGTGGAAATAAAATAGAAGGTAAATAAGCAATTACTCAAGCCGTGATTCAAACTCCGTGACACATGGGTTCATAAACAGTCACTTCAGCCCATGGGCATCCGCAGAAATTTTTCCAGGAGGGGCTAACCTGGCAAACGAAGGGGCGTGGCTAATGTTAATCAATAGGGGCGGGGCTAAAATGGCAGACAATCAGGATCGGGTAATGCTTAGGCCAAGCTGAGAAAAAATTGGTGAATTCTGCATTTGAAACTGGACAACAATTAGAGCACACTTATGAACCCTCATATTATTACCCCCCTGGCCCCTTAAAACTCATACATTCCCTGATCCCTAAAATTAACCCCCTGGCACCCCAAAACCCATACCCGCCCTGACCCCTAAAATCGTCCCCCTGGCACCCCATACCCGCTCTGAACCCTAAAATGTTTCCCCTTGCAACCCAAAACCCACACCCACCCAGAACCCTAAAATTACCCCTGGCACCCCAAAACCCCCATCCACCCTGAACCCTAACATTTCCCTTGGCACCCCAAAAGCCATACCCGCCCTGAGCCCTAAAATTACCCCTGGCACCCCAAAACTCATACCTACCGTGAACCCTAAAATTATCACTGCCACCCCAAAACCCATACCCACCCTGAACCCTAAAATTACCCCACTGGCAACCCAAAAGCTGAACGCTATGGGCCAGATTTACAAGCCAACTGGCATGGGTGCAAATTCAGGACAGTGAGTGTAAAAATTCAGGACAGCGGGTCAAAATTCAGGACAAAAGGTAAGGTTTACAGACATATACTATTGCGCAAACTTCTCTGATGTAAGTAAGTAAATAGACAACCACTAAAGTACAAGTGAAAATAAGGTTATATTAGGTTGAGACAATTGTGTACTTCATGGTTTGTCAGTATACGCGCAGCTTTCAGCAAATGTGCAGGTCTTTTTGAGGTAACAAAACCACCGCCACCTTTCCAGCTCCCAGAGAAAACAACACCTGATGCCCGGTCAGGCCAGTCTGGTCTTGATATCACCCTCCAATGGCGCCCCTCATCTTCACATAGGCCTTCTCTCATGTGTATTTAATTTCTTCTATAGTGCTACTCATCCCAAGTATGTGGGGCAGAGCTTTGGTGTGCGTTACAACACACACATATTATAAAGAGACAATCACTCATATGAATGGGAAAGTCAATGTATAGGAAATGTTGCTTAAGATAATGGGGCTTACAATGTGTAATCATACTTTCATCCACCATTCAGTCTTTCACCATGCATTCTGTCCTTCCATCTGTGTGCCCAACAATGTCAATATTCATCCATTTAAAACCTATCCATCATGTTTCCTTCCAGCCATCATTTCACTTATCTATCCCTCAATCCACCCTTTTACTCATCCATCATCCATTCATCTACCCTTTCATCCTATCCATCCAGACTCATCCATCCACTCTTCTACCCATCCATCCATTAACTCATCCATCCAGCCATTAACCTGTCCATTTACCCATCCCCCTTCCTCTTTCAATTCCCCTTTCACTTAGCCAACCATCCTTCCATCCACCCATCTATCCATCTACTCATCCACTCATGAATCCATCCAGTGAACCTATCATTCATCCTTCTTTTCACTCATCCATCCACCCTTTCACTCCTTCACTCATTGATCCATCCTTTTGTCCATCTACCCGCCCTTTCACTCACTCATCCAGCCTTACATCCACCCTTTCAATTATCCGTCCATCCATTCACCCTTTCACTTATCAATTCATCAATCAATCAATCAATCATGAAATTTGTAGAGCGCGCTACTCACCCGCTAGGGTCTCAAGGCGGAGGGGGAGTCGCTACTGCTCGAACAGACAGGTCTTGAGTTGTTTCCTGAAGGAGAGATGATTCTGGGTCAGCCGTAGGTGGGTGGGGAGGGAGTTCCATGTTTGGCCGCCAGGTAGGAGAAGGATATTCCTCCGGCGGTGGATCTGCGAATAAGTGGGACGGTGGCGAGGGCGAGGCTGGTGGAACGGAGCTGGCGAGTGGGTGTGTAGAATGCGAGGCGGCTGTTGAGGTACTTGGGGCCCATGTCGTGGAGAGCCTTGTGTGCATGGGTGAGGAGTCTGAACGTGATCCTCTTGTTGACGGGGAGCCAGTGCAGGTCTCTAAGGTGGGCAGAGATGTGGCTGTGACGAGGGATGTCCAGGATGAGTCGTGCAGAAGCGTTCTGTGTGCGCTGGAGTCTTTTCTGGAGTTTGGCTGTGGTTCCGGCGTAGAGGGCGTTTCCGTAGTCTAGTCGGCTGGTGACAAGGGCCTGGGTGACAAGGCTTCCTGGTTTCGGTGGGGATCTACCGGAAGATCTTTCGAAGCATGCGCAGGGTGTTAAAGCAGGACGACGAGACGGCGTTGACTTGATTGGACATCGTGAGGGAGGAGTCCAGGATGAAGCCCAGGTTGAGAACATGGTCTGTTGGCTTGGGGGAGGTGCCCAGGGCAGGGGGCCACCAGGAGTCGTCCCAGGCAGAGGGAGAAGGTCCCAGGATGAGGACTTCCATCTTGTCTGAGTTCAGTTTCAGACGGCTGAGCTTCATCCATTCCACGACGTCCTTCATTCCTTCCTGGAGGTTGGCTCTGGCGGTGGCGGGGTCGTTGTTGAGGGAGAGGATCAGCTGGGTGTCGTCGGCGTAGGAGATGATGTTTAGGTTGTGTTGGCGTGCAATGGCTGCGAGGGGGCTCATGTAGATGTTGAAGAGGGTGGGGCTGAGCGAGGATCCTTGCGGGATGCCGCAGATGACTTCGGTGGCCACGGAACGGAACAGGGGGAGGCGGACTCTCTGGGTTCTTCCGGCGAGGAACGAGATGATCCACTACAAGGCCGTTCCTTGGATTCCGGTGTTGCTGAGGCGTTGTATCAGGGTGCGGTGACATACGGTGTCGAAGGCTGCTGAGAGGTCCAGGAGGATGAGTGCCGCTGTTTCCGCGTTGTCGAGCAGGGACCTGATGTCATTGGTAGCTGCGATGAGGGGGGTCTCGGTGCTGTCGTTTGCTCGGAACCCGGACTGCGAGGGGTCGAGGAATCCGTTTGTCTCGAGGAAGGCGGAGAGTTGTTTGTTGACGGTCTTCTCGGTGACTTTGGAAGGAAAAGGGAGGAGCGAGATGGGGCGGAAGTTCTTGAGGTCCGTGGGGTCCGCGATGGGTTTCTTCAAGAGGGCGCTGAGCTCGGCATGTTTCCAGCTCTCCGGGAAGGTGGCGGATGCGAGGGAGCTGTTAATGATGTCCCGGAGTTGGGGTGCGATGATGGAGTCTGCTTTTTTGAAGATGTGGTGTGGACAGGGGTCGGTGGGGGAGCCGGAGTGGATGGTGTTCATCGTGCAGGTGGTGTCTTCGGTGCTGACCGGGATCCAGTTGCAGAGGGTGGTGGTAAGGGGCGCTGGTTCGGTGGTTGGGTGTGTGGTCTGTGCTCTGAAGCTGTTGTGTATGTCGGCGATCTTGCGGTGAAAGAACGAGGCGAGGGAGTCGCAGAGGTCTTGCGAGGGTGTGATGTCGTTGTTGCAGGCGCTGGGGTTGGAGAGCTCTTTAACGATGTTGAAGAGTTCCTTGCTGTTGTGGGTGTTGTTGTCCAGACGTTCTTTGAATGTTGTCCTTTTGGTGGTGCGGATCAGCTGGTGGTGTTTGCGGGTGGCGTTCTTGAGGGCTGTCATGTTCTCCGTTGTCTGGTCGTGGCGCCAGGCTTTCTCGAGGGTGCGGCAGGTTTTCTTGGAGTATTTGAGGTCGTTGGTGAACCATGAGGCTTTCTTGCTGCCGGGTCTGCTGGGAGGGTTCTTCTGAGACGCGAGGTCATCGGCGCAGTTGGTGAGCCACTGTGTGAGGTTGCGGGCTGCTTCGTTGGGGTCCCTTGTGTTGGTGGGAGGGTTCTGGCTGAGGGAGGTGGTGAGTTGGTCAGCGGAGATCTTGCTCCAGCTTCTGCGGGGAACCTGGTGCGGGTGGTGGTGGTCGTGGTTCTCCTGAAGTTGAAGTGGATGCATCTGTGATCTGTCCAGTGTAGTCCGGTGGAGTGGCTGAAGGAGATGTGCTTGCTGGAGGAGAAGATGGGGTCTAGCGTGTGACCTGCGTAGTGGGTGGGGGTGTTCACCAGTTGCTTGAGTCCGAGGTTGGCGAGGTTGTCCAGGAGGGGGACGGTGTTGCTGTCATTGTTGTTCTCCAGGTGGAAGTTGAGGTCTCCTAGGAGGATGTAGTCTGAGGAGGTAAGGGCGTGCTGGCTGATGAAGTCTGCGATGGCTTCGCTGAATTGTGTGTGTGGTCCCGGGGGTCTGTAGACGAGAGTGCCTCTGAGGGTGGTCTTGGGGTTGGTGTGTATCTGAAAGTGGAGGTGCTCGGCGGCGGTGAGGGTGTCGTCGGTGTTGGTCGTGATTCGGATGGTGTTTTTGTGGACGATGGCGATGCCTCCTCCGGTTTGGTTGACGCGGTCCTTTTGGGTGATCTTGTAGCCCTCCGGGATGGGTATGGCGATGTCGGGGGCTGAGGAGGCGTTGATCCAGGTTTCAGTGAGGAAGGCGACGTCTGGTGATGTTGTGTCGAGGAGGTTCCAGAGTTCGACGGCGTGTCTGTGGACGGAGCGGGTGTTGAGCAGGATGCATTTGAGGTGATTGTTGCTGGTGCCTGGCCTTGCGGGTGCGGTGCAGGTCCGGAGGCAGGTGAATTTGCAGTCTTGGCAGGTGAAGGGTCCGTGGGTGCGTTTCGGGTTGGCCCGGTAGCAGGCGGGGTTCCGGCCGGCGTTGAGTGCGTTGTGGGTGGCGGCGTCGTAAGTCTGTCGCGTGGGCTGGCATTGTCGGGGGCCAGGGGTCCTGGCGCTGGGGGCGGTCCAGGCACGGACGGGCGCAGACGGGCTTGCGCGGCCGTTGCGCGGCCACTTCGCGGCCTTCATAAGTGTGGAACCGGGAGGGAGGAGCAGCTGGGTGGCGGGAGCGGGGCGGCGAATGGGCTGGAGGGGGGCGGGGCCGCAGGGAGGCAGCAGCAGGAAGGACGAAAATCAGGAGGTGGGTGGCTCAGCGGCGGCTGGGCCATCCAAGGCAGGCAGCGGCGGTGGTAATCAGCAGGCAGGCAGCGGGAGATCTCACCGGCACAGGAGGCTGGCAGGTAGGCAGCAGCGCGTGGAGGCGACCTAGCCTGGAGGCAGGGTCAACGGTCGCTCCCTTCGCCTGCTACGTGGCCCCCTTAAGTGTGGAACCGGGAGGGAGGAGCAGCTGGGTGGCGGGAGCGGGGCGGCGAATATGCTGGAGGGGGGCGGGGCCGCAGGGAGGCAGTGGCGGGAAGGACGAAAACCAGGAGGTGGGCGGCTAAGCGGCGGCTGGGCCGTCCAAGGCAGGCAGCGGCGGTGGTAATCAGCAGGCAGGTCCTTTCACTTATCAATTCATCAATCCATCAATCATTTCACTCATCCATCCACACATTCACTCGCCCGTCATCCACCCTTTCACTCATCCATCCATCCATCATTTCACTCATCTATTCAGCCCTCCATCCACCCATCCCATCACTTACTTACTCACTCACCGTTTCACATTAATTATGAGACCTATCAAGAACTCCACCCTTGCTGTAGTTCCAAAAGCAAGGGGTGGGGTGGAGCAGGGTTCACTATGCCCCTGCCCATAGGCAATCTGAAAAAGTGGAAGGCATAAGTCATGCATGATGCACAGAGCCTTGACGCGGGGCAAATAACATGGTGTTGTTTCCAGAGCGTTAAGTGGGATGAAAAGCTAAAAATCTGTGCTTAATATAATGTGCCGCCCGACTGGTATTTTTGTTGCTTCTGTGATTGCATCCAGATATATAATACAACAAGTAACGTTACACTTGGACCAAGTAACGATACACCTACAACAAGCCAGAACTATTGGTTTTGTCTATGGTTGTTAGTTGCATAAAATAAAAAAAGCAGCAACCATGGCTGCTATACTATAACTATAATCCTTTCCTTTCAACTTCTTTCACCGCCTTCCTTTGGCTAACTGGATTCTCACCTAGCAGCACCATGGGCGTTTTTGCACTTCCATGTGACCGAATGCCCTGCCCATTGTCATTCTGTATGTGGCAATCAGCCCCACACAGAATGATAATGGGTGGGGTGGAGCTGCTCTTGTACACTGGGGAGCGCGAGATGGCCCCATCAGGGAGTAGAGGCCTTTTGCAGGGAACAGCTCTGTTCCCTGCAATGCCTAAAATTAAGGTGTTCAGTTGGATGATGTCCTGCCTGAGGATGAGCCCCGGCGTCAGGCCCCCCTCCGGGATGCATTTGTGCACATGGGCGTGCGCAGGGGGGGGCAAGGAGAGGCGCTCCAGGAGGGGCAAGCGCCCCTCCTTGCCCCCCCTTGCGGACGCCCATGCTTCAGCCCTTCAACTCCTCCTACCTCCAACGTTCAAACCGAACTGACTGAACCACCTCTAAATTGCTCATCCATGTTTGAAAATAAGTACATCACCTCCAAGTATTCTTGCATATAAAACCATATTAAGAGGATTAATTACAGAAAATGGTTTAAAATGGATGAACTCTGGTCTACGATGACTTAGTCACCAGGGACTGATACATGATCACGCATCTGCTTCATTATGCATTAATTTGTAACATGACGTTTCTGTCTTTGTTTCCTTTAATTATTATTTATGGATCATTAATGCAGCCCTAGAACACATTTAAAAGTACTTTCTATTTATATTTCCTGCTTGATGTATGCACAGATAAGTGGTAAAAAACAGCTTTAGGTGATTTTGCTTATTTATGTACTGGCTGAGACATCAAAATACGTGGTGGTGGTAGAAATCAAATCAGCTGGCAACCCTAATCAGGAGACTGAAAGTATGTTGCAAGATCAGCACATGATTTATTTCCTCCACCCTCCATCCCTGATTGATGCTACAATAGCAATAGTTTAGCTTTTGTCTGTAACCCTACGCCAGCAGTCAATACAATGCAGAGTTTCTCCAGGTGTCTTGGAATATATCTTGCATTCAGAAAACTCACTCTTCACTTTCGCACTCAATCTGCACTCACACTGCTCACCATGCACTCACACCATTCACAATTCTTCTACCCTGCACTCGCACGAGCACAACGCTCACCCCGCATGCACATGACACGCCATTCACTTGTCTCTTTCACCACTCACCCTACACCCACAGGGATCACATTGCATTCATGCTGTTACCCTGCACTCACACCATTCATCATCCTCTTACCCTGCACTCACACAAGCACACCGCTCACCCTGCACTCACAGTGACCACACCCCTCTCATGCCCCTCGCCATGAACTCGTCATTCACCCTCCACTTATCCTCCACTCACATAAGCACACCCCTCATCCTGCACTCACAGTGATCACACTGCACTCACACCACTCACCATGCACTCACTGCTAGAAATGGGATTTCTGTTCGGCTAGGGTATGCACCTAAGCCAGGCAGAACCCACCACTCCAGTCAGGGCAAGGGAGTTACACACTGAAGATAACCCCTGCTCACCCCCTTGGTAGCTTGGCAGAGCAGTCAGGCTTATCCCAGAGGCAATGTGTAAAGTTTTTGTGCAACACACTCACACAGCAGTGACACACTACGCTCACCACAAAAGAAACTCCACACAAGGTTATTTAAAAATATCCTTTGTATTACCCATGAAAACACATTAGACCACAATCACATAAATCACTGTGCCACTAGTCACTTGTCATGACTTCACAGGGATTTACATCACTTGGCCAATCTGGCAGTTGTCATAAACATCAGTTAGCACAACTCAGTAGCTACTGGTAGGAACTGTACTTAGCATAACACATTGTGCATATATATAATCAGCAGTGCACCAAAGTAAACACTTGCAGTAGGGCACACATCATAACCACATCATGCCCACCTTAGGCATTTGCAGTTAACCATTATGGCGCATGGGATGCCAACCTCGGCAATGTAACTCAACATACATGAGAGCCTCAAGCATTAGGCATAACTATCATCACTGAGCCTGATTCACAAAAGGCAAAAAAAATGCAGTAGTCACCGTTTACCCAAAAGGCATATCAATTACTACTGCCTCCTCGACAGTGATAGGGCACCTCACTCTTGTGCCTCTACTAAGGAGTGCAGTATTGTCGAGGAGGTTCCTCCTCCTCCTCCAGGACTCGGTGGCCTCTGTCGAGTCTTACCCTGAGCGCCCCAAAACTACAACATTGGCCCCTGGTATGGTCCCTGTCACCCGGTTTTGCAAGGCAGCTGCCCACTACCACACGGGGCAGCTGCTGAACAGTTCAAGTAGGGTGGCACTGACTCGTCCCCTCACCCGGCATCTCGCTGGTCCAGGCCTAGTGCCCAGATTGACCTGCACTCCCCAAAGCCCTGGGAGGGTGCCCACGGCGAACAACACGCTACTCACATCGGTGGGAAAACCCCTCCTGGGTCTCTCGCCTATAAATTTATGTCGGAAGCGACCTGCCAACTCGCGGAGCCACCCTCGCTGCTCACCTTCTCGCTGCGAGGGTTAATAGACTGGCAGGCCATGGGAAGACTTCAGACGGGCCTCGCTGGCCCAAGAAGCACAGAGCGACCTAGGGTTCTATGTCAGGTCCCAAAAAAATAAGGTTACCTCGAGGTTCCGAGATTTAGGTCTAATCAGTGCAAACGTCTAATAACTAAGAAATGGAAAAATGCAGACCCTCCAGAGACACTCAGCTGGAAGTGGACACTCAGAATATGGGCACAAGTGGAAAGTATGGCACTGGACAGAGAGGAAACAGCGGGGCTCCACAAATTTCCCATCAGGCAAAGCTGGAACGCCTTACTCACCGCCTTACAGACAGGCGATGCAACAGAAGCAAATATTACCCAAGCTGCTGATTCAAGCCAGGTACACTAATTCCTTACTACTCAGTGCAGTAGATACACTTCACCTGTTGTGCATTATCACTTACACCCCCTCCATCTTCAGACAGAGGTCTTTTTTTTGCTGGTTGGTTGTTATGCCTCGCTATGCGCACTGCTTCAATTCCTGACCTGATATATTGTTCAGTGGTGAAGTATCGACAATGCACCTTCGTAATCATTGATTTTGTTTGAATTTCATAGATGGCAGATTCTTTTTTTATATTATAGAGTTTTAGTTTGGGTTGTATATTTTAAAAAATAAGTCTTATTGGTATTCTTCAGTAACTACTATCTGCATCCTATCATCATATAATTCTTATCCTTTCTCTCGCAGTGAATTGATGATCAGGCCCTACTGGCAGGCTTTGTATGCACATGATATATAACAATGAGATCCTATCATAACTGTCCAGATCAGTTGTGTCATCAGTAAAATGCGGACAGTGAGGATTACAATCTGTAAAACATGATGTAGCAAACAAGTGAGCAATGGCACGCAGGGACCCCAGGACACATGCTCGAAAGATGCAAGTATCTGTAATTGAGAATAGCACACTAACGTAATTTTTATGTTGCTGTATTGGGAAATGCTATCCTATAAGTGTGTTCCGTATTAATGTTTTAAACATCTGAATACTTTGTATACAATCGTGATGATAGTCATGTTAAAAATAGAAAATACCAATAAAGATATTTAAACAAAAAAAGAAGCACAGAGCGACATTTCTCCTCTCTCGCCACTTACTTCCTGGTACGCGGTCCCGCTTGGCCCCGCCCACAACCAGGCTCGGCCACGCGGCCCTTAACTCCTGCCTGGCTTCCAGTTTCAGCCAGGTTGCTGGGCAACGCCCGAAGCACCAGTGGCGCTCGCTCAGCTGGCAAGCGGCTGCGCTTTTAGAATCCACTGGGCCATCAAACGAAAACCATACAGCGCTCCACACGCACCTTATGGCAGAATGAGCCCTAGCCTCTGGCTACAGAATGCGGGGTAGGCTCCCGCCCTGACTTCGGATCTGTGGCGTCTCCTGCCGCACTTTGGGAGAGTGAGCCCGCTTCTCGGGCTCTGGCAATAATTTCAGCTATCAGGCACAGCACTCCCAGCACACTTATCAGGGAGTAGTGCCATCCAAACTCTCCTCCCATCGGGAAAGGGAAAGTGCCCCTGGTAGTTGGCAGGAGACAGCGGTCTACAGATCATGTATAGCGCTACACACGCGCTCTGGAACAACAGGGTGGGAAAACACAGCACTCACCACGCACTGGGTCCAAAATCACACAGGGCAAGCAACAATGCCCTGGGAGGTCACTGAGGCAGAGGACAGGGCACAGGCAGGCCAGCACGTAGTCCCAGACGACGGTTCCTCCTGGCGCACAGCTGTCCACGCAAGGTCTTCTTACCTTATATGGGGTGACAGCTCCTTTACTTATAGTCCACTTGTCTCTGTTCTGGGGGCTCTTTAAGAGACATTTACAAGTGCACAACACCCCACATTCACTGTGTAAGCCTTGGCCCCAGACACACCACAGAGGGGCGGAGTCAGCATTGTGGAAGGAAGGCACAGCCCTAATCAGGTGCAGGTGCTACTCCTCCCACCACTCCAAATGCAGACCAGGCCTAGTCAGGTGCAAGGGACAACTCCTCCAGCTACTTTACATTCAGCCAAGGTCTATTCAGCCTAGTGCTGAGTCACCCAGGCAGGGCAGGACACACCTCAACCCCCCCAGGGACTGGCTGGAGTGGATGCACCTATCCTCCCCTCCCCCCCTGTCAGTCAGAACCAGGCAGTCCATACGCATCCAGGCAGGCAGAAAGACACATAGCACAAAGAAAAGCCAACTTCTAAAAGTGGCATTTCTAAAATAGTAATAATAAATCTGCTTTCACCAAAAAGCAGGATTTATCACTACTATTCCAAACATACCAAACATGGTCACGCTACCACTCTCATGTAAGGAATTAGCACTGAAGCACATATCAGGGAATCCCCAATGCATCACTATGAGAGGGCAGCCTCACAACAGTGAGAAACCAAATAGGTTGTTTTCACTACCAGGACATGCAACACAGTTAAGGTACATGTCCCACCTTTTACCTACACAGCATCCTGCCCATAGGGCTAGCTAGGGCCTACATTAGGGGTGACTGATATGTACTAAAATGGGAGCTGCAGACGTGGCAACCACTTTATAGGCCATGTCACAGCAGCAGTAAAGTGCACGTGCAGGCCCTGCAGTGGCAGAGGCCTGAGACCGGTTAGAAAAACTGCTTAGGTGGGTGACACAAGTAGCGCTGCAAGCCCACTAGTAGCATTTAATTCACAGGCCATGGGTATATGCAATACCACTGTACAAGGAACTTACAGATAAATTAAATATACCAAACAGGTGTGGACCAATCTTACCAAGTTTATAATAGAGAGCACATGCACTTTAGCACTGATCAGCAGTGATAAAGTGCCCAGAGCCCTAAAACCACCAACAACAGGTCAGTAAAAATACAGGAGGAAGGTAAAAAGTTCTGGGATGACCCTGCAAAAAGGGCCAAGCCCAACACTCACATTTTTCACCGTTCACTTACACGATCACACTACTCACCCTGTACTCATGACACTTCACTCACTTGTCACTCTCACAGCAATTTCACTCAATCAAGCACATCAATCACCATGCATTCATTCCCTCTAGTCTGCACTTTCACCTGCACGCAAACTCATGTCACATCACTCACCCTGCAGTCACTTCTCTCACCCTTCTCTCTCAGTGTCACATTGCTCACTGTGCACTCACCTAGACACTCCTGTCACTCACACAGCTCACCCTTCACTCACATGGGCACAGCATTCACCCTGCACTCTCACCACTCACCCTGCAATTCCTCCTCTCACCTTGCACTCACACAGACAAACCTCTCAGCCTGCATTCAAACAGACACTCTGTTCCTCCTGCCTGCACACAGAGACAAGTCTGTCAGAGCTCATAGAGACACACCACTCACTCTGCATGAACTCCTCTCATCATGCACTCACCAGTCACTCTCAGAAATCACCCTTTACTCTTGCCGCTCACCCTGTTCCACACACAGGCACACCACTTTTCTAACACAATAAAAGCAGACTGACTAATGGCAGTGAGTGAGTGTGAGAGTAAAAACATAGGAAAGAGTGAAAGAGAGACAGTGAGAATGTGTGTGTGAAAGAATGTGTGTGTGAGTCTATGCATGTTAGGCATGCAACTGTGCTGCTGGTCTGGCATACTGAAGTTAATCCTTGCCTTATGGACTACGGCACTAAAAGCATATGTATGGGAGGTGTTACCTATGGCAAACTGCAGGCCCCAACATGCTTCTGCTTCCATTAAGGCATTATCATTCGTTGTAGGGACTCGAACAGTCTAACTGAGAAAGCCACTAGTTCAGTCATACCTACTGACACTTAGCACATACCACCACACCTGACCGAATGCCCTGACACGATGCACTTAATTCTTAACATATGGGGTGGATACATAGCAAAATGTTGGAACCAAAATTTGAGGTAACTCTTGTCATAAGATTTCCTGTACTCATTTTATAAGGGGTGTCAATGGCAAAATGCTGACCCTTGTATACCAGAAAGAATCTTTAGAGGTAGTCATGACTATGGCTGAAATATCCATGGTAAATGTCTGGCACTGTCATATTAACTGTACTCCTTGGCACAAAGGCCTCACCCATGAAAAAAATTATGACATTGGTATACTGGGTGTAATTTCTGATTTAAGACGTTTGAAAAAAAAGATCTACTCCTAGGAAAGGCCAGGCTTCCCTGGTGCACCATGAAAATAATATTTATGAATATTTCATGAATGGTCTATATAAGGGTCTGCTGTGTTTTAGCAAATTTTATCCCAAAAGATTCAAAAACATCTGAAGGGAGAAGTCTACTCTCCCTTAAATCATCTAAAAGAAACCTGTTCACTTGTTTTACATAGATCTTTTTCCTCATATGATGGCTATGAGGTTAGCTCTTACCCCCTTTCTGGAAATACTTGTCCTGACCCATTGCTTGGAGCAGGAGTGGCTTTAAGGCAGTACGACCAGTGCAGCTGCACCTGGTGTTGACTTTGGTGAGGGGGGTACTGTGTTTGAAAATATTGATTTTTTTAAACATATGAATTTCCTTGTGCATCAGGCAATATTCAGGCAACAATTCAAATGTGAATATAACTCTGGTGATTAATGTTCCTACTGGTAAGAGTTGGAATTTTTCCTAGTCACAGTTTTGGCTCATCGTAAAGTAGCACGGAAAGTTAATGTGCCTGCTGCAAGAACGTGTACAATGCAGATCACAGGAGTGAGTGTTAGTGAATTATCAGTAGCACTTAAAAAATTAAACATACGTCAGAGAGAGGCTGTGTAAATATGAGATGCACTGTTGGAGAGAGGGGTAGAGAGGGAATTTATGAAGAAGGAGGCCAAGGGGGGTGCCAAAAAAAGATAGTCGTACCGGCCGCCACCAGCACTGGAGCCAGCCCAGTCTGGGAGTCTTAGCCCCACCCGCACCGAAGTTCGGATCTAGTTGCACCCCTGGTGTGTGACATGCTTGCCCATTCTTAGGATGCGTGTGTGACTTACTTGCCCATTCTCAGGGCGCGTATGTGACCTGCTTGCCCATTCTTTGGACGCAAGTGAACCTGATCGTCAGAGTTACTGAAATATGTACTCATTAAAACTGAATTCTTCAGAACCATTGGCTAAGTTCGGATACTGTCCCTTTTCGACGGCAGTGGCCTAATAACCAGTGTTCCATACTCTATTTCCAGTAAAAACAGGGTCTTGCATGCTGCTCAAGTTCTGAAGAAATGCAGCTGTCGCACCCCAGCGCTCCACTGGGTCCCTCTGCCCACCTGCTTCACCCTTAAAACGAGCTGCACAGCTGACAATGTGGTAAGCTCAAGCTCACCACAACACCGATCTACAAAATACCTCTGGCGAATTAGGCAGCACAGCATCATCATTACCAGGACTGAGATAAGAAAGCTGTGTAAAGAGAATACAAAATGGCAGGTTCTTCTCCTACCCAGCAAGGATCGGTAACTCCATCCCTACCTTTCAAGGGACACAGCAACTTGGTTTAGCCTCCAAGGGACTGTACTTCCCTCTAAGGCAGGAGTCTTCAAACTGTGGGGCGCGACCCCCAGGGGGGCCGTGGAGTGAGGGAAAGGGGGTCGCACATTCCTGGTCACACTAAAGGATTTTGCAAAAAATAAAAAGCCAAGTGTCTCAAGTCTGCTGTGGTCGTGTTCCGTGAAGCACCACGTGTATTCAGTGTTGCTCTTTACTATTGTACTCTCAACTTTCAATGAAGCTGCTTTTTTTTTGCGTTTTGGTAGTTGAGAGGTTTCTTTTCAGAGGACGTTTCATTAAATTGGGAATGACGTAATGCTGGAGACGTGTAGATTGCACACAAACTTGCACGGTGTGCTTAATTCCGCAGTTTCCATTTTTTTTTCGGCTCAACAGATATTGTTTCCTTTCTGCTGAAGTGCAGTTTTTTTCATGCTCGAAGGTCCGCTCCCACCAAATGCAGGTGGTGTCCTCCTTTCTGCATCAATACAGGATTCAAATACGTGAGAATAGCGTAGGTGAAATCGAGGCCCCAAGTCTCCAAGTCAAAGACCTTAGAAATCAGGCCGAAAGTCCAGCAGAAGTCCGAGGCAACAGGCAGTGAGTGGCCACATGGAAAGCAGGCTCCTGAAACCAGTCAAGCATTTCTGACCGCCTGCAGTTCTGTTCCTGTGCATTAAGTGCCATTCTCCTCTCTGCCCCCACAGGTACTTTACTGCTTTTACTTGATCCGGGAGTTTAAATGCAGAAAGTGTGCCTTCCTGTTTGTCTGCAGCCAAGGTAGTTTTTGTACAGCAGGCAGTGCTTCGCTTGTCCCAGTGAATGCTTGTCAGAGCTCCATGGGATCTCTTAAACGTCCTTGTTATGCTAATGTATATAATTGCTTTCAGTGAGGTGTTGACACTTCCCAAATTGTTCTGTTTGATTGCCATAAGCCTTAACTTTGTCCTTTTCTTAGGAAAGATTTGTTTACGTCATATTGATGCAACATGCAATTTACTGACATCACTATGCAAAGTTACTCGCAGAAATATAAACCCAGAGCTTTCTCTACGGTGTTTAATATTAGAGAAGCGTATATCTACACAATGGCTGATGTGTGCAATCTTTGAGTTGGGAAGTTGGGATCAAAATCGCAGCTTCCTTGCTTGATCAGATTGTGTGATTTTGGGCAAATCCCTTTACTTGGCTGCCATCACATTTGAGAGCACTTTTAAGTCATTCAGCTGACGGCGAGTACTAACCAGATTTATTTGACAATAATATTACTACCGTATACTAAAATTATTCTGCTTAGTCATGTGGGCATGTCAAATTGACTTGTCTCCGTGTTAAACTAATGACGTAATCACGAAGGCATGATGGGCTTCATGAATGTTCATGTTTAAAAATGATTACCTTTATTAAATGTAATTTAGTATATCAGTATGATCTAATGTACTCAGTGATGGACAGGGAGCCCAAAACAGCCCATGTACTTTCCATACTAGCTACAAATTGCTACAAGCGAACATAGTGAGCAAGCCTGGCATCCTCAAGGTCATTAATGTGGAAAAAGGGTCTCTTTCCAGGAAGTGTGCAAACAAATAGGACAACACAGAGCATTTTTAGCACATTCTTCTAAAACTTATATATGTCAGTAAGAAAATTGTTTCCCCAGTACAAAACACTTGAGGCACAAATCGGGATTATATATTTGGTGCGCAAATCGGCTGCAGTGTGACCCACGGGGTGTGGGGTACTTACACAATTCCTATTTTAAGAGAAATTTCACCAGTGTTTTTCAAATAATCGAGGGGCGACCGCCTTCGTAATGGCTCTACACCAGGGGTCTTCAAACTGTGCGGCGCGACCCCCAGGGTGTTCGTGGAGTGATAAAAAGGAGGTAGCATATTCACAATTCTGCCTATTATTATTTCCATTTGTAGTGTGCTACTGTTACCAAAAGGTGTCCTAGGGCTAATAATCACCTGCTGCCAAAAATGGCAAATGAGAAACACACAGAAGGGGAAGGAGAACCACAAAACAAACAAGATGATGGACGGAATGTGGCACAATGGCAAAACATTAACCCCCAGTCACAGAGCTGGGTTTAAACCATCGTTATTTTGCTCACCAAGCCATCCCAGTCCAGTCCAGACATGGCCATATGCAAATCAGTCTTGACCCTGTGCCTCATGGGAACAGTCTAGCCCGAACTTCCAAGCCATGTCTTTCCTGAACCGGAATCTAGCATCCTAGGACCGGTTTCTGGCTATCAGCTGTCTTCAGCCAGGATAGCTTGACTCCAGTAGCGTAGTGAGCAAGGGACCCACGTCTGGGCATACCCTACCCACATAGGGTGAACAGCAAAACCAACAAGATGATGGACGGAATGTTGCACAATGGAGAAGATACGAGGTACGGGTGTCCTTAGAGTCTAAGGACACCCGTACCTCGTACCTTCTCCTTTACACACTTTATATCCTCTTCCTGTTCCTCCCATCTCCTCGCTTCCTCTCTTATTCCCTGCAGATGTGCCGCCATTTTATGTAGAACACACCATTGTTTTGTAGTTTGATTCAAGTTACAGAAGTCCAATACTTACTTACGTGCTGGGCAGGGAGAAACATGAGCAAGCAATGGACACAGTTTCAGTGTGCTTTTTTCAGTGAGGACATCAGCCAACATGAAGACCAGTGTGGGAAAATGACCTTGATGATCATCTACACAAGCCTACAGGGCACATCCGTTTCAAGAGAGCTCCATGTCCACGGATGGGTAGCCACCAAAAATAAAAATAAAAATAAAACTGAAGTCCCACATCTGCTTTGGAAGGAACTGAGGCAGTGTCAACAATTACAGTGCATATGAAAAACAGAATCCAATGGATACTGCCTGCCTGAGCAGCCGTGTGTGCAGTTCCACCAACCCACCAAGCACTGGGAGACAACCTTTACTACGCGGGCATTTCACCGCGGTAGGTTTACAATGCGGGCTTTACAATGCAAGTCGTTTCAACGACTTGTGCTGGATGGAACTGTAAGCTAAGGAATAATACGTTTTACTATTCCAACACCTTCCCTACTGTACGTAGACTGGTGTTGGAATAGTAAATCGTACTATCCCTAAGTCCAGCGCCCTCCAGCGCAAGTCGTTGAAACAACTTGCATTGTAAAGCCTGCGTTGTATCATACCCCGATCAACATGATCGCGTAGTATCATCATACATTCCCAAGCACCTCCACTCAGCAGGACTCTCACTAGCACACCACGTGCCCAGCATACACAAAAGCGGATCCGAAGTTTGTACCTTCTCATACATTGCCCCAAAAATATGGGAAGACCTCCCACAGCATATTAGAGCCTCCTCATTACTTCTTGATTCTTGAATTCTGCAAGAAGCTTAAGACATCGCTCTTCGAGTAAGGCACCTAAGGCCAGGCCCACAAACCTGCAAAGTGATAGGATACCTTTACGGGTGATCATGCACTATAAAACTTCAGATAACAAAACAATGGTTCATAGGGATTGAACAAAGCCTATGTATCATGGTAACATGCCCTGTACCTCCCCAATGCACATTCAAGGAAACAACCAGTGCACACAGCTTTGCCATTTCTGCCTCCCCGTAACACTTGTACTTTATGCCTACTCAGTATTATCCTCTGCGTGCTCTGCTTATAATACAGTCCTCCCTATACCATTATGTCAACTATTTCTGCTTAGGCCGTTCCATGTATTTCCTACATTTCTGAAGGCTATTCACATGATAGACTACGGATCCATGATATACCAATCAGATCCATAGAAACCTTCTCAAGTCCGAACTTAGTTTTTTCATTCAACCCGCAAAAACTACTGTGAACATTGCCACACGTTTGCGATTCTTTGGAAAGAGTTTTAAAGGGAACTTGTATCTGTCTATAGTCAGGCTCTCCAGCTTTCCCTGCAATCAAAATTCGAGATTCTGAGATTACAGCACTTTCTTTAAGTGCCAACAATGAGTGGAAACCTTATGGGTGGTGCACTTGGCAAGTACATGAAGCAGACAGATGGGAAACAGGCAATTACATCAATGCTCCTGGAAAAAGCTCAACGTAAAAAGTCACTTAGAGGGCAAGACAGGGAGCCATGGAAAACAGAATAAAACGCAACAAGGATGTCTAGTCCAAGAATTTGTATAGATCCAAACATTGCGTTGCTTGTCAGCCAATTTTGGGTTTTTTGAAGAATTGAGTTAGGAGACTGGAGATATATATATAAATTCACAGAAAAAACCAAGGTTACAGGGATGATATAGTTAAGTTCACATTTATTATAGTTAGATTTATCTGAAGAAACTATAATTCCTGCCCTAAGGTAACTATAACTCGCGCCCCTGTCATGCACAGTTTCCTCATCAATAATTTTATTGCGATTGTTGCAGTAATATTATCAATGATGTCATAGAAGCTGTGTTCAGTGATGTAATATGTGGGGTAATTACAGTATCTGCTGCTACAGGATGGGGGTGGTGAGGCGGGAATAAAAAAAAAGGACTTACCTGGAACGGCCGGCCGCCATCTCTCATTCGTCCTCTTCCATCTTCCTTCTTCCTGTCTCGGCTGGCAGCAAGAAGCACCCGGGCACACAGGCTCCCCAAAACCAATCACAACGCTGCAATGCCTCATTGTGATTGGTCAAAGCGCCGTGTTTCGGCGCTCAGATGGGAACAAGGAGGCTGTGCAATGTGGAGAGCATGCAAAGTGTGCATGAATGTTTAGCCGGCCAAAGGGGGCCACCCAACCAGAAATGCCCACTTACGGAGGGCGAACCACTCCTTTCCCTACTCTGGTCAGCCCCACCCCGCCACTGATTGCAATAAAAAAATATAAATATAATACCCATACGTTATTATAATTTTATTTTTCCTTTTGAGCAGTGGGGCAACGCACCTCAGTGGAGGAGCCGCCACTGGATAATTAGCCATGCACATCGGGGATTGGCTGCAGGGCCTGGCGTAGGGCCAGTCCCTGTGTCCAGCCCCCCAAGGGCAACAAACCTGGGAAGTGGGCAATCGCACACCCCCCCCAAGCCGATTTAGACACAGGGGGCGCCATCCCCAGGGGCCCGCCATCCCCAGGGGCCTGCCATATGTTTTTAAGGGAAGGGGCTACGGAGACCCCCCTGCCTGGTCCGAATTTGCCCACAGGGAGCCCATTCCCTAGGGCCCATCGCTTAAGTTATCGGGCCAACCATATTCTAAATAGGGAGGGAGCAAGCAGCCCCTTCCTCGGAGCGATTTCTGGCCCCGCGGACCACATCACCACATTATGGCCCGCTTAATATATGGTGTGTGCCCTGGAGACCACCCAGGGCATTCACTATATATTAGAAAGGGGGGCATGCAGCTCCCCTCTCCTGGCCGATTTTGGCCCTTGAGACCCCAGTCCCTGGGGCCCGACCAATTACTGTAAGGGGAGGGGGCCTGGATTCCAGGGCTTGGACAGTCAATGGTGGGTGTCATGGCCCCACCTAGGGCACCAGGGGCCAGATGTAGGTAATTGTCATTTACCGATTCTTAAATACCGAATTTTACCGATTCGGTAATCAAGAATCGGTAAATGAGATGTAGGTAAAAAATCGGTATTATTTACCGAATCGGTAAAATTCGGTATCGGACATTCGGAATTTACCGAATCGGTATTTACCGAATCGGTATTTACCGAATCGGTATTTCCCATTCATCCCTATGGGGCCAAAAGGCCCATAGGAATGAATGGGAAATACCGAATCGGTAAATACCGAATCGGTAAATACCGATTCGGTAAATTCCGAATCGGAAAGCAAGCAAAAGTGAAACTTAAGAAAACAGCCAATCAGGTGCTACCACCCTCCCCCTCGCTACCAGGAAGTGGCTACCCAGGCAGCTGCAACTAATTAGAATGTTCTGGAGAGGCAGTCAGAGCTGAGCAGAGACACAGAGCAGCAGGGAGAGTTGTATTTGAAGGTTTACCAACAGCAAACATGGCAAGCAGCAGTGAAAGTCAGAAGGCAGAAAGAAAGAGGAAAATAAAGTTCAGCAGCATGGAGCTGCAGGTACTTGTGGAGGAGGTAGTGCGAGGGCACAACAAACTTTTTGGCAGGCACTCCCTCACTGTTCCTGAGTCTGCCAAACGAAAAATTTGGCTGGCAATTGCAGAAAAAGTTAATGCAGTGGGAGTCACACCCAGGAATATTGAGGATTTAAAAAAAAGATTTTATGACATCCGGAGCCTCACCAAGAAGAAGATGTCAGAAATACACAAGCAGGCTGGTGTCACCGGTGGAGGCAGGAACCCAGCGCCCCCCTGACTGACCTGGAGTAGTTGGTGGCCTCAACCATCGAGGCAGACAGCGTCTTGGGACTTGGAGATGTGGACAGCTCAGCCAGAGCAACAAAAAAAGGTAAGACGCATGCGCAGCATGACACCCCATACCAACCTGCTTCCCTTTACCCTTTGTGGACAAGCCAACCCCAGTCCAGTACTATACAGGAACAATGCATTATGGGAAATGTAGTCAGCTAATATAAGACCATGTGTAACTGCGCAGACATCAGCAAGTCACTGAAAGTAATGCAGATAAATGAAAGTGAAATGTGTAAAGCATTTATTGTAGTGACTGTGACACAGTAGCACTCGGTTGATATACGCTTATTTCTACCTGGGGGCAAAATCAGGCAGTCGACCCACAGAGACAGAAGGGACTGCACCTGCGAGGGAGAAGAGTGAGGAAGCAGGGCCAAGCCAAGTACAAGCCTCGCCCACCCCCTTTTTGTAATTATTTTGGCCACCATGAGTGTGGAAGGGTATGCTCAGACATGAGTCCCTTGCTCATTGCACCATCAGGATTCAAGCAAGCCGGGCCGAAGACGGCTGTAATGCCAGAAACCGGTCCCCGGAAGCTTGTGTCCATTCCAGTGAAGAATTGGCTTGGTAGTTTGGTCTGCCCTGTTCCCATGATGCACTGGGCCAGGGACAGACTAATTTGCATATAGCCAGGTTCTGAACTGGGATGGTGCAGTGAGCTAAAAAACGGTGATGGATCAAGCCCTGATCTGTTGACTGGGTAGGAGTGTTCTGATTAACTCAGATACTCTGTCCATCACCACCCCCTTTTTGTAATTATTTTGGCCACCATGAGTGTGGAAGGGTATGCTCAGACATGAGTCCCTTGCTCATTGCACCATCAGGATTCAAGCAAGCCGGGCCGAAGACGGCTGTAATGCCAGAAACCGGTCCCCGGAAGCTTGTGTCCTTTCCAGTGAAGAATTGGCTTGGTAGTTTGGTCTGCCCTGTTCCCATGATGCACTGGGCCAGGGACAGACTAATTTGCATATAGCCAGGTTCTGAACTGGGATGGTGCAGTGAGCTAAAAAACGGTGATGGATCAAGCCCTGATCTGTTGACTGGGTAGGAGTGTTCTGATTAACTCAGATACTCTGTCCATCACCACCCCCTTTTTGTAATTATTTTGGCCACCATGAGTGTGGAAGGGTATGGTCAGACATGAGTCCCTTGCTCATTGCACCATCAGGATTCAAGCAAGCCGGGCCGAAGACGGCTGTAATGCCAGAAACCGGTCCCCGGAAGCTTGTGTCCTTTCCAGTGAAGAATTGGCTTGGTAGTTTGGTCTGCCCTGTTCCCATGATGCACTGGGCCAGGGACAGACTAATTTGCATATAGCCAGGTTCTGAACTGGGATGGTGCAGTGAGCTAAAAAACGGTGATGGATCAAGCCCTGATCTGTTGACTGGGTAGGAGTGTTCTGATTAACTCAGATACTCTGTCCATCACCACCCCCTTTTTGTAATTATTTTCGCAGGAGGAGGGTGACACGACTGGCCGCGCGCATGCAGAGGACACTGTACAGACCCCAGAGTTGCCACACTCACCACAGCTTTCACAATCCCCTCCCTTGGTATTCTTGGTATTCTCACCAGAAACCTCCCCATCACTGTTCCTGTCCACTCCTGCAACCCCATCAGCCAGGAGGCGTGTCGTGGCCCCACTAACAGTAATGGAGGCAGCAGAGGGTGAGGCTCACTGTAGATGCGAGTTCTGCTCCTCTCTCTGCCATTCCCTCTCTCCTTCCTCCTGTAGCCGTAGCCGTCTTGCAATGACATAAAATGCCGCCATTGTGCAAAAAGAATTGCATTTTGGGTCCTTTTTTATAGGCTGAACCTGGTTACCACCTGATAACAATCCATGGTAAATACTGACTCTTAAATACCGAATTTCAAGCAAATTCAGTATTTCAGAGCTTACCTACATCCCAATATTCAATTTTACCACTTCTTATTTACCGATTCGGTATTTTACCAAATCGGTAACTTTACCGATTCGGTGAATTTACCGATTCGGTATATTTACCGATCCGCAAACTGTTGCGATTCGGTAAATTTACCGATTCGGTAAATTTTCCGTATCGGACGATTTTCGGTCTCCTACATCCCAAATGCTCAATACCGGTCGGTAATGGCCGAAAATACCGATTTTCGGCCGTTAACGACCGGTAAAGGGCTACCTACATCTGGCCCCAAGTGTATTTTTGTTAGAGGCCACAGGGGAAGCCCCAATGCCCCCACGTGCTTCTGCACGCAGGGAGCAGCAAAACATGCTGCCCCCTGCATGCAGGAGCAATTTTTTCATCTGTTTCAACGTCCGCTCCTAGTGGTTGGGAGCATTTTTTCCTCTCCTGTCTGCTGGGAGGGGACTTACTCTCACTTGGCGGGAGCTTTAAAATAAATTTCTACCGCCATGCGAGAGCAAACACAGGCACCCTAGGACATAGCAGAAGCCCGGCCACAGGGAATGGGTCCTGAGGCAATTAATGGCTCCAGGAGGGGTGCCGTGGCCCGCGGCCCTCCTCCCGTTTGCATTGCACAGCAGGGCCCCAGGGAATGGGGTTCCAGGGGCTGAAATCAGCCCAGGAGGGGTCCCGCGCAGCCTCCCTCCGCATTGTGCATATCGGCCGGGCCCGGGGGATGGGGTCCCTGTGGCCGAAATCAGCTGAGGAGGGTGGCTGAATAGCTCCCTTTCTTGTATTCTTTTTTGACCGGGACCTGGGGAATGGGGTCCCTAGGGCCGTACTTGGACTGGGAGGGGGCAATGCGCCCCCCCTTCCCTATTCTCAAATTTGTCTGGGGCTAAAATATGTCCAGGGTGGGTGGCCGCATGCCCCCATTCCCGTTTTTACTATCAGCTGGGCCCCAGGGAGGTGGCGGTCACCGGGACCTGCCCCACCCAGGGGGGCAAAGTAAAAAAACAATACCAGTGCTTACATTTTTTGTATTATCTCAATATCTATTGCTCTTAATAAACTACCAGATAATTCATCCCTTGGAACATGGTTTGCAGCCATTATCCCGCATTTTTTATCCCGCGGACTTTCAGTCCGCATACCATTTTCCCGCAAGGTCATTGACCTCGCATACCATCATCCCGCATTTTTTCAAAACGCATGTGCATTTATCACGCATGCCTTTACAAGAAATTACGTTGTAAAGGCATGTATGGTAAATGCATTTGCGTTGTGAAAACCACGATGACGAGAGAGGTAAGTGGGTTTGGGTTAATTTTTTCGTCGTGCTGGGTTAGTGATTGTGTAGTGTAGTTTTGTGTTAGTTGAGTGTAGAGTTGTGGTGGTTGTTTAGTGTATGGTCGCGCTGGGGGAAGTGTTATAGGGTTTAAGGTAGTGTTGTAGTGTTTGCGTAGTGTAGGGTCATGCTGGGGGTAGTGTTTTAGGGTTTAGGGTAGTGTTGTAGTGTTTGTGTAGTGTAGGGTCATGCTGGGGGTAGTGTGTTAGGGTTTAGGGTAGTGTTGTAGTGTTTGCGTAGTGTAGGGTCATGCTGGGGGTAGTGTTTTAGGGTTTAGGGTAGTGTTTGCGTAGTGTAGGATCATGCTGGGGGTAGTGTTTTAGGGTTTAGGGTAGTGTTGTAGTGTTTGTGTAGTGTAGGGTCATGCTGGGGGTAGTGTGTTAGGGTTTAAGGTAGTGTTGTAGTGTTTGCGTAGTGTAGGGTCATGCTGGGGGTAGTGTTTTAGGGTTTAGGGTAGTGTTGTAGTGTTTGCGTAGTGTAGGGTCATGCTGGGGGTAGTGTGTTAGGGTTTAGGGTAGTGTTGTAGTGTTTGCGTAGTGTAGGGTCATGCTGGGGGTAGTGTCTTAGGGTTTAGGGTAGTATTGTAGTGTTTGCGTAGTGTAGGGTCATGCTGGGGGTAGTGTGTTAGGGTTTAGGGTAGTGTTGTAGTGTTTGCGTAGTGTAGCGTCATGCTGGGGGTAGTGTTTTAGGGTTTAGGGTAGTGTTGTAGTGTCTGCGTAGTGTAGGGTCATGCTGGGGGTAGTGTTTTAGAGTTTAGGGTAGTGTTGTAGTGTTTGCGTAGTGTAGGGTCATGCTGGGGTAGTGTATTAGGGTTTAGGGTAGTGTTGTAGTGTTTGCGTAGTGTAGGGTCATGCTGGGGGTAGTGTTTTAGGGTTTAGGGTAGTGTTTGCGTAGTGTAGGATCATGCTGGGGGTAGTGTTTTAGGGTTTAGGGTAGTGTTGTAGTGTTTGTGTAGTGTAGGGTCATGCTGGGGGTAGTGTGTTAGGGTTTAGGGTAGTGTTGTAGTGTTTGCGTAGTGTAGGTTCATGCTGGGGGTAGTGTTTTAGGGTAGTGTTGTAGTGTTTGCGTAGTGTAGGGTCATGCTGGGGGTAGTGTTTTAGGGTTTAGGGTAGTGTTGTAGTGTTTGCGTAGTGTAGGTTCATGCTGGGGGTAGTGTTTTAGGGTTTAGGGTAGTGTTGTAGTGTTTGCGTAGTGTAGGGTCATGCTGGGGGTAGTGTTTTAGGGTTTAGGGTAGTGTTGTAGTGTTTGTGTAGTGTAGGGTCATGCTGGGGTGTAGTGTTTTACGGTTTCGGGTTGTGTTGTAGTGTTTGTGTAGTGTAGGGTCATGCTGGGGTGTAGTGGTTTAGGGTAGTATTGTAGTGTTTGTGTAGGGTCATGCTGGGGGTAGTGTATTAAGGTAGTGTTTGTTTAGGGAAATAAAGTGCTTTATGGTAGTGTTGGGGGGTCGTGCTGGGTAGTGTAAATGTTGGAAAATGACTGTGTGTTAAGGGTGGGTGGTGCAGGGGTACTACATTAGAGTGTAGGGTAGGGTAGGGTACTCTTACTTACCTTTAGAACTTTTACAACGAGTATATCTTTAACATGCATGCATTTTCGTTGTAATGGCATGTGTGCTAAAGGCATATTCGTTTTAAAAGTTTTCGTTCTCTTATTTTGCGGACTAATAGTACTTGCGGTATTATATTTGCGGGATGTTGGTATGCGGGATGTTTGTCTGCGGTCTGACATCATATATTCTTGGAACAGTAGTTGTGTGTTGTAGATATTATGCTGCCTTTTATTCATGCGGGAAATTGATCTGCCTTCTAATGGGCATATTCTTTTTATGGCACTGAAAATCATTCCTGGCTTTTAGAAACCAACTTACATCTCAGCGCAGTCAGTGCTTGTGAAAAGCACACTTAGCAATTCTGAAACTTAGAATACATTTAATTTTGCCAGAATACCATCGGAATGTGAATGAATGATAGTAAATTATGGTAAAATGATCCTAATTGGTCTCTCGGTTTTTTTAAAGATATTTAATGCAGGAACATCTCATTTTACAAAGCACTCAAAACAATACCATATAATTTATACACAGAAGAAACACAGCAACACAATTTGAACTTTTATATGGAAATTTAAGGAATACAAAATGATGAGAGCAGAAGCAAGGATTTAAATATGAGAGATAAAGCCCAGAATGGTATAGAGATGCAGAAACCTTCTTGAAAGTTCTTTTGTCTCATATTCTGGGAACAGACTCAAAAGAGCTCAATAAATATAGACAATTTCAAAATTTTAAGCGGTCCCATACAGGTGCGGGGGAGAGTGTACCACCCCTCCCGATTGCAAGTTTTACCAGGTCCAGGAAAGCATCCAGTAAAACATCATGGGCCAGATGTAGGTAAATCTGTTTTACCGATTCTAAAATACCGAATTTTACCGATTCGGTATTTTAGAAATGGAAAATGGGATGTAGGAAAAAAATCGGTAAAAATGACAGTTTCGGTAAAATTCGGAATCTATCTACCGAATCGGTAAATACAGATTCGGTAATTCCCATTCATTCCTATGGGCATCCAGGCCCATAGGAATGAATGGGAATTACCAAATCGGTATTTACCGATTCAGTAAATACCGATTCTGTAAATACCGAATCGGAGATACAAAACACAAGCAATTGACCTAACAACCAATCACGTGCCTCCACCCCACCCCTCAACCAAGCAACAGAGGAACCAACCAATCCTGTGCATCCACCCCACAACCAGGAAGTGGCAACACCCATGCAGGTACAGACTAACTGAACATCCAGGAGAGCTGTGAGACACTGACTGGCTGTTCTGAGCTGAGCAGAAGTGCAGGATGGATTCACAAGACTCCCAGAGGGAAGGTGCTGACCGGAATAGAAAACTAAAGTTCAGCACAGGTGAACTGCAGGTGCTGGTGGAGGAGGTGGTAAAACACCACACCCAGCTTTTTGGAAAACAGTCTCTGCAGGTAGCAGAGGCTGTGAAGAGGAACACCTGGCTGGGTATCCAGGCTAAGGTGAATGCCATGGGGATGACTACAAGAGAAGTGGATGACCTCAAGAAAAGATGGTATGATCTGAGGATCATCACTAAGAAGAAGTTGGCATCACAGAGAAAAGAGGCCAATGTAACAGCTGGAGGAAGGAACAGGGCACTTGCCCTTGCGGATCTGGAACAGCTAGTGGAGTCCACCCTGGAGCCAGAGAGCATATTTGGGATTGGTGATGCTGACAGCTCAGCCCGAGCTGCAACAAAACAAGGTAAGGGACAAGTCCATAATTCCTCCCCCCTTGCCTGTCTCCCTTGCCCAATGTGGCTGTGTGTTACACACTCCAGTACAGGCTTTTGTATCCACCAACAATGCATCATGGGAGTGGTAGTCATTTCAACATACATCAGTGCAGTCATCATGAAAGAATTCCAGGCATGCCACGCACTACATTTAGAGGCAGTTGAGGACCATGCAATTGTGTGACTGAATTGTAATTTAATATAGGAATACACGGTTGCAGCACCAGTAAGCCAATGTCCATATCTGTCCACAGGAGAGTCATCGCGCAAGACTGTGCAGGAGAGGGAGAAGAGGGCACCCCAAAGGGAGAGGAGTGAGGATGGAACCAGGAGTGCAGGGCCCAGCACTGTAACACCTCCAGCACCCAGTACACATGCAGCTGCCACACCAGAGGCAGGCACCAAACAACATCCATCATCGCCTCTACTCTATGACTCTCCACAGCAGGACCCACAAACACAGTCTCCATCAGCAGCCTCAGAGGTGTCGAAAGTCTTCAGGCCCAGGAGGCATGATGTTCCCCCGCTACAAATCCTTGCAACCTCCTCTGATGAGGAAAGGGAGGGTGAGAATCAAACTAAGCCAGTGGAGGCAAACATTGCTGGGCTTCCGTCCACTTCTGTAGCTGTGCACAGCGGCGCAAGACGCCGTAGGGTCCGGGAGGGAAGCACAAGTGGCCATGGCGACGGGGTCTTCTGTGGGCTGGAGGGCACGATGGTGAAAGTGCAGCGCCTGCAGGCAAAAGCAATTAGTGCAGTACAAAGACAAATGCGCCACCTGAACAGTAACATGGATAACATGAACCGGGGCATCACCTCCATGGCGGAGAGCTTGACGGATATGGCAGATGGGATGAGGGACATGTCCCAGTGCATGATGTCACTTTGTGAAGAACTGCATGAAGACCGCACACAGAGGCGCAGGGAGAGGCAATGCATGCAACATCAGACAAAGGTCATGAACCGTCTTGCAACACCAACTTCTCTGTTATGTCGCCGTTCTGTTGCAATGCAGGAGGGGCTGGTGCACTGCTGCACAGATCTTACCAGGGGGATGGGGAGAGTTACAACAGCGATAGAAGTGCTGCTGACAAACCAGTCAGCCAACGCAGGAGATGAAGGTGTAGGGGACACTGATGACACCACTAGCAGGAGCAGCAGCAGCACCCCTATACAGGACACTAAGAGGAGCAGCAGACGTCAAACTACAGGCCCTGGCTCAACAGCCAATGTTCAATCCCCACCACAGGCTTCCTGCAGTGTTGTGCGTGGGCGCAGACAGTAATGCTGCCCAAACTCCAGAGGACATGTTAGGGTGAGGTAACCCATGTCAGCCTAGTTAGGCTAGGCACAATTTGGACTACAAAGATGTGTCATTTGACATTTACCGTAGTGACCAATAAACTACGTCTTTCACATTAAACCCCTGGCTGTGTCTCCTTACTTACTTAACACCTTCAATGCTACAGGATATTTTCCTCCTGTGCTGAAAATCGATATTTTCCATTGTTCATGACAAGGTCAGCTCGTCATTAGCACAGCTCCAGTGTACTGCATGACGAGCTGACCTTGTCATGAGCATGGAAGGGGTTAAAAATAGCTGCAGGTGATCTCTGCCCGTCTCATTCTCCCATCAGTAGCTGGCGGTACTCCTCCTGCATAGGGCTCTGGCGGTTCAGTTCTATCACCAATTTTCCTCATGATGTGTTATTTCCACTTCTGTGCCTTTCTTAGTGGCCACGTTGTGCAGCATGGCACAGGTCGCAATGATTTTATAGCAGATGATAGGAGTGTACTGCCGTGCACCTCCACTCTTGTGGAGGCAGCGGAACCTGCTTTTTAAAAGGACAAATGTGCGTTCAACAACGTTGCATGTTGCTCTGTGTGCCACATTGTGACGTCTCTCACTCCTTGTAGATGGATTCAGGTAGGGGATAAGGACAAAGGACCGCACAGCATAAGCGCTATCGCCTAGGTGGAAGAGAAAGTGCCATGAGTTACCTACTCAAAATACATTCATGTGCATTATCAATCAGGGTGTGTCACAGTTATTTACCTAGCAGGAATCCTTCCCCAAATTCACCGGCAGCAAGGCGTGTGTAGATCCCACTGTTCTGGAATATGTACAAGTCGTGGGTGCTCCCCGGGAATTTCGCCACAATGCCTGTTATCATGTTGCCAGCGTTGCATATCACCTGCACATTGATTAAGTGGGTTGACTTTCGGTTCCTGTAGATGTATTCTGTGGCTGCAGGTGGGCAGATTGGGATGTGGGTGCCATTTATACAACCTATGACGTGAGGGAACTGTGCCAGTTGATAGAACTCAGTTTTGGTCTTGAGCAGTTCCGCATGTGTGTCAGGGAAGCTGATGTAATGATGCATTCTCTGCATCATGGCCTCCAGGAACTTATGGAAGAAACGGGGCAGGCAGCTCTGGGACACCTCACCTACGGCAGCGATCACACTCTGGTAACTCCCAGATGCAAGCAGGTGTAGGTTACAGAGCACCTGCACATGGGGTGGGATTGCGTGCGCCCTTGGTGTTGGGTGCTCCAGTAGTGGGTGCAGGTCCCTGATCAACTCCAGGATGGTTTGGGGGTGTAATCTGTACCTTTGTAATATCTCTGGCTCAGTTATTTGGAAGAGCGTAATCCTCTGCCTGTACACTTGCTCCTCCCTCATCCATACCCTCTCTCCTGCTGCCTGTAGCCATAGCCGCCTTGCAATGACGTAGAATGCCGCCATTCTGGTCACAGAGTTGCATTTTGGGGCCTTTTTTATAGCCTGCACCTGGTTCCCACCTGCTTTCACTCCATGGTAAATACCGACTCTTAAATATTTTTGAGGATTCCTACATCTCAAAATAGATATTTTACCATTTCTTATTTACCGATTCGGTAAATAAGAATTCGGTAAATTCAGAATCGGCAAATTACCGACTCGTATTTACCGAATCTGTAAATTTTTTACTCCTACATCTCAAAAACACAATTCCGGTCAGTAAAGGCCAAAATTCTGTAATTTCGGCCGTTACCGACCGGTAATTGCCTACCTACATCTGGCCCCATGTGTTTCTGCCCAAAGAGAGTGCCTGGAATCGTGAACTGCATGTCATTCCCCATTTAACGTTTGAAAACCTCTGATGCCCGGCAGTTAAGTAAGAGATACTGTCTAGAACAGTTATCTCACAAAAGCCCAGTTTACAGAGGCCACTATGGGAATGGCCAGAACTCAAGGCCCTGGCTGTGTCACATGATACGAGGCCATAGATGGAAGCAAGGATACTCTCATTGGGAGACTTGTATGACAAGGGTGCATTAACGCCTGTGGGGAGAGGAGTTGGCCTAATGGCTATTGTGGTGAACCTCAAATCTGGGGAACCGGGTTCGAGTCTCGGCAAGGACGGGCAACATCCTGCGATTTTGGGCAAATCCCTTAATCTCCCAGTGCCTAACAAAAAAAATGAATGTGACCTCATGTAAAACAACTGGTGCTCGTGTAAAGCGATCTGATACCCGATACCTTTGGGTCAAGGTCGCGTTATATAAAACTCTGTAAAAGAAAAAAAAAGTGCAGGAGGCTGCACTTGTTTTCTTAACAAAAATGTTGCAGTGGATTTGCGGATTCGTGGCAAATAAAGTTTCAAAAAATAATTTGTATCCTTGTGGCGTCCCTGTGGGTCCCAACTACCAGGCCTAGCAGTCAGAGTATTCCTACCTTCTGTTTTTTAAAAAACTTTTTTCTTGGGACACAGCTGAGTCCAAGTACGCAGATGGTTGCAAACACTTCCCGGTTGAAGTGCTGGTAGCCAATTAGATCTCACCATGAGATCTGATGGATTTTCGGACCCTCCACTTCCCTAGAAATATACCTTTCTTTTTCCCTAAATAACTCACATACTACTGAATGGATTTACACTAAATTGAAAAAAGTATCTTTCTGGATCAACAGCTAAGTTTCGGCCAAATTTGGTGTAATTCCGTTCAGCAGTTAGGGCTGTAGTTGTGTTTAAAATCTATATGGGAAATTGCATTGGGGAAAACATGTTTTGGGACCCCCACTTTTCTCGGCTCCCTGTTGGCAAATCTCCCTGAAACTTTTAAAAAAACAGCTGAAGTGATTGTCTTACTAGTTTTGAAAATTTTGTGAAGATTTGTCTAACGGTGTTAAAGTTATTAGCAAAACAAAAAACACTTTGTCTATGGAAACTAGGCCCAAACTATCTCTGCCTACTGGCGTAAGGTGTGTGTGTGTGTGTGTGTGTGTGTGTGTGTGTGTTTTTGTGTGTTTTTTAGCACAGCAATCCTCATAACCTCCTCGAGGGCGAAATGAAGAAGCGGACCCAACGGATTCAGGCAAGACAATGTGTTTTTATTTAATCCGACCTTTGAAGTTGACGAGTTGCGAGCATCAAGTGCTCTTGTTCACACAACGAGCACCGCGTCAGCCATTGCTTTTTAAATTACGCTTGTGTATACCACCTCCCTCTGTGAGTCACATGACCACACCAATAAACATAGAAAAAATACTCTTGCATCGCAATGTTTACAATCACAATAATGGCTACATTAAAATTTTACATATGTTTTTCAGGAGTTATCATTGTGCAAATACATGTTTTAATTGCAGTTTCAGTTTGTACAGATTTTATTAAGCTTGAATGCTGGAAAGTTGAGTCAAAAGTGGCTAGTGCAATAAATAATTATAATGTTGGATAAATACATATATAAATAAATAAATACACCTAAAATACATCTATGTACTTTAAAATCCTAGTTGGCGATATAACTGCTTAATGCAATGTCTGGGCTTTGTATTATATATATGTAAACATTATAAAGTGCAAGGTGCTATTCCTTATTTGATGTATATAATCAAATTTAATATGCCCATATGTGCAAATCTCAGCAATATGTGCAAAATTCTGCATTACATGTTTCCAAAGCCTATGTGTCACCTGCCACATACCTTGCACTTGCAGTAATATCTCAGCTTCACTTTTTGACTTTCAAACTTTATTTGTAATAGCTGCATAAATGCGCATATTTGCATAAACTCTAATGTCCACAATATTATCTCCTTTTGTATCTGTCCTTGCCAGTGATCATATGCAGTATTTACATTTAAATCTGTGTGGTATGTTTTTTTCTCTATTTTAAAGTGCTTTTACTGTGCCAAACAGTACCTTTTAACATAAAAAGACTGTCTTAAAACTAATTAATACTTAAAAAGAAAAAACCTTCAACCAAAACCTTCACAAAAGTTGCACGTATTAACAGTTCGTAGTGATTTAAAGAAGTCTGTTTTCTGGGAATTTCAACAATTCTTAATTACACTATATAATTCTTGTAACATGAATTTACTCATATGAATTCTCTAATGTATGTTAGCCGTTACTCTCAGTGTGGCTTAAATCTCATGGTATTGAATTCCCGATATCCTTAAATTGTTATTAAAATGTTACAAAAAGTTGTGCAAATCCTCCGTTGTATTCAACTCATTAGGATGCTTGCTATCAAGTTCTATTATATAGCCTCCTTTCTCCTCAACTGTTTTTCTCTGTCACCGCCTCTTCTTAGGTGGGCCACAGCGTCGATCACAAAATATGAGAGGCCTGCTAAGTTGTTGTCATGTGTGGCCCTAAAATGCCGGGCCACCGGATAAGCATTGTCATTATTTACGATTGCCCTGAGATGCTGCAAAATTCTGACGTGCACCTGCAGCTTGGTACTACCCATATAACGCAAGCCACAGGTGCACGCCAGAACATATACAGCAAATTCAGTGCAACAACCGTAATTGCCTTTGATCGCAGTTTGACAATTGGAGAAAGGAGTTTCATAATGGGTAGTAATTGTCCCAAATTTACACGCTCGACAGGGTGAGCATTTATAAAAATCCGTCCTTGGGTTTCAGCCAGGTACTGCCACTACCTATTTCTGGACTTGCTCTCACCAGTTTGTTTCGCATGGATATGGCTCTCCTATATGTAATGGTAGGTGTATCGGGTAATCTACTTCCCAAGACCCCATCAGTCAATACGATGGGCCAGTTCTTTTTAATGATCAATTTGATCTTTCTCTCTTGCTTGCTAAATGTGATTATCAAGCGAGGAGTGTAATTTTCATCTGATTCATTAAGGGTGTTAAAAAAGATTCCCTAGACCGTTCTTGTGTCTTAGTTAATGCCTTTGATAGAGTTAGATCACTGTAACCTCTTGCTTTTAGGTGTCCTACCATTTCCTTCGCTCTTTTCTAAAAGCTTTCAGGCGAGCTACAGATTCTCTTTAATCATAAAAGCTCCCCATAAGGGATACTTTCAAATAGGTGTCATGCCAGCCAACTGCTGGCATGTAAAATACTGTTGCCAGTAGTGGCTTTATGGAATAAAATTTTTACTATTGTGTGGTTTTTTATTTCAATTTGTACATATAAAAATTCAGATTATGTCCTGCTGACATTAGATGTAAAGAAGAGGTTGTGTTGGTTATTGTTTAGTGACTCCACAAATTTCGGTGCACTAGACTCATCCCACACACAGAAAACACCGTCAATAAAACAAAACTAATGGCCTACATGATTAAAACCTGGGGTGACGATGAGATCCCGCTCCTCCCATCAGCCAACATGTAAACATGCATAGCTGGGGGAGAAGCAGGATCCCATCGCCACACCCCTTGTTTGTCTCCATATATCTTTACCGAACATAAAGAAATTGTTGTTCAGACACCAGCTCACCAGTTCATATAGCATTTGATTATGGCTATAGTATTCGCAGGATCTCTGTCCTAAAAAATGTTGTATGGCTTCCATTGCTTTGTCGTGATTGATGCAAGTATATAATGATTCAATGTCCAATGTTAACATGCTCCAATCATCTTGCCAATTTATCAAATTCAATCTATTTAAAAAAATCTCCAGTGTCTTTAATGTAACTTAGAAGGTTTTTTACAGTGTCCTGCAAATAAAAATCAATGTATTGGGAGATATTTTCGCTAATGCTGTTGATTGCTGAGATGATGGGTCTCCCAGGTATTGGGACCCTCATCTTATGTACTTTAGGTATTAAATACATGCTTGGAATTACCAGATTTTCTGAATGCAGGAAGCCGAATTCTGTTGATAATATCAAGCCTTCCCTTTTAAATGCGGCCAATCGCTTTTTTAAACCTTCCTTTGCTTTTTTGTATTCTATATATATATATATATATATATATATATATATGTAATTTAGATATATTCACAGGGGAAAAAACACAGTTAAGAACAATGGTTACTTACCTGTAAACAGGTGGTTCTCCAGTATTGGTGTCTTTCATAGATTCACATGCTTTAATATTCCCCGTCGTCGAAGTGGGAGTCCCACGGTACATAAAATAGCAATAATGCTAAATATATATATATATATATATATAAATATATATATATATATATATATATATATATATATGTGAAAATATAATACATAATAAAAGAAGATGAAAATACAACTGGAAACATTTCCAAAACAATTCCTACATAGGAATGCATGGTAAAGAGAAAAAACCATTTGTAACACATTAGTGTCATTATGTTAGTCCAAACTACAGCCAATCAGGCGCAAGCACCCTCTAGAACCTTCTCCTCAGAAGCTCCAGTCCTCAGATTTTCGTAGCACCAAAGAGACCTAGTGCATGAGGAGAAGAGAGCCTCTGAGGGGAGGAAAGGGTGGGTCGCATGTGAATCTATGAAAGACACCAATACTGGAGAACCACCTGTTTACAGGTAAGTAACAATTGTTCTTCTCCAGTATTAGGGGTGTCTTTCATAGATTCACATGCTTGAATAAAATAGAGAGCAGTAACCTCCGTAGAGCTGAGATTGCTAGGCACATATGGAAAAAGCCAAAGACAGTAATAATACAGTCATGTAAACATTAGCAATCACAGAAAACACAAAGGAGGAGGGAACAGAGGCTCACCTTATTTGAAAAGATGACCAAGCACAGCCTGTCCCACTGCGGTATCCGCTTCATTGATGGCATCCAAGCAATAATGCTTGGTGAAGGTGTGCCTGCTGGACCATGTCGCTGCACGGCAAATCTGGTGAAGTGGCACACCGGCAAACAAGGCGGTGGATGAAGACATCGCCCTCGTAGAATGAGCCTTCACTGAAGACTGCAATGGTTTGCCAGCTTGTTGATGGCAGAAAGTAATGGCTGAAGAAAGCCAACGGGCAATTGTTGGTTTGGTAACTGGATGCCCCTTACGCAGTCGCCCATAAGCAATGAACAGTTGATCGGACTTGCGGAAGGAGGCAGTTCTGGCAATGTAAAATTTAAGGCATCGTTTGATGTCCAAAGAATGCAAGCGCTGCTCCGCCGGAGACCGTGGGTCCGGAAAGAAAGTTTTTAGGAACACAGGCTCATTCAGATGAAAATCCGTAGGCACTTTAGGTAGGAAAGAGGGGTTGGTGCGAAGCGCCACGCCGTCAGGTTTGAACTGTAGATAAGGTGGCTTGATAGTGAAAGCGTGAAGGTCGCTCACGCGACGAGATGAAGTCAAAGCCAACAGCAGTGCAACCTTCCAGGTGAGGAACTTGATACCCACCCTATGGATAGGTTCAAATGGGGACTTCATAAGTTGAGATAGGACAATATTGAGGTGCCATGGTGGAGGAGGGTGCCGAACAGGCGGGAACTTTCGGAAGAGCCCTTTGAAGAACTGGCGTATGGTTCTGGACGAGCAGAGGGAGGAAGAGCCATCGTGTCGGAAGCGAGAGATTGCAGCTAGGAAAACTCTCAAGGTAGCATGTGAAAGTCCGGACTGAGCGAGACTTAAGAAGAACGGAAGAAGTTGCTCCGGAGTAGAATGGATTGGATGAACATTTGCTGCCACGCACCAATGACAGAATCTCTTCCACTTGAGTTTGTAGGTTTTGAAGGTAGACGGAGCCCTAGCATGAGCGAGGATGTCCCTGCATTCCTGAGATATGTTTAAGTCTGCGAATTCAAGGTGCTCAGATTCCATGCTGACAATTGTAGCGTGGAGGGATCCGGATGGCACACTTGGCCCCTGTCCATCGTTTGGAGGTCTGGACGAGGCGCAGAGGAATGGGCTCGCACTGGGACAGCAGAAGCAATTAAGAAAACCATGTCTGTCTGGGCCAACGAGGGACGATCAATAGGATGTGGCAGGGCTGCCTCCGCATCTTCCACAGTACCCGCGGTACTAACGGAATCGGCGGAAAAGCGTAAGCGAATAGATCGCACAAATTGATCAAAAGGGCATTCCGGCACGAACCGGGGTGGGGATGCCAACTTGCGTAGGACGGGCATTTCCGATTCTCTGGCGTTGCAAAGAGGTCTAGAGCTGGGCGACCCCATCGGTGGAACACAAGATCCAGAGTCGGCTGGTGCAGTTCCCATTCGTGTGTCGATGATGTGGACCTGCTTAGAGAGTCCGCCAAGATGTTGGACACGCCCGGGAGATGGACAGCCGTCAAGGTGATCTGATGACGGAGAGCCCAATCCCAGATTGACTGGGCCAAGGGAGACAGGTGTGGAGACTTGGTTCCTCCCTGTTTGTTCACGTAGTGCATGCTGGTGGTATTGTCCGTTTGGATAAGCACTGACTCCCCGTGAACTACAGGTAGGAATGACTTGAGCGCTAGGAAGATCGCCATCAACTCTAGCCTGTTGATATGCCACGTGCGTTGGGGCGGAGTCCACTTGCCTTTGATGGATAGGCCTTGGAGATGAGCACCCCAGCCCTCCAGAGAAGCGTCCGTTGTGAGCGTTTGATCTGGTGAGTGAACGAGGAACGACGACCCCGTCTCCAGGATGGTTGGCTGCGCCCACCAATGCAAACTCTTTCTCATGCGGGCTGTGAGAGCAACTAGGTCGTTGAAGGACCCGGAGACCTGACGCCACTGTACGTCCAGTTCCTCTTCAATGGGACGGGTTCGCAATCTGCAATTTAGGATCAGTGCGATACAAAAACGACTTTAACGTCCGAACAGAAACGGACTGTCTTATTCGAATGAGGGAAACCAGACGAAGGATCTTCTGTTGCCGCTCGTGTGAGACAAACGCTTTTGATAGTCTCGTGTCTAGGATAGCTCCCAAGAAGTTTCTGGTTTGCAGTGGTGCAAACTGTGACTTTTCGACGTTGATGTCCAACCCCAGGGACTGAAACACCTGCTGACAAAGACGAGTGTCCTGACATAGTTGATGGTGGGATTGAGATTTGAGGAGGCAATCGTCCAAATATGGAAAAATGTGAACACCTTGGAGACGCAGGTGAGCCACCACAGGAGCCAGTACCTTCGTGAACACACGAGGAGCTGATCGAAGTCTGAAGGGCAAGACCTTGAACTGATAATGCATTTGCCCCACCTTGAAACGCAGGTACTGGCGATGCTGTTGGATAATCGGGACATGAAAGTACGCGTCTTGAAGGTCTATGGTGGTCATGAAATCCCCGCTGGTTAGAAGACGCAGGATTTCCAGTAATGTCAGCATGCGGAAAGATTGGCTTTTGATGAATTGGTTGAGAGCCCTCAAATCCAGAATGGGTCGCCAATCTCCGTTCTTCTTGAGTATGAGGAAGAATCGAGAGTAAAACCCCTCTTCTCTTTGATGCACCGGGACCACTTCGACTGCACCTTTTTGAACAAGAAGACAGACTTGATGGTAAAGCTCCTTGAGGTGTTGAGGAGGCGGGCCAGATGGTGGAGTACAAGGAGGAATCTCGACGAACTCTAAGGTATGACCCCTTCGTACAATGTCTAAAACCCAGCGGTCCGAGGTGATGGAGGACCACTGAGAATAAAACAGTGAGATTCGACCTCCAACACCTTGGGGATGACAAAAGTCATTGTCGCTTAGGAGTGGATCCGCGATAGGAGTACTTTCTCCTATAGGGTTTGGAGGACTGCTGATGATTGGACTGCTGCTGATTGGATGCGTAACGCTGGTTGCCCCGATTGTAGGAGCGGTACTGTTGTCCTCCTCGAAAAGTGGAAGAAGTGCCGCGTCCGCGCGCACCTCGCAAGGGCTGCTTCCGGAATTGCAACGTGCCCAATGACTTTGCCGTATCGGTGTCCTTCTTAATGGACTCCAGAGCATCATCTATGTGAGACCCTAATAACGATTCACCATCATACGGCATATCAAGGATCTTGGATTGGACTTCCTGCCGGAAGGAGGTGGATTTTAACCAACCCTGGCGTCAGAGGGCAGCTGCACTTGCAAGCAGACGGAAACCTGTACCAGCAATATCGACTGCACAGTCGATAATTTCTTCCGATGCCCTCTGCCCATCCTGAAGAATCTGCTGAGCGTCCGCCTTGGAAGCCTCAGGTATCAGATCTACTAAAGCAGATATGTCCGACCACATCTGCCGGTCATAGCGTCCAAAAATGGCTAAGGCATTGGCTGCTAGAACAGAAGTGGAGGCCATGGTAGAAAACTTGCGGCCAATAGCGTCTAGGCGCCGACCCTCTCTAACGGTAGGCGCGGTGATTTGAGACGCTCTGTTCCGGGCTCTACGCTGTGCAGCTTGAGTTACTACTGAGTCCGGCTTAGGGTGAGAGATCAAGCATGCCGGAGAACCGGTTGGGGCTTTGTATTTCTTCTCAAGGCGCGGTACTTGAGCAGGTAACGTCTTTGGAGCCTGCATGAGTTTAATGCCTTCCTTCCAAATAAAATCGATTATTGGAATCGTGTGGACTTGTTTGTAAGGCTTATTTTTAAAATCGTAGAGGAAACAGTCCTCCTCACGTTGCGTTCTAGGTAATTTGAAACGCTGAGCCGCTTTATCCATTAGTAGATGGAAACTGGCGATATCCACTGGAGGTGAATCACCAGAGTCTCCTGGCTGAGGAGAGGGCGTCTGCATACGGTAATCGTCCCACTCCGCCATACCGTGTTCGCCTGCATCCTCATCTGAATCCTCAGGGACCTCTCCGTCCTCTCGTTCTGGAACCGCCTCATCATCCGCATCCTGCGGATAAACAGTCGTATGAATTCTGATGGACGTCTGAAACTGGGGCGAAGTTGTGGGCGGCAAAGTCGGTGGAAAAGACGGTGGAGGAAGTACAACGGCAGCAGGAGATTGCACAGGAGTACCTTGCGGCGTTGCTGGGAAACGACGGTTGTAATCATCCAGCATATGCTGGAGATTGGAGATCAAGGACAATGGTAACGTAGCCATAGGGACTTGGACAAACTGTTCCTCAGGTTGAGATTCTTGGTCTCCACCATCTTCGTCAGTGTCAGACTCCTGACATTTGATGATCAAATCAGAGGGACTCTGGGCTGCCCCAAACGTGTCACCTTCATTCTCAGAATCAGTGTCATGCTCAGAGGTAGTGGCAAACATTGGAGAAGGTGGTTGCAGCTGTGGAGCAGATAACTGGTGGCACGGAGCCTTACTGCGACGTTGGGAAAAATCAGCAGTGCCAGAGGATCCTGAAGTCTTCAAAGGCACTAAAGGCAACGAGGCAAAGGAAGCCGGTGCCACCGTCGACGGTGCCATCGGCGCTATTGTCAACGGTGCTGATTCGGCTGTCGACGAAGACAATTTGGAAGAATCCATCGTCGACGGTGTGGCCGTCGACGGAGTCGCCGTCAGAGGTACCGTCGACGGGCGATCCATCGTAGATGAAGTCGTTGCCGGTACAGTCGTCGACGGAGTCGTCGACGTAGGCAGAACCTCCTTAGACAGAGCCCTCATCGACGGGGCTTTGGTCGACGGAGTCTTCGTCGACGAGGCCTTGGTCGACGGAATCTTAGTCGACGACATAGATTTCTTAGAGGTTTTCGTCGACGAGGAATTCTTCTTCGCCGACGAGGTGATGGGAATCGTCGACGAGACAGGCTGGGAAGGCAAAGAAACTCTCGTCGACGTGAAGGCTGACGACGAGACCGTCGTCGACGAAGAAAAAGCTGATGTCGTCGTCAACGGCGTCGTCGACGATTAAGACATTGCTGTTCTCGTCGTCGGAACGCTCGTAGACGCTCCCGTCGACGACGGAACTCTAAGAGGCGTGGAAACACTCCTAGAGGCAGCAGAAGACGCCTGAGAGCCAGGTCTCATGGGCGTAGCGGTAGTAGGAGTGGTTGGAGACACCACAGAAGCCAGAGGCAGGGCCAGTTTCTTCTTTTTGAGGAAAGTAGAAGGAACATCCTGTACACTACCACGCTTAGAGGCTGCTGTAGAAGGAGCAGATTGAAAACTTTCTGCATCTGACAGAGCAGAATCCTTGTCTTTTAGACGTTGGAGCCAAAGGAAAAGTCGGCCTTCTCTGTCATTCAGAGTCTTTGTAGAAAAAGTTCTACAGAACTTGCAGCTGCCAACTTCATGATCAGGATATAGACGATAAATACACTTCTGGTGGGGGTCCTTTTCAAAAAGACGCAGCTTCCCACAAGGAGAGCAAGGTCTGAATAAAGACTTCTTACTTGACATGTTGAAACGACTGGAACTAGAAGATTTGAGGTAAAGAACTGAGCAGAGCTCAGGGAGACTCCCTTCACACGACGTGCGGTAGAAAATCTGAGGACTGGAGCTTCTGAGGAGAAGGTTCTAGAGGGTGCTTGCGCCTGATTGGCTGTAGTTTGGACTAACATAATGACACTAATGTGTTACAAATGTTTTTTTCTCTTTACCATGCATTCCTATGCAGGAATTGTTTTGGAGATTTTTTCAGTTGTATTTTCCTCTTCTTTTATTATGTATTATGTTTTCACATATATATATATATATATATATATTTATATATATATATATATTCCGTCAAAACAAAACCCTTTCAGGCATAGAGTGACGCATAAATTATGCAAAAAAGAAGGAGAGAACTCTGGGTAGGTCTCAGTTTAGGTGGAAAGCAGCTCCTTTTAGAGCACTCTCAACACCAGCGACACTCTAGATCTGCTCACCTCAAATGTCTGTTTTTCTATCAAAGTTTTTAAGCATAGGATTAGACAGTGCTATCCATGCCGAGATAGAAAATGACAAAGTCTTTCGCCATTTAAACAGCAAAGTCTTTAAGCATAGGACTAGTACAGTGCAGTCCTTGCCACCTAAACTGAGACCTACCCAGAGTTCTCTCCTTCTTTTTTGCATAATTTATGCGTCACTCTATGCCTGAAAGGGTTTTGTTTTGACTTAATACTGGGTGCTCCCTTGTGTCTGGACAAAGCTATACCTCTCTGAAGAGCTCTAATTAGAGCAAAACACTGTGTCAGGGGTTGCTTTTAATCATTTCAGGTTGGCTTGAGTTGGTATTTTACCAATTCAAAGCTGTAATATTGTGCCTGGAGTGATAAATGGCTTTTGTTATTTGACAGCTCGGCAAGGACTGCACTGTACTAGTCCTATGCTTAAAGACTTTGCTGTTTAAATGGCGAAAGACTTTGTCATTTTCTATCTCGGCATGGATAGCACTGTCTAATCCTATGCTTAAAAACTTTGATAGAAAAACAGACATTTGAGGTGAGCAGATCTAGAGTGTCGCTGGTGTTGAGAGTGCTCTAAAAGGAGCTGCTTTCCACCTAAACTGAGACCTACCCAGAGTTCTCTCCTTCTTTTTTGCATATATATATATATATATATATATATATATATATATATATATATATATATATATATATATATATATATATATATATATATATATATATTTATATTTAGCAATATTGCTGTACCGTGGGACTCCCACTTCGACAATGGGGAATATTCAAGCATGTGAATCTATGAAAGACACCCCTAATACTGGAGAAACAGAGTTATGGAGTGCATTGTGTGTATTGAATTCCATAACTGCTAAATTTCTGTGGTATAAAAAGGTCATTACCATTTTATTGATTTGAGTTTACCTGCTGGACTTGCAGCTGACATGGTGATGCTCTTCTGCCCTTTAGGAGGAACTGCCACCATACATTTGTCTAACAAGATTGACAGGAATTATGACTCACTGAACGACTTTAAACAACACATATTCATAAAGGTTTCAAGCCAACAAAGTATCTTTTCTGTTATGATCTAAGTGTAGAGTAGTGTAATGTAAGTAGTACCACGTAGATTGCCATTGGACAAGCACTGCCTCTTATTGATGAGACACAAAAGGCCAAAATCAGTCAGAATTGCCTTTGTTTCTGTCTCAAGGGGACTTGGCCTGGCATTTTGGGCTGGACTGTTCCGACTCAAGCTGTACCAATACTGATAAGCATATGGCTGATTTATCTAGCCAGGCATAGGGAGCAAAAAAAGATCGACTATAATGCAGCCCTGAGTGATTACCAGTGGCTCAGAATAATTCAAGCAATCACCATTACTTTGTTGTTTTTCAAAGTTAGACTCTAATTCCTTAAGGCACTAACTCACTGGTGAAAGACACAAGGTGATGGATGGAATGTTGCACATTGGCAAAACATTCCCCCTCAGTCACAGATCTGGGTTTAATCCATCGTTATTTTGCTCATCACCCCACCCCAGTTCAGACACGGCCATAAGCAAATCATTCTTGACCCTGTGCCTCATGGGAATAGTCCAGCCCGAACTGCCAAGCCATGTCTTCCCTGGACCGGAATTAAGCATCCTAGGACCGGTTTCTGGCTATCAGCCTTCATCAGCCGGGATAGCTTGACTCCAGTGGCGTAGTGAGCACGGGACCCACGTCTGGGCATACCCTTCCCACATAGGGCGAACAGCAAAACATACAAGTGATGGACGGAATGTTGCACATTGGCAAAAAATTCACCTCCAGTCACAGATCTGGGTTTAATCCATCGTTATTTTGCTCATCACGCCAACCCAGTTCAGACATGGCCATATGCAAATCATTCTTGATGCTGTGCCTCATGGGAACAGTCCAGCATGAACTGCCAAGCCATGTCTCCCCTGGACCGGAATCAAGCTTCCTAGGACCGGTTTCTGGCTATCAGCCGTCATCAGCCAGGATAGCTTGACTCCAGTGGCGTAGTGAGCATGGGACCCACGTCTGGGCATACGCTTCCCACATAGGCCGAACAGCAAAACACACAAGGTGATGGACGGAATGTTGCACATTGGCAAAACATTCGCCCCCAGTCACAGATCTGGGTTTAATCCATCGTTATTTTGCTCACCACGCCACCCCAGTTCAGACATGGCCATATGCAAATCAGTCTTCAACCTGTGCCTCATGGGAACAGTCCAGCCCGAACTGCCAAGCCATGTCTTCCCTGGACCGGAATCAAGCATCCCAGGACCGGTTTCTGGCTATTGCCGTCATCAGCCAGGATAGCTTGACTCGAGTGGCGTAGTGAGCACGGGACCCACGTCTGGGCCTAACCTTCCCACATAGGGCGAACAGCAAAACACACAAGGTGATGGACAGAATGTTGCACATACTAACTCACTGGTGGTCTTAGATCTTGCTCCCTGGCATCTTGTTGGGTCAATCTCTGTCCCCTTATAAGGCTTGGGCTATTAGAGCATAGGGTCAGAAACCCAAAGGATCCTATTCAGGGAAGTTCAGAATGATCTCCTATCTGGCAGACAGAGCACCAATAGGCTGTCTGCAAAGGGCCATGTAGATACACATGGCTAGGCTGGCCTAGAAAGTCATAACTGAATGGTGTATGCCGGGTTCTAGCAAGAGTAAAAACTTTATTAAGTCATCTAGTGAGACGGGTGAATGGTGGGGGTATTCCAATAACCACCTGGCTTGGACTGGCACGACACATGCATATAGTGCCCCTACTTGCTTTACAAAAGCCGTCACAAAGGAAGAAGTGGCCCGATCATCCTGTGAGGGATGTATGACATTACAACGCATGCTTTTACCACGCATGCTGTTACAACGTGGTTTTTACAACGCATACCATTACAACGCATAGCGCTTTGGGGTGCTGGATAGTGAATAGTTTAATTTACTATTCCAACTCCAGTCCCTGTGGACACTAGGGAAGGTGTTGGATAGTAAATTAAATCTATTCCCTATCCTAGAGCGCCCCCCAGCGCAATGCGTTGTAATGGTTTTTGTTGTAAAACCTGCGTTGTAATAGCACTGCGTGGTAAAAGTTGCGTTGTAAAGGATGTTTCCCTCCTGTGAGCCCTCCTTTCCAGTGTCATTAAGATGTGTTGGACCCTATATGTAAAGGTCTATTTTTAAAGCTCCTTGAAACCCTTAAATCAGCAGCACCAATTGCTAATCAGAAGCACATTTTGTGTCTACTGTTTCCTCATGGACAAGTCCATTTTAGACTGTAATTTGGCCTCACCGCCAGGGACGTACAGACCCTGTGTCGAAAGAAAAATACTTCCTCATACTCAGAATAACAATTTTCTAGACCTTACAGTCCTCATTGTTGATTATTTTATACTCTCTTCTACTGTCTCTTGCATGTTTATAACCGTATAAACTAAGAGAACCTTCAGCAAATTAGGTTATCTCCATCTGTAAATAGAGAATTATAAAATAAGTGGCAAAGAGCACAATTTGGAAATATAGCCCATCATGTTTAATGTTCTACTTATTTGTGTGAAATATCAGGCAACAGATATTAGTGAGAGGCTTAGAACTAAATGTAATGTTTTTCTTTTCCTCTCTAGCCTGAGGCAGAGTTGTCAGACCTATTTTCTCACTTTCTTATCTCTGATCTTGAACTTCATCCTTTTCTCTTTCTTTCCCTCTCTGCACCGTCCTCATTTCTTGTGCATTGTAGCTGCACTGGACCAATCACATTTTTAAGACTTCATCTAAAAGGACACTCTGCTGGATGGCAAACTTGAATTGCTGCACTGCTCATTTTCTGTACTGAGGCCACTGCTGACTGAGCTTGTATCTGATACGTCACTCATAGAAACTTCTGCATCTTTCATATTAGACTTTAGTGATTGTATTGTGCATTTTTTTGCATACATATATATATCCTTCCTTTCCTATAGTCTCTCTGCTACCTTAAGAACCTCACTCATTTCCTAGTTTTCTGTTCATCTTGAAATGTATCCAGCACTTCATCCAGAACAACATCATTCTTTGTTGCCACTTGTCAATGTCAATGTCAAATGATCTTTATTCGGAATGTAAAACATCCATAAAAGTACACATAAAATCCAGCAAAGATAAAAACACAAATAACATCCCACTTGATTACGAATTCATAACGATATACAGTTTTATCATATGCAAAAGTACAATCATTAGTGCAAAATATGCAATGTGCAATAGACAATGTGCAAAATATGCATAGTGCAAGAGTTTCAATCAATTAACAGAGAAGCACGAGACCGTACAGCGGCTTTAAGAAAGCAACTCACTCTAAAGATGGCCTCGTCTGTTTCTAACATTAATAAACCTTTGAGAGCCAGTTTAAAATCTGTCAGAGCGTTTTTCCTGCAGTACGGCATTAGAAAGTGCAAAGTGTGCGTTCTGTAAAAACCACAAAAGAAAATAAAATGAAGCAGACTTTGTGTGCCGCCTAAGTTACAGGGACAGTTTAAGTTTTCCACATGTTTGTTGAAGCCTAACGGAAAACAAAGTAGATTTATAACACTACCGTCCCTAAACCGAAATAACAGACTCCTGTTCCATCTGCCAAGCTTCAAGCGGAGGTAGCCCTGAAGCAGGGCAGGTGATTTCTCGCTTGTCTCCGTGAAGGAGGTGTATCTAATTGTAGAGGACTTTACCAGATCGCGCGTTGATCTCTCCTTGCGATAACGATCATAAAGGGCCTTTTTTATTAAATTCTTATGCGAGTGATCAATAAGTTCCCAAATTCTCAATTTTTTTCTTAATGTCATTAAAATCTATCATCATTTTTAAATATGATATTTTGTTTGATCTATTAACAGTGACGGAGCAAGTGACGTTTTCTCAATTGTGTTCTCCAATTTCTCTGCTGCCTTTTCACTTGAGTCTTTAGTGAAGGGAAACAAATTAATCCTTAATCCTTGTTGAACTGTCTATAGGTCTAGATATTGCACAAATACTTCTGATCTCAGCAGATATTTACATCGGATCACCATTGGATCTATTTCTTGTGCTTGGTTGCGGATTTGATTGGATATTCTTTTATCCCTAAACAGGTGTGTTCAAATGCCCCGCTTTGGTCTACTTTTGTGTAGCATTTTTTGTTTTTGTGTATTTTTCAACTCCAATGACCTGGCTCTTAGTTCATTGCCATGCCACTTAGTGTGTCCACAATTGATGTGACTCACCATGGGATTGGGGTCCTCTTTTTGTCTTGCATGGTCCCTTAGGAGCATATGTGAATACTACATGCGTCGTGAGTACGGCGACTGGTGCACTGCTGGACTACGAGCTCTTGCATATTGGATAGACAAAAGCTGTGACTGGGACATTGCCAATTGATACTGTTTTCAGTAAGCATTTAGTGACGACGATTCCGATTTGAGAACGTGTAGCCCTCCCTGTTTTCTCTGTGTGTCATGTCTCCTGTTCTTTCCCCCCTTTTTAGGTCTCGCCTCTCAATGCGCATGCGCATTGAGCAGAGCGAGACTATAGGCACTTAAACAGACTTTACCCAACTGGCGATTTGGTGCTGTGCCCGTGCGCTTTTAGGTCAATGCGCAAGAGCTGTGTTTATTTGACGGGTAAGCAACCTTGGAGACTGCAGCCCATGTCTGCTTGCCTTCAACTGTGTTTTTACTGTAATATATGGATTTCGTGGGCTGTATTTGATTCGTGTTCTATTTTGAATGTACAAGTGTGCGCAGAACATACGTACTGGGGCTCTGTCTACTTTGTTGTTCAAATGGGTGTTGTTTACGGTTCCGCAGGTAGCTGAACCTTTTCCTCCTGCTTGCATCACCAAACACGCCCTCATTGCCCCGTTGGAGGTGGGGAGCGGCGGGTGTTGAGGAAAATTATCTGATAGCTTCTGATGGGCTCGTCACAATTCTGCTTCGATAGTTTTCAGTGACACAGCCTTGGCTTAGTCCTCCGGCTTCGCTTTGTCAAACACAGTTGAATGTTTTCCAGCTGACCACAGGCCGTTTATTATGTTGCAGTCACTTCAAACAAACTGTTGTTCAGTCATTGCCTTTGTCCTCGCTCTGATAATGTTGATCTCTCATCAGGCCGAAGCGCGGCGGCCTGTCATGGACTGACTCCTAAGCAAATATTTACTATTTCACAATAACAGAGGCTGCAGTACACACGCGGTTCGGGAAATTACGTTTGACTTCATTTGCTAAAAAAGTGTTTATGGTGAATCAAGCTGATGTAATTTCACCAACCTCGCCTGATTAAGAGTTTTTGTGTGACTTTTATTTTTAATTATGGATTCTTACTTTATTTAAGTGGATTAAGATGCAGTTTGAATCTTTAACGCGACATTTTATGTACGCCTAAACTCGGACCTATATATGCAAAATTCGTATATATATGGCGTTCAGTTGCTAAAATACACATGGATAGGGTGATACAGTGTTGCCCTACTTTGTTTTAAACTTCTCGTTCGAGGTAAGTGTTACAGACTGCACCCTTTATTTACAAAGCTTTACCTCGTTAACTTTGTTTCCGCCATGTGTACACTTGTTGTGTTTACCAATTAATTCAAAAGTATATATATTTTTTTCTGGGAGGGTCGTTTGAGAACTGCTCCGATGGCTTCTTCATACCAGGTTTCTAATGCAATTCGCAACTGCAGTCGGGCGTTTTTGCTATAGAATTAACACCTTTACAGACAGACTCTGGGCTAGAAAACGTCATTTTTTTCTGCCACCCGGCTTTCTTCCTATTTCGAATTGCGGAGACATGTAAAATGTACAGGAAGTGCATTTTAATGAGTGGCTGATGTGTTAGCTTAAAAAAAGAACTGTAGATTTTAGAATGATTACACCGTTCCATGGTATTATAGATGGATGATTTTACCAACCGATCTATTAAAAAATATTAAGCCTCAAAATTATCTTAACACTAGTGCGATGGACCTACTTATCAACCATGTCTTCTGAGGCAATAGAAAAGGCTACCTTCTCTGCCTGCAAAGCGCCTCTTATTATAAATTTTATCTGAAATTATCCAGTTTCTATAAATTCACCCATTCACACTTTCATCCATCTCCGTGTGACTTGCCACTCCTACCCATCCACCTTCGCATGCAGGCACGCCCATCCAACCTTATATTCATCCAAATATACACCTATCAACTATAAACGTATCCATGCATCCATTCACCCACCCATTCACATTTGCATCCATCCATGTGTGCATCCATCCACCATCACCTCCAAATCCACCTCCAAATCCACCTCCACATGCACCACCACATCCACCACCACATCCACCATCACATCCACCACCACATCCACCATCACATCCACCACCACATCCACATCCACCGCCACATCCACCGCCACATCCACAGCCACATCCACCACCATATCCACCACACCCACCACCACTACATCCACCACCCCATCCACCACCACCACTGCATCCACCACCACAACATCCACCATCACCACATCCACCACCACCACATCCACCGCATCCACCACCACATCCACCACCACCACATCCACCATCACCTCCAAATCCACCTCCACATGCACCACCACATCCACCACCACATCCACCATCACATCCACCATCACATCCACCACCACATCCACCGCCACATCCACATCCACCGCCACATCCACAGCCACATCCACAGCCACCACCACATCCACCACACCCACCACCACTACATCCACCACCCCATCCACCACCACCACTGCATCCACCACCACCACCGCATCCACCACCACCACATCCACCGCATCCACCACCACATCCATCACCACCACATCCACCATCACCTCCCCATCCACCATGACATCCACCGCCACATCCACCACCACATCCACCGAATCCACCACCACCATCACATCCACCACCACATCCACCACCACACCCACCACCACCACATCCACCACCACATCAACCACCACATCAACCACCACATCCAACACATCCACCACCACTTCCACCACCACCGCATCCACCACCACCACATCCACCACCGCATCCACCACATCCACCACCACCGCATCCACCACCACCACCACATCCACAGCCACATCCACCACCACATCCACCACACCCACCACCACTACATCCACCACCCCATCCACCACCACCACTGCATCCACCACCACCACCGCATCCACCATCACCACATACACCGCATCCACCACATCCACCGCATCCACCACCACATCCACCACCACATCCACCAACACCACCACATCCACCACCACCACCATCACCTCCAAATCCACCTCCACATGCACCACCACATCCACCACCACATCCACCATCACATCCACCATCACATCCACCACCACATCCACCGCCACATCCACCGCCACATCCACAGCCACATCCACAGCCACCACCACATCCACCACACCCACCACCACCACATCCACCACACCCACCACCACTACATTCACCACCACCACTGCATCCACCACCACATCCACTGCATCCACCACTACATCCATCACCACCACATCCACCACCACATCCACCATCACCTCCCCATCCACCATGACATCCACCGCCACATCCACCACCACATCCACCACATCCACCGCATCCACCACCACCCCCACCACATCCACCACCACACCCACCACCACCACATCCACCACCACATCAACCACCACATCAACCACCACATCCAACACATCCACCACCACTTCCACCACCACCGCATCCACCACCACCACATCCACCACCGCATCCACCACCACCACATCCACCACCGCATCCACCACCACCACATCCACCACCACCACCACATCCACCACCGCATCCACCACCACCGCATCCACCACCACCACATCCACCACCACATCCACCACCACCACATCCACCGCATCCACCACCACATCCACCACCACCACACCCACCACCACCACATCCACCACCTCCACCACATCCACCACCACCACATCCACCACCTCCACCACATCCACCACCTCCACCACATCCACAACCACCACATCCACCACTACCACCACCACATCCACCCCCACATCCACCACCATCACCACCATCACCACCACCACCACATCCACCACCACCATATCCCCCAGATCCACCACCACCACATCTATATGTGTGTGTGTGTGTGTGTGTGTGTGTGTGTGGCTCTGTGTGTGTGTAGGTGCAAATGCAATGTTCTTGGATTTTCGTCACAATAAAATACACTGAACATAATCTTCACAAAAGTTATTTCCAAACGTTTAAGCTATTGCCATTATAAATTACAATAACTTTTATTTAAGTATTAATTATTTACAAAATTAAAAGCCATTGTTATTTGTAATATCAATACATCTAAGTCACGTAAATACAACACACATTGCATTACAAATGCTATTGGTGTCACATTTGCGAAAGTTAAAACTATTGACATTGTAACTGACAAAGCTATTAATTTTGCTATTTTCAAAACCAACACATAAATAAAAAAAGTGTCATTTACAATACCAATCGCTCAAACTTTCCTAATGCGAGACCTATTGCATTTCCAATGCTTGTTTCTCCTTCTGCTTACTCACTGTTTCATGCCCTTGTGAGAATGAACTATTTTTCTATGAATATAAAATGGAATCATATACTGTTGGAATGGCTTTGCTACTACAGTGCACTAGCTATTAAGTACTATAAAACTTTTGTAATTTAGTACCATCATGTTTGTAAATGATGTGCTTAAATTGTTTTTAATGCATGATATGTGTAGGTTGTGTCTTTAGGTTTAAAAATATCATTTTTGTTTTGTTGTTGTGTTCTTGTAGCCTATTCTGTACGTTTGTGGCATCATTTTGTGTTCGTGATTTTGTAAATTAACATTCACTTTGCGTTGTGTGTTCTTGTGCCGTTTCTTCTTTTTTTTGCTTTGCTTGTGTCTTGTTTATATTTGTCAGTCATTTATGTTTTTTCATTGTTTCTGTTTCAGCCCTGAGGAAGATCCCTATGTGGGAACGAAACGTGTTTTTAAGACGAATAATTTCAAATAAAGAAGTGACTTTTCTACCTACTTTGGCCGGTTAGACTTTGTGAGCTGTGCACCCCCATTTGTTATATTACTTACACCAGACATGCATGACCCTTGAGACTTCACCGAATCGATTCTAAGATTCCCAGTAACCAGCTGCGGTTTCTTCACTTGAGCGGGAGAATATCTCTTCCCCCCCTCCCCCCCCCAGCCTGCTGCAAGCCTTGCAGGAAAAATAAAATGAAAAAGAAAGATTTCATTGCCATTTTATTTTTCTGATGTGCGAACTCACCGCCCTGCAGCAGCCAGCCTTCCCCGCGCCCAGAGACATGCGGGGCATGTCTTATGCTGCAGATTGGCAGGAGAAGACAGAAGCAGTGGCTGGCTGGATGGTCCATAGTGCTCCTGTCACTTTGGCTGGCTGTCTTGCGCTGCCCAAAGTGACATACACACTTTGAAGCTCTCCACCTTGCTGTCTTAGACAGCTGGGTGGACACCATGCACAGGCCCCAATCCCTGTGCCGCTCTCACAGAATGAGTATTATTAACAAAAGAAGGGGGTGGCTCTAATCAGCAAGGCTGAGCACAATATAACCTCTTAACAGAAACAATTGCCAGTGCTGATGATTGTTACAAAAAAAACAATTTTATTTCCGAATGTCCAATTTATAAACATCTGAAGGCTCCTAAGTCGCTCTTTATTTGATTTTATCTTTTTTCATATAACAAACAACATTATTACCACATAATTTCAGCATCAAAAGATACCATTACCAATGATTAAAGGGACAAAAATAATAAATAAATATTCACACGATCAACCATTCATACCATCAACAATCCACATTTATTCCCATCCGTCCACCAAACTACATATATACACACACTCCACAATAGGACTGAACCTATGGAGTAATCATTGGTAATGGTATCTTTTGATTCTAAAATTATGTGGTAATAATGTTGTTTGTTATATGAAAAAAGATAAAATCAAATAAAGAGCGACTTAGGAGCAGTGGTTTGTCCAACCCCCCTTAGTCCTAATAGTTGGCAGCCGCCACTCCCAGTAACTGGTGAACATTATCTGCTGTCAGGGCTCGAGTCGGGGTACCACGCAGGTGGACGGCGTCCCCCCACTCATTTTACAGGCAGCTCGAGAACTGGAACAAATGAAGCCACACATTTACTCTTTGGCCTCTCTGGGGCGAGATCGGAGCCCATTCAGAACGCTGCTCACCCGCTGGCTTCTCTGATGCAATCCCATCTAAGGGGTGAGCGAGTGGAGGCAATGAGTCTGATGGTGCAAGCCACCTTTCGTGACGTCACTTCCTGTCGTGATGCCAGCATCCCCCCACTTCTTTTTTTAGGACTTGTGCCCTGCTGCTGTTCAAGGGAGCCCTATTTCCAATGTTAGCATAGTTTTAATCGATATACCTGGCAACAATGGTAAGATCCGTGTTGAAAATATGTACCCTTTTCGAAAGTGTAAATTGGTTAGGAAAGAGCAATACATACGCATATGTTTTTTAAAAGAGGTTGTGAGTCTTGTCTTGTAGCGTGTGGAGGCTGGGTGGGGGGCATACCCACTGCATTCAGGAGCTACAGGGGCAGAAGAGAATTCACCTGGCTTGTAAGTATGATGTGGGTTGGGGATCTTCTACAAGTGAAGGTAGTCCTGCGCGTGCGTGATCTATTTCACGCTGGGTACGTGCCTGACAGTCTCAGTGACCTGCAGAGCTGCCTGTTTTTTTTTTACAATCACTGGCATCAGTGTCAGCCAGGATAAATCACAAGGGGACGCTCTGGCCTCCTGCCCAAGGCTCACATTCTGAGGGCGGAGGTGGTGAGTACAACTAGCTCGAGGCTGAAAGCGCTTTTTACACGGATCAGGGCTTTATAACGAAAACATCCCTGTGGCCTGTCGGGCAGAGTTTTCAACAGCAGGCATGGGGCATTTAAAGGCCTTCTTCGGGGAATGCAAGAGCTCTGGACACCCTTCCTGCCGCGGGGCCCAAACAAAACGCCTAACAATGTTATCATTTTTTAAACACTTCTGCACTGCGCTCTAACCCCAGACAATTGGCAGGTAACCAGTTAATAAATGCCTTCGCCAGACGATTGGATAGGCTGGCCCCTGCTCAGAGATGAGCTCATGTAAATTCAATGTGCTATAATTGGAAAAAGCTGGGTGAAGTAATGGGGTGTATTTTTCTACACGGATTACATAAATCTGTTCCACGTTTCGTGTGATTCAGGCAGCCTGTTCGGTAGCAGAACAGGATTTTATCCTATCGTTTTCGACTACTGAAAGTTCTAGAAAGTCGTGCCACTTTCTTTCCTTTGTTTAGTGCCAAGCAGGAAGCCAGCAATCAGACTGCACAGAGGCCTCTGGGAGTAAACTGCAGATCACCAGCTGACAAGCACATCCTTCCCCACCACCCTACACAGGCACACCCAAAAAGCACAGAAGGGCAAACCATGCACCATCCAACTGTTCAGATAACGAAAACGCCAGTTGTATATCACAAATGAGAGGTTGAAGGATAATTCTAGTTGTTTGTGTGAAGATTGACAGATGCTGTACATTTATGTTGTGCAAAAACAACAGGTGATGGACAGAATGCAGAACTATGTCATACACTCACCCCAGTACAGAGATCTGGGCCTAAATCCATCATTTTTTTGCTCACCATGCCATTCCAGTTTGTACCCAGCCATATGCAAATCAGTCTTGACTCTGTGCCCCATGGGAACAGTCCAGCCCGAACTGCCAAGCAAGGTCCTCCCTGGACTGGAAACAAGCATCCAAGGACAGGTTTCGGGCTTTCAGCCCTCATCAGCCTGGATAGCGTGATTCCAGTGGCATGGAGAGCACGGGACTCACCACTGACACATGCAGGATTCACAGGAGGCTCCAGAAGGCTGGCTATATTGGACAGAAAGTCAAAGCCATTCGCAGTGTCTAGGATCGGAGTTGACCCCAGTGGGTGCTATGTGGGAGTTGGTGGTAGGGCATCGTAAATACACAGTTTTTAGTACATGTCAGGCTCAGATTTAGACATACTAGATAGTGTTGGCAAAATTATATAGGAAACCATACCCTTCCCGCACTTGATAGGAGGCTTCCTGACACAGGAAATCGACAGGACTATGTATGTATCAACAAAGTGTTGAGGGAGTGTAACAAACCTGGCCTGGAGTTTGCTAGGGCTTTGGGAATGTACACATGGTGCAGTAGACACGAGACAGACAGATGTTACTCTTATTATTCTAACACTCATAGTGAGGTCTCTAGTCCTGACAATATCTTGTCCCCTTGCTGGAGGTCCCGCACATTGGTTCTGCAGAATATCTGGCCAGGCGCATCTCAGACCACTCACTCCTCTGTTTGACAAAATAAGCAAACCATAGAAAGACAGGAGGCAATGGATTTATTATTGTGGATAGGGTCCTTTTACTTTCAAGAGAACCAAATGGTCATCCAATCTCAAGAAAGAGTATAGTAAGCCTAAAAGATAGTATGTAAAGGGCAGGCACAGTCCAGGATATACTGCAAAGGAAAAAAGAGCAAGGAGACACACCCAACAGCTACTTGAGAACAATCTGAGGAATGTTGGGGGTGAGCTATATTCTTTAGACATCAAAAGACTGAATCAGAAACAAATGGGGTATAAAATTAGTTTAGAGTCGTGACAAAGGTGCACTACATTTCCATGCAGAGGAAGCTCTATGAAGCGGAAAATACACTCAAGAATTTTCTACCTTGGCTAAACAAAAGACTGGGAGAAAATAGATAGGGGAGAGAGTAACGGTGTCTGGAGAGAGTGGTTAACTGATGAGGATATTGAGCGGGCTTTGCCAAATTTATGAGGCTCTACTGAGGCAGGCTGGGAAGAAAAGAGAGGGAAATAAGAGATTTGCTTCAATAATAGAGATTCCACAGATAACAATTGAGGGAAGAGATAACCTAGAGAAGAAATAAAGATCAAAGAAGAGATAGGAGCCATTAGACAGTTAAAGGAAGGCAAGATGCCAAGATCTCACCAGCTCCTTACCAAAGTTTTCAAATGCCTCTTAATCCACTTGGGGACACCCATGCTGAACATAGTTTTTGGAGAGACAAGAGAGAAAGTTACCAGTGGAGCTTCAGCATGCTATTATAATAGTTATAGTAAAAGAGAGAAAGTGGAGTTGTATTGCTCCTCCTTTCTCTCGCTGCTTGACATAGAGACCAAAGTGCTGCCAAATGTACCTGCAAATAGACCCCCACCGTTACCCCCTATATAAAGTCGGGCCTTATACCCTGGCAGTCGACCACGCAAAACTTGCATAGACTGCAAAACTGGTTAAACAGGGCAGAGGTAACTGAGGTGCTCCTGGACATCCTAACTTTGGAAGCCGAAAAAAAATGCTAGATTCCACTGAATGTGATTTCCTCTTCCTGGTGCTTCAGTCCTTTGAGTTAGGAACCACATCCGGAGCATGGATTAAACTCCAATATATGGAATCCACATCAGTATTAAGAGTAAAGGCAGCCCTCTCGCCGGCCTTCAAGCTAGACAGGACAGACAGGGAAGCATCCTCACTACAATTCTATTTGTGCTACCCAAGATGTCCCTGGAATACTGAGTAGGGGGGGGACCTCTAATGAGAGGATATAAGTGGGGCTTAAGTGCAGAAGATAAGACATCATTGTGTACAATTGATGTTCTGCTCAAAACCAATGCAGACGATACCAAGACCGTTAAACATTGTTCGCAATTCAGGTGTGCTCTGGTTCCAGGTTAACATGTGCTTGCGACCAATGCAGTAGACTGTTCTGACCCCTTGAACAGAGGTTACTAATAATGATGTTCGGTAAGGGAGTGGTTCCCTCACTATATAGAGCTCTCTTAAATGATGTACCAGGCTGTTTGCAGAGACTTTAAGAGAAGAGGGAAGAAGATAGTGATACCTTTGAAGACCTGAATTGTGAGGCAGTGCTAATGCACCCCAGACATTTCTCAATCTGGGCCAGAGGCGTCAGCGCAGCGCTTTATGGCGCGGAGCTCTGGGGTGCTTTGAACATGAGTCAGCTGATCATTTCTGAAAACACTTTCCTCAGAAACCTCATGCGTCTTCAAGCTTCCATTCCTATCATTCCCCTCCAACTGGATATGGGTTGTCGCTCCATAGAAGATCAAGCGAGGCTCCGCCCCCTCCTTCTATGGGCTCGCATTTGGAGGGTGAAGGAACTTAGCAGCTAAGCGGAGGGCTTGCGTGAAATCCTAGATTCCCCCAGTTGGGCGAAAGTGAAATGGCTCAGAGACATTAAAGCTCTACTGTTGAACTTAGGGCTCGGAGAGGCTTGGCACCAGCGGACTACCCCTCCCAAAATAGTACTCCAAAAATTATACTGGTCCTGGATCACAGCCAAAAGGAATACCAACACCAACTTGTGTAGATCATCCAGGTCTTTTCTGATGACCAAAGATGTCCCATTGCGCGAGATCTACCTGGACATTATTACAACCCCTTGGGATAGAGCCCTCTTTTTTAAATTTAGAATTGGCATGCTCCCGGTAAGGGAGTTCACTTCCCGGTGGAAACTGTGAGAAGTTGGCCTGATATGCAGTGCTCACTATTCTAGTAATCACTATGTATCAGTCCAAACAACCCTTATTGATGATTGGTTGTAAGTCAACCTTATAGACCAGCTATCCTAGTAGCATGGATACGAGCAGTCTAAGGCTAAGACTCTAGAGGGCGTGTTAAGCCAGCTGTTTTACCATCACATTACCCCTTGAACACCAAGTGAAAGGACACCACACAAGTTGTTATCAAAAATAAAGTGTATTTATTTATAACAAGACTACCCTGGCTCTTTATGAGACAGGGAGCTAAGCACACAACAAAACTCTTAAAGAATTACTGAAAGTCGCACAATTTACACAAATGCCCGAGGGGCACGAAAAACCATATACACAAGAAGTGGAATGCGAAGTTACTAGCAGGTAAGTAATACTTTTCTAGACTGTAGAAACGCTAGGCCTACAATGCTGAACCCTTAGATTAGAAGCAGGAGGCCTAGGGACGCCGTGTGCAGAGTGGGAACTCTCACGCGTAATGCGGGAACAAGTCTATGGATACTAGCACTTTGCAAAGTTACTGTTCTCGGGCGAACCCGACTAGGTGGGTCAAAAACAAGGGTGGATCCGAACACTTAGGGTGTTGGACTATGCTGGAGCACCGGAGTACTCAGTTTACCTAGCCCAGGGGCTGCGGCTGCATAGGGTTCAAGTTGCGTCGGAAACCCTCGTTGAAGATCCAGGAGCCTGAAGAAAGAAGTTGCTGGCAGGCGGCCAGTGAAGGAGTTCGTGGTGATCCAAGCCTGGATCAGGGAAGAAGAAACCTGTAAGCAGAGGGGACCAAGTTCTGAATCACTAGCCAGTGATTTGAGTGGGCACCAGGATGGCACCGGACGAAGTCACCTCAGCCAGGTGAGTGGGCGCTGCTGGGCTGTGCAGTCTCTCGGACCAGGAGGCGTTGTCGGCGACCAGGATGGTGGTGCGAGCTGTCCCACGAAGGTACTTGCTGTCGACGTCGCTGGACCCAGGATTGGGGCAACAAGTCTTGGCAAATGCAAGGCCCACGCGGTGGACCTAAAATGGCGTCTTGGGTGGACCAGGAGGGTCCAGGGTGCTTCTCTGAAGAAGGGAAGCAAGGGCTAGTCTGGATCAACCAGACCAGCAGTGGTTGTCGTCGTGGAGCGTCGTGAGAGGGCCACTAGCCAACGGGCAAGCGACCTGGACAACGCGGTGAGCAGCAAAGAGCAGAAGGGCCCCACGCAGATCTCGTGGATGCAGGGGGGCTGGACTTCGGTGCTGGAGCTGCTCAGGGTCGGGGCTTCTCTTACCCCAAAGCACTCAGTCGAGGGTCACTCAGCGGTCGTGCTGGACAAGCGTTGTGCAGTTCTGAAGATGGCCGGTCCCTCGAGGTCTCGTCGCACTCACGGATCACAGCTGGGCTGATGATGTGGGTTGAGGTCAGAGGTGCCAGGGAAGCCGGTTCTCGTCGTGCTGGAGCAGTCTTGATCCGGAGGAGAGACTGGCAACAAACCGCGATGCTTGGTTGGTACCTGCTGCTGCAGGGTGACTACTCCTTAGTCACAAGGGAGAATCTTGGGAAGAAGTCTTGAGTTCCTTTCGTGGAAAGTAGTTTCAGGATTCAAAGATGATCTGATTTGGAAGGGGGCCAGTTCCTACCTTTATCCTGCAAAAAGGGGCTGGCACGCGACTAAGTCCTGCCCTATGGGTGGGACTAGGAGGGGGGTGGTTACACCCCTCTCCTTTGGCGGGCTTTCCCCAGATCAGGGGCTGGAGTGCCCCTGGAACTGGTTCCAGCCGGCCTATGCACAGTGAGCACCGGGGTGCCACTTGCAGTCACCTTCCTCTAAAGCCCTGCCTACCTAGGATACACAAAATCCTGTCTGGGACGGTGCTGGCACCGCCCCTGGCAGGAAACCCTTTGTCCTTGCCTCCTGGGCTGGGAGGACTCCCAGCAGCAGGAGGGCAGACTTGTGTCTCGGTGGCAGCATCCATTTTGTGGAGCTAAGGCTCTGTCTGACTTTAACCGGGGTTACAGGTTACATACATGTCGTGTCCCTCTAGAAGGGTGGAATGCTAACCCCGTCGCCAGAATTGGCGAGGGTTAGTATTCCAATTCGTATGACACCTTACTCGACATGTTTTGATAAAGCGAAACCAGACTTGGCATATAACCGCGAGGATTATAATGCACTTAAGAGTATATGGTATGCGATATCATGGAAACGGCTAAGGGATGGATCCCGAAAGCCGCAGACAGGCTCAGCTCATGCCAGAGCACTATCTCACACGATTCCAAGCACCCTGCCTTCAGGATTGTTAAGGCCTGCCATAGGAGTGACTGATAGGAGATCTGTGTGTCCATTTAGGTTTAGATATAGGAATACTATATCTACAGCAGAGGGTGAGTACACCACCTTGCCCCAGCTGTCGTGCAGCCAGTTGTGTCAGATTTGGATGGCCAGCCAGGGGTGGCATAATACATGCTGCAGCCCCTGGTAGGCCCTGGGTACACCTATGCCCTGGGTACCTAAGGTACACTGTACAGGGACTGATAAGGTGACTCAGTATCCAATTAGATATGTACCTAAGGTACATGGAATCCATTTTACAGAGAGAGCAGTAGGCCTGGGGCCCTGAATAGCAGGGTCCCAGGTCAACTAAGTCAGAAAACCAGCAAAACACCAGGCAAAAAGTTGGGGGCAACCATAGTCAGGGATCTACCTTCCTACATAACCACCCCCCAAACGAAAGGAGATAAGGCTATCCTTGACAGGTAAGCCTATTGTTGGACTGTGGCCCTTAGGGCAGGTTCACCCCTAGACTTTTTGCTGGAAAAGGGTGACCTGGAGATGGTGATTTTGGGATTCTGCGCACTTTCACTGTGTCCCAGGGGAAAGTGCGTGCGCACTCTGAGTGCATGTGCTGAGCTAGGCCTGCCCGCCCATAGGAATGCATGGGGAATGTATGTGTCCCTGGTAGTTCCTGATGCGTGGGGTGTACAGGCTTGAGTCTGGTATGTGTGAACTCGTGAGAGTGAATGCTGCGCAACGGTGTATGCAGCATGTATGTGTCTAGTAGCGAAGCGCCATTTCTAGACATGGCTGTACGTGTGCTGTGAGGGTGCTGGCGTGTGATTGGCTGGAGCTGGCTGGCATGCCAGGCTCCAGGAAGTCTGGATGGGTCTGCCCGGTGGTGAGTGGGAGATTAGCATGAGTGATGTGTGGGAGGAGTGTACCTGTGTCCTGGATGGGCTGGGTTTTCCCCACACAATGCTGGCTCCGCCCCCCTGTGGTGTGTCTAATGACCCAAGCCCTGCCAGTGAATAGAGAGGGTGGTTGAGGTAAACAGAGTACTCAAGAACCAGCTGCGACTGGTTCCGCCCCCACTCTGCACCCTCAGACAAAGGAATGCACTGTATAAAAATGGGGCTGTGTCCCCACTGAATTTGTTCTCTTCCAGGATCCTGAGGGGGCTGTTGCTGCTGCTGCTGGGCCAGAGGACCGCCACTTGGGGTGTCTCCCTGCCTGGAGACCCAGTGTGCTGGCTCTGGGCCCAGCCTTGCCCCCTGCCCCTTGAAAGGACTTTTGCTGGACTTTGGGCTGTCCTCTAGCGCTGGGAGCGCTGGAATTGCCTCTTAGCGCTTGGAAGCGCTTGCAGATTCCTCCTAGCGCCTGGGAGCGCTTTATTTCGTCCTAGCGCTGGGAGCGCTGTAGTTTGTGCCCCCCTAGCGCTTGAGAGCGCTTGATTTTGTCCAGCAGCGCCTGGGAGCGCTTCTGTAAGGCAGGTGCCCACCCTGCACTTCGCGGCTCGAGCGGCTGCCCACGCCGCATATTTGTTTGATTTATTGGATTCACGAGGGAGCCCACTCCTCGGATCCTGGGAAGCCGCCTGCCTGCCTAAAAAGCGAGCCGCCGCGCTGCCCGCGGCGACCCGGAAGCACTGGGCCGGCTGACCAATCGCAGCGCGGCCCGAGACAGGCAACCCGGAAGTCCCACCCCCCGCAGCAGAGAAGCTGCCGGCCGGGTTCCCGAGGCTCCCCGAGTGGAGAGGAGAGCCCCGGGACAAGAGGAGAGGAGAGCCGGGAGCGAGAGAGAGCACCACGACTCAAGACGAGTCCCGCCGGTGGAGAGAGGAGCCGGTGAGAGGAACCGCCGCCCCAGAAGCTGACCGGGGAGCGGAGAGAGCGTCTAAGAAGCAGCCGGTGAGTGCCTTGCCTGAGAGAGGCTTCCGGGGCCGTTGCATTTGTGTTCCGAGTCCCAAGGAAGGACTCCACCATTTCGGGGGCATTTTTGCTAGTCCGAGTTCCCCAGAGAGGGACTCCAACGGCGGCCATCGTGGTTACGAGCCCAGAGAGGCTCACTGGGCATTGGTTGCGTTGCGAGTCCCTAGAGGACTCAGGGGGCATTGTTAATTAGGAGCCCCGAGGCTCCAGGGCCCCATTGTTGCTTTAGAGCCCCAGAGAGGCTCAGGGGCCGTGATCTGTGTTGAGAGCCCAGCGAGGCTCCCAGAGGGGACAACCAGTTGTGCAGAGCCCAGCGAGGCTCTTGAGAGGGCATTTCTTTGTTCAGAGCCCCGAGGCTCCTCCAAGCCCACAGTCGTTGTTCTGCGAGCCCAGAGAGGCTCTGAGGGTGCCATTCCCTCATTCTGGTGCCCAGTGAGGCTCCAGCCCTTTTGCTTGGCGAGCCCTGAGAGAGGCTCGAGCGCCCCCCTTGTTTGAGAGCCCTGAGAGGCTCTGGGGCCCCATTTCTTGTCCAGGAGCCCTGAGAGGCTCCAACGTTGTTCTAAACCTTCCCTGCACCAGTTGCCCAGCACTTTGTGGGCAACTGCTACGTTTAGGCCCAGACATTGGGACACAGGGACAGTCACAGGTGGTGACTTACGTGGGTTTGGCGCAATTGTACTTTCTGCACCTCTGAATGTGTTTTTATGCGTCATGTGCCTTACACCTCTGAATGTATTGTGATGCATCATGTGTTTTCCTCTTTACACCTCTGAATGAATGTTATGCATTGCATCATGTGTTTTCCTCTTGCACCCCTACAGGTATTGTAATACATAGGTGGTTGTTTTCTCCCTAGTACAGGTGGTGCTAGTGAGGTCCTGGTTACCAGTAATTACTGGTTGTGTGCTATTTTGTGCTATATCCTATGTACTAAGTGCTATTTCTAAAAGTGTTACTTCTGATTCCTGACAGTGGTCCAGGTGGCCCTGTCTTGTACATATCCCTTGTAAATTCTGCCCGTGCCTCTGGCACATTGTAAAGTGTGTGTTTTATCTAATGTGTTTTGGTGTAATACAAAGGCTATTTTTATATAACCTTGTGTGGAGTTTCCTTTGTGGTGGGCCTTTGGTTGTTGTGGCTGGGGTGCGTGCGCAAATACTTAGCCTACATCGCCTCCAAGTTTAGCCTTGCTGCTCGCGCCACGTTACCTAGAGGGTGAACAGGGGTTATCTTGGCGTGTAACTCCCTTGCCCTGACTTGGGTGTGGTGGTCTCTGACTGACTTTGGCGAAAGCCCTGGCCAGCCAGGGATCCCATTTCCAACACCTATATTTCCTAAGTGGCCATATAAGGAAGTACCAGCACTGGCATGGTTACCCCCTATCTCATGGTCCACTAAGCAATCCCTCACCCTAAGGGTATCTGAGGGTCTCCACCATAGGGAATCTCTACCTGGGGTGTGTTTTGGCAAAGTAGAAGGCTGGTGCTGAAATGGAGTACTGAAGTGAGGCTCCACTAATTTTGGGCTCAGCTTCCTCCAATCACTATCCACCACCTTTCTTTCCAAGACTGAGTTGTGTTGAGCTCTCAGGGTCAACCTCTGGCTACCTAAAGCTGGAGGCTGAGTCCCTCTGTTTGGCTTACTGGAGGGACAGGTCAGGTTTGGGGCCCTTAGGTCCCAGGTTTGGCTGTGCCCTCCAGTGTCCATCTGTGGGAGGTCCCTAACTACTTTTAAGTGGGGCCCCTCAGGAGTTTGTTTTATTTTCACTTGGCTAGGATTACTAGCTTCAGTGCCCTTAATCTGCTGATTGGGGAATTCTTTTGGACAGGGGGCCCTTTGGGGTCCACCACTGGCCTCCCTGACCTCTACAGCCCTGGGCTGACTGAGGCAGGGTAGAGAGGGGCAGGTTACCTGCTCCAGACTGGGTCCCACCTTGGAAGGGTCCACTGACATCAGGGGCTCTGCCAGGCTAGGCCTGACTACCTCTGGGGCAGTTTCTTCACAAGGGGTCAGGTCAGTTCCCTGAGGAGGCTGATCCTTTCCTAAAGTCTGATGGGAGGGAGATTTATCTTCCTCCTCAATGCTCTCTGTCTGAGTGGAGTGATCCATAGTTTCAGGCTTCACAACACTATTATCTGTCTGAGTTTGAGCTGTGGCCATCACAACTCCACCAACCTTTTCAGGAAGGGACTCAGTTTGGGTATGGGCTGTGACCATCACAGCCTTGCCAACCTTTTCTGGGAAGGAAGCTGTCTGAGATTGGGCTGTGACTGGCACAGCCCTCCTGACCTGTTCAGGGAGGACATCTAGGACTGGGGCTGTGGCTATCACTGCCCCACTAACCTTACCATGGAGGTTCACCATTTTAAAATGGGTTTCTTGCTCTACCTCAGCCCAGGCTGAGAGCTCTAAATCATTCCCCAGTAGGCAATCTACAGGCACGTTTGGTGACACTGCCACTCTCTTGTGGCCAGTGACACCTCCCCAGCTGAGATTTACCACTGCCATGGGATGATTTCTCTGTACTCCATCAATATTGGTCACCTGGTATGTGGCACCAGGTAAAAGTTGCCTTGAGGGGACTAGACTCTCAGTCACCATGGTGATGCTAGCCCCTGTGTCTCTGTAGGCCTCAACTTTTGAACCATTGATGAGGGGCTCCTGTCTGTACTTGCTCAAAGTGTTGGGACAAGTAGTGAAGTTGGCAAACCCCATGCCATTTTCACAGACAAGAGTATCTAAGTCAGGGGACCTGGTTAGGCCAGAGTCCCCAGGAACTCCCAAAGTAAATGCACCCAAATTCTTGGGGGCACTCCCACCACCTGGGGGATTACTACTAGTAGTAACAGGAGGTTTGGGAATGTTACTTGGGGGTATGTTCTCCTTATTGTTGTTCTTTGGGCAACTGCTGTCAGTTTTCAAATGACCCACCTGTTTACAGGGATAACAATAAGGTTTCTTCTGGGCATTGGAAGGATTCTGGGACCCACCCCCCTCAGAGGATTTTTGGGGCCCTGATGTGGTTTGATCTGCAGATTTATTCCCACCCTTCTCTTGAGGCTTGGTTGATTCCTTTTTCTGGTCACCACCTTGGTTCTTAGGCCTAATCCTGGTTCTGACCCATTTGTCTGCCCTCTTACCCAATTCTTGTGGAGAGGTCAGATCAGAGTCTACCAGGTGCTGGTGTAATAACTGGTTCTGACAATTATTTAAGACTTGCTCTCTCATAATAAGATTATACAATCCTGTGAAGTCAGTCACCTTGCTACCCAGTAGCCAGCCTTCCAAAGCCTTAGTGGCACAATCAACAAAGTCAGCCCAATCCTGAGACTGAGTTTTCTGGGTATCCCTGAACAGCAACCTGTACTGCTCAGTGGTTAAGCCAAACCCATCAACCAGTGTATTTTTCAGGACTTGGTAATTGTTAGCATCCTCAACTCTAGTAGTGAGGAGCTTATCTCTACCTTTGCCATCAAAGGAGAGCCACAGTATAGCTGCCCACTGACTTTGGGGGATGCACTGTACAGTGCAGGCCCTCTCCAAAGCAGCCATCCATTTCTGGATGTCATCCCCTTGTTTAAAGGGGGGCACTATCTTTGTCAGGTGTTTAGTGTCTAAACCCTTCTCTTTTTCTCTTGGGAGATTGCTGCCACCAGTGGGAACTGTCCCACTCATCTGCTGCTCTCTAGCAAAGGCAAGCTTTTCTTTGGCCAGGGCAAGTTCTTCCCTTTCAATCCTCAGATTAGCCTGCTTCATCCTTGCTTCATGCTCTCTTCTCTGAGGGGAAGTCAATCTCCTCTGGGGAGAAATCCTTCTCCTCTGAGAAGAGGCATTAGAGTGCAGAGATATACTGGAGTCCCTAGAAGGAGATCTACCTCTTCTAACTCCAAGGTTAGGCCTCATTAGGGTCAGTACTGGGGGTCCCCCAGATCCTTGCCCAAGTAGGTCTAAGTTGGCCCTAGTGAGTCTGCTGACTAACTCAGGACCCTTGTTTGCCTCACCCTCAGAGAGTTCCTCTTGATCCTCCTCCTCAACTCTGTCTTCAGTGTCAAGGAGGTCTGGATCTCCAATGGTACCCTCTAGGGCTGGCCTATTCCCATCTAACTGAGAACGTTTTCTCGCATCATATGTCTCTAAGAGACCTATTAGAAAGGGAATGGTGGGGTTAGACCCCTGTTTCAGTTTCCTGGAGGTACACACTTGTCTCATCTCCTGGAAACTGAGAGCTGCATATCTTGATTTGACCTGTGGAGGGTCAATAACCACAAGGGGAGTCTCAGTAGACTCTCCATGGGTAGACATGCTTTTCTAGTGAGGTGTAAGTGGTGCACTTACCTACACTATATGTTTACCTACTGATCCCTTGCTAGAGTTGTAGTTTAGGGTGTGCTAGGCCCTAGGAGCTACAACAGCTGGTTCAGTAGAACTCAGAGTATTCTAAGCTAAGTTATATGTACCTTAGTACTTATGTGATCTTTCAAATGATATTCTTAGGATATGTGTGGTAAAACAACAGCAAGCTCAAATCCCAACCGCTGCTCACCAATGTGAGAAGTTGGCCTGATATGCAGTGCTCACTATTCTAGTGATCACTATGTATCAGTCCAAACAACCCTTATGGATGATTGGTTGTAAGTCAACCTTATAGACCAGCTATCCTAGTAGCATGGATACGAGCAGTCTAAGGCTAAGACTCTAGAGGGCGTGTTAAGCCAGCTGTTTTACCATCACATTACCCCTTGAACACCAAGTGAAAGGACACCACACAAGTTGTTATCAAAAATAAAGTGTATTTATTTATAACAAGACTACCCTGGCTCTTTATGAGACAGGGAGCTAAGCACACAACAAAAACTCTTAAAGAATTACTGAAAGTCGCACAATTTACACAAATGCCCGAGGGGCACGAAAAACCATATACACAAGAAGTGGAATGCGAAGTTACTAGCAGGTAAGTAATACTTTTCTAGACTGTAGAAACGCTAGGCCTACAATGCTGAACCCTTAGATTAGAAGCAGGAGGCCTAGGGACGCCGTGTGCAGAGTGGGAACTCTCACGCGTAATGCGGGAACAAGTCTATGGATACTAGCACTTTGCAAAGTTACTGTTCTCGGGCGAACCCGACTAGGTGGGTCAAAAAAAAGGGTGGATCCGAACACTTAGGGTGTTGGACTATGCTGGAGCACCGGAGTACTCAGTTTACCTAGCCCAGGGGCTGCGGCTGCATAGGGTTCAAGTTGCGTCGGAAACCCTCGTTGAAGATCCAGGAGCCTGAAGAAAGAAGTTGCTGGCAGGGGGCCAGTGAAGGAGTTCGTGGTGATCCAAGCCTGGATCAGGGAAGAAGAAACCTGTAAGCAGAGGGGACCAAGTTCTGAATCACTAGCCAGTGATTTGAGTGGGCACCAGGATGGCACCGGACGAAGTCACCTCAGCCAGGTGAGTGGGCGCTGCTGGGCTGTGCAGTCTCTCGGACCAGGAGGCGTTGTCGGCGACCAGGATGGTGGTGCGAGCTGTCCCACGAAGGTACTTGCTGTCGACGTCGCTGGACCCAGGATTGGGGCAACAAGTCTTGGCAAATGCAAGGCCCACGCGGTGGACCTAAAATGGCGTCTTGGGTGGACCAGGAGGGTCCAGGGTGCTTCTCTGAAGAAGGGAAGCAAGGGCTAGTCTGGATCAACCAGACCAGCAGTGGTTGTCATCGTGGAGCGTCGTGAGAGGGCCACTAGCCAACGGGCAAGCGACCTGGACAACGCGGTGAGCAGCAAAGAGCAGAAGGGCCCCACGCAGATCTCGTGGATGCAGGGGGGCTGGACTTCGGTGCTGGAGCTGCTCAGGGTCGGGGCTTCTCTTACCCCAAAGCACTCAGTCGAGGGTCACTCAGCGGTCGTGCTGGACAAGCGTCGTGCAGTTCTGAAGATGGCCGGTCCCTCGAGGTCTCGTCGCACCCACGGATCACAGCTGGGCTGATGATGTGGGTTGAGGTCAGAGGTGCCAGGGAAGCCGGTTCTCGTCGTGCTGGAGCAGTCTTGATCCGGAGGAGAGACTGGCAACAAACCGCGATGCTTGGTTGGTACCTGCTGCTGCAGGGTGACTACTCCTTAGTCACAAGGGAGAATCTTGGGAAGAAGTCTTGAGTTCCTTTCGTGGAAAGTAGTTTCAGGATTCAAAGATGATCTGATTTGGAAGGGGGCCAGTTCCTACCTTTATCCTGCAAAAAGGGGCTGGCACGCGACTAAGTCCTGCCCTATGGGTGGGACTAGGAGGGGGGTGGTTACACCCCTCTCCTTTGGCGGGCTTTCCCCAGATCAGGGGCTGGAGTGCCCCTGGAACTGGTTCCAGCCGGCCTATGCACAGTGAGCACCGGGGTGCCACTTGCAGTCACCTTCCTCTAAAGCCCTGCCTACCTAGGATACACAAAATCCTGTCTGGGACGGTGCTGGCACCGCCCCTGGCAGGAAACCCTTTGTCCTTGCCTCCTGGGCTGGGAGGACTCCCAGCAGCAGGAGGGCAGACTTGTGTCTCGGTGGCAGCATCCATTTTGTGGAGCTAAGGCTCTGTCTGACTTTAACCGGGGTTACAGGTTACATACATGTCGTGTCCCTCTAGAAGGGTGGAATGCTAACCCCGTCGCCAGAATTGGCGAGGGGTTAGTATTCCAATTCGTATGACACCTTACTCGACATGTTTTGATAAAGAGAAACCAGACTTGGCATATAACCGCGAGGATTATAATGCACTTAAGAGTATATGGTATGCGATATCATGGAAACGGCTAAGGGATGGATCCCGAAAGCCGCAGACAGGCTCAGCTCATGCCAGAGCACTATCTCACACGATTCCAAGCACCCTGCCTTCAGGATTGTTAAGGCCTGCCATAGGAGTGACTGATAGGAGATCTGTGTGTCCATTTAGGTTTAGATATAGGAATACTATATCTACAGCAGAGGGTGAGTATACCACCTTGCCCCAGCTGTTGTGCAGCCAGTTGTGGCAGATTTGGATGGCCAGCCAGGGGTGGCATAATACATGCTGCAGCCCCTGGTAGGCCCTGGGTACACCTATGCCCTGGGTACCTAAGGTACACTGTACAGGGACTGATAAGGTGACTCAGTATCCAATTAGATATGTACCTAAGGTACATGGAATCCATTTTACAGAGAGAGCAGTAGGCCTGGGGCCCTGAATAGCAGGGTCCCAGGTCAACTAAGTCAGAAAACCAGCAAAACACCAGGCAAAAAGTTGGGGGCAACCATAGTCAGGGATCTACCTTCCTACATAACCACCCCCCAAACGAAAGGAGATAAGGCTATCCTTGACAGGTAAGCCTATATTTCCTAAGTGGCCATATAAGGAAGTACCAGCACTGGCATGGTTACCCCCTATCTCATGGTCCACTAAGCAATCCCTCACCCTAAGGGTATCCGAGGGTCTACACCATAGGGAATCTCTACCTGGGGTGTGTTTTGGCAAAGTAGAAGGCTGGTGCTGAAATGGAGTACTGAAGTGAGGCTCCACTAATTTTGGGCTCAGCTTCCTCCAATCACTATCCACCATAGAGGCCTTTCTTTCCAAGACTGAGTTGTGTTGAGCTCTCAGGGTCAACCTCTGGCTACCTAAAGCTGGAGGCTGAGTCCCTCTGTTTGGCTTACTGGAGGGACAGGTCAGGTTTGGGGCCCTTAGGTCCCAGGTTTGGCTGTGCCCTCCAGTGTCCATCTGTGGGAGGTCCCTAACTACTTTTAAGTGGGGCCCCTCAGGAGTTTGTTTTATTTTCACTTGGCTAGGATTACTAGCTTCAGTGCCCTTAATCTGCTGATTGGGGAATTCTTTTGGACAGGGGGCCCTTTGGGTCCACCACTGGCCTCCCTGACCTCTACAGCCCTGGGCTGACTGAGGCAGGGTAGAGAGGGGCAGGTTACCTGCTCCAGACTGGGTCCCACCTTGGAAGGGTCCACTGACATCAGGGGCTCTGCCAGGCTAGGCCTGACTACCTCTGGGGCAGTTTCTTCACAAGGGGTCAGGTCAGTTCCCTGAGGAGGCTGATCCTTTCCTAAAGTCTGATGGGAGGGAGATTTCTCTTCCTCCTCAATGCTCTCTGTCTGAGTGGAGTGATCCATAGTTTCAGGCTTCACAACACTATTATCTGTCTGAGTTTGAGCTGTGGCCATCACAACTCCACCAACCTTTTCAGGAAGGGACTCAGTTTGGGTATGGGCTGTGACCATCACAGCCTTGCCAACCTTTTCTGGGAAGGAAGCTGTCTGAGATTGGGCTGTGACTGGCACAGCCCTCCTGACCTGTTCAGGGAGGACATCTAGGACTGGGGCTGTGGCTATCACTGCCCCACTAACCTTACCATGGAGGTTCACCATTTTAAAATGGGTTTCTTGCTCTACCTCAGCCCAGGCTGAGAGCTCTAAATCATTCCCCAGTAGGCAATCTACAGGCACGTTTGGTGACACTGCCACTCTCTTGTGGCCAGTGACACCTCCCCAGCTGAGATTTACCACTGCCATGGGATGATTTCTCTGTACTCCATCAATATTGGTCACCTGGTATGTGGCACCAGGTAAAAGTTGCCTTGAGGGGACTAGACTCTCAGTCACCATGGTGATGCTAGCCCCTGTGTCTCTGTAGGCCTCAACTTTTGAACCATTGATGAGGGGCTCCTGTCTGTACTTGCTCAAAGTGTTGGGACAAGTAGTGAAGTTGGCAAACCCCATGCCATTTTCACAGACAAGAGTATCTAAGTCAGGGGACCTGGTTAGGCCAGAGTCCCCAGGAACTCCCAAAGTAAATGCACCCAAATTCTTGGGGGCACTCCCACCACCTGGGGGATTACTACTAGTAGTAACAGGAGGTTTGGGAATGTTACTTGGGGGTATGTTCTCCTTATTGTTGTTCTTTGGGCAACTGCTGTCAGTTTTCAAATGACCCACCTGTTTACAGGGATAACAATAAGGTTTCTTCTGGGCATTGGAAGGATTCTGGGACCCACCCCCCTCAGAGGATTTTTGGGGCCCTGATGTGGTTTGATCTGCAGATTTATTCCCACCCTTCTCTTGAGGCTTGGTTGATTCCTTTTTCTGGTCACCACCTTGGTTCTTAGGCCTAATCCTGGTTCTGACCCATTTGTCTGCCCTCTTACCCAATTCTTGTGGAGAGGTCAGATCAGAGTCTACCAGGTGCTGGTGTAATAACTGGTTCTGACAATTATTTAAGACTTGCTCTCTCATAATAAGATTATACAATCCTGTGAAGTCAGTCACCTTGCTACCCAGTAGCCAGCCTTCCAAAGCCTTAGTGGCACAATCAACAAAGTCAGCCCAATCCTGAGACTGAGTTTTCTGGGTATCCCTGAACAGCAACCTGTACTGCTCAGTGGTTAAGCCAAACCCATCAACCAGTGTATTTTTCAGGACTTGGTAATTGTTAGCATCCTCAACTCTAGTAGTGAGGAGCTTATCTCTACCTTTGCCATCAAAGGAGAGCCACAGTATAGCTGCCCACTGACTTTGGGGGATGCACTGTACAGTGCAGGCCCTCTCCAAAGCAGCCATCCATTTCTGGATGTCATCCCCTTGTTTAAAGGGGGGCACTATCTTTGTCAGGTGTTTAGTGTCTAAACCCTTCTCGTTTTCTCTTGGGAGATTGCTGCCACCAGTGGGAACTGTCCCACTCATCTGCTGCTCTCTAGCAAAGGCAAGCTTTTCTTTGGCCAGGGCAAGTTCTTCCCTTTCAATCCTCAGATTAGCCTGCTTCATCCTTGCTTCATACTCTCTTCTCTGAGGGGAAGTCAATCTCCTCTGGGGAGAAATCCTTCTCCTCTGAGAAGAGGCATTAGAGTGCAGAGATATACTGGAGTCCCTAGAAGGAGATCTACCTCTTCTAACTCCAAGGTTAGGCCTCATTAGGGTCAGTACTGGGGGTCCCCCAGATCCTTGCCCAAGTAGGTCTAAGTTGGCCCTAGTGAGTCTGCTAACTCAGGACCCTTGTTTGCCTCACCCTCAGAGAGTTCCTCTTGATCCTCCTCCTCAACTCTGTCTTCAGTGTCAAGGAGGTCTGGATCTCCAATGGTACCCTCTAGGGCTGGCCTATTCCCATCTAACTGAGAACGTTTTCTCGCATCATATGTCTCTAAGAGACCTATTAGAAAGGGAATGGTGGGGTTAGACCCCTGTTTCAGTTTCCTGGAGGTACACACTTGTCTCATCTCCTGGAAACTGAGAGCTGCATATCTTGATTTGACCTGTGGAGGGTCAATAACCACAAGGGGAGTCTCAGTAGACTCTCCATGGGTAGACATGCTTTTCTAGTGAGGTGTAAGTGGTGCACTTACCTACACTATATGTTTACCTACTGATCCCTTGCTAGAGTTGTAGTTTAGGGTGTGCTAGGCCCTAGGAGCTACAACAGCTGGTTCAGTAGAACTCAGAGTATTCTAAGCTAAGTTATATGTACCTTAGTACTTATGTGATCTTTCAAATGATATTCTTAGGATATGTGTGGTAAAACAACAGCAAGCTCAAATCCCAACCGCTGCTCACCAATGTGAGAAGTTGGCCTGATATGCAGTGCTCACTATTCTAGTGATCACTATGTATCAGTCCAAACAACCCTTATTGATGATTGGTTGTAAGTCAACCTTATAGACCAGCTATCCTAGTAGCATGGATACGAGCAGTCTAAGGCTAAGACTCTAGAGGGCGTGTTAAGCCAGCTGTTTTACCATCACATTACCCCTTGAACACCAAGTGAAAGGACACCACACAAGTTGTTATCAAAAATAAAGTGTATTTATTTATAACAAGACTACCCTGGCTCTTTATGAGACAGGGAGCTAAGCACACAACAAAACTCTTAAAGAATTACTGAAAGTCGCACAATTTACACAAATGCCCGAGGGGCACGAAAAACCATATACACAAGAAGTGGAATGCGAAGTTACTAGCAGGTAAGTAATACTTTTCTAGACTGTAGAAACGCTAGGCCTACAATGCTGAACCCTTAGATTAGAAGCAGGAGGCCTAGGGACGCCGTGTGCAGAGTGGGAACTCTCACGCGTAATGCGGGAACAAGTCTATGGATACTAGCACTTTGCAAAGTTACTGTTCTCGGGCGAACCCGACTAGGTGGGTCAAAAAAAAGGGTGGATCCGAACACTTAGGGTGTTGGACTATGCTGGAGCACCGGAGTACTCAGTTTACCTAGCCCAGGGGCTGCGGCTGCATAGGGTTCAAGTTGCGTCGGAAACCCTCGTTGAAGATCCAGGAGCCTGAAGAAAGAAGTTGCTGGCAGGGGGCCAGTGAAGGAGTTCGTGGTGATCCAAGCCTGGATCAGGGAAGAAGAAACCTGTAAGCAGAGGGGACCAAGTTCTGAATCACTAGCCAGTGATTTGAGTGGGCACCAGGATGGCACCGGACGAAGTCACCTCAGCCAGGTGAGTGGGCGCTGCTGGGCTCTGCAGCCTCTCGGACCAGGAGGCGTTGTCGGCGACCAGGATGGAGGTGCGAGCTGTCCCACGAAGGTACTTGCTGTCGACGTCGCTGGACCCAGGATTGGGGCAACAAGTCTTGGCAAATGCAAGGCCCACGCGGTGGACCTAAAATGGCGTCTTGGGTGGACCAGGAGGGTCCAGGGTGCTTCTCTGAAGAAGGGAAGCAAGGGCTAGTCTGGAGCAACCAGACCAGCAGTGGTTGTCGTCGTGGAGCGTCGTGAGAGGGCCACTAGCCAACGGGCAAGCGACCTGGACAACGCGGTGAGCAGCAAAGAGAAGAAGGGCCCCACGCAGATCTCGTGGATGCAGGGGGGCTGGACTTCGGTGCTGGAGCTGCTCAGGGTCGGGGCTTCTCTTACCCCAAAGCACTCAGTCGAGGGACACTCAGCGGTCGTGCTGGACAAGCGTCGTGCAGTTCTGAAGATGGCCGGTCCCTCGAGGTGTCGTCGCACCCACGGATCACAGCTGGGCTGATGATGTGGGTTGAGGTCAGAGGTGCCAGGGAAGCCGGTTCTCGTCGTGCTGGAGCAGTCTTGATCCGGAGGAGAGACTGGCAACAAACCGCGATGCTTGGTTGGTACCTGCTGCTGCAGGGTGACTACTCCTTAGTCACAAGGGAGAATCTTGGGAAGAAGTCTTGAGTTCCTTTCGTGGAAAGTAGTTTCAGGATTCAAAGATGATCTGATTTGGAAGGGGGCCAGTTCCTACCTTTATCCTGCAAAAAGGGGCTGGCACGCGACTAAGTCCTGCCCTATGGGTGGGACTAGGAGGGGGGTGGTTACACCCCTCTCCTTTGGCGGGCTTTCCCCAGATCAGGGGCTGGAGTGCCCCTGGAACTGGTTCCAGCCGGCCTATGCACAGTGAGCACCGGGGTGCCACTTGCAGTCACCTTCCTCTAAAGCCCTGCCTACCTAGGATACACAAAATCCTGTCTGGGACGGTGCTGGCACCGCCCCTGGCAGGAAACCCTTTGTCCTTGCCTCCTGGGCTGGGAGGACTCCCAGCAGCAGGAGGGCAGACTTGTGTCTCGGTGGCAGCATCCATTTTGTGGAGCTAAGGCTCTGTCTGACTTTAACCGGGGTTACAGGTTACATACATGTCGTGTCCCTCTAGAAGGGTGGAATGCTAACCCCGTCGCCAGAATTGGCGAGGGGTTAGTATTCCAATTCGTATGACACCTTACTCGACATGTTTTGATAAAGCGAAACCAGACTTGGCATATAACCGCGAGGATTATAATGCACTTAAGAGTATATGGTATGCGATATCATGGAAACGGCTAAGGGATGGATCCCGAAAGCCGCAGACAGGCTCAGCTCATGCCAGAGCACTATCTCACACGATTCCAAGCACCCTGCCTTCAGGATTGTTAAGGCCTGCCATAGGAGTGACTGATAGGAGATCTGTGTGTCCATTTAGGTTTAGATATAGGAATACTATATCTACAGCAGAGGGTGAGTACACCACCTTGCCCCAGCTGTCGTGCAGCCAGTTGTGTCAGATTTGGATGGCCAGCCAGGGGTGGCATAATACATGCTGCAGCCCCTGGTAGGCCCTGGGTACACCTATGCCCTGGGTACCTAAGGTACACTGTACAGGGACTGATAAGGTGACTCAGTATCCAATTAGATATGTACCTAAGGTACATGGAATCCATTTTACAGAGAGAGCAGTAGGCCTGGGGCCCTGAATAGCAGGGTCCCAGGTCAACTAAGTCAGAAAACCAGCAAAACACCAGGCAAAAAGTTGGGGGCAACCATAGTCAGGGATCTACCTTCCTACATAACCACCCCCCAAACGAAAGGAGATAAGGCTATCCTTGACAGGTAAGCCTATATTTCCTAAGTGGCCATATAAGGAAGTACCAGCACTGGCATGGTTACCCCCTATCTCATGGTCCACTAAGCAATCCCTCACCCTAAGGGTATCTGAGGGTCTCCACCATAGGGAATCTCTACCTGGGGTGTGTTTTGGCAAAGTAGAAGGCTGGTGCTGAAATGGAGTACTGAAGTGAGGCTCCACTAATTTTGGGCTCAGCTTCCTCCAATCACTATCCACCATAGAGGCCTTTCTTTCCAAGACTGAGTTGTGTTGAGCTCTCAGGGTCAACCTCTGGCTACCTAAAGCTGGAGGCTGAGTCCCTCTGTTTGGCTTACTGGAGGGACAGGTCAGGTTTGGGGCCCTTAGGTCCCAGGTTTGGCTGTGCCCTCCAGTGTCCATCTGTGGGAGGTCCCTAACTACTTTTAAGTGGGGCCCCTCAGGAGTTTGTTTTATTTTCACTTGGCTAGGATTACTAGCTTCAGTGCCCTTAATCTGCTGATTGGGGAATTCTTTTGGACAGGGGGCCCTTTGGGGTCCACCACTGGCCTCCCTGACCTCTACAGCCCTGGGCTGACTGAGGCAGGGTAGAGAGGGGCAGGTTACCTGCTCCAGACTGGGTCCCACCTTGGAAGGGTCCACTGACATCAGGGGCTCTGCCAGGCTAGGCCTGACTACCTCTGGGGCAGTTTCTTCACAAGGGGTCAGGTCAGTTCCCTGAGGAGGCTGATCCTTTCCTAAAGTCTGATGGGAGGGAGATTTCTCTTCCTCCTCAATGCTCTCTGTCTGAGTGGAGTGATCCATAGTTTCAGGCTTCACAACACTATTATCTGTCTGAGTTTGAGCTGTGGCCATCACAACTCCACCAACCTTTTCAGGAAGGGACTCAGTTTGGGTATGGGCTGTGACCATCACAGCCTTGCCAACCTTTTCTGGGAAGGAAGCTGTCTGAGATTGGGCTGTGACTGGCACAGCCCTCCTGACCTGTTCAGGGAGGACATCTAGGACTGGGGCTGTGGCTATCACTGCCCCACTAACCTTACCATGGAGGTTCACCATTTTAAAATGGGTTTCTTGCTCTACCTCAGCCCAGGCTGAGAGCTCTAAATCATTCCCCAGTAGGCAATCTACAGGCACGTTTGGTGACACTGCCACTCTCTTGTGGCCAGTGACACCTCCCCAGCTGAGATTTACCACTGCCATGGGATGATTTCTCTGTACTCCATCAATATTGGTCACCTGGTATGTGGCACCAGGTAAAAGTTGCCTTGAGGGGACTAGACTCTCAGTCACCATGGTGATGCTAGCCCCTGTGTCTCTGTAGGCCTCAACTTTTGAACCATTGATGAGGGGCTCCTGTCTGTACTTGCTCAAAGTGTTGGGACAAGTAGTGAAGTTGGCAAACCCCATGCCATTTTCACAGACAAGAGTATCTAAGTCAGGGGACCTGGTTAGGCCAGAGTCCCCAGGAACTCCCAAAGTAAATGCACCCAAATTCTTGGGGGCACTCCCACCACCTGGGGGATTACTACTAGTAGTAACAGGAGGTTTGGGAATGTTACTTGGGGGTATGTTCTCCTTATTGTTGTTCTTTGGGCAACTGCTGTCAGTTTTCAAATGACCCACCTGTTTACAGGGATAACAATAAGGTTTCTTCTGGGCATTGGAAGGATTCTGGGACCCACCCCCCTCAGAGGATTTTTGGGGCCCTGATGTGGTTTGATCTGCAGATTTATTCCCACCCTTCTCTTGAGGCTTGGTTGATTCCTTTTTCTGGTCACCACCTTGGTTCTTAGGCCTAATCCTGGTTCTGACCCATTTGTCTGCCCTCTTACCCAATTCTTGTGGAGAGGTCAGATCAGAGTCTACCAGGTGCTGGTGTAATAACTGGTTCTGACAATTATTTAAGACTTGCTCTCTCATAATAAGATTATACAATCCTGTGAAGTCAGTCACCTTGCTACCCAGTAGCCAGCCTTCCAAAGCCTTAGTGGCACAATCAACAAAGTCAGCCCAATCCTGAGACTGAGTTTTCTGGGTATCCCTGAACAGCAACCTGTACTGCTCAGTGGTTAAGCCAAACCCATCAACCAGTGTATTTTTCAGGACTTGGTAATTGTTAGCATCCTCAACTCTAGTAGTGAGGAGCTTATCTCTACCTTTGCCATCAAAGGAGAGCCACAGTATAGCTGCCCACTGACTTTGGGGGATGCACTGTACAGTGCAGGCCCTCTCCAAAGCAGCCATCCATTTCTGGATGTCATCCCCTTGTTTAAAGGGGGGCACTATCTTTGTCAGGTGTTTAGTGTCTAAACCCTTCTCTTTTTCTCTTGGGAGATTGCTGCCACCAGTGGGAACTGTCCCACTCATCTGCTGCTCTCTAGCAAAGGCAAGCTTTTCTTTGGCCAGGGCAAGTTCTTCCCTTTCAATCCTCAGATTAGCCTGCTTCATCCTTGCTTCATGGTCTCTTCTCTGAGGGGAAGTCAATCTCCTCTGGGGAGAAATCCTTCTCCTCTGAGAAGAGGCATTAGAGTGCAGAGATATACTGGAGTCCCTAGAAGGAGATCTACCTCTTCTAACTCCAAGGTTAGGCCTCATTAGGGTCAGTACTGGGGGTCCCCCAGATCCTTGCCCAAGTAGGTCTAAGTTGGCCCTAGTGAGTCTGCTGACTAACTCAGGACCCTTGTTTGCCTCACCCTCAGAGAGTTCCTCTTGATCCTCCTCCTCAACTCTGTCTTCAGTGTCAAGGAGGTCTGGATCTCCAATGGTACCCTCTAGGGCTGGCCTATTCCCATCTAACTGAGAACGTTTTCTCGCATCATATGTCTCTAAGAGACCTATTAGAAAGGGACTGGTGGGGTTAGACCCCTGTTTCAGTTTCCTGGAGGTACACACTTGTCTCATCTCCTGGAAACTGAGAGCTGCATATCTTGATTTGACCTGTGGAGGGTCAATAACCACAAGGGGAGTCTCAGTAGACTCTCCATGGGTAGACATGCTTTTCTAGTGAGGTGTAAGTGGTGCACTTACCTACACTATATGTTTACCTACTGATCCCTTGCTAGAGTTGTAGTTTAGGGTGTGCTAGGCCCTAGGAGCTACAACAGCTGGTTCAGTAGAACTCAGAGTATTCTAAGCTAAGTTATATGTACCTTAGTACTTATGTGATCTTTCAAATGATATTCTTAGGATATGTGTGGTAAAACAACAGCAAGCTCAAATCCCAACCGCTGCTCACCAATGTGAGAAGTTGGCCTGATATGCAGTGCTCACTATTCTAGTGATCACTATGTATCAGTCCAAACAACCCTTATTGATGATTGGTTGTAAGTCAACCTTATAGACCAGCTATCCTAGTAGCATGGATACGAGCAGTCTAAGGCTAAGACTCTAGAGGGCGTGTTAAGCCAGCTGTTTTACCATCACATTACCCCTTGAACACCAAGTGAAAGGACACCACACAAGTTGTTATAAAAAATAAAGTGTATTTATTTATAACAAGACTACCCTGGCTCTTTATGAGACAGGGAGCTAAGCACACAACAAAACTCTTAAAGAATTACTGAAAGTCGCACAATTTACACAAATGCCCGAGGGGCACGAAAAACCATATACACAAGAAGTGGAATGTGAAGTTACTAGCAGGTAAGTAATACTTTTCTAGACTGTAGAAACGCTAGGCCTACAATGCTGAACCCTTAGATTAGAAGCAGGAGGCCTAGGGACGCCGTGTGCAGAGTGGGAACTCTCACGCGTAAAGCGGGAACAAGTCTATGGATACTAGCACTTTGCAAAGTTACTGTTCTCGGGCGAACCCGACTAGGTGGGTCAAAAAAAAGGGTGGATCCGAACACTTAGGGTGTTGGACTATGCTGGAGCACCGGAGTACTCAGTTTACCTAGCCCAGGGCCTGCGGCTGCATAGGGTTCAAGTTGCGTCGGAAACCCTCGTTGAAGATCCAGGAGCCTGAAGAAAGAAGTTGCTGGCAGGGGGCCAGTGAAGGAGTTAGTGGTGATCCAAGCCTGGATCAGGGAAGAAGAAACCTGTAAGCAGAGGGGACCAAGTTCTGAATCACTAGCCAGTGATTTGAGTGGGCACCAGGATGGCACCGGACGAAGTCACCTCAGCCAGGTGAGTGGGCGCTGCTGGGCTGTGCAGTCTCTCGGACCAGGAGGCGTTGTCGGCGACCAGGATGGTGGTGCGAGCTGTCCCACGAAGGTACTTGCTGTCGACGTCGCTGGACCCAGGATTGGGGCAACAAGTCTTGGCAAATGCAAGGCCCACGCGGTGGACCTAAAATGGCGTCTTGGGTGGACCAGGAGGGTCCAGGGTGCTTCTCTGAAGAAGGGAAGCAAGGGCTAGTCTGGATCAACCAGACCAGCAGTGGTTGTCGTCGTGGAGCGTCGTGAGAGGGCCACTAGCCAACGGGCAAGCGACCTGGACAACGCGGTGAGCAGCAAAGAGCAGAAGGGCCCCACGCAGATCTCGTGGATGCAGGGGGGCTGGACTTGGTGCTGGAGCTGCTCAGGGTCGGGGCTTCTCTTACCCCAAAGCACTCAGTCGAAGGGTCACTCAGCGGTCGTGCTGGACAAGCGTCGTGCAGTTCTGAAGATGGCCGGTCCCTCGAGGTCTCGTCGCACCCACGGATCACAGCTGGGCTGATGATGTGGGTTGAGGTCAGAGGTGCCAGGGAAGCCGGTTCTCGTCGTGCTGGAGCAGTCTTGATCCGGAGGAGAGACTGGCAACAAACCGCGATGCTTGGTTGGTACCTGCTGCTGCAGGGTGACTACTCCTTAGTCACAAGGGAGAATCTTGGGAAGAAGTCTTGAGTTCCTTTCGTGGAAAGTAGTTTCAGGATTCAAAGATGATCTGATTTGGAAGGGGGCCAGTTCCTACCTTTATCCTGCAAAAAGGGGCTGGCACGCGACTAAGTCCTGCCCTATGGGTGGGACTAGGAGGGGGGTGGTTACACCCCTCTCCTTTGGCGGGCTTTCCCCAGATCAGGGGCTGGAGTGCCCCTGTAACTGGTTCCAGCCGGCCTATGCACAGTGAGCACCGGGGTGCCACTTGCAGTCACCTTCCTCTAAAGCCCTGCCTACCTAGGATACACAAAATCCTGTCTGGGACGGTGCTGGCACCGCCCCTGGCAGGAAACCCTTTGTCCTTGCCTCCTGGGCTGGGAGGACTCCCAGCAGCAGGAGGGCAGACTTGTGTCTCGGTGGCAGCATCCATTTTGTGGAGCTAAGGCTCTGTCTGACTTTAACCGGGGTTACAGGTTACATACATGTCGTGTCCCTCTAGAAGGGTGGAATGCTAACCCCGTCGCCAGAATTGGCGAGGGGTTAGTATTCCAATTCGTATGACACCTTACTCGACATGTTTTGATAAAGCGAAACCAGACTTGGCATATAACCGCGAGGATTATAATGCACTTAAGAGTATATGGTATGCGATATCATGGAAACGGCTAAGGGATGGATCCCGAAAGCCGCAGACAGGCTCAGCTCATGCCAGAGCACTATCTCACACGATTCCAAGCACCCTGCCTTCAGGATTGTTAAGGCCTGCCATAGGAGTGACTGATAGGAGATCTGTGTGTCCATTTAGGTTTAGATATAGGAATACTATATCTACAGCAGAGGGTGAGTATACCACCTTGCCCCAGCTGTTGTGCAGCCAGTTGTGTCAGATTTGGATGGCCAGCCAGGGGTGGCATAATACATGCTGCAGCCCCTGGTAGGCCCTGGGTACACCTATGCCCTGGGTACCTAAGGTACACTGTACAGGGACTGATAAGGTGACTCAGTATCCAATTAGATATGTACCTAAGGTACATGGAATCCATTTTACAGAGAGAGCAGTAGGCCTGGGGCCCTGAATAGCAGGGTCCCAGGTCAACTAAGTCAGAAAACCAGCAAAACACCAGGCAAAAAGTTGGGGGCAACCATAGTCAGGGATCTACCTTCCTACATAACCACCCCCAAACGAAAGGAGATAAGGCTATCCTTGACAGGTAAGCCTATATTTCCTAAGTGGCCATATAAGGAAGTACCAGCACTGGCATGGTTACCCCCTATCTCATGGTCCACTAAGCAATCCCTCACCCTAAGGGTATCTGAGGGTCTCCACCATAGGGAATCTCTACCTGGGGTGTGTTTTGGCAAAGTAGAAGGCTGGTGCTGAAATGGAGTACTGAAGTGAGGCTCCACTAATTTTGGGCTCAGCTTCCTCCAATCACTATCCACCATAGAGGCCTTTCTTTCCAAGACTGAGTTGTGTTGAGCTCTCAGGGTCAACCTCTGGCTACCTAAAGCTGGAGGCTGAGTCCCTCTGTTTGGCTTACTGGAGGGACAGGTCAGGTTTGGGGCCCTTAGGTCCCAGGTTTGGCTGTGCCCTCCAGTGTCCATCTGTGGGAGGTCCCTAACTACTTTTAAGTGGGGCCCCTCAGGAGTTTGTTTTATTTTCACTTGGCTAGGATTACTAGCTTCAGTGCCCTTAATCTGCTGATTGGGGAATTCTTTTGGACAGGGGGCCCTTTGGGGTCCACCACTGGCCTCCCTGACCTCTACAGCCCTGGGCTGACTGAGGCAGGGTAGAGAGGGGCAGGTTACCTGCTCCAGACTGGGTCCCACCTTGGAAGGGTCCACTGACATCAGGGGCTCTGCCAGGCTAGGCCTGACTACCTCTGGGGCAGTTTCTTCACAAGGGGTCAGGTCAGTTCCCTGAGGAGGCTGATCCTTTCCTAAAGTCTGATGGGAGGGAGATTTCTCTTCCTCCTCAATGCTCTCTGTCTGAGTGGAGTGATCCATAGTTTCAGGCTTCACAACACTATTATCTGTCTGAGTTTGAGCTGTGGCCATCACAACTCCACCAACCTTTTCAGGAAGGGACTCAGTTTGGGTATGGGGTGTGACCATCACAGCCTTGCCAACCTTTTCTGGGAAGGAAGCTGTCTGAGATTGGGCTGTGACTGGCACAGCCCTCCTGACCTGTTCAGGGAGGACATCTAGGACTGGGGCTGTGGCTATCACTGCCCCACTAACCTTACCATGGAGGTTCACCATTTTAAAATGGGTTTCTTGCTCTACCTCAGCCCAGGCTGAGAGCTCTAAATCATTCCCCAGTAGGCAATCTACAGGCACGTTTGGTGACACTGCCACTCTCTTGTGGCCAGTGACACCTCCCCAGCTGAGATTTACCACTGCCATGGGATGATTTCTCTGTACTCCATCAATATTGGTCACCTGGTATGTGGCACCAGGTAAAAGTTGCCTTGAGGGGACTAGACTCTCAGTCACCATGGTGATGCTAGCCCCTGTGTCTCTGTAGGCCTCAACTTTTGAACCATTGATGAGGGGCTCCTGTCTGTACTTGCTCAAAGTGTTGGGACAAGTAGTGAAGTTGGCAAACCCCATGCCATTTTCACAGACAAGAGTATCTAAGTCAGGGGACCTGGTTAGGCCAGAGTCCCCAGGAACTCCCAAAGTAAATGCACCCAAATTCTTGGGGGCACTCCCACCACCTGGGGGATTACTACTAGTAGTAACAGGAGGTTTGGGAATGTTACTTGGGGGTATGTTCTCCTTATTGTTGTTCTTTGGGCAACTGCTGTCAGTTTTCAAATGACCCACCTGTTTACAGGGATAACAATAAGGTTTCTTCTGGGCATTGGAAGGATTCTGGGACCCACCCCCCTCAGAGGATTTTTGGGGCCCTGATGTGGTTTGATCTGCAGATTTATTCCCACCCTTCTCTTGAGGCTTGGTTGATTCCTTTTTCTGGTCACCACCTTGGTTCTTAGGCCTAATCCTGGTTCTGACCCATTTGTCTGCCCTCTTACCCAATTCTTGTGGAGAGGTCAGATCAGAGTCTACCAGGTGCTGGTGTAATAACTGGTTCTGACAATTATTTAAGACTTGCTCTCTCATAATAAGATTATACAATCCTGTGAAGTCAGTCACCTTGCTACCCAGTAGCCAGCCTTCCAAAGCCTTAGTGGCACAATCAACAAAGTCAGCCCAATCCTGAGACTGAGTTTTCTGGGTATCCCTGAACAGCAACCTGTACTGCTCAGTGGTTAAGCCAAACCCATCAACCAGTGTATTTTTCAGGACTTGGTAATTGTTAGCATCCTCAACTCTAGTAGTGAGGAGCTTATCTCTACCTTTGCCATCAAAGGAGAGCCACAGTATAGCTGCCCACTGACTTTGGGGGATGCACTGTACAGTGCAGGCCCTCTCCAAAGCAGCCATCCATTTCTGGATGTCATCCCCTTGTTTAAAGGGGGGCACTATCTTTGTCAGGTGTTTAGTGTCTAAACCCTTCTCTTTTTCTCTTGGGAGATTGCTGCCACCAGTGGGAACTGTCCCACTCATCTGCTGCTCTCTAGCAAAGGCAAGCTTTTCTTTGGCCAGGGCAAGTTCTTCCCTTTCAATCCTCAGATTAGCCTGCTTCATCCTTGCTTCATGCTCTCTTCTCTGAGGGGAAGTCAATCTCCTCTGGGGAGAAATCCTTCTCCTCTGAGAAGAGGCATTAGAGTGCAGAGATATACTGGAGTCCCTAGAAGGAGATCTACCTCTTCTAACTCCAAGGTTAGGCCTCATTAGGGTCAGTACTGGGGGTCCCCCAGATCCTTGCCCAAGTAGGTCTAAGTTGGCCCTAGTGAGTCTGCTGACTAACTCAGGACCCTTGTTTGCCTCACCCTCAGAGAGTTCCTCTTGATCCTCCTCCTCAACTCTGTCTTCAGTGTCAAGGAGGTCTGGATCTCCAATGGTACCCTCTAGGGCTGGCCTATTCCCATCTAACTGAGAACGTTTTCTCGCATCATATGTCTCTAAGAGACCTATTAGAAAGGGAATGGTGGGGTTAGACCCCTGTTTCAGTTTCCTGGAGGTACACACTTGTCTCATCTCCTGGAAACTGAGAGCTGCATATCTTGATTTGACCTGTGGAGGGTCAATAACCACAAGGGGAGTCTCAGTAGACTCTCCATGGGTAGACATGCTTTTCTAGTGAGGTGTAAGTGGTGCACTTACCTACACTATATGTTTACCTACTGATCCCTTGCTAGAGTTGTAGTTTAGGGTGTGCTAGGCCCTAGGAGCTACAACAGCTGGTTCAGTAGAACTCAGAGTATTCTAAGCTAAGTTATATGTACCTTAGTACTTATGTGATCTTTCAAATGATATTCTTAGGATATGTGTGGTAAAACAACAGCAAGCTCAAATCCCAACCGCTGCTCACCAATGTGAGAAGTTGGCCTGATATGCAGTGCTCACTATTCTAGTGATCACTATGTATCAGTCCAAACAACCCTTATTGATGATTGGTTGTAAGTCAACCTTATAGACCAGCTATCCTAGTAGCATGGATACGAGCAGTCTAAGGCTAAGACTCTAGAGGGCGTGTTAAGCCAGCTGTTTTACCATCACATTACCCCTTGAACACCAAGTGAAAGGACACCACACAAGTTGTTATCAAAAATAAAGTGTATTTATTTATAACAAGACTACCCTGGCTCTTTATGAGACAGGGAGCTAAGCACACAACAAAACTCTTAAAGAATTACTGAAAGTCGCACAATTTACACAAATGCCCGAGGGGCACGAAAAACCATATACACAAGAAGTGGGATGCGAAGTTACTAGCAGGTAAGTAATACTTTTCTAGACTGTAGAAACGCTAGGCCTACAATGCTGAACCCTTAGATTAGAAGCAGGAGGCCTAGGGACGCCGTGTGCAGAGTGGGAACTCTCACGCGTAATGCGGGAACAAGTCTATGGATACTAGCACTTTGCAAAGTTACTGTTCTCGGGCGAACCCGACTAGGTGGGTCAAAAAAAAGGGTGGATCCGAACACTTAGGGTGTTGGACTATGCTGGAGCACCGGAGTACTCAGTTTACCTAGCCCAGGGGCTGCGGCTGCATAGGGTTCAAGTTGCGTCGGAAACCCTCGTTGAAGATCCAGGAGCCTGAAGAAAGAAGTTGCTGGCAGGGGGCCAGTGAAGGAGTTCGTGGTGATCCAAGCCTGGATCAGGGAAGAAGAAACCTGTAAGCAGAGGGGACCAAGTTCTGAATCACTAGCCAGTGATTTGAGTGGGCACCAGGATGGCACCGGACGAAGTCACCTCAGCCAGGTGAGTGGGCGCTGCTGGGCTCTGCAGCCTCTCGGACCAGGAGGCGTTGTCGGCGACCAGGATGGAGGTGCGAGCTGTCCCACGAAGGTACTTGCTGTCGACGTCGCTGGACCCAGGATTGGGGCAACAAGTCTTGGCAAATGCAAGGCCCACGCGGTGGACCTAAAATGGCGTCTTGGGTGGACCAGGAGGGTCCAGGGTGCTTCTCTGAAGAAGGGAAGCAAGGGCTAGTCTGGAGCAACCAGACCAGCAGTGGTTGTCGTCGTGGAGCGTCGTGAGAGGGCCACTAGCCAACGGGCAAGCGACCTGGACAACGCGGTGAGCAGCAAAGAGCAGAAGGGCCCCACGCAGATCTCGTGGATGCAGGGGGGCTGGACTTCGGTGCTGGAGCTGCTCAGGGTCGGGGCTTCTCTTACCCCAAAGCACTCAGTCGAGGGTCACTCAGCGGTCGTGCTGGACAAGCGTCGTGCAGTTCTGAAGATGGCCGGTCCCTCGAGGTCTCGTCGCACCCACGGATCACAGCTGGGCTGATGATGTAGGTTGAGGTCAGAGGTGCCAGGGAAGCCGGTTCTCGTCGTGCTGGAGCAGTCTTGATCCGGAGGAGAGACTGGCAACAAACCGCGATGCTTAGTTGGTGCCTGCTGCTGCAGGGTGACTACTCCTTAGTCACAAGGGAGAATCTTGGGAAGAAGTCTTGAGTTCCTTTCGTGGAAAGTAGTTTCAGGATTCAAAGATGATCTGATTTGGAAGGGGGCCAGTTCCTACCTTTATCCTGCAAAAAGGGGCTGGCACGCGACTAAGTCCTGCCCTATGGGTGGGACTAGGAGGGGGGTGGTTACACCCCTCTCCTTTGGCGGGCTTTCCCCAGATCAGGGGCTGGAGTGCCCCTGGAACTGGTTCCAGCCGGCCTATGCACAGTGAGCACCGGGGTGCCACTTGCAGTCACCTTCCTCTAAAGCCCTGCCTACCTAGGATACACAAAATCCTGTCTGGGACGGTGCTGGCACCGCCCCTGGCAGGAAACCCTTTGTCCTTGCCTCCTGGGCTGGGAGGACTCCCAGCAGCAGGAGGGCAGACTTGTGTCTCGGTGGCAGCATCCATTTTGTGGAGCTAAGGCTCTGTCTGACTTTAACCGGGGTTACAGGTTACATACATGTCGTGTCCCTCTAGAAGGGTGGAATGCTAACCCCGTCGCCAGAATTGGCGAGGGGTTAGTATTCCAATTCGTATGACACCTTACTCGACATGTTTTGATAAAGCGATACCAGAGTTGGCATATAACCGCGAGGATTATAATGCACTTAAGAGTATATGGTATGCGATATCATGGAAACGGCTAAGGGATGGATCCCGAAAGCCGCAGACAGGCTCAGCTCATGCCAGAGCACTATCTCACACGATTCCAAGCACTCTGCCTTCAGGATTGTTAAGGCCTGCCATAGGAGTGACTGATAGGAGATCTGTGTGTCCATTTAGGTTTAGATATAGGAATACTATATCTACAGCAGAGGGTGAGTACACCACCTTGCCCCAGCTGTCGTGCAGCCAGTTGTGTCAGATTTGGATGGCCAGCCAGGTGTGGCATAATACATGCTGCAGCCCCTGGTAGGCCCTGGGTACACCTATGCCCTGGGTACCTAAGGTACACTGTACAGGGACTGATAAGGTGACTCAGTATCCAATTAGATATGTACCTAAGGTACATGGAATCCATTTTACAGAGAGAGCAGTAGGCCTGGGGCCCTGAATAGCAGGGTCCCAGGTCAACTAAGTCAGAAAACCAGCAAAACACCAGGCAAAAAGTTGGGGGCAACCATAGTCAGGGATCTACCTTCCTACAGAAACCACCACATGAAACTGTCTGTTTCCTCTTGTCCCTTTTGTCCTACCAGGCCTGAATCCATTTCTCACCTGCTCTTCGAATGTCCTGCCTACAAGACACCTCGTGGACGTTGGATTAAACCCGTGTGCCTGGGCTTGGGCACTAGGCAGTGTTGTGTCGCCTTAAGAATTCTACAGACGGACACTCGCCCGATATATGTTTGTGCCATAGCCAAGTTTTTAGGTTGGGCTTGGCGCATAAGGTCAAAGTGGCTTTTTCAAACTGTTTAATTAAGGACTGTATATACAGACCGTCTTAGTTAATTTATTACCCCACCGAACCGCAGTTAGGATTGTGTTATTTATGTATATTGTGGGCTTCTTAACTTTTTATATGCGCGGGATGGGTTTTTTTTTGTTTTTTTTTAACAATGTTTTTATGCTGTATGCTTTTTAAGATATTTGTATATCGAAATAAAGCCTCTTTGACTTGACTTGACTTGAAGGTTAATAATGCAACTAACGATGTTTCATGTGACTAATCAATGAGTAGAGATCCCCTAAATTGTCACACTTTGCAATCATGGGCATTCCAAATTATGTAGAAATAACTTGAGATAAACTAACTTTTTGCTCACTACAAATGATTGCCATTTTGTAGCATATAGTAAGGAAATGGGGGGGGGACAGATATCAAGAAAAGTGAGATGGTGCATAGCGATGGGCCACTGCAAGGAAGCAGAAAGATTTCTGTACAAAAATTGGAAAAGGCCACAAAAATGTAAGGAAATATAGAGAGCCTGGCAAAATGTTATCGAAATGGAGGGATGGGTGGGAGAAATTACAAGTGGACATTCAACAAAGTAGACGTACTTAGGAGCAAGAAAAAATGTCATGGCAATACAAGCACTTCCTGTTGAAGGGTAGTGGATTTAACATAAAGTGACTCAAATGTAAATGATTCCCAGTGAAATTCTAATGATGTGAAATTAACGGAATTGCAGTCAATTGACTATTTTGTACTGTGGGAATATGAATAAAACAATAACATTTTTAAACAGTGATAACGTTTCCAATAAAATGTATATCAAATGCTAATTGTTGATTGGAGTATTTTACTTTGGGCTTCATGATGATGTCAGGCGAATGACACCTTTGGGGAAAGCAACCTTCCAGCCGTCGGTCGGTGGTTCCGACCACAGAATTAGGATGCAATCACCCATAGGGTGGTCAGAAAGGAGTAGTTTCTGTCCTGTAACTCCAGTTCTGTAGTAGGGGTATCTCTGTTATAGTCATAATCTAGTGAATAGTCCCGCCCATGTGCGTGGACCCCGGCAATCAAAAATAATCTCTTAAGTTGTCAGAAAATTGCAGAACTGCAAAGACACTTAAGAGAAAATTTAAAGACAAATAATGCAGCCTATATCCACAGGCTACACTGTCCAGTACTTCAACTAGAAATTCCACCAAAAATCCACAAACAGCAAAGCCTGTCCAGATTCCCTTGTTTTTACTGCAAAACCCCTCAGAAATGATAGAGAGGAAGACCTGGAGAGACAAGCCCCATAGGCTGCCATTATGTGGTTTAAATAGGATACTGTGCCTTTAAGAGAACCTTCCAGAACCTTCTCTCAGTATCCCAGAATGCATAGCAGGTCCAACTTACTTTCAGTTATTTTTGAAGGCGTAAAACGCCAGACCTGTCGCATTCCTTAAGGAACATTTCACTCCACCGGGGAGGCGGGAGGGCGCTTATGACTATAACAGAGATACCCCTACTACAGTACTGGAGTTACAGGACAGAAACTACTCCTTCTGTAGTAGGGGATCTCTGTGTATGGTCATAATCTAGTGAATAGAATGGCAAGCACATCCCCACACCAAAGCGGCGGTGGAGAAAAGAGAATTAACGCCACTATTGTGCGAACAGATTTCGCAGCGAAGCCTGCCCAACCTGAGCGTCTGCCCTGGCATCAGTGTCCAGGCAGTAATGCTTAGCAAAGGTATGAACCGACTTCCAAGTGGCCGCCTTGCAGATTTCTGCAATCGGAACATTACGGAGCACAGCTGTCGTGGCAGCTTTGCCCCTGGTGGAATGAGCCTTAGGCTTACCTCCTAAGGTCTTATTAGCTTTTTGGTAACATAGCTGTATGCAGGACACAATCCGCCTAGAGATAGACTGCTTAGAGGTCGCAAGACCCGTCCTGACAGATCCATAATTGATAAACAATTGGTCAGACCTATGAACATCTTTGGTCTTATCCAGATAAAACTTCAATACCCTCCTAACATCCAGGGAATGTAACGACCTTTCCGCTAGAGATGAAGGATTCTGAAAAAACGTAGGCAAAGTTATGGTCTGGTTGACATGAAAATCAGAAATAACCTTGGGAAGAAATTTAGGGTGAGTACGCATAACAACCTTAGCAGCATGAAATACAGTATAAGGTTCTTGGCAACACAACGCCTGAATTTCACTCACCCTGCGGGCCGATGTAATGGCCACGAGGAACGCCGCCTTCCAGGACAGGTGCTGCAACGAAGCCTTATGAATAGGTTCAAAAGGCTCCTTCATCAACCTGGACAGCACCACATTCAATTCCCATGAAGGCGAAGGAAGCCTGACAGGAGGGAACACTTTCTTCAAGCCTTCTAAAAAATCTTTGATCACAGGGATCTGGAAGAAGGAAGTCTGCGAAGGGCATTTCCTGTAGGCAGTCAAAGCAGCAAGATGAACCTTAATAGAATGGACATTAATGCCAGACTGCGCCAACTGTAGAAGATAAGGAAGGATGACATCTTCCTTACAAGTCGTCGGATCATAGTTCTTAGACTTGCACCAGATACAAAATCTCTTCCACTTGTAAGCATAGGAAGTCCTAGTGGAAGGTCTCTTAGACTCCTTCAGTATGTCCATGCAATCTGCAGGGAGATTCAGATGACCATATTGCACTAACTCAGGAGCCATGCTGCCAAACTCAAAGACGAGAGGTTGGGGTGCAACATCAGCCCCCCGAACTTCGTGAGAAGGTCCGGCCTGCACGGCAGCCGAATGTGAGGAAGGAGAGACCGGTGAAGCAGGTCCGTGAACCACCACTGTCTGGGCCATTCCGGGGCAATCAGTATCATCGGCGCGCCCTGGACTGGGACAGCTTGATGAGAACCGTCGGAATCAGGGGAATGGGTGGAAAAGCGTACAGAAAGCTGTTCGACCAGTTGATCCATAACGCATTCCCCAGCGTCCCCGGCTGGTAGTACCTGGAGGTGAAGTCTCGGCATTTGCTGTTTTCTGCGGTGGCAAACAGATCTACGTCTAGGGTCCCCCACCTTGCGAAGACTTCTCCTAGTACTTCGTCGTTTATGACCCATTCGTGGTTTTCCTGAATCAGTCTGCTCAGCGCGTCTGCCTGAACATTCTGCACACCTGGCAGATGGGTAGCCGTTATCGTCAGTCCTCGAGCCAGAAGCCAGCGCCAGATCGCCTGCGCCTCCTGCGACAGGGTGCGTGACCTCGATCCTCCCTGCTTGTTGAGGTAATACATTGTGGTTGTATTGTCCGTCTGCACAAGGAGAGAGTCGGTCTGGAAGGACGGGTGAAAGGCCTTCAGTGCCAAGTGAACAGCTCTGAGTTCCAGGAAATTGATGTGGTACGTGGACTCCGCCGGAGACCACGTCCCTTGAATCTGTAGGTCTCCAGAATGCGCTCCCCAGCCCTGGAGAGAAGCATCCGTCACGATAACCTGAGCGGGAATGTCCTTGTGGAAGGGAACCCCTCTGAGGAGATTCTCCGCTGAACACCACCACTTCAGAGACTGAAGAGCATGCAGAGATAGGCGTATCTTGTCGTCCCAAGATCCTCTCCTCTGATCCCACTGATCCTCCAAGCACTCTTGCAACGGTCTCATGTGCAGCCGTGCATGTGGCGTCAGGAAGATACGGGAGGCCATCGATCCCAGCAGAGAAGACACCGTCCTCACTGTCGTGGATGGAGCGGACATGAGAGCCCGAGCCTTCTGAAGTAGTGATAATCGTCGCTCCTCCGAAGGAGACACGCTTGCTGACAGCGTATCGATGGAGGCTCCCAAGTACTGAATGCACTGGACTGGAGTCGGAACCGACTTGGACATGTTGATGTGCAACCCCAGCTTGTTCAAGAGAACGCACGTCTTCTGGAAGTGTGCTTGCGCTTCCGCGAAGGAGGAGGCCTTGATCAACCAGTCGTCCAGGTAAGGGTAGACAAACACCTTGTTCTTCCTTAGGTGTGCTGCTACCACCGCCATGCACTTTGAGAATGTTCTCGGCGCAGACTTCAGTCCGAATGGCAGTACTGTGTATTGATAGTGATTGGCGCCGACGTGGAACCGCAGGAACTTCCTGTGTTTGTGTGCAATGGGCACATGGAAGTAAGCATCCTGGAGGTCGATGGCACACAGCCAGTCTCCCCGTTGCAGCTGAGGATAAATCTGATGCAACGACAGCATGCAAAACTTTTCTCTGCAAATCCATTTGTTTGCTTGTCGCAAATCCAGAATGGGCCTGAACTCGTTCTTGTCCTTTTTGCGAACCAGAAAGAAGCGGGAGTACAGACCTCTTCCCCTTTGAGACAGAGGTACGACTTTGATCGCCCTTTTCCTTAACAGGATATCGGCCTCCGCCTGGAGCTCGCGCAGCTGATACTGCGAGCTGACCGGAGGGATCGATGGAGGAGGGCTGGTGAACCGAAGACTGTATCCATTGCAAACAATATTCAGCACCCACTTGTCCTGAGTAATTTTTCTCCACTCTGCCAGCAAAGATTGAATGCTTCCCCCCACCGGAGCGGGTAACAGTTGACGGGGAAGTAAGTGCTCAGGGCCTAGACCCGGCCTGGCCCTTAGTCGCTGGTGCCGACTGATGGCCGCCTCTGCCCCTCTGGCGTTTCTGGAATGGTCTTCTGAACTGCTGCTGTTGTTGTTGCTGCTGTTGTCCAGAAGACTGGCCACGCCCTCTACCTTGACCACCGAACCGGCGTTGGAACGGACGGTACGTCTTCTTGGTCTCCTTGGGCTTCTCCAAACCCACCGCTGTGAGCGTCTCAGCCTCCGCCTTCATGGGGGCGTCTCAAAGATGACCGAGGTCTTCGGAGTGGGCACTGTCAAAGTAATGCCCAGTTTCGCTGCACCCCGTAACAGCACGTCCTGGAAGGACACCAGATCGTCGACCGGTGAGACCCGCGTGTCCGGCGAATCTGACAAGGTCGGGGAGTAGTCCCTGGTCCCAGACGACCTGATCCGTGAACGAGACCTGTGTCTCCGGTGGCGCCGTCTAGATCGCGTTGAAGATCTATGACGCGAACGTTCCCTTCGCCCGGAGCGTGACCTCCCAGCACGTGGGCGCTCCACCGGTTTCCGTGGAGGCGTCATCCGTGGTTTGTCCCGGGGCTTCGGGGTAGGCGTACCCTTAGGAGGTGTCGGAAGCAGAGGCAGGGACACTGACCTCGGGGGCCTATGAGGAGGAACTGGCGGCAGAGGCCGCCCCTCAGTAGACGGCGGAGGCAGGGAGGGGAGAGGCGGCTTAGCCGGAGGAGCCTCCTTCGGCAGAGGAGGAGGAGGGGTCACAGGCCTTGGTGGCGTATATACCACCGAGTACCTCGTGCCCGATGACTTCTTCGAGGAGGGGGCCTGTGAGCCAGACCCTCCCGAGCGTGAGCGACGCCTCCGACGTCCGCCACCAGATCCGGCGTGACTTCTGGCGCCAGAATCCTTCCTGCGCCTCTTAGAGGAGGTTGAGACCCCAGGAGACGCTGATCTCTTCCTGCTCGACGTCGAGCGTTTCCCATGCGTGGAACGGCTATCTCTAGGCTCTGGCGTCGAACGCCGCCTCCTCGACGTCGAGCGTTTCTTCCTCGACGCCGATCGTCGCCCCCTCGACGACGAGCGGCCAGACCTCGACGGCGAGCGTCGACTCTTCTTTCTCGAAGACCGCTTCCTCACTGTCCTCGACGCCGAGGGTCCCCTCGACGTCGAACTTGTCGACGGCGACCGGCGGTGTCGCTTCGACGGCGAGCGCCGGTGTCTTCGTCGACGGCGATGCCTCGACGTCGACGATGACGATGACGTCGACGACTCCGACGGCGGTGACTTCGACGGCGGCCTGGCCAGGCCTCTCGACGTCGATTTCCCACGCTGTCTCGACCCGGAGCTCCGGGGAGAAGGGGAACACACCGTCGTCATCCCTCTCGACGTCGTCGTCGATGCTATCGACGTCGACGGAGACCGGGATCTTTTGCTGGTCTTCCTGCCTCTGGGGAGCCCCCCAGAGGCCTCAGCAGGGGCAGAGGGAGCCTTCCCAGCCTGCCCAGACCCACCCGCAGCCTGCAGACGCCTCTCCTCCAGGCCTTGGAGCCTAATCTTCAGTCTTTCCCTCAGGGTCCTTGTAGAAAAGGCCTGGCAGATGTCACAACCTTCAGGGACATGCTCATCAGGGAGGCAAATAATGCAGACGTCGTGTGGATCAGTCTTGGCCTTCTTCCTTCCACATGCTGGGCACTTGTCGAATAAGGCAGGCATTTTAGATCCCTAAAAGCCTGAACAAACACACAGAAGTGAACAGGAAACACCAAGAATCAAAGCAGAACACTTTTAAAACCAAAAAGTGTCAAAAAACTCCAATAAACCCCTGAAAAGGGGAGAGCTCAATGCACAGGGTCCTGTAAGCAGGAGCCGGAAAAAAGAACTGAAAGTAAGTTGGACCTGCTATGCATTCTGGGATACTGAGAGAAGGTTCTGGAAGGTTCTCTTAAAGGCACAGTATCCTATTTAAGCCACATAATGGCAGCCTATGGGGCTTGTCTGTCCAGGTCTTCCTCTCTATCATTTCTGAGGGGTTTTGCAGTAAAAACAAGGGAATCTGGACAGGCTTTGCTGTTTGTGGATTTTTGGTGGAATTTCTAGTTGAAGTACTGGACAGTGTAGCCTGTGGATATAGGCTGCATTATTTGTCTTTAAATTTTCTCTTAAGTGTCTTTGCAGTTCTGCAATTTTCTGACAACTTAAGAGATTATTTTTGATTGCCGGGGTCCACGCACATGGGCGGGACTATTTACTAGATTATGACTATACACAGAGATCCCCTACTACAGAACATCCATTCTACAACAGCAGCTTGTGCGGCGGGCAGACAAGGCCTGCAGCACAAGCTGCCGTTTTAAAATGGATGTTTGTAAACATCTCTGTACCGTGCAGATGCAGAGAGTATTAGGGAGGCACCATAAGTTCCCCTCCAGGTCCCATAGTGGAGGGCCCAGGGGAAGGGTGCCCTGCTAGGGGCCCAAAAAGTCATTTTCCAAAAGCCTTTCCATGTCACACAGGCTTCCATTGAAGTCAAGGAGAGTCCAACCGAACGATGTCGGGAAGCATCGTAATTGTTCAGTCGGACTCGCAGAACCTGATTCGGTTGTAAACTATTCCGAAACCGATTTAGTTGGAAGAGTATCCGGACAACATCGTAATCGGCCCCTTAGAAGTAAATGTGGGAGAAACCAGGGGGAGGGTTTGGAATAGGGGAATGCTTACTTCTAAATGGGAGAGTTTGAAGGAGAGGTGGGTGGGGTTTAGAAAGGGCTAACACGGCATTTAGAGTAAGCACATTGCTATTCACGAACTGCACTTCTAAGGTTACTAAAGCCAGCCAATAAGGGCCCAAAACACTAGTAAATGTATTCCAACTCCAAGTCGGAGTAAGTATAGCACCACACATGGCCAAACACTGGCACTGCAACTCCCTCCCACAGAGAATAGTGAAGGCAGGGGTTTAAGTAAGAGACCAGCATGATAGCATTTTTTTATTTTGTTCTACGTTTAAAATAAGTATATAAAGTGAATTTGCATTAACATTTAACATAAAAACATGTTTACTAATTTTTTTAAGTTGAATACACTTTTAAAATGTTCCCTATACTTTAGCAAAGGAATATATTAAATTAAATTACAATTAAAGATTTAACAAAATCCCATCTAAATTAAAAAGTTTGTATTTACTTATGCATTCAAATTACAAAAAGTTATGAATAGAGTTAATGTAAACTTTTTTGTAAGTTACATTTATTGTTAAATTAAAAAAGTTATTAAAATATTTTATCATAACATATTTATTTTTATGTATGTCTAATCTTTCTAACATCAAATTTAAATTAAGTGAATGAGGGGGTGCTGAAGTACCAATGGTTGGCCATGTGTGATGATGGACTCTCAGTCTGAGCTGAAGCACATCTACTACCATTTTGGTCCTCTTTAGCCATAGTAAATTTGCATGTGTAAATCACACTCCATCCCACTGTTTCAAGGGGCGGAGACATGCAAGTCTTTGTAGTGATGAACAATCGGAAATGGTGTGTAGACAAAACTAGTAAATTTACTACAAAGGCGTCAATTACGATGCCGTTTGGAAGGGCTCCAAATCAGATTCGGGTTTGCCGATCCGATTCGGAACCCTTGTTTCCGATTGAATCGTACACACTTCCCAACGACCTATTTCGATGCCCGTAAACCGCTATGGCTGTCCGAATCGGTTCCTAAAGGCAATCTGACAGGTCGCGTCTTTCGGAGCCGAATCGAACAGCTCTATGAACTCGGTTTCCGAGTGAGCGATTACAATGACCCATTCGGACAGCCGTTCCGAATCGTTTTCTCCTGAACTAATTGGCTGCCAGATTCTGTCTTTTGGGTCCGTAACATGACCCCCTCTTTCACCCAGGGCCCTCCAAATCGGAACCGTGAGGGTACCCAAAAGACCGCTCTTTACAACCATGCACAGTGTGGCAGGCACCAAGGGATGCCCGCCACAGGGTGCACGATTTTCCCCAGTCACTCCTTTTGTCAATGGGAACCTGTGTTCTCGTTCGGGACACAGGCTCCCATTGAAGTCAATGGAGTCCGACTGAATCGTATCCGGAAGCATCAGGATACATCCGAATCGCTGGGTTGGACTCAGCTGATCCAAGTCGCTAGGAAACTATTTCGGGACCGATTTGGTAGGAATGCTTTCTGGACGAGATCGTAATTGGCCCCAAAGTGTAAGAGTTAATTCACCTATGTAGATTTACTCATATGTACATTTATCTTTATGAACAGGCCTCACTGTGTTGTTATCAGTGCAAATACTGTGAAATCATAAGCCCTGCATTTGGTGAATAAGTGGTCTGCACTGCTGTTGTGAGAAGCCACTCCCTGATGGTGTATGGGCAACAAACAGATCATGTGACAAACACATTGCAGACAGCCTTGAAGGGTTTAGGAGTTAACAGAAATTATCCATTTAGTTGAGTTTTAAGAAGTCTAAAAAGAACATTATTGTTTTCTTTCTCTTTAATGTTTTCCTTTTGCTTTTGTTACATGTTCAAGTGGTAATTTTCCACTTCTGTTACCACAAGAAAATTATAAAAACATAAAAAGTAATAAAAGTAAATAAAAAATAAATAAAACACAAGGTTCTCTCTAGAGCCACCTTTATTTGTAAAAAACAGAACTAAATAAACATGAGTATTCATTGTCTACAATCTAGGACTCTTAAAAAAAAAACTTTTATTCAAAGAATGTCACTCCCTGTGTGCTAAGAGGAGAATAATGGGTTCCACATGTGTACTTCAGTTGCAGTCGAAGTAGTGTGGACAACCATCACTGTGCATGTGCAATAGGGGTTGGCCAGACCCATCAAAGCCAAAGATGACAGGCGTACTTGGTCGCCCATGTACATTGGAAGTTGGAGTTAGAACACAACAGCCTCTGGGTACAGGCCCTGCTTGAACCAGCTACACACTAGCTTTGGGGCTAGGATCTGCTCCTTGAGATCCCATCACCCCCATCCTTCCTGAGGTCAACGGATTCTCGACATGTCACCTAATGCCCCACACATGTTTTTCAGGATGCAAACATCAGTGCCACTACAACAAACATTTTTTATTGTGGCCACTACAGAATGTCATGCTTTGGAGCCTGGAGTCTTGCAATTACCATAATACTTGTTTGATTTGGTGAAAATCTGTTTAGAGTTTGTTTACATAAAAGCCAAAAAAAAAAAATTAAATGAGGTCAAAACGTATCTTCACAGTCAGGCCATAACTTGAATTTAGCATGTCTGTCATCAAAAATGACAAAACAAGGAATCTGAATGGGTGACAAATTATTTTCCCTAGGTCCAATGTGGATTTGCCGATCAAGTTTGGGTTCTTGAATTCAAGCAAACTGGTAGCTGACCTTAGCTGAATTGTTTTCGTGTAGCCACCATCATGGGAATGCTGGAGATCATGTGAAAAAGATGTGGGATCCCCTACGAGGGCTTGGGGAGGTTCTCTGTAATCTCTGGGAGAATGCAGGAAGGGTCGGGCATTAGGATTCTGTACTCCAAAAACAGAACATTTACCCTCGTTTTTGCCAAAGGGAAGCAGATTTCATCACAGGTCAAAAAAACTAATGATCCAGCATTTTCAAACCACCACATGTGCATACTCACATCACTATGGCCAACTCACATTTGGCACACCAATTTCATTTAGATGGCCATTAACGATAAAAAAGATATGTAAGCAAAAAAAGCAAAAAAACGAATAGCTTGTAGTTGGTTATGTAGGCATGGTTACTGGGCATAGGGCCGAACCCCAGCTGTGCACAACCGAAGGCTAACCTGTAGGCTCTGCACCAGTCCCATCTCTGCATAGCCAGAGGCAGTGGAGGTGCGTCCATTGGGGCGTTGCCCCACTAATGCCACGGCCCCATTCATCATTTTAATAAATTACAAATAACAAATTCTTCGTTCTACTACTGACGCTAATTCCAATGAGGACTCCTGATTGGAATTAGTATCAGAAGTAGAACGAGGGATGCTGAAGGGGTTGGGGCTGTGGCAGCACTCAGGGTTTGAGTGACAGCGCACTAGACAGCAATAGTGCGCATGTTCCATTTTGGGCTGGTCATTTTTACGACCAGCCTGAACATGCGCACTAGTTCCCTTAGGAGAGCAAGGGTTGCTTCATGCCGCAGCCCGCGGTCTCCTAATGGGTTGGGAGTATCCCTGCTCAAGCCAATCCTGGAGCAGCGTCTGGATTGGCTGAGAGGGGTGGCCAGCCAATCCAATGACGCAGAAGACGCTGAAGGCCGCCGCTGCCCAGCTGCAGAAGCGGCGCAGGTCAGGTACGTTTTCTATTTTTTACTTTATTTTTTAACCCCCCCCCCCTCAGGCGAGTATTGCGAGCCGCGACTGACAATTAAGCGAGTGGAATTGCGAGCATGTAAAACACACAGGTGGTGCTAATGGCTGCTTGTGATTTGTCAGCGGTCCCTGTAAACTGTTCTGAAATGCGATGTCCAGGGGGAGTTGGCGTAATTTGAGGGGGGGCGGGGAGGGCACTGGCTGAAGACGGGGATTCGGGGAGCGCACAGGTTCAGTCGTACAGAGGGGTGCACAGGTGGGCATACATCCAGGCGTGGTGAAAAGAGGGCGCTGAGCTTTGGGAGTGCATGAGGGGGTAGGGTTCGGGTAGTGGGAGGGGAAGGTTTTGGACACTGCTTGGCAGAGAGCGCACAGCACAGGTTCAGGGTTGTAGAAGAGGGGGCCCGGGTGCAGTGGTGACGCTTCGGGTACCAAGGCGAGAAGATGCGGGCAGTTCAGTGTGTAGTAGTGTACGCAGATTGAGGGGTGCAGGGGAGGGCACATATTCGGGTGCAGGGGGCTGACCATGGATACACAGCTGTAGGAGTGAGCATGCAGTGTTGGTGCTAATTCAGTTGCATAAGAGAGAGGGCACGGCTCTGGGGTACCCAGACAGGGCACACATTCAGCGGTGAAGGATATTTTCGCAAGTGCAGGAGAGAGTGGGGGAACAACTCCCCAGATTTTGTAGGGAGTCTCATTGAAGGTTCAGGAAAAGGTGTGTATGTATGTATGTGTATTATCAACCAAGCTTAAATGCTCTGCTGAGGCCCTTGCCTTACCTTTTTTTAGACCTCGCAAAAATACATACTTTTATTTTCTTTACTGAGATTGTGTGTGTGCCTACCTGAGGGATCCTTATTAATGCTATCAATAGAGGCTTGGGTCAGGAAGCAGGAAAAGCATACTATTCACAGCTATATGAGACTCCTAACTGGAATTTATTTAATGTTGGATGTACCGTGGTTCTATTCGGTATGATTAAGATTAGTTGTGCTACTGCGGTACCAGTAAATTGTTGTTCATTTTAGATTCATATTCTCAGAGCATTCTCATTATGTGTCAAATTTCCAATAGGTTTCTTAACTCCTACAACTCTAAACAGTAATATTGACTGAGCTGTTCTTCACACCTTCTAGTTTGCTTGAAAATACACCATTTGCCCACTCTTATTTTCAAAATTTTCACAGGTGGAGAACCCCCCGATCCCCCTGTAAGTGGTTTAGGCTCGCTCGCTGTGCTCGCTCACCGATGTGAGAAATGAGAATTGTTTTACGCCTCACCACTTTCAAATGTCACCAGCCGCCACTGGAGCGAACTTTGGGTTAACCCACTCCATCTGTTGGCTTTCATGGTTTGCAATTGCAAGTATAGCCTGTCCATCAAGGCCATGGTATTTCTTAGATAGTGACCTTGGTCCATTTGTGTTCCTATTGGTGATGATGCTCAAGTAGTCCTTTTGTTTGACTGCAACAGCAAACAGGTTTTATGTAAGTCAGAGTAAGAGTGTGTTCTTTAATGTATTTAATTTAGTGACATTTTCACTACTGGTTTAAGCTTTTTTGTTAAGAAAGCACATTCTGTTTGTTTTTATGACAGGCTAAGGCGCTTCCCTAATCACACTTGTAAGTTCATTTGAAACGTCATCTTCTGACTCCTTTTCATAACACTCTTCTGAAAGGGTACTTAACTCTCCTGATGTAGTCAGTTCAAGAAGGGGGCCCTACTTCAAGTTTCCATACATCTGTAGTCGAAGAGGTTGCTTCCTTATTGTATTTTCTTTCTAAGGCTGCTGGAAGTGACAAACACAAAGTCAATCCAACAATTGACAAACACTTCCCTTAACAAAAATCCATACCTCTTAGCTTTGCAACTGTGTTTTAAGAAAAGGTTTTGCCAGTGCTGGTCTGATTGTTGCTGTGCTTGCACTGTGGAGATTCAAGCCTCGCACATCGTTCAACAAAATGTTTTATGTGCGACACGAAGCCAGTTTGTATTCGGCATTCCACCTACAATACAGCAAAATGTGGTATCCTAGGAATATTTTGGTTTTTATGTTACTCTCTGGCATGGGTGTCGGAAGTGTGGGGGGCGCAGGGGACATATCCCTCCCCCCAGATTTTTGAGTGGGTGGGACGCAGGGGACAAGGGTGAGGGGGGGAACGAGAAGACAAAAACATTTCCCGTCTCCCTTCTTTAATTCACAGGGCCTTTGGCGCGCAAAAGCGCTACCTTTAAAGGCCCTGCAGGCAGAGCCAGCCTTTGCTAAGATATCGCCCTGGGCAAGAGACATTTTGCGCCCTGGCTGATGGTAGTAAATTGAATGAGGCAACAGAGGGTTACTTTTGTGTACACTCTTGAGTACCTGGATGAGCAGGGACTCGCACTTTAACACAAACATCCCAGACCTCCCGGAGCTCACCTAAATCACATTTAGATTAGCTGCCCAGGCAAATGATGGGTTTGATTATGTGTGCCAGCAAGGGTCAGAGGGTGAAGGGAGGGTAAGGAAGGGGGCTAAAGGGGTGTTAAAACATCATCTGCTATATAATGAAGTACTAAAACCCATTTAAATTGGTAAATCAGACAGAAACAAACAGGAAAGGACAAGAACAAGCCTGGAGCAAGATGAAAAGGGGCTGCTATTGGAATAACCATAATGCACACAGCTCCATGCGCCCCTCAGAAAATTGGTGACCAGGGCCTGGGCCCAGCTCGAAAGGACGGCCCTGACTGCACATGACCTGTGGTCAGCCTCCAGTTGCCTGTGACCCATTTGACAGTCACAGAGGCCACTCGCTCCCTACACTTTTGTTGCGCTGCAACCCTTCAGGAATTGTTTATAATCTCATACACAGTTACCTGCAGTCTGCACTTCTGAGAACAAAGGAGAGAGGCCCTTTGTTGATTGCTGTCTGATACTGCCCCTCCTTAGCCCTACCCTACCTGTCACCTTGAAGACCCAGGCCTGAAGGCAGCAGTAAGATTTGAGGAAGTGAGGAGATTTGGAAAAATACAATATTTGCATAGGTGTTTCACCACTCTGGCAGCGAGCGTCCTCAAAACACACACACATGCATGCACACACGTGTACGCACACACGGGCACAAACGCACGCGCAAGGATTTCTGTGTCCCGCCCCACCCCCCTCACACCCCCCACTTCCCAGAAATGTTGTGTCTCCTACGGTCGGCTCTCTTGGTCCGTTAGAGAGAACAATTACATGCATGGGCACTGAGGCCTACGACCTGTTTGAAAGAGTACTCTGGTCACTCGAACAGAACAGAAAGTCTTCCCACACAAGCCACATCACACAGCGAGCATCACTTGGCCAAGTGCAAAAAAAAATAACAAGGTGGACATTTGTGGTGTCGCCACGCCTCCTAGCGTCCTTCTGTGGTACTGCATCACCTTACCAGTCCGTGACAGAGTAACTAATATAAATATATATAATGTTTGAATTTTTTATTGAGGCGGCAGCCGAAACATCTCAAAATGTAAAGACCAGTCTCGCTTCCTAACCTTGAGCTTCCCAAACTGGCACTGGTCCCTCAAAATACACTGAAGATCCGCACCAAACAGCATAATTGGGGACAGATAGGCTGATTAACAATAACATCTAGGTACGTGCTGTTTTTGTTGTTGTTGCTGTTTTATATAGCGCGGACTAAACTCCAAGGTATTGGAGCACTTTTACATGAGCAGAAGTCACATTAAACAAGGTCGCATTCGGTTGTGTATTTTTTAGGCACGAGGAGATTAAGTGATTTGCCCAGAATCAAGGGGTGTTGAGCCGACGCCGGAACTCGAACACGATTCCCCAGTTCCTAGTCGGTAGCTCGGGACGTAACGTTACATCATGGGTAATCCTCCTCCGCCTCGCCAAGAGCTCAGGAAGGAACCAATTCGGGTAAAAGGGCTTTAAAACTCAATTCGTACAGTAGGCCCAGGCGTGGCATTCCACAAATAACAATAAAGTAACCATGCTTCATCATTGAGTGAGAGGTGTTTTTATTCTTTTGTTTCTTGAAGGATGAAGGGAGCTGTACATGAAACAACATCAAATGGCGGGCAGGGCACTGTTAATTTTGGTACAACGACAAAAACATATAGTATGCGTGCAGAGATGACTTTGAATGGAGATCCATATAATCCCTAATAGCACAGACCTTATTTTCATTTAGAACAGTAAAGAATTTTCCTGTGTACAACAGAAATACTCACTGCCCCGCAAAAAAACTTTAAGAGACAAAACACACGTTTGCACCAACTCTCTTTCTCTGTATATAGGACAGCCCCAATGCGAAGCACCTAGAGACTGTCCTGTATTAGCGTAATCTATAAATGTTCATATCCATATATTTACAACACTAGAAAAAGCAATAAACTCTTGACTTTTTAAAAAGTTTGTTCCCCAGCTATGTCCCCTCTAAGCTGCGCGCTTGGGCGGCCGGGCACAGGAGTATTTTCACCGCACAGTTAGCCTTAAGGAACGCGAAAAAAATGGATATCCTGCAAAAACTTTGCCCCCTCTGAGGCCAGCAGTCGCAAAGGACGTTTAAGAAGGGGAGAGTGTGTACTCCGTAAAAAGTAAGTATTGTGCTTTTTGGGATAAATACCCGTTCTTTCAGATTTTCATATAGAAGACACGACTACTTCAAGTTGCGGTGTGACATCTTTATTGTTGTATTGTGAGACATGGACAGCCGACACGTGCTTCGCCCCCTAATGGCGAATTGCGCCGGGGCTTTCTCAAGGCTATTTACACAAATGCAGCGTATAATACAACTGTTTCCATATTATCAAAGTTCCAAAACAGGAGTTTCAATACTCGCAATTCAATATTCTTCTGTAAGATCTGTGCGGAAGGCTAGTCGCTGCAGTTCGGTCCCTGCCCGCGGCTCTCGACATTCAGCATATGCATGGGTTGAATCCCGAGTCTCAAAGGACGTGCCAGGAGTAGCAGAGTGCAAGTTATAGGTCACAGCTGCGACCCCTGACTACCCCAAATGCAGTCGTGGCCCGACCTCCCTCTAGAACCTTCCTGGGAGGAGCCTCAGTCCCTCAGATTTTCGTACGCACCCAGCTAGGTAGGCGTAATGTTGTCAGAGAGGGATGTGAGTCCTTCCCGGGGAGGCGGGAGGGTTGCATGTGAATCCATGAAAGACACCAATACTGGATAACTGCTGTTACAGGTAAGTAACGCATTTCTTATCCAGTATTAGGGGTGTCTTTCATGGATTCACATGCCTGAATCAGAATAGTTAGCAGTTAGATATGCACATTTGTGATGTAAATCAGTTCTGCAGTCATGGTAGACAATGCATATAACATCACATATAGTATCACAAGAGCAAGGAATGTGCATACCTGGATGGCGGGAAGTAGGAAGGCTCACCTCACTGAAAGACAACATTACGCCTACCTAGCTGGGTGCGTACGAAAATCTGAGGGACTGAGGCTCCTCCCAGGAAGGTTCTAGAGGGAGGTCGGAGCTGATTGGCTGACTGGGAGAGTTTGGTCCTTTTTACATAAGGACTAAGAAAGGCTACTAAGGGGAGGCCCTTAGGCCTATTTTCTCTATGTATGTCTATAGGACATTACTTTTTTATGTACCGGAGGCTCCCGTCTCGACGACGGGGAATGATTCAGGCATGTGAATCCATGAAAGACACCCCTAATACTGGATAAGCAGAGTGCAAGTTATAGGTCACAGCTGCGACCCCTGACTACCCCAAATGCAGTCGTGGCTCGTAGATAAGCGCGTGGGGTGGGATGGGGGGGAGGTCGACAGATGATGGAATAGGATTTATTTATTTATTTTTCCCTAGTCTGTCATCTGTCGACTTTACCCCCTCTCTTCCCACCCCGTCTGACCACCCCACCATTCTTATCTGCAGGAGCCGCGACTGCCCAAATGACGTCCATGATTTTTGAATGTGTGCATGTGTGAGTGTAAAGTGAGTCAGATCTGTGTGAGTAGAATGAGTGGTGTGTTTGTGTGTGTGTGTGTGTACACAGTGAATAATCTGCCTGAATGCAGAGTTTCACTGTGTTTATGGATGCATCTATGCGGGGTAAGCAAAGTGCCTGAATGTAGGGTAAGACATGTATCTGTGTGAGTGTAGGGTAGGTGGTGTATCTTTGTAAGTGTAGAGTGAGTGGTGTGCTTTGTGAGTGCAGGGAGAGTAATGTGCCTGCGTGCAAGTTCTCAGTGAGTATCGCGAGCGCAAGGATGAGTAGTGAGCCTGTATAAGTATAGGGTGCAGTACATTAAAGCCAGACCTATTGGGATTGCCAATGCTCCTTAAACTGTTTAGCAGGGGAATGTGCTTTCAATTCACTATTTAATTTTTTTAATGTTTGGGAGGTGTCTTTTCTAGTCTCAATCGAAAGTAGTATCATTTTTTCTAATATTGCTCAGTCGCACACACCAACAAGGAATGTGCGGACACAAACAGGTCACTGCTGCACAAACATAAAAATAATTAGAAGGAACACTGGTCCCAAGTCACCAGGCTCAGGTCACAAATCTAACTGGTTTGACTATGCAGCTTATGAACATTAATGCACAAGTTACTTACCTTTGGTAACGATATATCTGTAAGAAACATTAGTTAGTGTTAGATTCCTTACCTTAGAATATCCCCAGGCGTCAGACTGGATCTGGAAAGTTTTCGTCAGCAGTAACCCTGCGCGTTGCTAGGCGTCGTTTGCGGCTCCACATCCGTCGTTGGCGTTGTGATCGCCGGTATGACGTCGTCGGAGTACTTAGACGCCGCCCTCGCGCGCTGACATCAGTTCTGTACATAGCTTTCCGCGCCAGTAACGCAAAGCCATGATAGAAACTGACACTGGTGCCATGAAACTAGAGCCCTGAAAGGGATGTCCTTTACCCTAGATATCGGTTCGCAGAACGGGGAGGATGGGTGGGGCGGTAAGGAATCTAACACTAACTAATGTTTCTTACAGGTATATCCTTACCGAAGGTAAGTAACTTGTGCATCTGAAACAAACACGTTAGTGTTAGATTCCGTACCTTAGAATAGATACCCCAGCAATACCAACCCCAGTGGGGGGTCTGCAAACCAAAATCACACCAGAAAGTCCTGGAGAACAGAACGGCCGAAAAAGCCATCTCTCCGGACGTGGCTTTCCAGGCAGTAGTGCCTAGCAAACATGTGCAGCGAGGCCCACGTAGCTGCCTGACAGATGTCCTGCAAGGGGACTCCCCGACCCAGGGCAGTAGTATCCGCCGTGGCCCGAATGGAATGGGCGCGCAGCCCAACAGCAGGCTCCTTTTTCGCCAAGGAGTAGCAAAACTTGATGCACAAGACGACCCACAGAGAGATGGTCGGCTTGTGCACCGCCCGTCCCTTCTTAGCGCCCACGTAACCAACAAAGAGCTGGTCGTCCACCCGGAACTGGCGTGTCCGATCTAGATAGAAGGAGAGCGCAGGTTTTGGGTCCAGAGGTGGAGCCTCTCTTCCTCCTTCAAAGGATGCAGAGGCGGAAAGAAGGTGGGCAAGGTGATGGACTGTCCGATGTGAAAGGCTGTGACTACCTTGGGCAGGAAAGAAGGACGAGTCCTCAGAACAACTTTGCCCGGATGGACAGAGAGGAAAGGAGGTTTTGAAGATAGAGCCTGGAGCTCACTCACTCTCCTGGCAGAGGTGATGGCAACCAGAAGATGAAGAGGACAGTTATGAAGTGGCTCAAAGGAAGCGCACATCAGAAAGGTCAGAACAAGATTCAAGTCCCACTGAGGCATCATGAAGGGAACAGGAGGAAACATGTGTGTGATGCCTTTCAAGAATCTATTTACAACAGGGGACTGGAAAAGAGAAGGCTGATCAGGAAGCCTTAAGAAGGCTGAAATGGCCGAGAGGTAGCCCTTGAGAGTGCCCAGAGCAGAGCCCTGCTGGGCAAGAGACAGAAGGAAGAGGAGAACCTCTGAAAGGGGGGCAGAGAGTGGATCCACAGCCTTTGCTGTGCACCATGCCACAAATTTGTTCCACCCGCAGGCGTATACCGTTTTTGTGGAGGGACGCCTGGCTGCCAGAATCACATCACAGATTTCAGGAGGCAAGTCAAATGGCCCGCATGGAGGTGGAGACTGGACAGATTCGGGTGGAGGACCGTCCCCTGCTGCTGCAACAGAAGGTCCTCCTGAAGAGGCAGACGAATCAGGGATCACTGACATGCTGAGTAGTAGGGGTGGGCGGAATTTGCGTAATCGCGTTACGCAAATCTCCGCGAAATGGTAAAGAATCTCCGAGAACAAGCAGAAATTCCGCAAACACGCGGAATTGCTTGTTCGCAATGCTTTTTTCCTGTTTGCAATTGCTGTTTGCATGCTCGGGGGGAAATATCTCGCGAACACGCATTTTGAGAACGCAAACAAGCAAAAATTTTCTCAAAGTCACGGAACGCAGAAGTTTTGGGCAATTTTGCGTTCTCCACGGAACGCGAAATGACCCAAATTCCGCAAATTCCGTGAGCGGAATGGAATTTACCACCCAGGCCTACTGAGTAGCTCGGGATACCAGTATCTTCATGCCCAGTTCAGAGCCACAGGATGACTTGGGCCAGGTCTCGCCTGATCTCCTTCAGCACTCTGAGCAGAAGTGTTATAGGCGGAAAGGCGTACAACAGACCGCAGCTCCACTCGCAACGAAAAGCGTCTCCGAGCGAGTGCCGTCTTGGAAATTCCAACGAGCATGACATTGCGCGTTCTCTTCGGTGGCGATTAGATCTAACCAAGGCTCTCCCCACTGCTGAAAGAGACCTTGTGCCACGTCCGAGTTCAGACGTCATTCGTGATCCATCATGCACCTGCGGCTGAGTTTGTCCTCCCTGGCGTTCAGGGAACCTGCCAGGTGTTGAACCACCAGGGTGACACCCTGGTGTTCCAGCCATGTCCAGAGGCGCAGAGCCTCCTCCCATGTGGCCCCCCCATCCCAGGAGGGACGCATCTGTCACTACTACGTGCTCGGTTGGGGAAGGGAGAGAGATCTGCCGCTGACCCAATCGCGGTTCATGAGCTACCACTGCAACTGGCTCGCAGTGCCCTCCGAGATGAGGACGTGGTCGGACAGGTTGCCCTGATGCTATGCCCACTGAAACTTCAGGTCCCACTTCAGAGCCCGCATCTGCCACCTGGCGTGATGCACCAGAAGGATGCAGGAGGCCACCAGCCCCATGAGCCGCAGCGTTAACCTGACCGAGACTCGGGATAAAGACTGAAAGATCGGAACCAGAGCCTGAATATCCCAAACCCGCTGTTTGGGGGGATAAACCCCAAACTGCGCTGAGTCCAGAACCGCTCAGATGAAAAGGAGCTTCTGAGAGGGGCACAGATATGACTTTGGCACGTTGATGGAGAACCCCAGCGAGTGCAGGAGGTCGGCCCTAGTCTGGAGGTGAGAGACGACAGTCTGGGGCGAGGCCGCCTTCAACAACCAATCTTCGAGATAGGGGAGGACTGAAACCCCTAATCTGCGCAGATGAGCTGCGACCACCGCCATCACCTTCGTGAACACTCGTGGGGCGCTGGTAAGGCCGAAGGGGAGCACAGTAAACTGAAAGTGCTCGTGGCCTACCGTGAAGTGCAGGTAGCGCCGGCAGGACGGGGATGTGGAAATACGCGTCCTGCAAGTCCAACGCTACTATCCAGTCTTCTGGGTCCAGGGCAGCTAGGACCTGAGCCAAAGTCAGTATCTTGAACTTCTCCTTCCGGAGGAAGCCGTTGAGGCTCCGTAGGTCCAAGATAGGGCGTAGGCCTCCCTTGCCCTTCTTGGGTACCAGAAAGTAGTGGGAATAACAACCACGTCCTATTTCTGTCCCAGGAACGCGCTCGATGGACCTCTTGGCCAAGAGGGCCGTAACTCCTGCAGAAGTTGCAAGTGATTCCCCGACATGCGGTGGTACTGCGGTGGCATGGCTGGAGGGGTTGCCTCGAAGGGGAGGGAGTAGCCCCTTCGGAAGATTTGCAGCACCTATCTGTCCGACATGATGGTATGCCAGTGGGGGAGGTGATGGCGGACCCTGCCCCCCACTGGCGACGAATAGGCCTGAAATGCCGTACTAGGAAGGCTTAGAGGTAGATGCTGCAGGGGCGGGTGTGGACTGACCCTGCCGTTGTCTCCCGGTACCGCCACGGCAGTAACCACGTCCGCGACCGCATTGAGCCTGGGTCTGCGGCCTGTGGCTGGCTGGACGTGTAGGGGCGCCCCTTCCTTGGCCATGAAAGAAGCGAATAGCGGACGTTTGCTTGCTTTGGCCTAGGCCCAAGTACTTGGCCGTAGCCCTGGAGTCCTTGAAACACTCCAGCGCACTATCCGCCTTGTCGCCAAAGAGGCGACGGCCATCAAAGGGCATGTCCATGAGGGTGGCCTGGACATCCCCCGAAAAGTTTGCGGACCTCAGCCAGGTGTGACGGCGAACCGCCACCGTCGTTGCAATCGCCCTACCCAGCGAATCTGTTGTGTCGAGTCCACACCCTATTGAATAGCGTGCTGCATCACGCCCTTCTGCAAGGGCTTGGGCGAGCTTTGCCCGGGCCTCCTCCGGACACTGTGGCAGCACCTACGCAACCGTATCCCACAGAGAGTGGGTGTAACAGCCCAAAAGGCAGGCGGTTTTGACCTGACTGCAGCCCCAAGCTCAAAGAGGAGAACAGTTTCTTCCCAAACTGAACGTACCTTTTGGATTCCCGATCCAGAGGAGCGGTCAGAACTGCGGTCTGGGATGTAGAGGCCTGGATCAACAGGCTCTCGGGGGTGGGGTGAACGGACAGGAAGCTAGGGTCTCCCGGAGCTGGGCGATGGCGTCGGGCCACGTTCCGATCCACAGGGAGGGCTGTGGAGGGCTTCGACCAGGTGCCCAACAGAACGTCTGTGAGGGCTTCATTGAACGGCAGTAGAGGCTCTGAGGAGCTTGCCTGCGGTTTGAGTACCTCAGTGAGGAGGTTAGTCCTCATGGCCGCGACAGGGAGCTCAAGAGCCAAGGTCTGGGCTGCCCTGTTCAACACCACGCTGTAAGCAGTCCCCTCCTCCGTAGCCACGGAAGGAGGAGAGACAAATCCAGTGTCGGGCGAAGTGTCCAGACCACTGGCCTCCCCTAGCTCGTCTGCCCAGCCCTGGCTCAACTGGCACTGTAGTGCCAGAGGGTCCCCAGACCCCTCTCAGTCCTCATTCATCTCCTGATAGTCAGAGAAAAATGATGGAGCCGGGTCAGAGGTGAATTGCTCACCCGACGGCGCCGGAGACGGCGCCGGACCGGGCCTGGGACTGGGGGGGACGGCGTCAGGGGACGGCGTCATGGGCGACACCCTCGGGGTCGGCGCCAGCGGAGGAGTCATCAGGTCGACTGGCGATGACCCGGATCCAGGCCTGAATCCTACAGGGCCCTGCGGCAACGGGACCGGAGTCGACGACGGCGCCGGGGCCGAAGCACCCGACGGCGCCAGGGCTGGAGCCGCCGGCCCGCTAGGGCTCCCAGACGGACCCGCGGGGCCCAAAGGCACCTAGGCAGGGTCCGTCGGAGGGAAGTGAGTCCTCATGGCCACGAGGAAATCACGTAACTCCTCCGGCGTCGCGTGCAGCCCAGGGACCGGCGGGTGTTGAGCTGGACGCGGGATTGCGGCACGGTGAGAGTCGGGGAGAGTCAGAAGAGCAATGACGCCTCTTCGACTTCTTTTTCGAGTGCCTCGACTTACCAGAGGACTTGGAGCCCGACGAGTGGTGGTGACTCGTCAAGCGGCGATGACTGCGGCTCAGCGACCGGTCCCTCGACTTCCTCCTCGACCGGGACCTCGAGCGGCGCGGAGCCGACTGCTGGAGCTCGAGCCGCTTACGGGACTGCTCCGTCTAGCCTTCGAGGTCAAGGCCTGGCAGTTCGGGCACGACTTGTCATCGTGGTCGGCCCTGAGACAGTAAAGGCACCGACGGTGGGGGTCGGTCACCAACATCAAGCGGTGACAATCCTCGCAAAGTTTAAAACCAGGCATCCCTACCGGCACCGCGAGTCGAAGGTCGACTCAAAAATGATCAAAAAGTTAGTCAGAAAATGACTACGAGTACTGCTCTTCCCAGATCTGCGCTTGCTGGCGCGGAAAAAAGAAGAGCTGACGTCAGAGCGCGAGGGCGGCGTTTAAGTACTCCGACGACGTCATCCCGGCAATCACGACGACGACGACGGACGCGGAGCCGCAGACGACGCCTAGCGACGCGAAGGGTACTGCTGACGAAAACTTTCCGGATCCAGTCTGATGCCTGGGGATATTCTAAGGTAAGGAATCTAACACTAACGTGTTTCTTTCAGATTTTGATTTTACTGCATGCGTAAGACGTGCTATTATGCTGCTCCGCCATACTTGGACATACTCTCTGGGTCTTAGTCACGACACAAACTCAACATTAATAAATAATCCTTATCTTGCCTATGCACCACAGAAGGTGGACTTATATCAGTAAAGCACGTTGAAGTCTTAGCAAGAGGTACAACAGAGTTACTGAAATTCTACATTGCTCTATAAAACAATAACAAACTCCAGAATCTCCTGAAAAGGCCTACCATAAAAAGCTGAACTAAGCAACAGCCCAGGAGATATTGGCAACCCTTGTATCAACATTTTGTTATGGTGTTCAATCACTCACATTTAAGCACATTTAAAACAATTTGAGAAAGCTTCTCTGAGGGCAAACTGCTGAGACTTCCAACAGTATCTGTATAAGAGCAATCGGCAAAAGTTAGAAGGTGTCTTTTCAACCACCTCATATGACAGCAGACACACATTTATTATATTTCTGAAATTCTTTTTTAAAGTGCATTATTTATTATTCAATGTACAATCAGCTTGGTGTCATGCAAAGGGCATTTAATACACTGAAACGATGTTCTCCACCCCAAGCAATAAAAAGCTTTCTTTATTGGTAGAAAAGCATGGTGTTCTCACCCCTCCTCAAGTTGTTTGAAGTCAGCAAGCGTCTTCATCAGGATGGATATTCAGTAGTCATGATCGACAACAACAACCTTGCTCATATGCCAACATTCATTCTGCGATATGAGTCTCAAAAGACCCCATGCCACTGTCATGGATAAATTACACTGGATTTCAATAAGCAGTCATGTCAGCTGTCCTCCACTGCCACCAGACACGAAACGCATATCAGAGTGTACATGCCAATATCCATGTACAAATTAAATGAAAACACCGTCCTTCACTTGGACAGGATCTCTGTAGTCACCAGATGGCAGTCAGTCAATAGATGCACTGCAAATTTAATTATGGGAAAGGCATGTACTAGAATTTATTTAGATGGTGGAGGTAAAGGCCATTCTGCTCTGTTCAAGCCTATGTCATGGCTATATTTTCTCCATGCGGTACAAGAATAGATACTGCATACACCATAGACAACTGTACTACTGAATATTGACACTAACAGTACTGTGGAACAAGACTTTCGAGGTCAGAATATTGAGGGACAAAATATTAAAAGGTAAGTGCATATCGTGAAGTACAGATGTGCTAATCCTCACTACAACTCTACGTACCTTGTAGATATTTGTACAGTGTAGGTACATATATGGGCAGCAGAGTCTCAGCACAATGGGGTCTGTTCACACTAGCAAAAAGCCCAAACTTCAGGATTTCACCTTTACTTCTTGGAAGGAGCTCAGACTGATGCCAGCCAATGGTCCAGGACCTGGAGGGGCACCTCTTGGGATCAGGGACTCACTCCAGCAGAGCTCAGGCAGGGCCAGTTGCAGTAGGTCAGCTAGGCACTTGCTGAGAGGCCTCTGGAACTTTTGTCCCTATAGCCCAATCAGGAGGTTGTCAACTGACACTTCAATAAATCGGGTTAGACAGGGATAATGGTAAGCAGGTCCAGCCTTTCTTCTCAGACAGCAAGGCAGTCCTCAGACAGCAGGGCAATCCTCTGGCAGTAGGGATGTCCTTCTTCAGTAATGCATACAGGTCCAGGAGTGTTCTGATGAGTGGCTCTGGAGGTCCAATATTTATACCTAGTGCAGTGACAGCGTGTGGGGAAGGGGACCCTCTGTCCTACCTCCACATCTAAAAGTTCTTCCTTTCCCCTGTTAAGGCGGCTCCAAGCTGTCTGGAGTGATACTAGGCTGGTGTCAGTGTCCTTTGTGTGTGCTGGAGGCAAGCCACCTCAAGTGTAAGCGGGGCTGGGTTAAGGTTCCCCCTCCCCATCCGGGCAGGGTGGCCCATCCTGCCCAAACCTAGTCCCCTTTGTGTCACTGTCTGAGAGAAATACACAAAACCTAACAGCAGAGCCATTTGCAGTCATGTGACCCAGGACACTGACAGAAGACACAAATGGTTAGGGCAAGAAAAATGAACACTTTCTAAAAGTGGCATTTTCAAAATTGCGATTTGAAATTTGACTTTAACATTATAGAGAATTTCAAAATACAATTCATTTGAGAATAAACCGCACATCTCTATGTGCTCCCAATCCAAAGTTATCACCCAATAAGTGTAATAAGGTCATCCAGTATTAGTCAATGGAAGAGATAGGCTTGACAACAGTGAACAACAGGACAGGTAAAACTTAAGTACACATGTCCTACATTTTTTAAATACCTTGCACTCTGCCTTAGGAGCTGGTAGGGCCTTCTTTAGGGTGACTTATAAGGTAATAAAAAGTAATGTTTAGGACTGCCAAAATGTTTATTTTGCAAGGTGGAAATGATTGTTTAAAACTGCACAACAGGTTGCAGTGGAAGGACTCAGAGATGTTTTAAAAGTCTACTTCAGTGGCTGGCACAATCAGTGCTGCAGGTCCACTAGTAGTATTTAATTTACAGGCGCTGGGTACATCTAATATCATTTACTAGGGACTTACAAGCAAATTCAATGTGCCAATTAGTTTTTATACCAACTGTACCATGATTGAAGGAGAGTGTATAAGCACTTAAGCACTAATTAGCAGGGGTAAAGAGCAGAGTCCTATGCGAATAGAAGTACATTCAGAAAAACAGGAGTGAATGCAAAATGTTTGGTGGAATATTACGCCAAGGATGTGCGGTTTAATAGCTTCCTACTGAGGTCAAATCTACATTCAAACTTGCATGCAGGGTGCATAAACTGTTAAACTCTGATCATTCCCATAACCTTGACAGGAGGCTCACATATAAAGACAACAGATAGGAACATGCATTTAACATGTGAATAGTTATCATCCAAGAAAGATTATTGAAAAACTCACATTCATTCAGTCAATCACTAAGGTTAAATAGAATTGTGGCTGAAGCCAGCAAGGACTCAGCCACAATTTTCATGAGCAAGCTCTCAATACGAGATAAAATATAAATGTTGTGGACTGCATTAAATGTATCTTACCATACACCGGCCCATCAAACAAAATTATGAAAATGTTACATAAACACTAGAACATTATAGATAATAACATTCCTTTATGCAGTATGGGAAAAAGCAGGCCATTAGTTGTATTTTTAGGAAAAACTATTTACATGCTGAACTGATGAAAGTGGATATTGTAAATATGGATAAGTAACAGCTAGCACAAAAACAAGTGGAACTTTTTCCTGTCTTCAGTATGAAATCGGGCGCAATGGCTTAAAAAGGCTCACACCTGGTACACACTTTACCAGGAAAAAGATTGTTTTGTTAGGTCACACAACGTGTAACACAGAGAATGTAATATACTTTTGGAAATGCCAGTGTGGGAGACAATATGTTGGACAGATATCGCACACAATAAAAATCGGGATCAACAAAATTAAATCAGATATTAAAAAAACTGAATTTAAAAATGTAGTATGCCTAGACATTTCATGGAACATAGATATAGTTTTGGTCAATTAAAATTTCAGGGTTTTGGGGCGGTTGAACTTTAGCCTGGATTCAGAGTTGAAAAGGGACGTCTGTACAAAGTGAGGCATAGTAGCCAGAGAAACTGAAAACGCTTTCGCCCACAGATCTGAATGAACATTTAATATTGGCACTTTTTTTTTTGTAAACGAAAGCTGCTAAAAGCGTCACATGATCAGGAAGTGTCTGCATGAAGTGGGGTCAAAACAGAAACGAAAGTGAACTTTATTGTTATGAAGTGACAGAACACAACAAGGATAGGAATACATACTGCAATGCATGCCTGCCAAGTATCACGCTTCAGGTGTGACGCTCACGCATTTCAGTGTGGTGATCCGCATCACCGCACTGAAATGCATTGTCATGCAATGCATTCAAGGCCCATAGGAATCAATGGCAATTACTGAATCGGTAAATACCGATTCGGTAATTTCCAATTCTTAACGATTCGGTACATTTTAAAGAATATTTACCTACATAGCATTTACCGATTTGTATGTTATGTTATGTAAAACAATTTATACCGCGCACGTACACCGAGACAGTTTCTTGGCGCTCAAAACAGACATAACAAACTGAGGCAGGGAGCATTACTCAAAGGCCAGCTTAAAAAGGTGAGGTAATGTAAATACCGAATCGGTAAAATTCGGTATTTATGAATTGGTAAATGCCATTTACCTACATCTAGCCCAATGTCTTTTTAAAAACTTGTTTTTGCGCGATGAGAATTTAAACGGAAAAAGGAAAGAACTAGACGTGCTTCATCAAGTCCTTGGCATCTCTCAGACAAATGTCTAACTGATGGCATTGCCCCTTCTCCGTTTCGCCTTAAGATAGGTTAGGGCATCACCCGGATATATTTGTGGGTTACCTTAAGCTCTTGAGGTCGCCTGAAAGGGGAACGGAGACTGCAAGGAGGCTCTAAGAGAGAGTCTACTATTGTGGGACTCTGCATGGTTGTGGTTGCAGGTGAGAAAGGGCTCAGTTTGCAAGCCAGGGAGTAGTTCATCAGACATGATTTAAACTAGGCTACGGGACTCCTTAAACTCAAGCAAATCAGACTAGGTGCTCCAATGATGCATCACCATTGATGGTATTCAGTGCTGCAGAGGGGCTGACAGGAATCAACATGCATGAACTTTCTTTTGAAAGAAGAGGAGGTCTCTGGTGCTCAGCAGTTCAGTTACAATCCCATGGAAGAAGCAAAAAACAGACTGCTAACCAGTTAGCAAGTTGTTGTTTGAATGGGTGCCTTTGACTTTATATGGCTCCGCATCCAAATATTGCATGTTTATTTTTTCTGGGAATTCTTTAACGGACCACAAGGCACAATGGACGTTCGATATGGTGGACCGTAGAATGCTGATGTGCTAAGGCTCAGATCAACAATCTTTACTATTCAGATATAGATGAGAAGGAATAATTTTTAAGTCAGACAGGATCTAGGTTTTGGGGTGTTCATCAATGTGGGCGTTTGTGGCAGTGTGACATTAGAATTGGAGAAGGGGGAGATTGACTGACTCTTCCTTTGCACTCCGAGAGCTGGGACCGCAGCAGAATAGCGTACAGACGCAAAGGCATGGATCGCTGCATCCATCTTCCATTATATCTTGCATGGTGAACTCGGCCTTGAAGATCCTGCCTCATTCCGCACTGACTTTATAAGCTCAGTCAATGACAAGAGAAAGGGGATCTGAGAGGGAGAGAGTTCAAGGCAGCTACTACTTCCCCAGTGCACCGCTAGCACACTTCTCTGTCTTCTTCAGTTCCCTCATGCCCCCTCGCTTATCACTACCTGGCCTCTCCGGCACATCTCAGATCATTCTGTGTCAATGTTTAGCCTCAGAAGGCAGTGAGCTGCAATTATCACCTGTTCATCGCTTGAACCCTGCTGGAGCATAGCTGTGTGGTTACTCTTGCAGGTCTTACAGGTCCCTCATCCTTCCTCCTGCTGCTGCCACTGCTGCCCCACAGAACAACGTGGTGCCAGGAAGGAATCAATCAGAATATGTGCAGCCATAAGAAGCCTTGATTCACAGCGGCTGCCGAGAGGTAGAGAGTCGAATGCATAAGTGACCATATGTGAATACGTGTTTGTGTGTGGGGGGGTTTGCCCGTTTGTGTTAGGATATGACTTTACTACTATGTTATTGTCCTATGATAATCTGGCCATTAAGGTTATGAAGGGCGTTAGGGGCATTTGGCAACAGTCTGGCTACTGAATGCAAAATAGGAGCCCACATACTACATATTGTGGGTATTACTAAGATATTCTAAACGTCACAGGCATAAGAAGTACCTAGCCATGATATCCTGTGAGCTTTGTTGCAATATTCTGGCTTTCAAAGGCGTAATAGGCGCCCACCCATGACTTACTGTGAGCTTTCATGTGGTACTCTGCTACCAGAGGCCTATTAGGGCCATTCTGGCTACCAAGGGTATATTAAAGGCCCATCCATGACATACTGTTGGACTTATTGACAAACCTGTCACCAGCTATTACAAAATGAGTGCTCTGGAGCAACGTGGACTGTCATTGATGTAATGGGTCAATTCCTGGTGAAACTTTTAGTATCCCTCACATAAAGGTTGCTAAAATTCCTGCTATAGGATGAACTTCCCTGGCACCTCATGATGATGATAAATAGGTATGTCCATGTGTGACAGTAATAGATGTCGGCGCTTGCTGAAGCCGACGGATTTATGCTTGAGCACTAATAATACTATTTGTATATTTGCTATTGATGGCATGTGATCGAGATTTGGATAACATTAGAATTTTCTACCTTCCATATAGATTCTGTGTTACAACAAATGGCTGAAACTCAACTTGGAAGAGGCAGAATGGAAAGATGATATGCAAAATATGCTATATTAATTTTGAAAAATGGTGTAATGATATTACAAAACAAAACATTTTAAACTCTGTATCCCCTTCGCAGCTGTTGGGATCCCCCCGCTGTGCTGGGGGGCGCGTACAGCGCCCCCATGCTCATGACGAGGTCATGAGCCACGGCGCTCCGGTGCTCATGACGAGCTGAGCTCGTCATGACCGCGCCCGTTCCAATGGAACGTTCAGCACTGCGGGGGAATCAGCCCAGCGTGCGAGCGTTCCACGGAACGGGCGCGGTCATGACGAGCTCAGCTCGTCATGAGCACCGGAGCGCCGTCGCTCATGATGAGCTGAGCTCGTCATGAGCATCCAAGAGGGTATAACGTATAAAAGATTAGCCAGTTTGTAAATAAATTAAATATGAGAGAATCGCTTGTCTGGTACACAATTAAAGTATTGTAATACATGTATAGCGTCCCTTTGGAAACACTGTATTTTTAGTAAATTTATGTGAACTTTGTGCTCTAAAATGCAGCAAGTGGCCTGGACTTTTTCAATATTTCTCTAAGAAAAGAAACCTTTGCAGTCTCTCTAATAAAAGTAGGGCTCACTCAGTAGTCAATCCTTTTAAAGAACACCAGCCATAATTATAGAATAAGTCCTGTGCACACATTAGGTTAGTCTTTTCAGATGTCTATCAAAAACATTCTTATGTTCAAGCAGGAATGAAGACAGGATCGACACCAGTGGACGTTTTGTGTGGAATCTATTATAAACCTTCTTCAAAAGGGAACATCAAAGGAAAAAACCAGCCGACATGTGTTTCGTCAATCGGGCAGTCACCCGTGACCCTTCAGGGCTAGGAGATACAAAATAAAGACAGGATCGTATGCCTGGTGATATTTCCAACCCGGCCAGAGCGGGTTTCCAAACAAGGGGATGGCCAGTAGTGGCGAGGATGGATGAGGGGAAACGAAGGGAGGACGGATCAGTCTCTTCCCCATAGAGCAGCAGCGATGGACGACGGGCAGGTTCAAACCGTCACAAAGGAAATCTCTAGTGCAGAAGTGAAGTGGGTCTGTTGCTCTTTCCGGATTTTCCTTTGATGTTCCCTTTTGAAGAAGGTTTATAATACATTCCACACAAGACGTCCACTGGTGTCGACCCTGTCTTCATTCCTTCTTGAACATAAGGCTGTTTTTGATAGACATTTGTAAAGACTAACCTAACGTGTGCACTGGACTTATTCTATAATTTACAGGGTGGACTCTCGTCACTCTTTTCAGGGGTTGTTTTAGGTTTCCCCGGACCCAGTCGCACCGTATAAATTGTGCTTATATTTCCTAATTCACCGCTACCAGTTAAGAGCGCCATTCTTACTGTATACTAAAAACCCTATGTGGAATCCACCAGCCATAACTATGTTAGGCGTACTATCAACTTGATAAGGAGTGATTGTTGCAGAGAATTCACAATTTGTAAGGTGCCACTTATTGAGTTGATTTTGTCTCCAAAGAAACTTAGGGTTTTGTGATGTAGAATTTGAATGCTGTCCAGTCGTTTTTCTTTGGAGTGAATACTAATGCACACACTCTAAAAAGGACGGGTTCATCAAACACCATACTTTGGCAGTTTATCCGCCTCCACCACATGTAAAATAACCCCCTTCTGTTATTATTTAATAGTCTTATAGGAACCAAGGGGTGCAAAGGCTTGTCCCCTTCTCAGCCCATGACAATTCTCATTAGAGGCAACCACAATAGAAAATAAATTTAAAAAATAGGAGTGAAGACTGTAATGCTACAGGACCAGATCTGTTCTTAAACAAGGAGCATGTTTTTATTCAACACTACGGTTTCATTCTTGCGGCAAGGTTCAGGAAACACAGCTGTCTGTGTCACTACGCCACTAAGCCACAAGACTTCCAAGGAGGCTTTTTGCAAGGTGTGTGATGAAAAAATGCTATCGTCGGGATGCAGACCCATTATAAAAGGAGATCAGCTGCATACAAAAAAAGTGGAAAACTTGAATCAAGAAGTCCTAGTTTCAGGTCTTTACTCTAATTGTTCAGGTGGTATATAAAGGGTTTTCTCTTGATTGCCGCGGTTAGGACTATACTAACCTGTGTCTCCTTTACTGTTTGTTGTACATATGATAAGCCTCCTTTCAAATAGAATGATCTCAGTATTTCAAAAGTAATATGCAGTTTTTATAAAGAAAGAGCTGTCAATTAACAGTTTTTAGTTGGCATCTTAGTGGAATTATGAAAGTCCAAGGTGGCCAATCAGAAAGCAATACAAGATCGCAGAAACAGAAGAACAATCTCTCTTGTTCTGTTTTGACCCCTTCACTCTGAAATGACCTGCCTCTTTCACTTATGCCTTCTCACAGATTGGCAAAATAAATTAAGGCCTGCCATTTGTCTCAGAAACCCTAGCTGCAGCCCCATCCATCTTTGCTAACACTCGTAATAAGGAGTCTTTGAATATTTGTGCACTATGTAAAGCGTTCCATGATTTGACTATTGCTTTTAAACATCCTAATAACATAGGTCACCATTTAGTGCTTACATTACCAACGTTTTACCTCGATCCAAGTGCGAGAAAGATCCAACAACAAAGTCAAGAGTAGAAACAGCCAACAGGAAGAGCAGCAACAACTGAAGACGTATGATCCACTTCACGCCGGCCAGGTTGATGCCAAGCAATCCCAGCAGCACGGCCAGGGATATCCCTCTCACTGCCCAAATATTGCTGAAGCTCAAAAGCTCGGCGATCGACTCTGCAAACCCAGTGGCATACATGGCACCTGCAACACACTGAAGAAGGTTTGTAGGATATTAATGTGCAATCACAATCTTGTCACAGAAGCATATCCACTCACGCTCTTTGTACTTGAATTCTGGGGGGAGAATGTTTGAGGAAGAAAGCTGAAAATTGGGTTGTGACCTCGTGAGCAAAGTTGACATTTGTAATAGACAATAGTCAGAAGGGTTTATATGCCACTTTCTACATTCTTAAAACATACTTATATTGATTGTAAACTTTATTTCTGCTCCATACTTTTCTAATAAAAATGGATGCTACATTGACTAATCCCAGAGAGAGTGTGTGAGTATAAATATTTTTATGAGTTCCAAGTGACACTTTATGAAAATGGATTTATTAACGTTCAGAATATTACAAACCACACTTGCCATTTAGTTCATGTATTATGTTCGATGTTTCAACGAGAATGAAGATGATTGCATTTAAAATATGTTTAACAAAATGTGTAAAAGTGAATAGTTCGTTAACCATCTCAATAACAAGCAGATCTTGCTACGGTGGACATATTTGGCGAACATGTAGCTGCAGCTATTGATGGTAGCATTGCATAATCATGAAGTCTTAATTTTCATAGTTAGAACAAGCTAGAGACCCAGTGGTAGCTGCATTGACGATTCTTTTTAAGTTCAAAATGATTTTATTGAATGTTGACAGAAGGAAAAAACACATAGGTACATACAGAAAACTGATAAGATAATTCATTAAACTACAAGGAAGCGAGTAAGAACAATCCTAAATAAGCAGTCACAAATAAATTACATCGCATAGTACCATCGTCAATGAAAGGATAACTAAAAACAGAAGGGAAGGAGGAAGGGGAGGAAGGAAGGGAAGAGGGAAATATACAATTCATATCATAATAAATTAGTCAAATAGAGTTACCAATAAACAGCTTTAAAAACAGTATGATAATCAATGAATAACATAATAACATTACAAGAACATGAATCATAACTGTATATATGAATCAATAGGTGACCAAAAAGATTGAAAATGCAAAGAATTATGATGAACACCCTGTAACGATAATTGAGCACCTCTTCTTGTAAAGATAATCCATGACCACCAAGCATGAACAGAAAGGGAAGTAGCATCCTTCCAGCAAAAAGTAATTGATTTGAGCGCAGCCGAAACCAAAAAATTAAATAACTTTGCTTCAGCATCTTCAAGAGGAGCAGCCAATACAATTGATTTACATATTAACAATTTATAAGAAAGCAAATCAGAAATAGGCAACATTTTCAATATTACATTCCATACTTCAGACCAAAATTTCATAATAATAGGACAATCAAATAACATGTGACGTAAAGAGCCAGGATGTAAATTACAATGCCAACATAGGTTTGATGGTAATAATTTAGCTTTAAATAAACGTAATGGAGTCCATAAAGAATTAAATAAAATATAAGCATTGGTTTGATAAAGTGAAACTGGTAACCATCCAGAAATACTATTAGTCCAAATTAATGACCATGAATCAGTTGAAAGGGAAATGGAGAGTTCAGCATTCCAAAAAGTGGAAATTATATCAACGTTGGAGCCTAATGAGAAGGTAAGTTTCTTATAAAAAACAGAAACTGCCTTGGAAGATACAGAAACAGTGTTGATATAAATTAAAAAATCAGCTGAGGATATAGACGGAATACCATCTGGGAAAGAGTCTAAAATGGAATTACATAGAAATTGGTATTTTAACAAATCGGACATTGGTAGATTGAATTTTAGTTGGAGTTGAGCAAAAGGAATAAATGCATCATCCAAGAAAACGTCTTTAAGAAAGAAAATACCTTTAGCAATCCATGAAGACCAAAAAGAAACATTTCTGTTTAATTTTATTAAAGCACTATGCCATAAGGACAAATGCACCGTAGAAAGTAAAGGAGAAGCAAAATTAGAGTCCAAATCATTAAAAATTAATCTTGAGGATTTGATTATGGACGAGGAATGTATAATCTTAGAGGTAGGAGACATAGTTAATAAGGATGGCAAAGGAAAAGGTTTTGCAAGAGAAGTTTCAATATGAAACCAAACAGGAGGACTAGCAATAGGTGAAATATTAAACCATAATGAGCTCTGTTTTAAAATGAATGCCTTATGATATAAATAGAAATCAGGTAGGGCAAAACCAACTTGGCATTTAGGAATTTTCAATTTTTTATAAGCAATACGAGGAGGTTTATTATTCCAAAGAAATTTGGATAACAGTTTATCAATATTTTTATAAACTTTAAGTGGGAATTGAGTTGGTATCATAGCAAGAGAATAAAATATTTTCGGGGCAATATTCATTTTAATAGATTCCATTCTCCCCCACCAGGAAAGATGAAGGGAAGACCACTTGGAAGTTTTTTGTTTAATATAATCAAGAATGAAATCACTATTTAGTTTCAAGGTAGCAGGCAGGGATGATGAAAATAATATACCAAGGTATTTCAACTTACTTTTTTGCCAAACAATATCCTGTGAAGGTAACATATCAGGAGTACAAAGCATATTTAAAGGAAAGAATTCAGTTTTACTAACATTTAATTTATATCCTGATACAGCTGAATATTTAGAAATAATATCAAGCAAAAATGGTACAGACAATATAGGATTACTAATAAATAATAACACATCATCAGCATATGCCAAAGTTTTGACAGTAACATTTTCAATAGTGATACCCTGAATATTTTCAGAATTACGAATGAAATTAAGAAATGGTTCAATTCCTAATAAAAATAAAAGGGGGGATAAGGGACAACCTTGACGTGTACCTCTAAAAAGGGAAAATTGGCTAGACATTTGACCATTAATAAACAATCTAGCAGTGGGAGCATAGTATAGAGCAGAAATCATACGAATAAAGGATGGACCAAAGTTAAAAGATAATAAAGTTTTAAATAAAAACTGCCAATGGATTTTATCAAAAGCTTTTTCAGCATCTAATGCCATAACACCAGCAGGGACAAGGAGAGTGGGGCTTTGTTCAATAATATGTAATAATGTTCTAGTATTGTTAGCAGGATATCTATTTTTCATAAAACCAGATTGGTCAGGGTGTATAATAGAATGAAGGACAGGAGCTAATCTAGAGGCAAGGATTTTAGCATATAATTTACAGTCTTGATTAATCAAAGAAATGGGACGGTAATTAGAGACAAGGGTAGGGTCTTTATCAGGTTTGGGAAGTACAACAATTAAGGCTTCTGAAAAAGAGCCCGAAACGGTACCTGAGGAACAAAAGTGAGAAAAAATCTGGTACAAATAAGGTAATAGATGATTTTGAAATTCTTTATAAAATTCAGCAGGTATGCCATCAGGACCAGGAGATTTATGTTTTTGAAGTGATTTAATAGCAGCCAGTATTTCATCAGTAGTAATAGGGGAATCCAATCCATGTTTATCAGAGGAAGAAATATGAGGTAAATTAGAATAGTTTAAAAAAGCATCAATTAGAGAATCATCACAAAAATCTGGTTTATTATACAAGGTGGAATAAAAATGTAAAAATTCTTGAACAATATCATTGTGGAAAAGTGCAATTTTACCTTGAGGACCTTGAATGGAGGTAATCTGCATTTTATCCTTTTTAATACGTAAATAATTAGCAAGAAGCTTACCAGACCTATTGGAATTAAAACGGAATCTAGCATTGGACTTAGAAAGCTGGACTCCAGCCCTAGTACTAAGAATAGCATTAAATTCATATCTAAGTTTTTGTAGTTTAAGTTTATATTGGGGATCACTAGAAGTAATAAATAAACGTTCAAAATGAGCTATTTGTTTCTCTAAAGATGTAATATTAGAATTAAATTTCTTATTCTCATGTGCCATAATAGAAATTGTAGAACCTCTGATATAAGCTTTAAAAGCATCCCACCGATTAATAACAGAGGTAGAATCTTCCGGATTAAATGTAAAATAATCTTGAATCGCTTGCAACAACTTGGGATGTGAGTGTCATTAAGGACAATGTCAGTGTTCATATGCCATCTAGATTGCTTAGCAAAAGAAGACGAAACATTTAAAACAAAAGAAATCAGGGCATGGTCTGAGACGTCAATAGTACCAATGGTAGGATTATTTGCAAATTGAATGAGAGAGGGGGAAAGTAAAAAATAATCAATTCTGGAATGAGAATTATGAGGATTAGAGAACAAAGAAAATTCCTTGCCAGTGGGATAGTGTAACCTCCAAATGTCAGCTAATCTGGTGGTATGAAGAAAAGTCTTAAAGGCATGAAAAATCTTGGATGGTCGAAACCTAGAGGTAGACAATCTATCTAACAAGGGGTCTACAAAAACATTAAAATCTCCCCCAAAAATCAAGGGAACTTTTCCTAACTTTAAAACTTCAGTTGTAACAGTAGCCCAAAAAGCAGGGTCATCTGCTGTAGGGCCATAAACATTAAACAAAAAGAAAATAGAGTCATGTATTTTGACTTTAACTATAATATATCTGCCTTCAGAATCTGAAATCTTATTAAGAATTTGACAATGTAATCTCTTAGCAAAGAAAATAGCGACTCCATTCTTTTTACCTGTAGCAGGTGAAGAAACAATATAATCTACTCATTTTTTGTTCATATATTGTAAAACTTTATCTTCAACATGCGTTTCTTGAACAAAACAAATATCTGCTTTGCAACTACCTAAATAATCCAGAATTTTCGTACGTTTTACTGGATGTCTTAAACCTTTTACATTGAGGGAAACAACTTTAATATTATGAATATTAGCCATTAAGATTTAAGAGGAAGGAAAGAATGAAATCAGAACAAGAAGGAGGAAGAAAAAGATAGGTGAAAAGAGTAACTCTATGCGGAGAAAAGGAAGGGGAAGAACATAAAAGCGAGAGAAAGGAACAAACAAGAAACATGAATAAAGACATAGAAACGCACACACGTTCCTCAAGCATGGCCAGTAACCGTTGGAGCCCATGAGTAAAATTATGCAGAGATGTGACACATGAAGTCAGACGATATCAATTCAAGAATTAGGATCCTGAGTATCCATGGATGGAGGAGCTTGTTGATCAAGGAATAGCCGGAGGTCTTCTGGGCGCTGAAAAGATTTGGAGACATTGTCTTTCCACACACGCATTGTAGAAGGATCAAAAAGTCCATATTTGAAACCAAGGCTCCTCAGCTGTGGACGAAGAGAAGAAAACTCTTTACGAATAGCCACAGTTTCTTTAGCAAAATCCTGGTGAATAAAGATTTTGGTTCCATTCACCAACAACAATGGAATTTCTCTCACAGCTTTTCGAATGAGAACCAAATGATGATGGCGCAGCACCTTAAAGATCATTTGCCTTGGCTTAGTATGTCGAGGATTCCGGTGTGAAGGGACTCTATGGGCTTTGTCAATCTCAAATTTTTCGGAGAATTTAATATTCAAAAGACCAGGTAGAAAAGATTCTAGATAGAGTCGGCAATTGGTCCCTTCAACATCTTCAGGCAAATTAAAAATGCGAAGATTATATTGCCTATTGCGATTTTCCATGTCCAACAGATGAGTATGCATTGGCAGAATTTTGGCCATTAAAGGAGTAAAAGCGTCCAACTTGTTTTTGTTATCTTGAATTTTAATGACATTGTCAGAAACCTTCATTGAAATGGAAGCCATATCTTTCCGGACATTTTTTACTTCTGAGGCAATAGTGTCAGTATTCAGACGTAATGCCTTAATTTCCTCCAAAATTAGCGCAACAGAAGGTTCTGAGGATTCCACCACCTTAGATTTGGTTGGAGGAGGAGAAACCTGCTGCTTCCTTTTAGTAGTAGTTGACTGTTTAGAATCCATTCTGAGGTGAAAAAATATGTACTACTACGTAGGAATAACAAAATGAAGAAAAACCACCTCAAAAAGTGATAGAAATGACGTAAATAGGGACATAAAACGTCAAAAATCACTTTAAAACAACAGGTGCAGCAGCTAAATTAGACTGTAGGCGTGGCTAGGCCCAAGCCAGGGTCTGTCATAGATGTGACTCCGCCCCCAGGCATTCAAAGCCGGCAGTACCTGCAAGTGCAGCTGGGAGCAGGAACCATGAAGCCAGCAAATGTACTTCCGTCGAAGAAATTCTCCAGGAAACGATAAGGAATAGCTTAGGGAGGCAAGCGCCGGTATTTTCGCCGACTTTTCGTGTGAAAATCGTCGTTTATAAGAGTTTATGGGCTGTGGTGTTCACGGAGCTCCGGTGGCGGCGGCCATCTTGGTTGACGCGCTCGCGCGTCCTCAGCATTGACGATTCTAAGCAGCCAAAGAGCGGTATTGTAGCTGAGAGTGAACTAACACAGCCCTCTATGCAGGCAATGATAAATGGTTTGCTCCTAAGGAACCTCACAGTTCCACAGATGACATAGCTGGAATCTTTTAGAGTGATCACGCAACAGTCCGGTAAACAAGGGCGTGGGATTCTTTAGTGGATTCACATCGTCATTTGAGGTCCTCATGTTACAGAGGTAAACACCCACAAAATGTACACAGTAACATATTTAAGGATATGTATGTATCACTGCCAGGTATTTTATTTATTTATTTATGTATTTATTTATCGAAAGTCCCTCAAACTCAAGGCTAATAACAGGATACTCCGCAAGACTGATTGGTTCCCATTTTCAGCTCTAAATCATTCACTTTCAAAGTTATAGGAGATTTCTTTGGCAACCATGTCCCTCTGCCTGTTTTAGTTTTCCTATTGGCGGAGAAAGATTCATCAGAGGATTGTTGTCTCTGTGGTAATAGAAACGCTTCAGACTGTCTAATAGTTAAGGGCACAGTACGGATAGAGGAGTAAGGAGAGTAAGTGTACCACAGAATTTTACGCATGCTTCTCGCTGCAACAGTTGCACTGACTCTCTCTCGGCAGGGGAGGGGGCCTCTCTACAAGCGATCTCCCTCTCTCACACTTAATAAAGCGTTCATCTCCTTCCTCTGTGAAGCACTCCTCCTCTGTCACAGTCTTGTAAGGTTAACACAGTGCTTAAGAGAGGGTGTAAGGGTCGAAGCCCCTCCTCTGCCTTGAACTTCCACATTCTCCCTTTGGCTTGGAAATGGGCCCCAGGTTAAAGGCCTCTTCGGGACTTTTTTATAGCACCCACCAGCACCTTTAGCCCCTTGGAGCCAGAGATGGGGCCACGACCAGGAGCCTCAGCCATGGGCAAATGTCTGAGGTTGGCGCCCTCTCTGCAATGGCAAGTAGTGTTTGTACTATATTCGTCATTTTATTTTATTTTATTTTATTTTATTTATTTTATGTCCACCTCATTTACGGATATGCACTGAGTTGTGAGACCTGATCTGGTGCGGTTGGTTGTACAAGGTGGGTAGAGCATGTTTAATAGGGGATACTGAGAGGTAAAAAAACTCTGAAGTTTTCTGCTGTGCAAGTGACAGAAATACTGTGAGATGGTATTGTGTCATTCGTGAGTACTGGTGTTGCAGTACTGGGTGAAAGTGCACCATGGTTGCTACATCTAAACTTAACACTTTCACCAACAACACTTTTCATGTTGCAATGGTAAAGGTGACACTACAAGTCCCAGAATGCAACTGCTCTTGGCTAGAAACAGTGAAGTTGGCTCCCTGCTTGCTGTGCAAATACAGAACAGCCCTTGGGTTCACTGTCTCATACCAGACCATGCTGGTCTATAATTCTGTGTCTAACCGAAGGGAATACTGTAGTTCTCTGCTTGTCGTACTGTATGACATGCAGATATCTAAAAAAAAGCAACAGGGCTTGAAATAAAAAGAAGTGAGGGTGCTCACCATACCACAGTACCTGTCTGCCCACTTTTAAATGAAACGAGTGCAGTTAACTCAATAACTGCCCATTGAAAGCACTACATTACATCACAATACAAACTTATTTATAGAGTGCACCGCTGCTTTCGAAGAAGCATCCCGGTGCTAGCAGCAAGTAACCGATAAATAACTAAAGAAAGATTACAAGGCAAATCGAAAAAGAAACATTTTCAAATTTTTTCCAAAAATGGATTCGGATGGAGCTAACTGAAGACTGAGAGGGAGGGAATTCCAGAGCCTGGCCATGAGATACACAAAGGATCTTCCACCTCTCCTAGCTCTGCAAAACCGGGGATTGTGAAACAGTTTTAAGCTGTTGGATCTCAAGGTTCTGGTTTGAGAATAGGCCTTGAGTCTCTTCCTTATGTGGAAGGGACCTTCATGTTCAAGAGCTCGGTAGGCAAAGGTGAGGGCCTTGAACTGAATCTGTTTCATAACAGGCAGCCAATGGAGTTGTTGCAGGTAGGGGAACAGAGATAGTCCCGCCGAAATTTTCAAAATTAGACTAGAATAATCTGAAGGGGCTGGTTCAAATACGCTAGAAGGCCCAAATATAGACTGTTTACAAAATCCAATTTCGATGTCACCAAAGAGTGCACAATAATCATGTGAGTATCCTCTGAAACTAGATGCAAAATCCTCTTCAAGGATTTAAGAGTTCCAAAGCAGCTAGCAGATATTACTTTAACTTGAAATTCAAAGGAGACATCCAAATAAAATCTAATACTTATGTTCCATCGGTCGAGGCGGGGGAAGTCAAGGTCCCCAGCTCTGAAGGCCACCAGTTACACAAATTAGGGCAGAACTTAGCTCTAAAGAAAAGAATCTCAGTTTTATCAGATTCACGCATAAGACGTTTATTGGTCATCCAATCACCCATTAATTTAAGAAAAAGTTTATAAGAATTAGGGGATTCTTGTTAGTTTCCTGAAAAGATAGGTGGAGCTGAGTATCAAGAGCGTATGAGATCACCTGCAAACCCCAGGATTCGACAAGACTTACTAAGGGCTCCAGATAAATATTAAAGAGAGTGGGACTCAGAGCAGAGCCCTGTGGCACCCCACAATCAAGAGGCTTTGAGGAAGAAGTAAAAGGAGACCACAGAGCAGACAGTGTCCTGTCTTCCAAAAAAGATTTAAACCAGGACAAGGGATGACCTTGAATTCCCAATTTGCTGAGCCTGATATGGAGAATCACAATATTTAGCTAATGAATCTTTCAATTATAAGGGATTAAAATTGGTGAAATGAGAGCCAAATATCTGCATTTTGCATAGGAAACTGATCATAGATGTTTGTTGGAGCTGGCACTTTCTGGTTTGCTGAGGCAATACCCCAGCCAGGCAGAGCCTACCACTGCTGCCAGGGGCAGGTATAACACACATTGTATGACCAGCGCTCAACCTTGGGTAGCTGGGCACTGAGCAGTATGGCGTACCACAGAGGAAACATGAAAAACATTGGCACAGCACTCGCTCACGATAAATACCTTCAACATCACATATGAGACTTCACATGTGATGTATGTAAATAATGTTTGTATTTAACACACATAATAATCAACACAACATAGGCATCATGTATTTCTGTGCACAAATCACATTGGGAATTATTACAAGCACTACTAGCTGTGTTCACATGACATAAGTGTTATGCACACTTGGGAAAGATCCTAATCTACACCCCACTCCCCTCCCCACAACACCACCATAAATTCAAAAAAAATTACAAACATTCATTTACATTCCTATAATTTGAACATACTCTACAAACTACATCACAATACACAATTATATACAAATAATTAAATAAACTGACAACTTATGACCTTGAGCAGTGAGTGAATCAATATAAGATTATATATCTTTTGAAAAAATATATCTATAATTCCATAAGAGCACAAGTCATTAATCAAATAGTTCCTCCTAACTAGAACTTAATTCAAAATTTAACGAAATGCAAGGTTTTTAATCCTTATTCTTCTGCGCTCTTTGTTGTGCCGACGCGTTTCGAATCATAGGTAATCAATGCCTGGATTCTCATCAAGGCTTATTTCTCTGTACAGGATGTATATAATAAATAATAAACATTATAAGTGGGGGACTTCATTCTCTTTTAACACATCCACTCACTCTACACTTTACTCTCTCCTGTACCTGAAAAGGTGCAAGTGGCTATTCTTGATCAAGTAAATCTCAGGTAGATCTTTGTATTCTCTTTTGTTCGAAGATTCTCTGTTGATAAACAGGGAATCAAATCAGTGATTATCATCTGGGACGCATTTATCCTTACAAACCCTGTTCTAGACCTCGCTCCTGTGGGTGCGCAGGAGCTGCCGTCCAGGAGTACAGCAGATCGTCGTTTCTTCCAGGGTGCCTTCTTACCGCTCGCCGGACCCGCTTCGCGGGTCCCGCTTCGCGGCAACGCGGCGAGAGGAGGAGAGACTGGTTCTTGTGCGTTGAGCGTGAGGGGCGAGGCTTTGCCCTGCAGCGGGGCTGCGAGTGTGTAGCAGGGACTCCAAATCCCAGGAGTCCCTGCGTGACCTGATTGCCACACCTGGTCCACGCTCCCTGCTGCTTGCCACGCCCCCCTGAATCAGTGTTGTTAAAACCGGAGCAGTCGGAGACCAACGCGGGACACCTTACAAACCCTGTTCTAGACCTCGCTCCTGTGGGTGCGCAGGAGCTGCCGTCCAGGAGTACAGCAGATCGTCGTTTCTTCCAGGGTGCCTTCTTACCGCTCGCCGGACCCGCTTCGCGGGTCCTGCTTCGCGGCAACGCGGCGAGAGGAGGAGAGACTGGTTCTTGTGCGTTGAGCGTGAGGGGCGAGGCTTTGCCCTGCAGCGAGGCTGCGAGTGTGTAGCAGGGACTCCAAATGCCAGGAGTCCCTGCGTGACCTGATTGCCACACTTGGTCCACTCTCCCTGCTGCTTGCCACGCCCCCTGAACCTTCTTCATCGTACATAACTGGACTAGACCACCGCTGCTCGGGAGCGTCCCGGGAGAAGCCCGGGACAAGGGCGGGGCCGTCTACGGCCGTCTCAGGACGTTTAAGGACAGGACGGGCTACCCCCCGAACATCTGCCATCTGCCATTGCACACCTCGTGGTAAGCTTAGTGCCTTTCATCGTAACATGCCTACTATATACTACTTCATAGAGACTGTATTATGCTTACCCCTCCGTGATTGTAACAGTTCTCATTAACTTAAGGAAATACTAACTTTGCATATTCCTAATCATGGCCACCTCTACGGGGATAAGTAATAACATCACGGTCCAAACTTCTAAAGGGGCTGTTACTGGTACGATTGATCATTTCTTCAAACGTATCCCCGGATACGCTAAATTTAGAAGGAGGTGCTCCCTCACAGCTGTTCATCAGGGAGGAGGAAGATGACCTGATTTGCCTTACTGAAAACGTTTCCCCTCAAAATCTTTCGGGGGAGACAGACATTACGGCCTTATCAGGTTCTCCAAACCTACTTATTGCCTCCCCCCCCTACGATAACACAGAGCGGGGATCCGAACATTAAAGGAAAGAAAAGGAAAAGAAGGGGTTCCTCCCAAAAGAAAGGACGGGTTAAGGGTACAAATAATAAAACTACACTAGGCCAAGCCCCCCCGCAGCCAATAGAGACCGGTAATTCTGCCTCTTCTAACCCCCCAGTGATACCACGAGGCCCTAACATAGAGAGCGAACTCTTATCCAAAATAGAGGATATGGTTAGATCCCTTCCACTTCCTCTATATGAAAGAACCAGGTTGATTGGTGTAAAGCTAGATAAATTAGGTGACCAGTTAGAAGGAAACAAAGCGGTTCTAGCGGAACTAGTAAAAACACAGGTCACAAAGAAAATTGGAGATCTTGTTGTGACCTCAAATTTGACTACAGCACAACCTCCAACTAGTACCACCAGAGCAAATACTGGGACTACAAAGGGGAAAAATAAAGCGGTGGCAAAATTTCCAAAAGCTTTGCCCACCAAAGAACAACCCACCCAACCATCAAAATCCCCTCCGAAACAAAGGGAGCCCCCAATCGCTAAAGAGAAAAGGGTATCTGAGAATAACACCTCATCTAATAAAAATAGATTAGAGAATGAGAACGAGAATGGGGAACAGACCACACAGCGATTCAATAGGCATACGTTGAGGAAAGTAGATTTACCACCTGATTCTGCCCCTTTTACTATTATACTGACAGGAGTACCTGAATTAGCAGAAGGGGTGACGGAAAGCCACTATGCCCTAAAAAACAAAATAATTCATTGGCTAGAACAAAACAGACCACTCCCTGCCCATGTAGATGGAGTAATTCTAACAGTAAGGCGAGCCAATTGGGTGGGATCAAGACCAAAGGATAAGAAAGGAGACGTAGTCATTGTAAATTTTAAAGACCCCAGAACCGTGAGATGCATTGGAGACTGGTATGATGCGAGAGGGTGGGAATCCATTTCTACCCACTATGTTAGCTATTTTTATCCTAGAGAGCTATCATCCTTTCAAAAACTCAACCCTCTAAGAAATAACCCGTTTCAATGGAAACAAGTGGGTCATCAACCTCTTCTACAAAACCCTTATAATTATCCAAACTGGCCGCTGTCGTATAGGGGGTTTAATAACAACAATTCTACAGCACAACAGGGATTCAATTTCCCCACTTCCAACCGCTTTTCAATGTTCTATGGGCTAGATGGGGTGGACTGACTCACCTCGACTATAAATGGGGGGGGGAGACTCGTGCAACAAAACCCAATCCCTTAGAGACTATTAACTCAAGAGGGGCTGACATAATGGAGAACAAGTTAAATGAGGAAATGATAGCATATGACCATCAGCACATACCTTCTAATTTACCACCCCTAGAACTGGGTGAAACCCTGAATTCACAGAATACATCAGGCACAATAATAGACTCCAGAAGGGAGCAGAGGCAAGTGTTAGCACATAGTCCCTGCTCAGAGGAGGCCCCCCAAAGTGAGGTACCGTATTCACATAAAGGTGGGACGGTTTATTTTCTATTTTGGAATATAGCAGGACTCCGTGCTAAGATTGAGGATGATAGTGCCCTAAATTTTGTGAAAGACTACGGGGTTATTTGCCTACAGGAGACTTGGGCTACTTCGGACCACCATTTGATGGGCTACAAAACGTATTTCTCCCCAGCAATAGCAGCTACTCATGGAAGGGCAAAGGGCGGCCTGGTCACTTATATAGCAAACACCATACCTGGGTTAAAAGTCACGGTCCTCCAAACAGAATCTAATTATCAACTACTAAGCCTTTCTTTTAGGAAGAAGGAGATTGTTCTCCTGGTAAACTTCTACGATAACTTAATTGCCACAGAGACGATAAAAATAATTGGTGAGCTCCGTCAAAAACTTAGTAAACAAATAAATCATACGAAACTTATGGGCACACCGAGTATTATATGGGGAGGGGACTTTAATCAGCACCCCTGTCCCAAAATTAATACCAATCTCTGCGGTTTAGCAGAGAATCAAGACGACAGAATAGTTCATTTTAATCACTCTTTGGTAGGAGACTACCTAAATGAAACACTTTCCGAACTAGGCTCAGCGATAATAAACGAGGAAAAAAATCTCCAGGGAGGATTGGACCCAACTTACCTAGGGAGAGGATGTGAGTCAACTATAGATTACATCCTTGGTACTACTACATCGGCAAGTGAAATTAACGACTTTAGAATATTAGTAAACTCCCTAAGTGACCATGCAGCTCTGGGCGTGAATCTATCAACGAAGCAGCCCGGAACTTCACACAGTGGCTGACCGCCTGCGCTGACGACCTCGCACCACTGAAGAACCCTCCCAGCAGACCCAGAAGAAAGAAGGCATCCTGGTTCACCGACGAACTCAAGGACTCCAAGAAGACCTGCCGCACTCTCGAGAAAGCCTAGCTCCTCGACCGGACCACCGACAACATGACCGCCCTCAAACACGCCACCCGCAAGCACCACCAGCTTATCCGCACCACCAAGAAGAAATCCCTGAAGGAACGACTGGACAACAATACCCACGACAGCAAGGAACTCTTCAGCATCGTCAAGGAGTTCTCCAACCCCAGCACCGGCACCAACGACATCACTCCGTCACAAGACCTTTGCGACTCCCTCGCCTCGTTCTTCCACTGCAAGATCCCCGACATCCACAACAGCTTCAGCGCTCCATCCATGCACCACACCGTCGAACCAACGCCCCCCACCACCACCACCACCCTCCGCACCTGGACCACGGTGACCACCGAGGACACAGCCCGCACGATGAACACCATCCACTCCGGATCACCGACCGACCCCTGCCCACACCACATCTTCAACAAGGCCGACTCCACCATCGCACCCCAACTCCGGAACATCATCAACACCTCCTTCAACACCGCCACCTTCCCGGAGAGCTGGAAGCACGCCGAGCTCAGCGCCCTCCTGAAGAAACCAACAGCGGACCCCACCGACCTCAAAAACTTCCGCACCATCTCGCTCCTCCCTTTTCCTGCCAAAGTCATCGAGAAGATCGTCAACAGACAGCTGGCCGCCTTCCTCGAGACGAACGGATCCCTCGACCCCTCACAGTCCGGCTTCAGAGCCAACCACAGCACCGAGACCGCCCTCATCGCAGCCACCGACGACATCCGGACCCTGCTCGACAAGGGGGAAACAGTGGCCCTCATCCTCCTGGACCTCTCCGCTGCGTTCGACACTGTCTGCCACCGCACCCTAGTCCAGCGCCTCAGCAACATCGGTATCCAAGAAAAGGCACTGGAGTGGATCATCTCGTTCCTCGCCGGAAGAACACAAAGAGTCCGCCTCCCCCCGTTTCGCTCCGAGGCCACCGAAGTCATCTGCGGCGTTCCGCAAGGATCCTTACTCAGCCCCACACTCTTCAACGTCTACATGAGACCTCTTGCAGCCATCGCACGCCAGCACAACCTGAACATCATCTCTTACGCCGACGACACCCAGCTGATCCTCTCCCTCACCAGAGACCCCGACACCGCCAGAACCTGCCTACACGAAGGGATGAAAGACGTCGCCGAGTGGATGAAGGACAGCCGCCTGAAACTGAACTCGGACAAGACGGAAGTCCTCATCCTGGGATCGTCGCCCTCCGCCTGGGACGACTCCTGGTGGCCCCCGGCCCTGGGCACCGCACCCAAGCCAACCGACCACGCACGCAACCTGGGCTTCATCCTGGACTCCACCCTCTCGATGATCAGACAAGTCAACGCCGTCTCCTCATCGTGCTTCAACACCCTGCGTATGCTTCGCAAGATCTTCCGCTGGATCCCGACCGAGACCAGGAAGACAGTCACCCAGGCACTCGTCACCAGCCGAATGGACTACGGAAACGCCCTCTATGCCGGAACCACAGCCAAGCTACAGAAAAGACTCCAGCGCATCCAGAACGCCTCCGATCGACTCATCCTGGATGTCCCCCGACGCTGCCACATCTCCAGCCACCTGAGGAACCTGCACTGGCTCACCGTCAACAAGAGGATCACGTTCCGGCTCCTCACCCACGCACACAAGTCTCTCCACGACCTGGGCCCCAAGTACCTCAACGACCGCATGACCTTCTACACGCCCACCCGCCAGCTACGGTCCACCAGCCTCGCCCTCGCCGCCGTACTACGCATCCAAAGAGCCACCGCCGGAGGAAGATCCTTCTCTTACCTGGCTGCCAAGACATGGAACTCCCTCCCCATCCACCTTCGTCTGACCCAGGACCATCTCGCCTTCAGGAGACAACTCAAGACCTGGCTGTTCGAGCAGTAGCATACCCCTTCCCCCACGCGCCTTGAGACCCTCCCGGGTGAGTAGTGCGCTATACAAATGGATTGATTGATTGATTGATTGATCTTTAGAACAGGGACAGCTTCAACCCCAGTTTATAATGACTGCTCTTGCGCAGAACAAATTACAGCTTTCCAAAATGAATGGTTACGCTCTGGCATGGGAAAAGATAGATCCAGTAGATATAACAGCCAAGGTGGTAAATGCTTTACAACAAGGGGTGGTGATGGACAGAGTCTCTGAATTAAGCAGAATACTCTCAACCAGTCAAGAGATCAGGGCTAGATCCAACAACTGGGATGGTGCAGTGAGCTAAAAAACGGTGATGGATCAAGCCCTGATCTGTTGACTGGGTAGGAGTGTTCTGATTAACTCAGATACTCTGTCCATCACCACCCCCTTTTTGTAATTATTTTGGCCACCATGAGTGTGGAAGGGTATGCTCAGACATGAGTCCCTTGCTCATTGCACCATCAGGATTCAAGCAAGCCGGGCCGAAGACGGCTGTAATGCCAGAAACCGGTCCCCGGAAGCTTGTTTCCTTTCCAGTGAAGAATTGGCTTGGTAGTTTGGTCTGCCCTGTTCCCATGATGCACTGGGCCAGGGACAGACTAATTTGCATATAGCCAGGTTCTGAACTGGGATGGTGCAGTGAGCTAAAAAACGGTGATGGATCAAGCCCTGATCTGTTGACTGGGTAGGAGTGTTCTGATTAACTCAGATACTCTGTCCATCACCACCCCCTTTTTGTAATTATTTTGGCCACCATGAGTGTGGAAGGGTATGCTCAGACATGAGTCCCTTGCTCATTGCACCATCAGGATTCAAGCAAGCCGGGCCGAAGACGGCTGTAATGCCAGAAACCGGTCCCCGGAAGCTTGTTTCCTTTCCAGTGAAGAATTGGCTTGGTAGTTTGGTCTGCCCTGTTCCCATGATGCACTGGGCCAGGGACAGACTAATTTGCATATAGCCAGGTTCTGAACTGGGATGGTGCAGTGAGCTAAAAAACGGTGATGGATCAAGCCCTGATCTGTTGACTGGGTAGGAGTGTTCTGATTAACTCAGATACTCTGTCCATCACCACCCCCTTTTTGTAATTAAGGTGGTAAATGCGGCTTATCTGGCAATATTAAAATGCCTAGATACAGATATAGGGGAAGAGGAGGTTCTCCAAAACTTTGATGTAATTTTAGAAAACGTGAAAAAAACGCTAACTATAAATAAGAAAGGGAATAGGGATATAAAAAAAGGATGGTTTAATCATAAATGCACATTGGCCCACAAAAATCTAAAAAAAGCACTTTCTAACAAACCACGAAACCAGGTAAAAATAAAATTGCTAAGAAGGTCCTATAGATTAGCTTGTAAGGAAAGAAAACTAGAATTCAAACAAGCTTTGTGGAATCAACTGCATGAAAGTTCCCTAATTAAAAACAGCGAGGCATTTTGGAAAGTGATTAGAGCCCCATTTCTAGCTGATAAAAAAAATCAACCATCAATAGAGGTGGCTATAGATGGACATACATGGGTAAACCACTTCTCAAAAATCTTTAGTAAAAACCCAGAAATAGATCTTACAGGGGGGTCAGATAGCAATACTAACATCCGGCAGCCAAACTCGTTTCCCATTTCACTAGCATTTACACTAACTGAAGTTATTGGTGCAGTAACGGCCAGTAAAAGCGGGAAAGCCCCTGGCCCAGATGGGGTACCGGTGGACTTCTTTAAATATAAACTAGATTTATGGGCCCCAATCTTAAAAAGGGTATTTGATTCCGCTATGAAGTGTGGCATACTAAAATCTTGGAATCAATCTATTATGGTCCCTATCTTTAAGAAGGGCGAAAGACAAAACGTTACTTGCTACCGTCCAATTTCGCTCCTGGACTCGCTGGGGAAAGTACTGGGCAGAGTGGTTCTCCAGCGTCTACAGGAATGGGCTGAGGACAGGGAGATTCTCTCGGACATCCAGTTTGGTTTCCGAGAGGGTTTCGGAACAACGGAGCAAGCTTTAAATCTGTCTCTAATGATGGGGAAATATGTATCAGCAAAGCGGGGTAGGTTATTTATGGTCTATGTTGACCTCTGCGCAGCGTTTGACTGCGTCTCCCATTCAAAATTATGGTCTATTCTCACGGAGATGGGGGTGGAGCAGGCCCTTGTAACCTTTCTGAGAGAACTCTATACAGACGGCTCGGCTAGAGTGCGTTTTGGAGTACAAGGCGAACTATCCGATCCATTTAAGGTAGAGCGCGGGGTTAGGCAGGGCTGTGTCCTGGCCCCCTTACTCTTTTCCCTCTATACCAATGGCCTTGAGGTTGAAATGCTGAGGGGGGGTCAGGATCTCCCTCGAGTAAGAACTCGCCTAATTCCCGCTCTATTATACGCGGATGACGCCGTGATTCTCGCAAGAACACCGCGGGAATTACAGAAGGCATTAGATAGGCATGCAAGGTTTATGGGAAGTCTGGATCTTCGCATTAACGTAAAAAAGACCTACGTCATGGTGGCAGGATCCAAGAATAAAGGGGGAAAAGGTATTTTCCTTGACAATGAAAGGATTGAAATAACCGCCCAATACCCATATTTTGGCATCATGATGGACGAAAAGATAAACTGGAAACCAGCAATAGAATCCCGAAAGCACCAGTTTCTAAGAGCAATTGCGGCCCTCATAAAATTCTCCCAAAAACTAGGAAAGAAACCACTAGTAGAATTGCTTCATATCTACAAAGCAAAATGTCAATCCACTGCACTATATGGGGCTGGACTCTGGGGACACAAAAACACTAATTCTTTACAGGTCGCACAGAACACCTTTTTAAGATTCCTGCTGGCTGTCCCCAGAAGTACATCTATTTATGCCTCCCATATGGAGCTAGGCATCTCGCATATAGCGGATTTGGCGAAAATACAACCGATTATGCTCTGGCGACGTATCTGGACTACAACGACAAATACTTTATCTAAACAGATAATAATAGATTGTATGTCATTGGACCATGTGGGAAGAATTGACTGGCTCATTATGTAAAGAACTTCCTCACAGATCTGGGACTCAGTAAATACTATTCTGCCCCGGAATCAATTGGCGAAATATCCAGAAGAGATCTAAAAAAAAGGGCACTGAGTCACATGGAAGAGTTACCATTTTGCACTGAGGCAAGAAAATCTTCGGTTCAACATTCCATGGCAGTTATGACCACCCTGGGGATAGAGCCATACTTGACGTATGTTGAGTCACAATTCGAGCGCTTCCTTTTGACAAGATTTAGACTGAACATTTTTCATAGATTGGTGGCATTTCCGACAAACAATAGCTGGGAAGAGTGTTTAACAGCGTGCCCATGTGACGATACGTCAGAACAATCCACCATGCACACGTTTCTGTTCTGCAAACTCTACTCTGCGCACCGTAAACTTTGGTTAATCCCACTCCTAAACAAAATGGGCTTAAGAAGATGTCGCCCTGCCATGCTACGTTTGCAATTCATTGAATCAGAAATAGTCTGTAAACATATAGTGACTTTTTTAAAATGTATTTTTAAACACAGAGTAAATCTTTGATCAAACCATATTGCAAACTGTATGAAAAACGAGTTGTTCTGGAAAATTGCTTGACTGGTCTAAATTTATTTTAAAAAACCTTTTATATTAAAATTGATCTAGTTGAATGCCGATAGTTTTATACTGTATAGGATATTAACTCGTTGACTGTAATGTAATGATATATTTGCTGAAATTCTTTTATGGCTTTTTATGTACCTTAAAAACCGAATAAAGATTATTATTACTTACTTACTTTTAGAACCCTTTATTCAAAAGTGTCCTACCTGTTTTGATCACTTGCCATTCATGCAACCGCTTCCTTATGTACAAAATGGGGATATCTTTAATCGTCCAGTATTAGATAGTCGTGAACCCACGTTATTCCTATCTAGAACCGGAAAAAACTTTATTTAAAACCTTTTACAACCATGTTTTACAATCTCAGTTCTAATTTAAAACCAGGGGAAAGCGCATACCTTGTGGCTTTTTTTCTGGTTATTTTAACGATGTTTACTTCGCTTGTAGAGCGCATCCCCCGCACCGCGTTCGTCTCTCGGCTGCCGAGAAAGAACTTTGTTTAATGATTGGCGCCTTGCAACAATGTTGCAACAGGATTTAGTTCAAGAGAAAACCAAGCGCGTACCTCGTTAAGTCATGATGATCGGCTGCGCTGCTTCAGGGTACTTCGGAGGTTTATTAAGGATCACGATTCCTACAGCAAGGACGGATCATTACTATGGTTATTTGAAACACAATCCTACCGCTGCATCAGCTCATTTTACTTATAATCCAGTATTTACCTGGATAAATTCTTCTTAGGCCGCACTTCCTATCACTCTCTTGGTTCCTCGATGTCGTGGCAGACATCTTGGAAGGAGGAGCTTAGCTTAGCTTTTTTATGAACGCTCAGTCAGTTACTCCATTTCCTATTGTGATTCAATCAAAGTGCATTATTACGCAAACTCAATCTTGTTGTTTCCATAGGATATTTTAGTCAACCTAGTACGGAATCTTGTATTAAAATGTATGGTTCAAACCAGTTAAGAATTTTAGAATTAGGTATGCCTCTTTCTGGAGCAGTTCTTTTTCAATATACAGGCCGGACAAGTAGTTAAGAGCACCATCGGTGCAAAGCGCATACCAGCCTGCAGTGGCAGGCCAGACGCGTATTTCGGAGCACCATTGGTGCAAAGTGCAGACACGTACTTAGGAACACCATTGGTGCAAAGCGCATACCAGCCTGCAATGGGAGGCTGGATACATATTTACGAGCACTCCTGATGTCAGTGCGCACACCTGCCTGCAATGGCAGGCCGGATACAAGTCTTAAAACATAATTGGTGTGAGGGCGTACCCACTGGCCGGACATGGCAGACCTGACCGATGTTTTAGAAACCTCAGGTGAGCACCACTTCCCAACGTGTTTTGGAAAGGCACGCGCACTTTCACACTGCTCTTACAGTGGGAAAGTGCCCCAGGCCCTAACGCCTTCACAGGAGCATTAGCCGCACCCAAGAAGTGTCCCATTTGGAGAGCCAGAAAACCCACATGGGGGTTCATCCTACCCTGCCCAACTTGGGTAGTGCACGCGCAGATGTACCTATCCAGCCACTCATCAAATTTGGTTTGGTGGTAGTGAACGGACCTCTCAGGGTTGGCTACGCAGTGAGACCAGCCACCTTGAGTATGAGACATTTTTGACAGGCTGTTCAGGTGGGTGGCACAATCAGTGCAGCATCCCCCTAGTAGCCAGTGTCTCAACCGCCCTAGGTATGTGGTGTACCTTTTTACAGGGCACTCACAGTTATGACACCTAACCCAATTGAGTAAGCACCCTATCCTGACATGTGCAGGAAGGGCGCGTGCACATTTCCAGTGCAGTACAGTGGGAAAGTGCCCAGAGTCCTAAGGTCAGGAAAAGAGAGTTAGCACAAACCTGGAGGACAAAAAGCAAAAGCTTTTAGGGAAATCCTCCTAAGAAGAGCCATGTCCAACAATGTTTTGAATGTTATTAAAAAAAAATCTGACAGCTTTTCACATAGGTTTCCTGATAGGGTAGGTTTACTGTAGGGCACTAGGAGAAAGAAAGGAATTTACAATTTTATAATACTCCTGGGGTTTGTTAGACGCAGAAGCAATGTCGAAACCCACGGTGCAGATGGAGCAGATCTTTTGCTAATTGAAGTTTTTTAAGGAACGATAAGATCAAAGGTCTCAGAAAACCAGCAGTTAAAGCTTTCCACATCCAAATCTAAGGAGCCCGATAACTCAAAAGAGCTAGATTGCAGAGTCTCAATTAGAGTGGGTTTTCAGATTGGATGGCATGCTCTTGAGTTTTTTTTAGATGAGTTGCTTGTTTGGCAAAGATGTGAGGATCATCAAAGGGATCAAAAAATAATCTGACCGAGGGGCGTGGCTACCGGCCGAGGGAAATGGCCGCCTAGTCCCGGAGCTCCGAGGCCGTTCCAGCCCAATTATTGAAATCCGTCCACTAATCCGAGTAACTGGAGTCCGCTGAAAGGCTCCTCCAGCGTCGGAACCCATGCAGCGTATATCGGAAGCACTCCGATCAAAATCCGTCACCGTCATCGGTAGCTATCGCCGCCCGAATGCACGCGGCCCAGCAGGGCCTACAAGACCGGGGGCAAGAGTGATTGAGGCGGCCGGCCGCAGACATCCGGAGGCGCGGAACTCAACACCACTACGCGCCCGAGGCATATAAACGGCGATTCCGCCCCCGTCGCTGCCTCCTACAGTGCCCGCCCTAATCCTGAAAGTGGAGACATTGCTGCGTGAGCCAGACCCACCCGTGATGTTGCTGCTCTGACCGGCTCCTGTCTCCGGCGCGAGCCCGACGACTCCAAGGCAGACAGACCCGGGTGAGAGACGGCGACATCTAGAAGTCTCCCGCATCCTCCCTATTCCCTCCCTCTGCCACGAGCAGCTGCGGGCCGGCCTCTCAGGGACATGTTTCTACTACTCTGGACTGCACTGACCCTAGTTCCCAAAGCGCACCGGCTCCACGAGTGGGATCCACAACGTCCACTTGCATACAGCGGTACAGGCCCTGAGATACAGCCCCCGAGTCACGATGGGCCCCATGCTGGACTAATGGGGGTGCTGAAATACGGGGGTGCGCCTACCACGTATTGTTGATGCTGACGGACACGCTTTTCCTCTGGGGGGTGCGGGACTGACTACTGGCCCAGAGAGTAACAGCCTGCAAGATCCAGTTGCCAAGGGGATACTTACTCCAACACTTGACCAGTCTACCTCCCCCCCCCTCCACTGAGCAGTGACTCTCGCCATTGAGGACCTCATTGCACCGAATATAGTACTCGGATACTAGCGGTTTAACTTGTGGGTCACCTCCATATATATCTGCGGCGCGTCCTACAATCCACGTTATCATGGCGGGCAGAGGGCTCAGAAACCAGGCTAAGCTGGACAAATACTCTTACGAAAAAGGGTCAAACACGACGCTACCTCACGGCAAAACGCAGGAGGGCTATGGAGGGAAGAAGGTCACACTGGATGACATCATGAAGGCCCTAGCAAATGTCCAGACAGTTGGAACAATCTCCACGGACGTCTCTCTGCTGCGGGCAGACCTCCACCAAATGGCGGATAGGGTGAAAGAAGTGGAGATAGTGGCAAATTCCCTGGTCAGGACACGTCAGAACTCCAAATATCGATGACCTGCCTGGAAAAGGAAAACAAGATGCTAGCAGAAAAGCTGGACGGCCAAGAAGGGCGTGCTAGACGCAACAACATAAGGATTATAGGTATTCCGGAGACGGAGGGGGCCCAGGCAATGGATCTGTATGTGGAGGAACTGATAAAAACCAGGCTACAGCCTAAGGGACTTACGCATTTCTTCTCGGTCGAACGCGCTCATAGAGTGCCTGGTGGAAGGCCGAAACCGGGGGCCCCACCGAGACTGGTCCTGGCCCGTCTTTTTAACTTCAGGGATAGAGATGCAATTCTGCAGGCGGCGAGGACCCCCCCCCTATCCGGACACTGAATTCGGTCATTTCCTTTTTCCCGGATTACACGGCGGCCGTTTCAAGGAGACGTCGCAGCTTCTTCGAAGTTAAGAAATTACTCCGGGCTAAGTAGTTACAGTATTCCATGCTCTTCCCTGCAAGACTACGGGTGGTAGCTGAAGGGCAGACCTGGTTCTTTGACTCACCAGAGGCGGCACACGACTGGCTGGAAGGATGGCGTCCGGTGCCCGGAGCGGGCCGAAGACCAAGATCACACAGCCGCCGAGAGGGAGAAGATACCCCGGATGACCTGGGCTCTGGTAGCCAAGAGGCCCACCGCTAATTGCCCCTTGAAGAGGAATGACATCGGCAGTGCTGCGGACAATTCTTTGTACCTGATGCGGAAATATGGACATTTACGTTTGAGCTGACTTGTGATCTTGGACTGGGGCGAGCCTGGGGGACTCCGAAAGGCTGATGCCTCGTAGGACTCTCTCCCCCGACACGCAAGTATTGCAGCTATGGGAGGGAAGAAGCACTCTGCTGAGTTGGGGTGGCGGGCAGTTGTAGGTTCGTTAAGCAGGGAGGCAGGGAGGGTGGGTGGGACATGGGTTGGGAAGGTAACTGATACGCTCAATTCTGTTGATTCCAATACATTTGTGGTTTTCTTCTTTGGTTTTGTTGAATGCAATCTGGACAGGACAGCAATGTGGTATGCTATTTTAGCTTTACGGGACAAATGCAATTCTAGATGTTTGACACACCTCACCTTTGCTAATGGCTGACACTGCTTCGCAAGAGCTCCACTGACAACCCTCACTCTACTTACCTGGAATGTCCGTGGGCTAGGGGACAAGGTGAAGAGAGGTCTGGTACTGCAATATTTGAAACGCTGCGGCCCGCAGTGGTCTTCTTGCAGGAAACACACCTGGTGGGATCCGCGGTCCGGGCTATGGATCGATGGGGATATAAGATGATAGCTCATGCAGAATTCTCCTCAGGCTCCAGGGGCACGGGGATACTTATTAGGAAAAACTTCCCACTAGTGGTGCAGCAAACACAAGTCGACGACCAGGGAAGGACAGTTATTTAATCTTGTCTCTGTCTATGTACCTCCTGCGCTCCACACGCAAGCCCATGCAGCCCTCACGGCACTTTTGTTGACACTACCGGTAGCGACACTTCTGATAGGGGGCGACTTCAATGATATACTTGATGGCACACAGGACAGATTCCCTGTTAGATTGGACACACAGAGTGGGCGCCGTCTGCTTGGTCTGGTAGACGCCCTGGGACTTACAGATAGCTGGAGATTCAAGCACCCGAATGAGACACATTTCACTTTTTACTCCGCAGTACACAACTGTCTCACGCGCATTGATTATTTGCTGATATCCGCAGACGCCATACAGGGTGTAGAGGAGGTCACTATACGCCCTAGGGGCATATCAGACCACTCCCCAATAATGTTAAAATATACCCATCACCAGACCTGTAGGAGACGCATGTTCCCAATTCACGCTGGCTTCCTCCAGGTGGCACCTATCATGTCGACACTCACACGTACTACTAACCAATTCTTCCAAGAAAATCAGGGCTCGGTGGACTCACCCAGTGTGCTCTGGGAGGCATATAAAGTGGTCCTTCTGGGACAAGCAATGGCTTCCATCGCAGGTCACAAACGGGAGCGGCGGGCGGACTTAGACAGACTCGAGGCTGAACTGACCATGGCCATTGCGGAGCAGGAGGCCCGCCCTTCTCTAGAAACCGCCCGTGCGGTACGTCTTACACAAACTGAAGTTCTGACCCTCCAAAGAGAAATGGCACACACTCAGATCCAAGCCACTCGGCATAGAGTGTACGAGTTGGGAGACAAGGCGGGGAAAATGCTGGCCTGGCTAGATAGAAAAGAAAGAGCGAATAAAGTCATTGCGCAGCTAGAGTCGCCTGGAAGCTCCATGGTCTCGGACCCTGATGATGTGGTCAATGTCTTGGCTGACCACTTTGAACAAATCTATGCTCCCCGGGCCTCCTAGACTATAGCGGAGGCATATGACTATATTAAGGATCTCACGATACCTAAACTCTCCCCAGAGGCAGCGCTTCTGTTGGAGGCGGACATTACCACTGACGAAGTACAGGCAGCTACCTACGCACTCGCGTCCGGCAAGGCGCTGGGACCAACGGGCTCCCAGTTGAACTGCATAAGAGAACGGTGCAAACGACGGCCCCCTTTTTCCTGAGTATGTTATCCGACAGCCTTGAAATAGGGGAGCTGCCGAGGGATCAGCGACTAGCTACAATTGTCGCAATTCACAGGCCTGGTAGATCAAAGACAGACTGTGCCTCCTACCGTCCGATTTCTCTCATGAACGCGGAGCCTAAGATACTGGCCAAATTGCTGGCGTCGCGACTGACTCCACACCTCGCGTTACTGGTCCACCCGGACCAGTCGGGGTTCATGCCACATCGGAGCACGGCCCTTAACCTCCGCCGGCTCCACGCGGTCCTGGCGCGCGCAACACATATCGGGGAACCTGCAGTTGTCCTCTCGCTGGACGCTACTATGGCGTTCGATACAGTAGAATGGCCTTACTTATTCGCAGTGCTCCAACACATGGGGTTTGGCACCAAATTGTACGCCTGGGTTAGTTTGCTATGTACTAAACCCCTGGCGCATGTCGCCGCCAATGGGCACATCTCACGAGACTTTCCTCTTGGCCGAGGCACGAGACAGGGATGCCCGCTGTCTCCATCGCTATTTGCACTGATCTTGGAACCACTTGCGATCTGGATCAGATGGGAGCCCTATATCAAAGGGCTCCGCTGGACCGATGTATGGGAGGATCGCATATCCCTATACGCGGATGATATCCTTCTATATCTCACCTCCCCAAAAAAATCTATTCTCGAGTTACTAAACGTCTGTGAGAAGTTCAGTAGAGTGTCTGGTTACAAGATCAACTGGACTAAGTCCATCCTTTATGTTCTCGCGGGCCCACCACCTGTCTTGCCCCTGAGCTGCCCCCTTGGGGAACGCAAAGACGGCATTCAAATACCTGGGTATCTTCATTACACCAGACCCCGACGAATTGTACAATTTAAATCTCCGCCCCCTCCTGGAGAGGTTTAAACGCAACGTTAAAGTATGGCAGACTCTCCATCTCACACTTTTGGGCAAGGCGGCGCTGTACAAAATGATGGCGCTTCCGTGCTTTCTGTATGTGCTGGAAAACACCCCATCAATAGTCCCTGTAGCGTATTTTAAAGCTATAGCTGCAACAGTATCCCATCTGTTGTGGGGCGGGAAGTCACCCCAAATTGCGCAAGATAAGTTAACTAGAAGTTGGTATGATGGGGGGATAGTGCTTCCAAATGTTGAACTATATTATTGGGCGGCACGTCTTAAGCAGATTAACTTCTGGCTGCACGCCCCACAAACCGAACCGGCATACCTCGCTGATAGACACTCTTTGGGGGGCAAGGGACTCCTTCGTAATCTTTACTGCCGCCACCCCCCCCAGATTTGATAGGTCCGACACAGCACTCCGTGCAGTTATGGTACAAGGCCAACAGACGTCTTAAATGCTCGGGAACCATCACCCAAATGACACCACTGTGGGACTCCTACCAATTGGGCTTCCTCCGTAATAGTAAGGCGTTCCAGGCTTGGGACGCCATTGATATATCGGTGGTGGGTGATCTCTGGAAGGGGGGTAAAGTGGTGCAATTTGCCCACCTGCAAACACAGTATGAGATGTCGCAGACGGAGAAGTTTAGATACTTACAAATTAAGCATGCGCTGCAGTCCACTATACCGACAGGCACCGTCCTGCAGGAGTCATCTCCTCTCGAAGATAGACTCCTGACAGAACACATGCAGGACAAGGCCACTTCCTTCACTTACAGGAAACTCATTAATAACCTCCCAGACGCGACGTCCACATTGCAACAGAACTGGTCTGTGGAGGTGGGCTCCTTTGAAGACTCTGAATGGCGGGAGGCCCTCTCCTCCCCACGGGAAACTGCTATTCCCTCCAGGTTGAAGCTGATCCAACTCAAAGTACTGCATCGTACGTATTATACTAGAACGGCCCTATACAAAATAGGGAAAGCTACGCATAAATTCTGCCTAAGTAACTGTGGGGAGGAGGGAACATTCTTCCACACCATCTGGGACTGTAGGCCTATGACATCGTACTGGGCAGCAGTAATGCGCACGATTTCCCAGGCCATAGACATTTCCTTGCTGCCGGAGCCTCGCCGCTGTTTGCTGAATGTGTGGGAGCCCAATGACCTTAACCGCCGGCAACAAGACTGGGTGATGTTGGGCATGTTGATAGCGAAGCGCAACATCGCCATGCTGTGGGGTTCGGCAGTATCGCCGACACTTAGTAAATGGTGTAGAGACATGGATTAGGCGATGGTGGCAGAGAAAGCTGTCTACGTCCACCGTGGCTGCCCAGGGAAGTGGGATAAAATCTGGGGGGCCTGGAACAAGTTTGGGGTAACATTTGTGAGCCACCACGTGCCGTTGGGGTGGAGGAGGACTTAGACTAATCGAATATGGTCATAATGCGGGGATGAGGCACTGTTATGTTAAAGTATTATGTTTAGTATTTGTAGCTCAAAATTCACTGCAACTGCGATATGCCCGTTAAAGCAAGATTATGTGATGTAAACAAATACGTGCAAAACTGTCCAATTTGCTCTGTTTATATAAAATAAAAAATATCTTTAAAAAAAAAATAATAATCTGACCAAGTTAGCTTAAGGCCTGGCCTAACAGAGATATACAGAGGGTTTAAAAAAATAAGATCCAACGTGTGGCCCGCCTTGTTGATGGGGCCGTCCACTATTTGCTCTAAAATTAATCCAACTAAAGGTAACAAAACTGCATTGTTATTGAGTAATTAGCCTTATTAACATGTACATTAAAACTATCAAATTTGAATGAAGTAGTGATAATTGGCCCAATTCTGTAAGTAAAAGGAGGGCGCCATTAGGACCATCAAGAGGTCTATAAATAAGGGCCTCGGACAGAGTAAAGGAGTATCCTAAAACAATAGAATAGGTTGAACCTTTAGAAGAACTTACATTTGTCATTTTAGAGATAGAGCTGGAAAAAGTCTAACAAAATACGCCAGCTACAGTCCACCCGGTTAATGTGCTGGATTAAAAAACGTGGGGGGATGGCTAATGTACTGTCTGGACGGAAGAATCCTTTAAACAGGTTTTCGTAACAAAGTCCTATTGGTCCTCTAAAAGTAAATTAAAAACATCTAAGGCATGTTTGGGTAAAGATCAGCAATTAATCAGACGGGAAGAGAATGTAGTGGCCATCGGTGCAGCCCTCTGATACTCGAGCATAAAAACTTGGGCAGGCCTCGCAGTAGGAGCACAAACTAAATAGTGGAAAAAGGACAAGAATGGTAATTTTTATGTAGGGCAAATATCAGAGCAAATATCAAATCGATAGTTACAAGGAACTTTTTGAAGATGAAACAGTTCATCCCAAGAATATACCTGTAAAGTAGTACTTGGGATGGGTCACCAGCAGTATGGCTGGCGCTGTACGTGATGCAGACATGGACCGGCAAAGATGGGCTTGCTTTTGGCAAGCCCACTGCACGCATTCGCTATGCATCCACGGCATGGCCCAGTTTATATGCCGAGAAAAGGAAGGCCAATTCCAACCACAATAGCATGTCTGAACTAAAATGGCACCTCTGTTGTGGAATCAGAATAGTGCAACAATCAGGAAGAATTACCTCACTTTAAAATTTGATAACTTAGTATCCCTCCACACCCACCACAACCACAAAATCACAATAATGGTTAAAAATGTTTAAAAAAAAGGGCAAGTATAAAAAAACAGTTACCGGCAATTAAGAAATGCGTTACTTACCTGTAACAGCAGTTATCCAGTATTGGTGTCTTTCATAGATTCACATGCCTGAATCATTCCCCGTCGTCGAGATGGGAGCCCCGGTACATAGAAAAGTAATCTCCAATAGACATACATAGAGAAAAGTAGGCCTAAGGGCCTTGCCTTAGTAGCCTATCTATGTCCTTTTGTAAAAAGGACCAAAATCCTGAAGGTAGCCAATCAGCTACCACCTCCCTCTAGAACCTTCCTGCCAGGAGCCTCAGTCTCTCAGATTTTCATACGCACCAAGCTAGGTAGACGTAACATATGTTATGGAGTGAGAGATGAGTCCTTCCTGGGGAGGCGGGAGGGTTGCATGTGAATCTATGAAAGACACCAATACTGGATAACTGCTGTTACAGGTAAGTAACGCATTTCTTATCCAGTATTATGGGTGTCTTTCATAGATTCACATGCCTGAATCAGAATAGCAAGCAATACATTATGCACATTTGCGATGGAACATAACAAATAGTCTGAGATAATACATATCATGCCACTAGTAACCATCAGCAATACAAATAAGAAAATAAATAAATGTGCATACCATTGCAGGACGGTGGGAAGGAGGAAGGCTCATCTTACTGGAATAGATGGCGAAGTACAGCCTGGCCCACAGCTGCATCCTGCATCAGTCCCGTATCCAGGCAGTAGTGCCTGGTAAATGTATGCAGCGATTTCCAGGTCGCTGCCCTGCAGATGTTCAGAATCGGTACTCCAGCGAATAGTGCCGCCGATGTGGACACAGCCCTTGTGGAATGCGCTCGGACTTTGGAATGTAATGGACGTCCGGCTTTGTCATGGCAAAAAGCAATTGCCGCTGATATCCATCGTGAAATGCTTTGTTTGGAGAGTGGCATGCCTTTTCTAGGTCTGCTGAAGGCGATGAAAAGCTGATTTGTTTTTCTGAGATGTTTCGTTTTGTCTAGGTAAAATTTTAGACATCTCTTTAGGTCCAAAGAGTGAAGAGATCTTTCAGCCACAGTACTGGGGTTCGGGAAGAATGAGCGAAGTACAAGTGGTTCATTTAGATGGAAGTCCGAGGGGACTTTAGAAATGAAGCGAGGATTGGTTCTTAAAATCACTCTGTCCTCTCTGAACTGCATGAAAGGATCTTGTATTGAAAGAGCTTGTAACTCACTGACTCTTCTCGCTGAGGTTAAAGCCAAAAGAAGTGCAGTTTTCCATGAGATGTATTTGATATCCGCCCTATGGATGGGCTCAAATGGGTGCTTCATCAATTGGTTGAGTACCACATTAAGGTGCCACGTTGGTGGAACTCGTCTTGGCCTCGGAAAAGATCTATAGAGCCCTTTAAGGAATTGCTTTATTAGTCTGTTGGACCATAGGGAAGGTCCTTTTGAAGTTCTAGTAAAGCGGGAGATTGCTGCCAGATGTACTCTAATAGAGGCATGTGCAAGTCCCGATTGTGCCAGATGTAGTAAATATGGCAGTAACTGCTCTGGAGTGATCTTGAAAGAATGGATATTGTTGTCTTTACACCAAACACAAAAGCGTTTCCATTTCAAGGAATACGTTTTGGTTGTGCTAACTGCTGTTGCCTTAGCTAGGACTTCCCTGCACTCCTGCGGGATGTTTAGGTGACAGAACTCTCGGTACTCAGGAGCCATGCCGATAATCTGAGAGATTTCAGATTCGGGTGGAGTACTTGGCCTTTGGACATCGAGAGTAGAGAGGGATGTTGATGCAGGTGGATTGATGGTTGGACTGAGAGGCGACGGAGGTCCGTGAACCAATGCTGTCTCGGCCAGTATGGGGCAATGAGAATCAAGGTGCAGTGTTCCATTTTCATTTTCCGAATTACTCTGGTTATCAGGGGAAATGGCGGAAATGCGTACGCAAACACGTTGCGCCATGCGATGGAAAATGCATTTCCTAGTGACCTCGGTTGGGGATGCCAGCTTGCGAACCTGTGGCATTTGGCGCTCTCCCTGGTGGCAAAGAGGTCTATTTGCGGTCTCCCCCATTCCGAGAAGATGTCGTTTAGAACTTGTTGGTCCAGTTCCCATTCGTGGGACAGTGACCTCTGCCTGCTTAGAGCGTCCGCTATGACGTTGTCTTTTCCTGGGACATACTCTGCTGTTAATTTGATGTTGTTGTGTAGTAGCCAGTTCCAAATTTTTTGCGATTCGCGAGACAGTGTCAGTGAACGTTTCCCTCCCTGCTTGTTCAAGTAGTGCATTGTGGTTGTGTTGTCCGTCCTCACAAGCACTACTGAGTTTTTGATGCGAGGGAGGAATGCTTGTAGAGAGTGTAGAACTGCTCTTAGGTCTAGGAGGTTGATATGTAGAGTCCTCTGTTGTTCCGTCCACTTGCCACTGATTTGCAATTCCTGAAGGACTGCACCCCATCCTTCTAGAGAAGCTTCCGTCGTTATGACATGTGGAGTTGCTGGTATCAAGAACGTTAGACCTTTCGATAAGTTCTTGTTCGTTGTCCACCAAAGTAAAGCCTTGGTTATTTGTCGAGTGATTACGATGCGATCCTCGAAAGAACCTGTATATTGGGTCCACTGTTTGGTCAAGGCCTCCTGAAGGGGGCGCATTCTGAGCCGACAGTGAGGGATGAGTAGTATGCAAGAAGACATCATCCCTAGAAGTGACTTGAAAGTTCGGACTTTGATGGTGTGTTTTGAAGACACTGCGGTAGCCAGAGCCATCAGTTTGTGTTTTCTTTCTTGAGATGGTAAGGCTTTGGAAGAAATCGTATTTAGAGTTGCCCACAGGAATGTTATAATTTTGGTGGGTTGTAAGGTCGATTTCTCGTAGTTGAGAGTCAGACCTAGGTGCCGGAAAATAGCGAGACAAGCGTTGGAAGACATTTGCGTTTCTGTGATAGATGGTGCTTTCACCAGCCAGTCGTCCAGGTAGGGGAAGACCTGATGATTCTGCTGTCTCAGGAAAGCTGCCACAGGAGCCAGGCACTTTGTGAAAATGCGTGGCTCTGATTTGAGGCCGAATGGGAGGACACAGAATTGGTAGTGTTGACCTGCTACTTCGAAACGTAGAAATTTTTTGTGGCGTTTGTGTATCGGGATATGGTAATATGCGTCTTGCAGGTCCAAAGACGTCATAAAGTCTCCTTCCTCTAGGGATCCTAGGATTTCCTGGAGAGTCACCATTCGAAACGATTGGCTCTTCAGGAAGGTATTGAGTGCCCTGAGATCTAGAATGGGCCTCCATTTCTTCTTTTTCTGTTGAATTAAAAAGAAGCGGGAATAAAATCCCTTCCCTTTTTGAGCTGATGGGACTCGCTCTATTGCTCCTTTCTTCAACATTGAAGAGATTTCTCGCAGGAGTAAACGAAGGTGCCTGTGTGGAAGTTTGCGAGGATGAGTTAACGGTGTGATTGAGTTGAATTCCAATGTGTGTCCGTGCTGGATTAATTGGAGTACCCACCGATCTGTCGTTATCGATCTCCAATTGTGGAGGAAGTGTGTCAATTTTCCTCCAATTTTGAGTGGACAAGACGGTGGGGGGACTGGCTGCGGGAAATGGTCATTGTCTTCCGCCGGCCGTTTTCTTCTGGGATTTACCCCTGAAGTTCAATCTCCCGTAGGAGGTCTGACGACCTTGTTGCTGCTGTCGCTGCTGATATTGTGAGCGATTTAGATTGTAGGAATAAGAGGATTTTCCTTGATATGATCCTCTGTATGAGGGTTGACCCCTTCCTCTGTGCTCTCGAAAGGACTGGTTCTTAAATTGTAATGTCCCGAGAGCTCTTGCAGTGTCAGTGTCTTTCTTGATCGTCTGCAAGGCCTCATCTATTTTTTCCCCAAATAGGTGTTGTCCGTCATAGGGCATGTCCAAAACTTTGGTTTGGACCTCTTGTCGGAAGGATGTCGCTTTGAGCCATCCTTGTCTGCGCAAAACTGCTGCGCCTGCCAGCTGTCTGAAGCCCGTCATGGCGACATCTACGGCGGAATCAATGATCTCCGACGCTGACATTTGTCCTTCTTTAATGAGTGACTGAACCTCATCCTTCAAGTCTTCGGGTACATTCGCTAGATATGGAACAATATCTTCCCATAATTGTCTATTGTATCTGCCTAGCAGAGCAATGGCGTTGGCCACTTTTACAGTCATAGCTGACGTTGTGGAGAAGCGTTTGCCGATGCCATCCAATTTCCTGCCCTCCTTGTCTGGTGGTGCTGACAGTGGCGAGGATGGATTTCTGGAATTCTTTTGAGCGGCTTGGGTGACTACCGAATCCGGCTTGGGATGTGCATTAAGGCATGTAGGTGCAGTTGATGGTGCCTTATACTTTTTATCCAGTCTAGGCACCACTATTGAAACTGATGCAGGTGTTTGCATGAGTTGCTGACCTTGTTCCCAGATGTGATCTATTATGGGAATTGATCTAGCCGTCTTTTTTATAGGATCTTTAAAGTCATATAAGAAACAATCGGTTTCCTTTGATTCCATGGTCATGTGGAATCTAGTGGCAGCTCTCTCTATTAAATTGTGGAATCCGCCGATATCCACTGGTGGAGAGTCTGAAGTGTTGGGTTCCGGAGTGGCTGGAGAATGAGCGACATAATCCTCATCGTCTCTGTTGTGGGACAGGTCGTCTCGAACCTCTCCTTCCTCAGGTACATCGTCTTCCTCATCAGAAGATTGGATGTTATGAACTGTTTCCCTTTCTTGAGGAATGTCCAAAGGTGGTGGTCTTGACTTTGGAGATTGTTGCGGTCTGGATGACGCTTGAGATTTCTCCGTGGAAGGGGCCGCTGGCGATTCTGGAAATCGTTTTTTGTAGTCTTCGATCAAGAATTGTAGATCAGTGACTATCGCAGCCGGAAGGCAGATCATTGGAGTAACTTGAGTATGCACTTGAGTCTGAACAGTTTCTTCTGTAAAAATGACCTCATCTCCATCATCGTCTGTACTCTGGCATTTTACATAGCCTGATCGAATTGGTCGTCCTCTGATTCATCATCTTGTAACAGACAAGATGGGGGCAGTTTTTGAACCCTACTGGGCGATGTCAAATCCGGCGTAATAGGGAGGTTGATCACCTTTTTTGATGGAATTAACTCCGCTTTTTTCCATGGCGTCGACGATGTTGTCGTCGACGATGCGGTCGTCGACGGTGTCGTCGACGGTGTTGACGTCGATCGTTTCTCAAGCGCCGACGATGAGGTCGTCGACGGTTCCTTCGTCGACGATGCGGTCGTCGGCGATGTTCTCGTCGACGGTGCGGCCGTCGACGGTGTCCTTGTCGTCGACGATGTGGTCGTTGACGGTGCTCTCGTCGGCGGCGTCGCTCTCGTCGACGACGGTGTTTCAGTCGTCGACGGTGCTTTCATCGTCGGCGGTGACTTTGGCGTCGACGGTACTCCTACCGTCGTCGATGACTTCGTCGACGGTGTGCCAGCCGTCGATGGTATCTTTGTCGACGGTGTAGGCATTGCCGTTTTTTGTTTCGTCGTCGTCGACAGTGACGTCGACGGAGCCTTGACGAACGTCGACTGCTTTTTAATTAGTATAATCGATGACAGTGGCTTACCCATCGTCGACGATTGGGTGGTCGTCGTCGTTGATGAAGAGGCCGACGACGCCATCGTGGACGTGGTGACATAGGTGGTTTTTCTTGAAGAAAACGTCGACGAACTCGTCGACGATGACTGCGTTGGCTTCCTGAAGGTGGTAGCATCCTTCACAGACGTGTCAGATCTTACCTCAGAAGACTTTGTGGTAGTCTTTTTATGAGGGACGTCTGAATGGCTAGGGGAAGCATCCCTTGGCCTCTTCAAGGACAGTTTCGAAGAAACTGAAGCCATTTCACTGCCCTCCGAGGACAGTACATCATCTTCTCTGGTTTTGAGTCTGTTCAACCAGAGGAGCAGTCTTCCTTCTCTGTCTTTAAGAGTCTTAGTAGAGAATGTTCTACATATCCTACATTCTTTAGGAGAATGATCAGGGTAAAGACAGTAGAGGCAAGTTTCATGCTTGTCATCGACGTGCAGTCTCTTCCTACCACAAGATGAACAGGCTCTAAATAGTCCTTTCTTCTGCTGTTCAGCCATTGTTGAAGCAAATAATCCAAGTTTTTTGTAGAAAAGAGATAAATCCAAGAAACCTGAGGAGAGCTCAGGTGGGGACTCCATAGCACAACGTGCGGTAGAAAATCTGAGAGACTGAGGCTCCTGGCAGGAAGGTTCTAGAGGGAGGTGGTAGCTGATTGGCTACCTTCAGGATTTTGGTCCTTTTTACAAAAGGACAGAGATAGGCTACTAAGGCAAGGCCCTTAGGCCTACTTTTCTCTATGTATGTCTATAGGACATTACTTTTCTATGTACCGGGGCTCCCATCTCGACGACGGGGAATGATTCAGGCATGTGAATCTATGAAAGACACCCATAATACTGGATAAAAAACAATGCTTGTCCGCTGCGTGGTCTGGTTTATATGCAAAGAAAAGGGTGCAGGATGTGCTGCATCAGCAGTACTCAGGGTGTTATTTACAGGTGATCATACAGTTATCTGTAGTTCTTTTGATGCCTCTAACTGCAGGGCCTACTTCTTCAGTGCTGTAAATCTCAATGAAGGGCATGCTGATCTCTGTTCTATTCGGTGCTATTGGCGAAATCTATTGGCTTCGCCACTATCTCGGACAGGTACAGTCTAAAGATATTTTAAATTTCGTTCTAATAGCAGAGTGATGGGAGCAATCATGCTCTTAATAGAGAGAAAGGATGTAAACCCTAGACGTACATAAAACTACTTGAGTATATGCTTAAATAGAACTCAAATAGAATAGCACTTCTAATAGCTTTCAATAACGCACCAGCCACCTCGGATTAATGCCAGCTGCATTGAAGGAAATAGGAAAGTGTAATAATTGAGTTATTATGATGGCATGCATTTAAGGTAATACGTTCCCTGTGTTTTTGTATTGATTACTAACATGAACGACCTGAATTCCCTAAAAAGTATGAAAACAATTATACATTTTAAAGTGCATTGGTGCATTATTAATTTATTATACACGCTATCATTATGCACCTTGCCCTTCTTAGCAACATGTCTAAAAAACAAAGCCACTAGATCTCACATGGGCAAAATCTGTTGGCTTTGCCAATGCTTGTTTAGGTATGGCGTTACTCAAGATTTTAGTAATATAATTTGACATACTACAGTGGCTTTCAGCCAGCCCTCTTCATCCATTGTTTTGCTGTTGTCATTTACGTTTTAATTCCTCCCATTACATCATACAGCATGAAGAAAAGAGTCAGCCCACTTGAGCCACTGGTCGAGTTAACTGCAAGTAACGGCATTCTGCCCTTTCGCAAAGAGCAAATCCGCAGTCTAAAAATTAGGGTTTTATTTCACAATCTTTTCTTTTGTTTCCAAGCTTTTCAATATTTGTATAGGCTTTGTTGCTACCACAACATTTTGTTTTAAGAAAACCATGGCAATAAACAACAAGCACTGTCAATGCCAAAAGGCTGACAGCAAATATTGAACAACTGGATTTGCCAATGCTTCTTTATTATTCATCTATGTTGATGTTCTAATGATCATTGCAAAAACTGCTTGCCATTTTTACTACACTAATTTTGTATATATTAACAATTGTAGCTACCCTATTGTTATGTTTCTGCCTTCTCAGAAACAGAACAGGGACCCGCACCAAAAATAAACCTATTAGGGTTTAGGGCAGGTCGGTGCAATTCTCCAGACTGCCACGGTCTGTGTCACTGCCCAGGGGTGAGACAATGAGTACCCTGTATATTCTTTCTACCTGTGAAAAGAGAGATCTACAATGAGAGAAAAAATCTCTAATTTGCATAAACTGGATTTGCTACAATTATACATTTTAGCGAATCGCTTAGTAAATATAGCCGTTGGCTGCAAAATAGAGGATCAGAGAATTCACTATTCCATTAGGAAATCACAATGTAGATAATTACTAAAAATTGCAAAACCCTTGTGGAGTCACAGGAAAGCAGAGCGGAGGCTACAGAATGAAACTCGCTGCCAATCTATTTCCACTCTGGCAAAAATTGTCACTCAAAACTACTGTGCTGAAGGGAGCCGGAAGCGCAAGAACAGATTCAGAGAAGAGGACTATCCCCCAGATGCATCAAGAACCCATTTTGCTATTCCTTAATAGCGAAAAATAACGATTCGCTATAAAGGAATAGTAAAATGCAATGCATGAAGAAATCACTAAAAAAATAGCTATTTCTTAAAATTCCTTTATTGCGACTCTATTAAGGAATACCTCCCCATTCATTCCTATGGGCCTAAAGGCCCATAGGAATGAATGGGAAGACATTCTCAATTTGCGAATCGCAATTAGCGAATCGCAAATTGAGAATGCGATTTCAAGGGTGAAAGGGTGTCCAAAGGACACCCTGTTGCACCCCTGAAATTGATCTGTGCACATATGTTGCGCACACACATGCCATTAGGGCATGTGTGTGCGCAACATGAAACTTTGAAAAATGCACTTTAGTGCATTTTTCAAAGTTTTTGCAAATTACCATGAAGTTCAACTTCATGGTAATTTGCGAGCCCTATTAGCGAAATCACTATTTTTTAAACCTAAATGGCCACATGCATCATTGCACCCGTTTGCGATTCCTAAATTGCGAAAATTAAGGAATCGCAATTTAGAAATCGCAAACTGCAATGCATGAAAAATTCACTTTTTTTTTTGCGATTCGGTATTTTTCCTTAATTGCGATTCACAATTTGCGAATCGCAATTAAGGAAAACACTTCCCATTGATTCCTATCGGCCAAAAGGCCCATAAGAATGAATGGGAAGGCATTCACATTTTGCGAATTTCAAATTGAGATTCGCAAAATGTGAATGCAATTTCTAGGGTGCAGGGGGGGGTCCAAAGAACCTCTCCCTGCACCCCTGAAATGTAACTTCAAATGCAATTTACACACACACATGCCCCAAGGGCATGTGTGTGTGTAAATTAATACTTTCAAAAATGCAATTTGTGCATATTTGAAAGTTTTCGGTAAATTAGCATGAAGGTCAACTTCATGCTATTTTACCACTTCCAAATTGTGAATTCGCAATTAAAAAATGATCATGCATTGCATTTAAGACATCTGAAATTGCGATTTCTTAAATGCAATTGCAATTTTAGAAATCGCAACATGGTTGCAATTCCTAAAATTGCGAAATGCATGATGCATTCTAAATTAGTCAATTGCATTCGCAAACGGCCGAAAATTGCGATTCGCACCGTTTGCGAATGCAATTGACTTTGATGCATGTGGGCATAAATGCATTGCATTTAAGGAATCTCAATTTGAGATTCCTTAAATGCAAGTAATCGCAATTTTGCGATGTCTTAATTTGTGATTTTTGCATTTGGGATGATGCATCCCAAATGCAAAAATGCTGGTCGCAAAAGGGCAGATTCTGAGAATCTGCCCCTTTGCGAGCGGATCTGACCTTGATGCATCTATACCTAAATCATTATATTCAAGAACTAAAGAAAATGACAAACTTTAGGGCAAGAATCCACTCGGGTCACATAGAGCATCAAAAAGGCCATATGGGGCGATCCCACATTCAGAGTTAAGTAAACGCCCTCAGGGTCACACATTGAAAGGTGGAAGATCCAAACAGGCGGTACAATATTCTGAAATGTCACACACAAGAGACACTGGCAAACAAACTAGGTGAGGTCGGAAGAAACCTCACCCCTGAGATAGTGCATGAAAGAACAGATGTGGAGTCATCTGCTACTAAATCCGTGGAGGGGACAGAAGACCCATGAGGTGGTGCGTTGTAAATACAAATAACATACGTGAATAACACACATTTACGTTTTGTCTAAGGTACAAATAATGTTCATGAATATCTGCCATCTGTAAGGAAAATGCTACCTGTAACCAAGTATTTGCACTTTGTCATATTGTGCATCACATACTGTGTGTGCCCTATCCCTCCATCTAATGCTTGATTCCAAATATTTATTTACTTCAAGAATTTACGTCTGGGTTTGAGAATCACTCATAATGGCATACCCGACATCCTCAAAGTATCAGCACACAAATCCCACCTTAGATGATATTATTTTCCCCATATGTCTACTTGTACGCATCTATTAAAGTATGAAATGCTTAGTGAGCCCAATTTTCAAGCACCTACATTATGACAAACTGAAACAGAGCGGTACAATAAACTAGCATTTCCCGTTGTAGCTTGTGCTGTTGTATTGAGGGTAATGAGAAAACAAAGTCATGGGGAGACGGGTTTGTCTTGGCCCTTAGCCGGAAAAATGTGTCCTTTTCATTTGTTAAATAAAACCAACACAGTGCATTTCATACCTTGCTTTCTCAAAAAACTCAATGGGGGTATTATCAACAGACTTTGAACACAATAGAACATTGATGGTGACAAAAACACTGCTTGGCCATGAATTGAAATGCACAGCCGAGGCACAGGTGAACAGACGTGTGGGAAAAAAAAGATAAAGAAAAAAATACATTGTGTTGTACATGTAACTTATGTTTATAATAATAAGGAATCTGCAGGAGGTACTCGCGCCCCAGTATATTATGTAAGTGTTAGGGTATACAATATATATATATATCTTTCATTGACACAGTCCTAAACAGGTACTTTTAAGAGCAATAGTAGCAGTTAGAAGAGAACTCAGTCTTTTTATGAATGGTTTTCTTTGCTCTCCATAAACCCTGAAGACTGGTTCTTCAGGTTTTCGTCAGTACTGGCATACAAGATTCTTTCATACCGAAGGAAAAACACGTGGCTACCGTCTGTCCAAGGTTACTTGCAGATCAGGTGTGCTTCTTGTAGGCTCATTGAGAATTTGTGAGAGAGGTGATCCTGTCAGAGTCACCCAGAGGGCAGTACTCCAGGAGCACTTAGTGTGGTCAAGCCTGCGATTATTTGCAAACGTCTTCTACGCAGGTAGCCCAATCACAAGACCGGTTACAAGTCTTGGTCTGTAGTTCAAAAGCACTATTTGTACTTGGTGACTGCGCCTAACAAGGTTATAACTAAAAGGCAGTGCCAAATCCAAGGATAGTTGAACAGAAAGTAGTAGCAGTTGAAGTGGTAGAAGTTAACATCTAAATGTAGGGCCCTTTTTGCCCTGCTTGAAGGATTTTGGAAGAATTCTAGAATATGCCTGAAAAGCTGTGCCACACGCAGAGTTGCAGACATAGTTCTGGGAAGGTTAGGTGACTTTTCTTGCAGAATGCTATTCCTGTTGTGTGGAGTTCTCCACAGTAAAGAAGTCTGTACAGGAGTGGAATTAGCTTTGCACACTTTTTTACTCTGCAAAATCCCTTCCTCTACACAACCACAAAATCTGAGGGTGATCCGTTACCCTTCCCACCTGGAAGAGGAGTTATGCCAGACATGTGCTGGAGTAAATGTATGACACTTTCCAGGAAAGAAATGTAGGGTCAGCACTTTGTGAATGCCCACAAACATCTATGTTGGTCAGCATTCCCAAACTTCCAGGGCAAATTCCTGGAACACTTCCTTTCAATCACTTTAGTGGGATGTACAACTGTGAAGATCTGTACATCCTTGAAACGAGTTTATGCCTGTCAGAAGTTCCTTTGTAAAATCTCAAAAAGCCTACAAATGGTCAATTCAATCGTACGCTTATGACTGATGTCTTTGTGGATGCATCTGAAAGGTTTTCCACAGATAATGCATGCAGTTTGTTAACTTGGCAAAAGGAAGTGATTCTCATGTAAATGGCTGTATTAGACTAGAATGCAGTGGTTCAAAAGATAGACCCATACATTTGGTTAGGCCAATGTCAAGATCCCATATAGGCACATAGTGTCCTCTGGGTGGGATAACCCTTCTCAGCAACTGCATGAATCCTTTAACTACTGGAGCCTTCCAAGCAGGTGTGAACTGTCTGTTTTGCAAGCAAATAGTGTCAGGTGGCAAGCATACTCGAAAGGCTAGGCCTGCCTCCTTGAGAGAATAAAGATAAATCACAATATGCAATGGATTTGCAGTGAATTGATCCACAAAGGAAAAATGGCACTAATAAACAAAGTGATCCCACCGTGTTGTTTGACGGTGTACCTCATTAAGGGTATGAATGCATTGGGAGGTATGTTAACTTATCCAAAGTCTATTGTTAGACCTGGCACCATTGGCGTGGGTCTCCCTTCCATTTTCTGCTCCTTCCTCCTGTGTTTTTGCTATGTTTTTGCTGGCCTAAATGCTTTGGACACTTTGCCACTGCTGTTCAGTGCCAAAGTGCAAGTGCTCCCTATTGTACATTGCTGTAATGGATTAGTGGCTCCATAATTGGCTTATTTGATTTACTTGTCAGTCCCTAATACAGTGCACCATGGGTGCCCAGAGCCTGTAAATCAAATGCTGCTGGTGGGCTTGCAGCACTGGTTGTGCCACTCCCAGAAGCAGCTGGTAAAATATGGCTCAGGCCTGCCATTGCAGAGTCTGTGTGCAGTCTGGGACTGCCATGTTGACTTGGCAAGTGCACCCACTTGCCAGTCCCTAAACCTTCCCTTTTCTACATTCTACATGCTAGTCACCCCTAAATTAGGCCCAAGGGCAGGAAGCATTGTATGTGAAAGGCAGGACAGTCCCTGATGTGTGTGGCATGTCCTGATAGTGAATTAGAGCCAATTTCCTTTTTCACTATTGCAAGGCTACCTGTTGCCATATGCCAGAATGCGCAGTTTGATTAGAACATCTTATTATCCTAACTAACCCATGGAACTTGGTAGAAATTAGACTTTAGTTAGTATGCCTGAGCTCAGAATGTTAAAATACAACTTAAAGTGAGGGTGATTTTTACATTCTGTGTTTGAAAATACCACTTTTAGAAAGTAGGTATTTTCTTGCCTAACCATCCAGTATGTCTCTGCTGGGTTTGTGTATTCCATGTCTGGTTTGTGAGTGACAGGGGGCTAGAGAGGGCCTTGGCTCCAGCAGTCTGATGGGTCAGGGCTGGGCTGAATAGGACCTGCATTGAATAGAGAGTAGGGGGAGGAGATTTCCTTTCACTGACCTGAGCCCTCATAGAATAGAGTGTAGGGGGCAGAGATTTACTTTCACTAACCTGAGCCTACATAGAATAGAGAGTAGGGGGAGGAGATTTCCATTTCAGCCACCTGGGCCAGGTCTGCTCTCAAACAATGCTGTCTCCACCTCCTGCCAGGAAACTGCACCCAGGAGGACAGAACAGGTTTTGACTAGGTACAGACACTCTCTTCCTCCAGAGAACAAAGGATTTTGCAGTATAAATATTGGGGCCCAGAACTTTAGATCACTTCTGGGAATCAAGACAAACCTTTGCCAAGGAGAAGAAGCAAGGAAGCTGAAGGAGGAGACTGCCCCTGTGATAGTGACTGTTTGGGGTTGGCCTGCAGTGGTTACTTTATTGCCAAGGAAAGGAGGAAAGGAACATTGTGTGTACTTTAACCATCTTGAAGACGATCTCCAAGGGCTTGAAGCTGAGCTTGCCTCCTATTCTGAAGTCTCAGGGACACAAAGACTTCACCACCAGCTCCCCCTGAATTCCCTTGCTGGGAATTCTACTGGCAGTGAGGTGCCTGCTGTTGTTTGGGCCCTCTGAGAGACTGCGTGTCGCTGGGAGCTGGAAGCATGACGCAACATAGACAAGCGTGTCGCTGCCGGAGCAGTTGCCATCGCATCACCGAATAAATGTGCCGCCGCCGCAGCTGTTCGCCGTCGCATCACAAAGCGTGTCGCATCACCAGAGAAGCGTGTCGCCACCGCAGAGGTTGCCGTCGTATAACCAGACAAGCGTGTCACAGCACCTGTAGCGGCTCAAGAGTTCACCGAGCTCGCCGCACGGCCGTTGGGTGTGCACGCATTGCATCCAAGTTGTAGCATCGCATCAAAGACACCATTTTGTCACATTGCACCGGATCGGCGCATCGCATCGAGGCGCCATCTTGTCGCATCGTAACCGGAACAGAGTAAGAAACAGCCGCATCACCTCCTCTACGGGAAGGAACCGACGCATCACCTCCCCAGCGCCGTAGTAAGAACTAACGCATCACCTCCCCCGAAGCAAGAAACCGTCGCATCACCTTGCATGTGACCCTTTTGGTTGTATTGCGTGACGCATCCAAGATACCTTTAGAGTAAATTGTTGCACTTACCATCTACATTCAACTAAGTAATTTCTACCATTTTACAGTTATATTCTTGATAGTGTACTGTGGGTTTTTGTTGTTTGGTCTTGTGTTAAGTCTAGTAGTGTGTAGTGTGTTCACTGTATTACTGTATGTGTTCACAAATGCTTTACACACTGCCTCTGAGATAAACCTGTCTGCTCATGCCAAGCTACCAAGTGGGTGAGCAGGGGTTATCTAGGAGTGTATCCCCCTTATCCTGACTAGAAGCAAGGGTCCCTATTTGGACAAAGGTGCCAACCATTGTCAACTAGAGACCTCCATTTCTAACATCTATTTTTTTTTATTTTTTTTTATTGAGAGTTCATAAAAGACAGATAGAAAATACAAGACACATTTAAAATAAAATTGATATAGTACGAAGCATATGAATGTAAGAAGCATCTTTACAATTCATCATTTCAGAACTTCATTATAAAGTGCAAAGTGTGTGACGAAACAGTCTCTAGCATGCTAGCAAAAATATTCAGAAGATTTGGTTAGAATTATTACAGTACGAAGCATTTAAATACAAAAAGCGTTTTCATAATAATCATTTCATAACTTGATTGTAAAGTGCAGTGGGCATAAGCAAAACAATCTAGCAGACTAATGATAAATTCAAGGAAATGTGGTTAGGATTGGATGGCAGCAGAGAGGTTAAAAGTTAAACACACTCCAGCATTTCTCATATTTTTTAAGAGCCCCTGATCTTAATGCATATGTTCTTTCCCTGCCCTGGGTTCGTAATAGCTTTGCCTTCCATGCCTGGAAGGTTGGTACAAGGTCTGTTTTCCAGGACTGCAATATAAGGGATTTAGCTATTAAAGACGCTATGAAATGGGACTCATCATGTGGAGTGTGACTAGGGGAGCAGCCTAAGATGTGGATTAGGTCATCGAATACTATGGTGGTTTTGAGCTCGCTGGAGAGATATTTTTCTATTTCCTTCCAAAATACCTGGATTTTTGAACACTCTCGGACAATGTGTTTCCAGGTGCCTTTTTCTTCACACCGGAAGCATTTGTCGGCGACTTGGGGGAAGATATTATGTAGAAAAGAGGGGGTTCTGTACATTAACCATTTATTATAAAATTGCATGCGTTTAAAATTTGCTCCGCGAAATATGGTTTTAGTAAATTTATTTATCTTATCCCATACCTGTTGACTAATTACAATATCTTCCCTCTTTTTCCACCTCTCAATAATCTTGCTGGAAGAGTGCTGCCCTTTACTTTCTTTTAATATTTTAATCCAAATACTCATTTTCTTTTGTATTTGATTATTGAAAGCTGTAGAGATATTTTCTTTGTTAAATAGATTTCCTATATCAAGCTCTCTGAGTTTTGGATTTAGCATGAGGAAGGACCAGTTCAAGTTTGTATAAGAGTGATTTATCTGGCTGGAAATTTCATCCCAAGATTTCCACCTATTTCCTAACCGGAAGTCTTCAATTTTCTCGAAGCCATTCTCCTTCCAAAGATTTAATGTATTTTTGTCCACACAGCCACCATCTCCTAAGCTGAAATTTGTTAAATTCGTTTTATTGCTTAATTTAGGGATATCATAGAATTTAAAAAACTGAGTTTTCAGCTTAATGTTAACAAAACGGAAATTATTTTAGCCAACTGCACTGTAGACACTTTAATACCAGAATTCAGGCAGATATATAATACAGACCCAAAGAGATACCTGGGAATATTTATATCGGATAGTTTGGAAGACCTGTACTCGCTTAATTTTCTACCTCTATTAAAAAAGGTGGGTTCGCTTTTAGATCGATGGAATTTTTTACCCTTGTCTCTAATGGGACGGGCAGCGCTAGTTCGCATGTTGGTTTTACCTCTTTTTAATCTCCTTTTTAGCGCAGTACCCTGCGCAATTCAGGCCTCCTATTTTAAAAAAGTAGATGCATTGATTTCCTCTTTTCTATGGGCAAAAAAATCCCCCAGACTTGCACTGAGCACTTTATATTTACCATCCATACAAGGAGGGCTGTTCCTTCCAAATATCAGAGAATACTACTTCGCGTCTTTCTCATTTCTAACATCTATGATTTCAGAAGCTAAATGTTTGGAATCAGCAGGGTGTCTGAGGGTTTGGAAGAGTAATGAAAACAACAGTGAGTGGTATCCCTTTAAAGCCATGTCACATAGGCAGGTGGTGGCTGACGCACTATGTGTAACTCAGCATGGTTCAAGGACAGGACTTCCAATATGGTAGGCCGAACCTTTCTCTGGAGGTCATCGTTTAATAGGGTATTACTACTAAAGCGAAACCAGCGATATCTAGGGTTGCTTCCCACCTCTCCCCCTTTTATTCGATGGTCCCATTGTTTGGTGCTCTTACAGAAGCGGCTTTTAAAAAATATCTTAGAACACTCTGATTTTGTCCCCCTTCTCTGAGACTGCCTTCTCGGGATTGCTCGCACTTGACATCCACACGTTTCAAGTGAAAATGGGCATTGCCAAGGGCGCTACTTGCTGATGTTTATGTGTGTCCAGCTCGTGGTCATGGCCTTTCTGTACCGGGAAGGTTACCGGAAAAGGATGTCCTACTTCTTTGGAATTCTGTACAAAGGAGGTCCCCCTTCCGCAGCAGGTCCTGCAGTTGGTGCCCACCTGAATTCGTCTCACCCTAGAAATGTCTATGCCAATCTGAGCCTGATCCTGAAACCCAGCATTGGAGAGCAGGAGCTGCTGAAGTGCCTGAAGACCTCCCCATTACTGGGTATGTAGTCATTTACAGAGTATCTGTACTGTCTTCAAATGCCAATGTGTCTACGAAGGTCCCGCTTCCAGGTTAGCTATGCAGCCTCTAGTGTAAACAGCGTTGGTTGATTAGTTCCTTGTGTGCAGATTCACTGATCCGACAGTCTGACCTAGTAGGAGCTATATTGTGTGTAATGTGTCTGCGAGAAAGTGAATCACCCTTAATAACTCATGTTTGTGTGAAGTCGTTGCTGATGATGCAGTCTTCAGTGTTGGTTCAGAAGTTAGTGTCAGCCGAGAAAGCTGCTTAGATCTAATGCTGTTTCTGACGGTGTAAATCATCGCTTAACTTGTGTGTAGCTTAAGTAAAGAAACGTTATGCACCACTGAGTGTGTCACCATTTTTGCAGGTATGTTAATAGGCTGTGGAAATGCAGAGTATAATTAACAAGTTTCACTTTGTTAGCATATAAGTGCGAAAATGCTTTTTGTGACGATAGCTTATTGCAAAATCCCTAATATTTCAGGTGAAAGTAATAGGTGCACCAGCACCTAGGAAAGGGCAAAATTCTGTGCTTTTCAGCCAAAGAATCAGGGCACAATTCGAGGGGTACACGCTGGTAAATATAATATGGGGCAGCACCTGCACCACCTTTTGTTCAGGTAGTGTGCAGGTTTTTAAAATGTTCCGGTTGCAGCACGAGTGGGTTTGGCTCGAAAACTCGGCCTGCCACGTTCAGATAGTAAATACTGCTTACCCTGCTGCTGTAAGTGTCATCACAGAAGAGTGGGAATTGCATGTTACTCTCAATGTCCCAGGACACAAAACCCCTGTGTCAATCAATCGCCATTTATGCAGCGAGGCAAATCATTCGTGGGAGTATCGAGGAGCGCTGGAGATGCTTGCTGCTGCTGGTAGTTTTCATTCGACCATCCCAGGCATTGTGCTTCATCCTGAACTGCAGGAACACCGGTCGGTCCTGAGGCGCAGGCAGAGCTTTAAGTGGTCCAGAGCTGGCTGGTGGTGCGCACCGGCAGTTCTAACAAGCAGTTGCAATAGGTCTCCGTGAGTTTAAGGTATTTGCATTGTGAATGACAATGCCTTTTATTTATGTTTTAAAAAACAAAACATAAATAAAAGGCAGTCATTTACAATGACAATAGCTCTAACTGGCGTACATGCAAGACCTATTGCATTGCAAATGCTTGTAAAACCTTATTTAGTAAGATAAAACATCTCACTCTATCTATGAAGTGTATCAATTGCTATTCTTCCCAGGAAATTAAATATATTGCTGTACAATTTTATAACTGTTTAAGAGTTTCATGAGTTAGTATTGAATTGTTTGTAAGATCAAATGGTTGTTCTTATCAATGAAGCTCATCAATAGCCATTTTCCTTCGAAAATGAAATGTATTATTCTAAATCCTTTACATTTTTTTAGGAGTTTTTATGAATTGTGTATTTAATTGTTGAGATAGTTTCATGTGGCTCTCTTTGGAGATCCAACCCTTGTAATAAATATGAACTTGAACTTGAGAAGAGTTAAGGGTACTGGGTATAGGTTAAAGTCTACAGGTCCGTGTAGATACAATCGCAATGGACCGCACACCGCTAGCCCCTGCTCCGGATCGCCCCTAGGGACTCTGGTACATGGAGTTCTTGAGTGGTTCACCCCAGTGGGTGCAAGTAGGTACTTGTTGAACTGATGATCTCTAGACCCGATACATGTCCCGGGTTTTTGGATATCGCCTGAGACATGGCTCGGGTTTCGGGATAACTTCCATCATCAGTAGAGAAAATACTTAGGGGTGGAAGAGAAGGCCACCAAGCAACCGTCAAAGGCCTCGATGCCCGAACTGGCACGCAGGTGCGTCGTCCAGGAGCCCGTCGGCTCAAAGCTCAAGGGAGCCAATCTGTAGATACAATCGCAATGGACCGCACACCGCTAGCCCCTCCTCCGGATCGCCCCTAGGGACTCTGGTACATGGAGTTCTTGAGTGGTTCACCCCAGTGGGTGCAAGTAGGTACTTGTTGAACTGATGATCTCTAGACCCGATACTTGTCCCGGGTTTTTGGATATCGCCCGAGACACGGCTCGGGTTTCGGGATAACTTCCCTCATCAGTAGAGAAAATAGTTAAGGGTGGAAGAGAAGGCCGCCAAGCAACCGTCAAAGGCCTCGATGCCCGAACCGGCACGCAGGTGCGTCGTCCAGGAGCCCGTCGGCTCAAAGCTCAAGGGAGCCAATCTGTAGATACAATCGCAATGGACCGCACACCGCTAGCCCCTCCTCCGGATCGCCCCTAGGGACTCAGGTACATGGAGTTCTTGAGTGGTTCACCCCAGTGGGTGCAAGTAGGTACTTGTTGAACTGATGATCTCTAGACCCGATACATGTCCCGGGTTTTTGGATATCACCCGAGACATGGCTCGGGTTTCGGGATAACTTCCCTCATCAGTAGAGAAAATAGTTAGTGGTGGAAGAGAAGGCCGCCAAGCAACCGTCAAAGGCCTCGATGCCCGACCTGGCACGCAGGTGCGTGTATATGGTGCGGAGTACAAGGTTAATCACAGAGTCTTAAGGGTATAGGGTTATGGGAAAAGGGTACACGGTTATGAGTACAGGGTTAATGGATAGGATTACAGGACTAAAGGTGAATGTTCAAGGGTAGGAGTACGAGCTACAAGGGTAAAGGGTTATAGTTATAGGACTAAGGGTACATGGGTAAGAGTACAGAGCGATGGGTAAGGGGTGAGATTACATGGCTAAGGGTACAAAGATTAAAGAACAGGATTAAGGGAACAGCATTATGAGTACATGACTAATGGATCTACGCATTTTTTACTTTTCCCAAACTTTACTCAGTTCAGTTCAGTTCAACTTTATTCGGATACAGCAGTACCCATAAAAGCACACGAAACAAATACATCAAATAAAATAACCATAAAATTTAAAAGTATTCAATGTACAGATGCTAAAGTGACTTGTGCAAAGCTATTCATCATGGCAATACATATAAATTGTTAAAATAGAAAAGCATTACAGAATCCATTAATAACAATGTCAAAGGTCCATCATAGTTCTGCGCGCCCTTACTGCCGATTTTAGAAAAGTGCTAGTGTGAAAAATAAGATCAACATCATCCAACTCTAACATGGATCGATATGCTACCTCTAGACTAATTGGTCTTCTTTTTGTTAAAATTAGGACAGAAAAACTGTTTAACATATTTGGTATAGTATTTGCAGAAAAATATACAGTGCATGATAGTTTGTTCACTCCTACCGTCACAGAGGCACAAGATCAAATTTGAGTTAGGGCTGTAACCAAGTGGAAAGCAGAGTGCAAAACGGATAGTGCCAGCTCTTAGGCGAAACAGTAAGCTCATCTCCCATCAGCTCATTGGTAAGGACAGATACAAATGGATTGGATCACTGTACCGTTCAATAGCCATGTAGTTGCACACAGTTATTTTCCTGGCCTCTGCCGCCTCCCGCTCGATCTTATATAGGGAGTACAGAGCGTTCTGCATTTCTTTTTTTGCGGCTGAGGCTGCGAGTGTGGGATCCCAGAAAATACTTTCCATATTCATGCTGCGTAAGCTGCTCAACACACCACTCAACCATGGGATTTCAAGACACTTGGCACAACGCAAACAGTCCTTAGTAATAAACTGTATCAAGGAAGCTGCTTCATTCCTTCATACTGCAATCCACATGAGTGCCGGGCGAGCCCGAATAAAATCAGTAATAAAATTAATATTAAGCTCTTTGTGACATATATATTGGGGGGTTGAGATTGGGACATGTAATAGTTTCCTACAAAACCTATTCTCCTCCTGTTGTATAGCTGAGCAATTGGCCGTATCCCATATCTCGGCGCCATATGTTGCTACCGGGGTGCACTGAAGTTTATAGATTTTTTGTATGGCTAATAGTGCACCCATGGTCTTTGGGGCGGAGTATGCTTAGAATCGAATTGGTGGCCTTTGAGAACTTGCTCCTGGCGTGAGCTAAATGCTCACTCCAGGAGCTGTTCGCAGCAAAGGCCAATCCCAAGTATACAAAAGATTTTACCGCGGTCATCTCATGGCAGTCTATTATGATCGGGCGTATAGCACACTTTCACGGGCCACTGCTCATTAAAAATGATTTCTTAAAATTTACCCGAAGGTCTAGATTTTTCATAAAATTATTAAAATTTGGAACAAGGAGGCGCAGTGAATTTGGAGTACGATCTATTAAAACTGCATCATCGGCATAAAGCAGCACAGGGGTTGTTTCTTTATTAATGTATGGGACATCCTTGGTGGCCAATTTCAAGGAGGCATTTAGGCCATTAATATATATAATAAAAACCAGGGGGGCCAACACGCATCCTTGTATGACCCCCCTGCCAATGTCAATGAGTCCCGAGACCTCTCCACCCGCCCCAATTCTTACTTGGGCCTTTGGATCTCTGTGCAAAAATGCCAAAAAGTTGACCAGAGTTTCATCCAGACCCCCCGCCAAGAGTATTGCCCACAGCTTTGACCTATTTACTAGGTCAAAAGCTGTGGACAAATGCATGAAGGCCATGTAGACTGGGGATTTCTTAGCAATGGCATATTTGCCAATAATCAGGTTCAGGTTCAGGCATTGTTCCTTAGTTCCTACCTTACTCCTGAAACTCAACTGACAGGGGTCTAGGAGATTATTTGCTTCTGTCCAATCTACAATTTTATTATAAAGAACTCTACCTAAAATTTTTAGGGTATTATCTATTAGGGAGATAGGGTGGTAGTTGCACGGAAGTGATCTATCACCCTTCTTGAAGATTGGGACTATTATACTTCTGGCCCATGTATCCGGTATCTTTGCCAACGTCAAATTGTTAACAATGTTCAGAAGCAAGGGGGCCCAAAAGGCCGAGTTCCATTTAATTAAATCTATGGGCACCCCATCGGGCCCGGGTGCTTTGTTGCCTAAACTTTGATTAATTGCTTCGATTAGCGGCATCGGACAGTTTGTCCCAGCGTTCCTTCAGAACTTCATTTTTCCTTATCTTGGTGGCCACCTTATATTCATTTCTAGCCTGTTTAACCATCAAGGAGCATCTCGAGGTAGTAGTTAATGTCCTACGTAGGTTCCTGTTTGCTTCAGAACAATCGTGATTGAACCATCTTGGGGCAGATGCCACCTTCTGGACAGGTTTAGATAAGATGGTTTTAATCGTCTGACAGATCTTCCCAAAGTCCTCTATTATCTGCGCTGGTGGGGAGTCAAGGGAAAGGCAGGAATCAATAAGTGGCATATTGCCTTTTGCCAATGACCTAAAAATTTCTGCATTGTCAACCCCCCTCCAGCGTAATCTTAGGTTATCAGTTGAGTCCTGCAAATTAGCTGCCCCACATTCAATCTGAAAAATAGGCCGTCTGGTTGTATGTAATATTACCTTGATGGGGTTATGATCCCCAAAGTCGGATGGTACGACTACGGCAGCGGCCAGCTGTTTTTCAATTAAAGGGCATACAAAGATATAATCTATTATGGAGCTGCACCCCCTTCCCCTATATGTCGGAAGGTTGGTTATATCAGAACCTGCAACCAGGTCCATAACATTAGAAAGATTATAAGATTTAATCAGACTTTTGAGTTGTCTACCTCTACTAAGTGAGGATTGTGCACAGAGAGCTATACCCGTGTCAAGACCTAAACCGTTAATTTTAGCGTTAAAGTCACCTCCTCCTAGAATACCCAAAGGGTCTCCCTTCTGAGATTGGTTGTCTAACTCTGAGATAAAATCGAATAACTTTATAAAACTTTTGTTTGGAACTGACTGAAAATCATTATTATAAAAATGTAATAGGTAAAGTTGGATGCCTCTTTTAAACAATACTGTTTGAAAATCTAAACTATCTGTTAAAATTACTTTAGAACTTCCCCCGGCTGCCACATTGATTCCCAGAAATAGTCCCTCGGATGGCCTGCCCGTCCTGGGTATTTCTGAAGGGACACTGAGACAATGGAAACCCTTGATGTATAAATTTTCAGTCGCCCAGGTTTTCTGGAACATGAGAATGTCATATTCCTTTATTGAATTTACCCATTCGATATTATCAAGTTTGAATCGAAGACCTGCCATGTTCCAGCTCAGAATACTCAAACTAGTTCCATTGTCCCTATTTGCTAGTTCTCTCTTCCCTTTGGCATAATGTGGTGCCGTCAATGTATCTTCAGTTGGCAGGATACTATCTGCCATGGAATCTAAGGGCTTTGGTGGTCAATCTTGTTGGTCTAAACTGCAAAGGAGTTGATAATTATTTGACAGGTGTGTGGTTGTTCTAAGGCTTCTATTGGGGGTGGGTGGTCGTTTATAAAAATAGCCCAGAGGTAGGGCACTGATATCAGTGGGGGGGGGGGGTTAGAAGTTTCATCGGTGACAGACAGAAGGTGGCAAGACCTGCTGGGGCCTTCTAAAATTTAAAACAACACAGTCCCCATGAATGCATTTGTTTGAGGGGCCTACCCACCCTACTCTTCTGGCCATGATTATGTCCTCCCTTCTGTGTGGGTCAAATTTTTTATGCTTGTGGAGCCAGTCCACTGACTTTCTTTGCAGGTCGAACCAGGACTCCCTCTGACCCTTTTTCAAAGCTGGAACTCCACTTAAGACCAGTACATATTGTGCGTAGGCCGGTGGGAGATGCAAAACATCCGGGTTATTAATGGCACTTAACTCATTAGATGCTTGAGTTGCATCATTGCTTCCATCAGTTGACCTTAGGGGCAGCATAGGGGATCTACTTTGGTTTGCATTTCCCTTATGCGTGCTTTCAGAAGGGATCCCTGGTGACAAACCACCGCTTCTGCTGGTGTTAGTACCATCTTTACCATTAAATCGTGTGGCCCCCCTATCCCAGCATATGTCACCCGACACTACTTGAGATGGTATTGTAGTTTTGGCTGCGCAATAAGAGTGCGGGCCTTATCGCAGGTTATAAGACCAGACAGCATAGGTTGCAAGGCGGTTATACCTTCTCCCACCCTTTTTATGTTAGCTGCTACATCATTTATTTTAAGCATTTCTTTCCATAAGCCAACAAGTTTTTTTCAAAAATCCCCATTAAGTCATCTAACCTGGATTAAAAAAATTCCATTAAAGTGTCCAGAATTTCGATGCCAATATCAGTTGTATTGGACCCATTGGCAGGGTGAAATTCGGTCTGGGTGGAGATGGAGTTAATGGGCCTAGCCTCAAGTGTTCCATTGGCAGCCCCTCCTTCATTATTACTTGCAATGTCTATGTTTGGGTCAGTTGTCTTTCGCATGGGTTCCACCTGATTAGGTTTTGGAGCATTTTTCTTCCTGCCCAGTGCTGAAGCAGTCGGTATCTGCCGTTTAGTTACCTTGCCTCGTGTGTTACTCGCTGGGGCGTTTGAGTCCAGAGTATTCAGAGAAGAAATAAGCGGGGTATTTATTATCTCCTTGTCTGGGCTCAAAGGCACAGGTTTGGCTCACGAGTTGACCAGAGATAGTGGATCATTGATACCTCCATTAGACAAACGTGATTGAGGTGCGGCGAGGTCTAACGATAGCCGTCTTTCAGTTGCCTGAATTTGGTGAATGAGCACCAATTCAGCCCTTACAATGAAATCGTCCAGTGTGCCTGCTGCCCCCTTCCGCTTGCTCAGGCTTGACATACTTTATGTAATAATTATGAGGCATCAATATTATAGATGTATGGCGGTTTTAGCTTATTTTTCTGGATCGTTGTTCCTTTAGACGAAAACGCCAAGAGGGGTGGCCCAGCCCGGCCTCTTCTGGCCCCTGACGCCCTTGTCCCGGCCTTCTCCCGGCCCCACCCGCGTGCGTCCCACAATGCGGGAGGAGTTCCACAGCTTTCTAGCGCCTCCGGGCGCAGGCGGTGGTGTTAAAGCTGCGCCGTGGACCCACGGGCACCTGGGAGTTGGGGTCCTTGGCCGATGCCCTCACGGCGGCGAAATGGACGGCAAAAGATGAGCCGTTGCCCTCAAGGCGAAGAATGGACGCTGCTGGATGTGACCGTTGCCCTCACGGTAGGTCTCTACTTCTCAAGCGCCACAGTCTAACAGTCAAGTTGGAAAGCTGTTGATCGCACTCCGGACAGGATTTTGTGGCCGTGTTCACTTCCTAACCTCAACCCAGACCCAAGTCATAGTTTGCAGTTTTGTGCATGCCAAGAGCAATCATAAATGGCAGTGTATATTTTGTAATAGAAGCACATATCAGCATTGCTTGTGGATCCTTTTTGCAGTACGTTTGAGCACAGAAAATTTGCTTTGCGCTGTAGCAGAGCTACTGTAAACTTTTTGCAAATCTGAAATAACTCGTTAATGGGGAAGACAGTCTTTGACTGTGTCATTTATGACAAGTGTTAGGGTCAGGCTCAGGTCTTGTTGCTGCAGGAGACAGACATATTATGTTACAACAGGAGTGCATGGAAGTTACCAAACTAAGGGGCCGATTAGGATGGCGGACGGACCTGCATCGGTCCACCACCCCAGAGGTGGAGGGACCGTCCGCAGGGGCAGCGGTGGTCCCTCCGTGCGAATTAGGATGTGACCGCCACCCTGGCGGTCACATCCTGTATGTTTAACATTGCGGCGGGTGCTGCTTGAAGCAGCACCCGCTGCAATGTTAAAACTGCATGCACAAAGCGGCAGGCACCGCGTGGTGCCTGCCGCTTTGTGCATGCATATGCAGGGGGGTACCATAGGTACCCCCCATGTGCACCCTCCCACCCCCCAACACCCTGGGGGCCCGCAACGGGCCCCCAGAAGCAAAGCTACACATTCTTTTCCACGGCGGAGAATCCGCCGCGGAAAAGCATGTTTCCTCACCCATCGTAATTTGGCTGGCGGTATCTTGCAGACACCGCCACCAAATTGCAGACAACATCCCGCGGATCAGCGGCGGACGGTCTTGCCATCCGCCACTGATAACACCGCCATCCTAATGTGGCTGGTGGTGTTTTGGAGGTCCGCAGCGGTGAATCCGCATCCTCCGGCCCGGCAGTGGCTTCCACCGGCCCGTAGGATGCGGATTCACCGCAATCCTAATAGGCCCCTAAGAACACATTGCAATTATTGTATGTCTCCAAACTCTTGAGGATCACAGGACAGAATATGTATGGGGTCTTAAGAGGGAAAGAAATGGATTAAACAAGATGATCTACTCAGGAACTCTAATTTAATAAATGAAAGAAGGACAGCTAATGCCATCCCCACTGACAGGGAAGTGTTCAACTTGAAGGAACAGTGCACTGAAGATGAAACAATGTCACTGATTTGTTTTGGTGTTATAGGTATTGAGGATTCACTTCAGAGATACACAAGTGGGCCCGGAATATCTAAGAAATGGAAAGCCATCTTTTAAAAACTTTCTAGGAAAAGTAAGGTAAAGATTGAGAAGAAATTTGGAAATACAAAGAAAATTACTTTTTTCTCTATCATGAAATATAGTTATCAATTCAGCGAAATTTAATTTAGGCACACTTATTATTACAAGGGAGCAAGACACTAACATAACAACTGAAATGTCTTCTAATCTAGAGAACCCGAGCATATAAGAAAGCTCTTCTTCAGAAGGCAATATAATTAATCTATCTAATCTCATGAGATCATCCTGGAGAATAGTTGACATACTCAGACAAGGGAAAAGAGTCTATGCGGCTGAAGTAATCTATGACCTTACTAGGTGTGCAAACATGTAGCTTGATTAGTAGCTCAATATTTATCACAAATGTATTCTGTTTTAACTAAAACGTTTTTGTGCTGAGAGTTTAATTTAGAAGGCTTAGACTCCTCTAAATAGTATGAATAAATGTGAACTAAATACACAAGCAGAAGGGTTTGGGCCCATGGAGACAATTAATAGTACAGTTGAAAAACTTGCTGAAAACATGCCATCAGTATCAAGGAAGATTACTTTTACATATTTGTATCTTTTGCAAAGTACTTAATATGATGGGAATAGATTTTTAATATTTTCATCCCTGCCTTCCATGCATCAAGTTACGACTGCTGATATTAAGCCGCTGGAAGTGCAATGAGGTCACCAGAATTAAACTAAAAAGGTGACTTTTGTGTCCCTTCCTATTGCAGCCAGAGTGATGTCACCAGCTATACTTTTATAGGTAAAGGTATCAATGTTAAGATCATTAAATCCCATCAATCCTTTTTACCTTCAGCTGAATATTTAGGGAATTACAGACCACTTGGCCAGGTGTATATAGTGAAGGACATCATTTTGATATAGTATGCTTGCAGAAGTTGTGGCCAATAGCAGACTGAGATTTACAAGACTAAATCATCTTTGATATCAAAGTGGTGAGAGGTGGCTAGGAAAGGGTTGGAGACGGGGATGGTGTTGGTTACATTGAAGCGTCTTGCCTTTACTTTTAAAGGTGAAAAGGTCTTCATCAATAATGAGACTGTGTTGGTAGTACAATTTGTATGTCCACTTGATGAAGGTTCCAAATTAAACATCATTTTTCACAATATTCATTTGCTTCCAGCTTTTGGTGCTAGTGGCGTAGTGGCTCATACCTTGATGGATTCTCTTAATGTGGTAATTGAAACCTACTTAAACTAATGTTATTGATGGATGGCTTTCATGATTTATTCTATAATCCTACAAAATATGACAGGTCTGTCAGTTAGTGATGAATTATGGGGAATTTCACCTTTGTTTTTTTTAATAGTGAGTACAATTTAAGGGCTCAAGGTTGGTGGAGCAACAGTTTTCCTCCCAGTTAAGAACTTTACAAAACCATGTTAAAGCGAACCAAAGAGCAAAAATTACACACCTATCCTCACTGTGAGAAATGTCACCTTGGATTAAACATTCATTAATAGACCCTTCTTTAACTGGATGCTGAATTTGGAAATACTAGCCCAGTATATCATTGACCATGTGTCACAACTGATAAGACTGAAAATTCCAGCAGGCAACAGTCAACCAATTTTGAGTACAAGTGACCTCCAAGATGTTAGAAGACACAAAATGTAATAGCTGACTAGCAGGTCATTAGGTGCTTCAAAAGACAGATGTTCTACCGTTAATGTAATACAAGTGTCTGTCTCGTCGCTTAAGTCAACTGAACTGTGGAATACAACATATAGATCTCTATGAACTTTTTGGCACTGATCCTCTACATTAAATGACAACAAGATGTTCTATTGATGAATTAACCCTTACTCAATGATGGGTATACAAACGTAAAATTGATATATAGCTTGAAGTAAGTTAACAAAACACCCTTTAATGATATGTACCAATAATAACTGAGGGGTCATTGGAGGAAATATTGTAAAGACACGAATTTGGCTAAGAAAGAACTTCAGAAGAACAAATGGTGCAGATTTTTGAATGGTTTTAAAAAAAGTATTCTGGTATCTAGAAGCAAGTTCTGATGGAAGAACTCAATCTAACACAACCTTGTTAACCAGTAAGAAAATTGAAAGTTGCACATGCAGGAACTTTATGGCTATGGAACAAACAATAACTTGGATCCAATGATTTGCTGGCATCTGGTACAGTGAGCGGTTTCCCTTTGAAAGAATTAATAAATGTAATGACAGGCTTTAAGGCATCATCGGGTCCTAGGCCAAATGGGGTCACTGCAGCCATTAAAAAAAAAGCGTCAATTTTTTTTAGACAAAAATGCAATTTTCTATTTTCAGTTCCTTTTTCCCCACTGTTATAATCCCTGACTCCTGTCGTGGGTGAGCACAGGCTTCCATGCATATACAGGCTAGCAAAGTGATTCAAATAATTACTGTTGATGCCGCCCAAAAAATGCACTGTCCGTTATCGGACTCAATAGCTACACATAATGCACTTCCCTGGGTTCAATTTGTTTTTAGGCCTGGAAACAGTACTAAAGATATCATGGCTTGACCATGGTTTCATCAATGGCACTTGTGAGAACATGTGTATATTTTTACTTTTTTTAATCACTGCTCTGTGTTTGATAGGATTGACAGTTTCAGATTATTGAAGAAACTAGTAGCACATGGTATCGGTCTAGCCTGCTTTGGCTTTTTAAAACGAGCATGAATCCAATTGAGTAAAGGAGGTTTACTCTCTGTAAAGATTCCCAGAGCAAGTGGCCTTTGGCATTCTGTTTACTGGCCACATGCCTACTTAATGTGTATGTTGCCAATTTACTTCATAATTTAAAATAAGTGAAATGCTTTCCCCCAGGTGAGAAGGTGTTGAGGGCCCTGTGTTCGCTTATAGACATGGTTTTTTATAGCTGACGGTGCTTGGATTAGTTTGGAGCACCTTTATATACTTTGAACAAAGAAAGCAGAAACAATCTCGAAAAAGAGAAAAACCATGAACTTTAGGAAAGTTAACAATTGTATTAGTAAAGAAACACAATAAAATTGATAAAAGTACCTCTAACTATTTTTATATGGCAATCTGCGAAGACAAGGCGAGAGGGCTACGAAAAACACGATAGCCCTAGAGTGGGTGGCAATGCTGGAGGCGCTCAAATCAGAGGAACATAATGTGTTAGTCTGAGGTTCGTAATGTGTGTATAAATGATTGTAATTTGCCCACACCCGACGGCCCGACGGAATATATGGATGTGTTACGCAGTTGTATGCAAATCAATATACTTAGAATGCAAATGTACAGATACGGATATTGCGCTTGGAATGTGACCACAGTTACCGAGGGTGGGGGGAGGGATGTGATGGGGTAGTTCTTTATACTCTTTATGTCTATACAGTATGAACCACTGATGTGTATTACATCGTTGTGAACATAACATTGTTCTTATGTATGACGATTGGTGTATTTGTGTGAACATTTTACAAGAGTATGAACGGATATTGAAATTCAATAAAATGTGTTTAAAAAAAAACTATTTTTATATGGCAATGCATTTAAATTCAAAATTGTCATTGGAATTACTAACTTGAAAATGTTCCTATGCTGAAGTAGGCATAAATAGATTTTAGGGACAATGTTGGAACCCCAATAGCTAACTGTTATGAGGGTATCTTCAGGGCCTTTTAAGTCAACTTGATTCAATTCTTCAATATGACGCAACAACATACCGTGGGAGATGCAATAAGCTCTTAAACATGACTGAGGTGAGAAAGCCAGAACGATATACAGATTGAGGAAGAGCACCGTTCAAACCATAATGTGTGTTGGTGATGGGTCAAACCGCAACTGCGTATCCAATCGATGAAGCAGTAATAATTTTCATTGTCTCTATATTTCTACATTGTCTGGCAAGTGTCGCCTAAATCAATATTGTGGGAATAACTGCCTATATCCAAAACAGGCCCTTTGTAATATATGGTTGGGGGCCACCCACAACTATTAAACATTTTGTACTGAGTATGTTAATGATGAAAAATATCATTTAAAAAAACTTTTTCATAACCAAATTAAAACTTTAAGCATTAGTACTGATCACATGTCTACAGGTCAATCAAAGGTTGGGCCGTCACTGTCTTATGTTTATAACAGTCCCTCAAGCCAATGCTATTCGTCTGGTTTGATGAGCACATTCTTTGGGCAAAGGTTCTTGTGTTTCTAACTGCAGCATACCAATATTCAAGCAATTATGGGAAACTGGTGAGGGATCAAGAGAATGTTTTGACCTAACTCAGCAGACGTTTAGGTCAGAATTATGAAAACTATGAACACATTTGTATTTTTCCAGCCTTATTGTGTCTGTATATAGTTTACTCGAGAAATGTATTTAAGCACAACAACTTTTTGTTCCCTCTGTGCTTGAGAGTTTCAAGTTGTGCTTGGAAGCAACGAAAAATAAAAGTTGTGTTTCAGTGGTTAGATTTCTTGAATTCCCATAAAATATATTATCACACTCTGGCTCCTAGGTTTGTAGAGTAAAAGGCCTAAAATGGCCACCAACGCGCCATGACGCAGGTGTACACACTGCAGCCATTTTGCAATGCATACATTCTACACTGAAAAGAATAAAATCATTTCAGTTTGTACAATGGTAATCAAATATCTACCTGAAGGCCACTGATTAATGCTAAATAACAGCTCAAAGCAATTTTTAGATGCCAAGTTAAAAATACTGCTGCATAGCTTAAAACAAATACACTGATAACAGTAAAACAAAAATTAACGGCATCATTGCCCGTTTTAATTTTATATTTTATTAAAAGTATCTTTTCATCCAAACATTAATTTTTCCATCATTGAAACTGGACAGCATCATATAATATGTTGGAGAGGTTCAACGTTATATTGACGCAGCCTACATTTAACTGTGCAATTCTGCAAAATTTCCTTCGTACCAAAATTCATAAAATGTTTTTTTTTTTTTTAAATGAAAAGAAAATGCGTGCAAATGATTCTCTGCCAATTTAGGCATTTTAATGACTCAATCAGCTAATTATATGACTCAATGATAAAATCTGCCTGCTTTCTTTGAAGACATCAACATAGTCTAGACTACTGAAGGTAGCTAGCAATTGTGCTTTGATGAGGTTTTCAAAGGCAGATTAGGAGATAATATACCCTGAATAGAGAGGTGGCCATTAGAGAACTGACCGCCTTTGAGCAATTTGTGCAAAGAGCTGCCGGCTCTAGAGGCATACCCTTGCAGATATAAGCCTGCCCAATTCAACAGTAATGGTGGAGTAGGTGGAAGACTGTGACAGGGAAAACACTCACTCAAAAAGAATGTCCAAAGGTATGGATCAACCTCCACCAGAGTGTATTCACTCTCTATAAACTACTGCTGGATTGGTACCTTTACCAAACTACATAAATTCAATTTTCTGGTTAGTCCAAAGTGCTTTATTTATTTATTTATTTAACTTGTAACGCGCAACAGCTACCCGCAGTGGGTTTCCCGGCGCTAGGGATAGACTCAAGAAGAAAGAAGTATCAGGTAATATCGAGCAGACCAGGACAACGGGCAGATCACTCAAAAAGCAAGGTCTTAAGTCCCTTCCGGAACCGCAGCAAGTTATTCTCCAATTTTAGAGCAACTGGTAAAGCGTTCCAGAGCTTGGGCCCTAGATGAGCGAAAGACCGCCCGCCCATTCTGGCAAGTTTGAATCTTGGGATAACAAAGTCTCCATTCCCAGAAGATCTAAGGGTTCGATGAGTCCTGTATGGTTGAACTAAGTTCTGTAGGTATTTAAGGGCTGTGCCCTGCCTGATCTTGAACAGATAACATAAGCCTTTAAATTTAATCCGGCTTGAGATTTTAAGCCAGTGTAAGTCACGCAGAGCAGAAGATGCTGAAGTTCTCCTAGGAACCTTCCGAAGCAGGCGAGCAGCCGCATTGTGGACTACCTGAAGAATCTTAATGGTTGCAGCATCAGCTCCCAAATAGAGAACATTACCGTAGTCCAGGCGGGAGACAACCAACGCCTGGACAACAGTTCTCTGAGTGGATAGGGGCAGCATCCATAAAATTTTCTGGAGCCATCTTAAGGTGGAAAAGCAGATCGCTGCAACCTTTGTAGCCTGCTGCCTCATAGATAACTTGTCGTCAACAAGGAAACCAAGGTTGCGAAACCACTGTGGCTGGTTGTGGAAGTGGTCCCATATCACTAGGCCAATGTTGGGGGCCCCATAGATTTTTATTCTTGCCCAATATCACCACCTCTGTCTTCTCCCCGTTTAATTTCAGACCGTTCTTCTGCATCCACTCGGCCACGCGTACCAGGCCGAGCTTTAGAGCAGAGGGGCTGTTCTCATCTCTGCCTGACAGAGAGAAGACAATTTGGGTGTCATCGGCGTAGGAGAATAGCGTCAGCCCCGCTTCCTCCACAAGAGTGGCCAGGGGTCTTACGTAGATATTAAACAATAAGGGGCTGAGTATAGACCCCTGGGAAACACCATAAGCCAATGAGCAGATTGTAGATGTAGCTTTGGCCGAGAAAACCTGGAAAGTACTCCCACTAAGAAAGGAGGCAATCAAGGCTAAAGCCGGGCCTGCCACTCCCAGGGAGCGGAGAGATCTCAAATGGATGGAATGGGACACGGTATCGAACGCGGCACTCAAATCCAGCAGGATGAGTGCCGATGTTTCACCTTGATCGATACCGTGTCGTAGATTCTCCGTAACTCTGAAAAGTGCTGTCTCTGTGGAGTAGTGAGCTCGGAAGCCGGACTGGGATGAGTGTAAAAAAACAGAACTCTCCACTAGATGGTTCAGTTGAGTGTTGACGTGCCTTTCCAGGATTTTCAAAAAGATGGGCAACAGGGATATGGGCCTGAAATTAGAAGGATTAGAAACATCTGCACCAGCCTTTTTAGAAAGGGCACCACCATTGCATGTTTCCATTCCTGGGGTACATGAGATTCCTTTAAAGAGGCATTTAACAATTTTGTAAATACCTGATATAAGTTAGGATCTAACGTCCTCAGGATTTTGGCAGGTAAAGGATCGCGGGGAGACCCTGATTTCACACTATTCAAGCAGGAAAGGAAGGAGGCATCATCAAACAGTTGCCATTCCGTGAGCTTCACTGAGGTGACGGGAATTTCAGGCAACAACGAGAATTCAGTCTGGGATTTCTCTGCCGAAGGAGTAGAACTCAGTGAATCATAGATGCGCTCAACCTTTGAAATAAAAAACTCCGCCAGCAACTGACATTGAGCCTCATCCAAGGAAGGGGGAATTGGAGTAGTATCAGCTCCTGTTAATTTCCTGACAACGGAAAACAGAACTCAGGGACAATTTTGTGCTTGCGTTACCGTATTCGTGGTATAGGCAGCTCTCGCACTTTTGCACTGCTTATGGTAACCTCTAAGGGCTTCCTTATAGGCCACTTTCCGCGAGACGGAGTAATTACGCCTCCATCTCCTTTCAAGTGCCTTGCAGTTGGCCCGAAGAAGCTTCAACTCCTCTGAGAACCAAGGTACAGGCTGACGATGTGAATGAAATGAATGAATGAATGAAAGTTGTTTTTATTAAGCGCTAACAGCTGCCCTGAGGCGTCCAGGCGCTACATGGAACACTTTGATCTCAAAGGGAGCATGGTGTCCACTGCATTGCTCAACCATTTAGATACTACCTCATTTAGCTCTGATATGGGCAGATTGGCCTCTGGAAGAGACCCTAAAAGATGCCGATTAAACTTAATGGCATCAAGTTTACCCCAGCGATGTATCTGCTCGTCTTTGCCCTTACTGCTCCTGGCCTTGATCTTGTTAGGTGGCAAAGAAAAAAAGACAGCATAATGATCAGACCATTACAGAGGGTGAGCTTCCTTTGAGCAATCATATTGAAGATTTGAAAGGGTTTATTTAGGGTTTGCAAAGCAACAGGAGTTGTGAAACATACGTGGTGGGGATACCCACAGATTACCCAGTGCTGGATAGAAAGAGCAGGTGTGCTAAACAAAATTATGGGCTAACCAATCCCGCTGGATATGTCAATGGTCCTACTAGGAATGACATTATCCACACTGAAATACCAATCCAAAGCAGGCAGAATAATCCTGTGGAATTGCTTGGGAGCTGCCAAAACGATTGTGGCTTCCTACTGGACAAAATTAAATCTGCCCCATTCATGATGTGCTACACACGCAGGTGAAACCTCACAACTATGGAGAAGCTACAGACAACTAAGGTTTTTTTTTAGGGTATTCCAGAATTACAAGGCGCACAACCGGAGTGTCCGTAAAGTTACAGTTTGAGACAAAGGTATTCAATGGTTGGTACAGGCAATAGGGCGAACGGTAAAACCTCACAACCGCTCAACGATGGACCAAGCTTGGTGCATACAAGAACAAAAAGAAAACCACAATGCCCCTGCACTTGTACAGAAATGTAATTGAGGTGTATGGTAACAACACTGTCAATTCGCTAAGTATGAGGAAAAATTAGAACAACATCCAACTCATACAAGTAGCTCAATAGTTGGTGATCATCTTAAGACAAAATAGGGAAAGAAGTTCAGGATGTAATCCGTTGCTGGTACGAAAAAGTTTCGTTTATTGTTCCTTTAGGTAGGCCAACACGTGTTTCATCGCAGGGAAACAGACTGCGAATCTTCAGGGCTGGATTAAAACATAGAGAGTACATTTGCGATCATATTTACGTTGCAAGTGTATTAAGAAGTGACTGGGTAGTGTCACCAGTAGTGACAAGAAGACATGCCAACATGTGACTGTAGGTGACTCAGTGTTAGAGTGTATGGAGACATTTTTCTTGTGAAGGGTGACAAAAAGTGCAAATCTGTGAGTTCCTGATCATATTTTTTCTAGTGACGCGTTGTAGACAGTTGACAATTTGTGGCCGTGGAAAAATATATGGTGCTACAAGTGAAAAGGTTGTGTAACAACGTGAGGTGTCTAGCAAGATAAGAATACGACATCCCGAGTGACTGTTGTAGTGAGTTTACATACATTTATGAGAACTCTTATGGTAACAGTACCATGGCGCTTAATTGGTGGATGTTTCTTATATTCTTATCAGGGTTTCTTTTGTATACATTGTAAGTCCCAACTATTCTATATTGACTAGCTAGGTAGTTATTAATTTTTTAAAATAGCTCTAAGCTCTTGGAGGCCAGCTATGTATATAATGCGATGTTTATGCTTTAATGTGTTGTCCAAGTTTGTGCGGTGATTGTACAAACTGTCTGCCATCCAGACGTGTCTAGTCTGAATCTGAATAAGTCTAAGACTGAAGAAACCACAATTAGTAAAATACATAGTTAAAGCTACTCAGTTTGAGTAGTCTCTGGTTCTGGTATTTGTCAGGAGTTAGATACAAAAAACGGACCGTGCACCGCATGCTCTGTGGGTGTATTAATTAGCTGTATACGGGACAAAGGAACACTCACCCTAATTAGTGAGGTGCAAAGGCCACCTCGGTTAGGTATGTTCAAGTGATCCTGTATGGCGGAGTTTCACTGGGTGAGTGAAGTCACACTCCGAGACCTGATGAGTCTGTGGGTAGTATAATCAGGGGTTTTGTATTACAAACACTTGATCTGGTATATTATTTCATTGCTTAGTCTACAAGTACTATGAGAAACAAAGGAGGGTTGAAAAAACGCGTGAAAAAAAAGGGGGGGGGGAGACAGACCTACCTCAATAGTAAAGCACAAAATTTGAACCGGGAGGAGAGGATTAACAGGTTACTCCAACTGGGTGACGTTGTCAACAAACACGAAAGGCGGGTACACCTATATTTATCCGTCACGAGAAAATAAATAAAGCAAAACGAATTACTGAGCCTCTATGTTCGTCTCTGGTGACTGGGCAAGGCAATTACGGTTATGGGAGAGGAAGAAAAACGTCAGGGAGAGGTCGCTTACCTTTACGCAGCAGTTCTCCCTCTTGAGTTTCCCGGCGCCGTTTTCCGAGGACGGTCACATGACAGGAAACACGGCCTGAAGATATACCGGCCGGCGGTTTCCTGTTCTGAAAACGACTAGAACGTCAACCCTGAATGGTTTAATTGTTTAGTGGTGGCTGTAGTGAAGAAATACTACAAGTCCACATTAGTTACTGTGGGCATAAGTGTGCCCGTCTACGGTTAACAGGTCTTTCTTTAATTCTATGAGTATTATTTATCCGAATTTATGTACGTCTGGTTCCATAGTATCTATATTGCTCAAAAATAGGTAAATCTTTTAATTACCCGGCGATTCTCTGGCGATAGTTTTACGGAGATGATTAATTACTTTGCGAGCATGCGTGCAACAATGTTCATAGATTGTGAACCGAGTATATATACAACACAATCCTTCGTTATTTGTTCATTAATTGTTGTATAAGTGAGGCTTATCGATTGTTATTTTTAGAAGGAGGAATCCTTATTGGTAATGTTCCTCACATACAGTTAAGTACTGTATTTCTCAGAAGGTGTACTGTTAGGTTATGAGCACAAAGAAAGGTTATTTTTGTGTGTGTCTCTCTCTGTTTAGTTGTGGAAAAGAAAATCCTGCATCGCGATAAGTTTTAATTTGTTAGGACTGCTGCTATTTGCATATTTAGTTTACGTTGTCCTAGTTACCCCACAAAGTGCAAGATAAACACGCAACATTATTTTCCAAAAAACAACAAAGGTCCCACAAATAATTTTCCAAAACATTATTTTGGGGGTCATTATGCCAACACATTTCAAACAATACGTCATTGTCCACAATTCCTCAATTTAACGAAATTATGCTTAATAAAAAAATGAAAAACTTGAAAAATATACAGTAAGGGCCGATGTGCACCAAGTTTAAGATAAAATAGAATTCAAATAGAACCCAAACACACTGAAATTTCTTGAATTGTTTTTTTCTTTTTATCAAAAATTATTTTTTTCCTTTTTTATCTTCCATTTGAGAGATACAAATGGTTATGGATACCAAATCTCGATTTTGGATCCATTGGGTTTGCTAGTTTCCTAGGAAAAATTGCATCTCTGGGTCATAGTTTAGTCCGTGTTCAATACTTCGAAGACGCATTATCCATGTGGCTTCTTTGCGTCTGAGTGTCAATTCTCTATTGCCTCCTCTTATGTGTACAGGCACAGTTTCAATTCCATAGAAAGAAACTGAAAAGTCTTCCGTATTGGCCTGACACGTAGCCACATGAAGAGCCACCGGATATCTGGGGTCCTGTTTTTGAATGGCTCTCATGTGTTCTGCTATTCTCTCTTTTAGTGCTCTGATGGTACTTCCTACGTAAAGTTTGCCACATCGGCATTCAATGATGTATACCACATATTTAGTGACACAATTGATATTGACTCTTATCTCATAAATCTCTTTGTCTGGTCCATAGAAGTGTTTAGTTTTGTGTTTGGCCCATTTGCACATTGTACAAAGGCCGCATTTGAAAAACCCATTACTGCGTTGGGTTAACCAGGTAGGTCTCAAGTCGCTTTGTGGGACGGTTGGACTCAGTCTGTTTCTAAGTGTTCTCCCTTTTCGAAAGGTGATTTGAGGGGTTGTAGGTATTATAGCTTCCAAGGTCGAATCATCTTTAAGCAGACCCCAATGTTTCGTCATGCTGTGTCTAAGTGAGTGATGCATTGCGTTGAATTCAGTAATCAATCTTACTGTGGAGTCTTTTGCTACTGGTTGAGTTTTTGGTTTCAGCGTATCAGGTCTTTTGATTTTGTGAAGTTTTTTCTTAGCCTGATTGAGGATGCCTTTGGGGTATCCTCTTTTCTCAAATCTGCTTTCCATATCATGTATGGTTATCTCAAGATTCTTATTGTCACTGCAGTTCCTCCTGGCACGGAGGTATTCTCCAAAGGGAATTGATTTGATTTGGTGGTGAGGATGAAAACTGTCTGCTCTTAGGATAGCATTGCAAGAGGTCGGTTTTCTGTATAATTTGCTGTGCAGTTTGTCTTTTTCTACATAGAACTCAAGGTCCAGGAACTCTATGTTTGTTCTGCTTGATTTCATTGTGAACTTGATTTCCCAATCGTTGTGATTGAGATGTGCAAAAAAGTCATTCAGAAGTTCCTCTGTCCCTGTCCATAGTAGAATACAGTCGTCTATATAGCGACCCCAAAACAAGATTGAATCAGTGTACACAGTGCCTTTCGGGCCCCAAATGTGGTCATCCTCGAAGGCACCCATGAATAGATTAGCGAAAGATGGGGAAAATTTTGAACCCATAGCCACTCCGCGTTTTTGCTGGTACCATTTTTTGTGGAAAATGAAAAAATTGTTGTCCAGGATGAGATTCATCATAGAGATCAGCATTTGTATGTGTGCCCAAAGAGACGCCGGTCGTTTTGACAGAATTTGGGTGATTGCTTTTATACCCAAAGTTGGATTGATGCTGGTATAAAGTGCGACTACGTCCATGGTGACTAACATAGTGTTGGGTTGCCATTCTAGGTCACCCAGAACACTAAGTATGTGTTTTGAATCCTGTATGAAAGAGGGCAGGTTCTTCACCAGTGGGTTTAGAATCATGTCCACGTACTCTGCAAGTCTCTCGGTGGGACCTCCAATACCCGAGACGATCGGCCTTCCAGGAGGAAAAGGTAGATCTTTGTGGATTTTGGGTAGAGTGTAGAGCCACGGGTATGTGGGTTTGAGTACTTTGAGATATAGGTACTCGTCGTCATTCAAGAGACCCTTCTCTTTCCATGTTCGTAGGTGGTCATTGATGGTAATTGTCAGAGTGCCCATGGGGTTGTTAGTGATGGGTTCGTAACAGGACTGGTCTGCTAGCTGATTTAGTATTTCGTTGTTATAGTCGTCTGTGTTCATAACCACAATATTGCCTCCCTTGTCTGCTTCACGAATGATGATGGTGGGAGTCTTTGTAAGTGTGGTAAGGGCAAGACGCTCTCCTTTAGTCAAATTATCTTTAAATATGAAAGTTTCATTGTATTTTTTCGTGTTAATTTTGTTGAGATCTTCTAGAACTAGTCTGTGAAAGGTGTCGATGCTATTACCACCCGGTAAGGTAGGTGTCCAGGTGGATTTGTTTTTTAAGCCACTTACTATATCCAGGTTAGTCTCTATGTTCATTTCCTCGAGAAGTTGTCCCATTTCCATAGGACTATCTTCCCGTTCGGTAATGGATAACAAAAGATGAATTGCTTGAACATCTTTTATTGAAAGCTCATCATTTGCCAAAACATCTGGAATATTTTTTACATTTTTGTCGCTGGTTGTTTTACCCAAAAAATGTTTTTTAAGTTTCAGGCTTCGAACAAATTTGAAAAGATCTATTTTGATTTGACAGATGTCGCCTGTCGAGTATGGGTTGAAGTTAAGGCCTTTAGAAAGAAGATTGGTCATGTCTGTGGTTAGGGGAAAAGAGGAAAGGTTTATTACTTGTACCTCCTTATCTTCATTTGCTACTTCCTTGTCGTTCCTGATCTTAGTTTTTTTCGGTAGTCTTCGTTGGCCACCCCTGCTGCCTCTGTGGGTCTTGGATTTTGTGGTCTCCTTTGAGGCAGTGCCCTGTACCCTTTTCGGATCCGCTCCATTTCTACTAAAAAAGGAGTACTGTTTGTGTCTAGGCTGTCTCCTGTCTCTGATCCAGGTTCGCTAGTACCTGCGCTGTTCAGGGATGTGTTGCTGGACGAGACTGAGCTCGGGGCAGATATGTTATCACTCGGTCTTGTAGGATTGGTAGATCGAATCATCGCATCATATTTTCGATCATAGGTGAAGATTCTACCATTGCGGTAATCCTCATCATCCCTCTTTATTTGTCTGGCTTTCCTTTCTTTTATTTCATCTTGATGTTTGGCTAAAAATTCGTCTAGGATGGTATAGTTTTTTACAGTAGGTTCTGGTAAGTTCAGGTCTTTTATTTCTTTTTCCAGGATCGCTATCTCTTCTAGTAATTTAACTGATTTACGATCCGCGCTCTCTATTAGGATGTCCATGAGAACAAATGAATTATTGGTTACTGAATCTTCCCATTTCTTTAGAAGATCAGCATCTAAATTATCGTAGGTAGGAAAGATTTGGGAGCGTAAGCCTCTAGGTATCTGTTTGAGTCGCATATATTGTTTGAGCGTAGTGGCATCCCACCATCGTGAGCTCTCTTGTTTCTTCAGTCTTTCTAATTTTTTGAATTTGTCTTTTAGACCCTCTACACGAGGGGGACCGGCATTGGCCGTGGCAGTATGAGTAGGCATGCCTTTTGCTAGATTTTCGAATAGATCTGCCGCTATTTTGTCTCTGTTCATGATGAGATAGATCTGGTCAGGAAGGTGTGTTCAAGGTTATGATATACTGTTAGTTATTTAGTAGTGTACGGGGGGGCAGCCCTCTCTGGAAATCATGAAATATACAGACAACTAAGGTTTTTTTTTAGGGTATTCCAGAATTACAAGGCGCACAACCGGAGTGTCCGTAAAGTTACAGTTTGAGACAAAGGTATTCAATGGTTGGTACAGGCAATAGGGCGAACGGTAAAACCTCACAACCGCTCAACGATGGACCAAGCTTGGTGCATACAAGAACAAAAAGAAAACCACAATGCCCCTGCACTTGTACAGAAATGTAATTGAGGTGTATGGTAACAACACTGTCAATTCGCTAAGTATGAGGAAAAATTAGAACAACATCCAACTCATACAAGTAGCTCAATAGTTGGTGATCATCTTAAGACAAAATAGGGAAAGAAGTTCAGGATGTAATCCGTTGCTGGTACGAAAAAGTTTCGTTTATTGTTCCTTTAGGTAGGCCAACACGTGTTTCATCGCAGGGAAACAGACTGCGAATCTTTAGGGCTGGATTAAAACATAGAGAGTACATTTGCGATCATATTTACGTTGCAAGTGTATTAAGAAGTGACTGGGTAGTGTCACCAGTAGTGACAAGAAGACATGCCAACATGTGACTGTAGGTGACTCAGTGTTAGAGTGTATGGAGACATTTTTCTTGTGAAGGGTGACAAAAAGTGCAAATCTGTGAGTTCCTGATCATATTTTTTCTAGTGACGCGTTGTAGACAGTTGACAATTTGTGGCCGTGGAAAAATATATGGTGCTACAAGTGAAAAGGTTGTGTAACAACGTGAGGTGTCTAGCAAGATAAGAATACGACATCCCGAGTGACTGTTGTAGTGAGTTTACATACATTTATGAGAACTCTTATGGTAACAGTACCATGGCGCTTAATTGGTGGATGTTTCTTATATTCTTATCAGGGTTTCTTTTGTATACATTGTAAGTCCCAACTATTCTATATTGACTAGCTAGGTAGTTATTAATTTTTTAAAATAGCTCTAAGCTCTTGGAGGCCAGCTATGTATATAATGCGATGTTTATGCTTTAATGTGTTGTCCAAGTTTGTGCGGTGATTGTACAAACTGTCTGCCATCCAGACGTGTCTAGTCTGAATCTGAATAAGTCTAAGACTGAAGAAACCACAATTAGTAAAATACATAGTTAAAGCTACTCAGTTTGAGTAGTCTCTGGTTCTGGTATTTGTCAGGAGTTAGATACAAAAAACGGACCGTGCACCGCATGCTCTGTGGGTGTATTAATTAGCTGTATACGGGACAAAGGAACACTCACCCTAATTAGTGAGGTGCAAAGGCCACCTCGGTTAGGTATATTCAAGTGATCCTGTATGGCGGAGTTTCACTGGGTGAGTGAAGTCACACTCCGAGACCTGATGAGTCTGTGGGTAGTATAATCAGGGGTTTTGTATTACAAACACTTGATCTGGTATATTATTTCATTGCTTAGTCTACAAGTACTATGAGAAACAAAGGAGGGTTGAAAAAACGCGTGAAAAAAAAAGGGGGGGGGAGACAGACCTACCTCAATAGTAAAGCACAAAATTTGAACCGGGAGGAGAGGATTAACAGGTTACTCCAACTGGGTGACGTTGTCAACAAACACGAAAGGCGGGTACACCTATATTTATCCGTCACGAGAAAATAAATAAAGCAAAACGAATTACTGAGCCTCTATGTTCGTCTCTGGTGACTGGGCAAGGCAATTACGGTTATGGGAGAGGAAGAAAAACGTCAGGGAGAGGTCGCTTACCTTTACGCAGCAGTTCTCCCTCTTGAGTTTCCCGGCGCCGTTTTCCGAGGACGGTCACATGACAGGAAACACGGCCTGAAGATATACCGGCCGGCGGTTTCCTGTTCTGAAAACGACTAGAACGTCAACCCTGAATGGTTTAATTGTTTAGTGGTGGCTGTAGTGAAGAAATACTACAAGTCCACATTAGTTACTGTGGGCATAAGTGTGCCCGTCTACGGTTTGTATCTCTCAAATGGAAGATAAAAAAGGAAAAGAATTATTTTTGATAAAAAGAAAAAAACAATTCAAGAAATTTCAGTGTGTTTGGGTTCTATTTGCATTCTATTTTATCTTAAACTTGGTGCACATCGGCCCTTACTGTATATTTTTCAAGTTTTTCATTTTTTTATTAAGCATAATTTCGTTAAATTGAGGAATTGTGGACAATGACGTATTGTTTGAAATGCGTTGGCATAATGACCCCCAAAATAATGTTTTGGAAAATTATTTGTGGGACCTTTGTTGTTTTTTGGAAAATAATGTTGTGTGTTTATCTTGCACTTTGTGGGGTAACTAGGACAACGTAAACTAAATATGCAAATAGCAGCAGTCCTAACAAATTAAAACTTATCGCGATGCAGGATTTTCTTTTCCACAACTAAACAGAGAGAGACACACACAAAAATAACCTTTCTTTGTGCTCATAACCTAACAGTACACCTTCTGAGAAATACAGTACTTAACTGTATGTGAGGAACATTACCAATAAGGATTCCTCCTTCTAAAAATAACAATCGATAAGCCTCACTTATACAACAATTAATGAACAAATAACGAAGGATTGTGTTGTATATATACTCGGTTCACAATCTATGAACATTGTTGCACGCATGCTCGCAAAGTAATTAATCATCTCCGTAAAACTATCGCCAGAGAATCGCCGGGTAATTAAAAGATTTACCTATTTTTGAGCAATATAGATACTATGGAACCAGACGTACATAAATTCGGATAAATAATACTCATAGAATTAAAGAAAGACCCGTTAACCGTAGACGGGCACACTTATGCCCACAGTAACTAATGTGGACTTGTAGTATTTCTTCACTACAGCCACCACTAAACAATTAAACCATTCAGGGTTGACGTTCTAGTCGTTTTCAGAACAGGAAACCGCCGGCCGGTATATCTTCAGGCCGTGTTTCCTGTCATGTGACCGTCCTCGGAAAACAGCGCCGGGAAACTCAAGAGGGAGAACTGCTGCGTAAAGGTAAGCGACCTCTCCCTGACGTTTTTCTTCCTCTCCCATAACCGTAATTGCCTTGCCCAGTCACCAGAGACGAACATAGAGGCTCAGTAATTCGTTTTGCTTTATTTATTTTCTCGTGACGGATAAATATAGGTGTACCCGCCTTTCGTGTTTGTTGACAACGTCACCCAGTTGGAGTAACCTGTTAATCCTCTCCTCCCGGTTCAAATTTTGTGCTTTACTATTGAGGTAGGTCTGTCTCCCCCCCCCTTTTTTTTTCACGCGTTTTTTCAACCCTCCTTTGTTTCTCATAGTACTTGTAGACTAAGCAATGAAATAATATACCAGATCAAGTGTTTGTAATACAAAACCCCTGATTATACTACCCACAGACTCATCAGGTCTCGGAGTGTGACTTCACTCACCCAGTGAAACTCCGCCATACAGGATCACTTGAATATACCTAACCGAGGTGGCCTTTGCACCTCACTAATTAGGGTGAGTGTTCCTTTGTCCCGTATACAGCTAATTAATACACCCACAGAGCATGCGGTGCACGGTCCGTTTTTTGTATCTAACTCCTGACAAATACCAGAACCAGAGACTACTCAAACTGAGTAGCTTTAACTATGTATTTTACTAATTGTGGTTTCTTCAGTCTTAGACTTATTCAGATTCAGACTAGACACGTCTGGATGGCAGACAGTTTGTACAATCACCGCACAAACTTGGACAACACATTAAAGCATAAACATCGCATTATATACATAGCTGGCCTCCAAGAGCTTAGAGCTATTTTAAAAAATTAATAACTACCTAGCTAGTCAATATAGAATAGTTGGGACTTACAATGTATACAAAAGAAACCCTGATAAGAATATAAGAAACATCCACCAATTAAGCGCCATGGTACTGTTACCATAAGAGTTCTCATAAATGTATGTAAACTCACTACAACAGTCACTCGGGATGTCGTATTCTTATCTTGCTAGACACCTCACGTTGTTACACAACCTTTTCACTTGTAGCACCATATATTTTTCCACGGCCACAAATTGTCAACTGTCTACAACGCGTCACTAGAAAAAATATGATCAGGAACTCACAGATTTGCACTTTTTGTCACCCTTCACAAGAAAAATGTCTCCATACACTCTAACACTGAGTCACCTACAGTCACATGTTGGCATGTCTTCTTGTCACTACTGGTGACACTACCCAGTCACTTCTTAATACACTTGCAACGTAAATATGATCGCAAATGTACTCTCTATGTTTTAATCCAGCCCTGAAGATTCGCAGTCTGTTTCCCTGTGATGAAACACGTGTTGGCCTACCTAAAGGAACAATAAACGAAACTTTTTCGTACCAGCAACGGATTACATCCTGAACTTCTTTCCCTATTTTGTCTTAAGATGATCACCAACTATTGAGCTACTTGTATGAGTTGGATGTTGTTCTAATTTTTCCTCATACTTAGCGAATTGACAGTGTTGTTACCATACACCTCAATTACATTTCTGTACAAGTGCAGGGGCATTGTGGTTTTCCAACTATGGAGAAGCTGTTGATTGACTTGCTGCGACTGGATGTAATTTTTGGTTATATCAGAGCCTCTGTAATTACTTTCCTATCAGAAGCGGTTCCATCTCTTACTCTTTCATCTACCTTGAAAAATCGAAAATTGTTCACCGTTTGTTACAGCAAAACTTTTATCTGTAGAGGTGCACGCTGGATTGAGGGGCCTATGGAATTGAGATGACAATGGCTTGTACGAGCAATAAGCTTCCTCTCACTATATCAATGGTGGAGCGACACTGTGGCCTACTTTTATGAACAAGGTGGAGGGGGCTCAGAGTGCATGCTAGATTGGGGATATCGTGTATTATGGAGCTCAGATGAGTGAAGGGATTATGGTTATGCTTGGGGTCTTAGCTTTGATGTGTTAAATATTCTGTAAACACCCTCACATGACCAGTAAGGAACACTCAGGTGACTACCGGAGTAATATATTGTAATTTGTGCATGGTTGTTCACAAGATGTTGTTTCAACCTCTAGACTCTGATGCTGCGAGATGTCTTTTTCTACATTTATGCTGTGGTTACAAAAAAGCTTGTTGAAAAAAGGGGTGCATCCCTAACATATCACTATGGGTGGCGCTCGGGTTTGTGCAATCACCGGGGAGGCTCTACAAGATGACTGGGCTGGGGTAAGAGGCCTTGACATGGTCCATCAATGCGAGGTAGGAAAACCTATGACATCTGCAGAAATTAGTTGAACACAAGCCATACCCGTGGGACGCTTCCTTCGTTATAACCGGCTCACGTGCAAAATCCATATGACATGAGTGCAAGAATCCAAAGCACTGCCCACAGACATAACACTGCAGGCCATATTAACAGAAGGTTGAGGGCGAAAACCAATCACACGATTAGATAACACCATCAATGATATAACAAGCAAGCCAATGGGACAGCTCAGATGCCTCTAGGAAGAGGGCCTCGCGTCCACTGTACAGGATGAAGGCAATCACATTTGCAGCAGCATTGTTCAGGGATACACGTTTCAAATACACCCAACTCTGTTTCTTTCACCAAGCCCTCCTAACTTTAAACGAAGCAAAAGCTATACCCCAAAATATCTGGCACATGCCACAGATGTAGGTAAGCAGAAGCATGGTTTCTTTACATGGCCTGGGACTAGCCAGTGCTTAACTTGAGCCGGTGGTTGCCGGTGGGGGCGCCGGCACTTATTTTTCAGTATCAGCTATTTGCCGAGTGCAAGGGAGGGAAGAACATTCATATCGGAAAGAATGTAAACCGTCACAAACAGAAAGCAGGAACCTGCAGGTGCGATAAAAAGCGGCATGGATTCTCTGGCTGTGGATTAAAAACTACCGGCCTTGGTATTTTGTGCACCGGCCGCTGGCTTCTGAGCAGAGCTTCGGGCACCGCCATTCTTCCTTTCACAAATTAAGCACTGGACTACCCAAACATCAGTGACTATTGGACGGAAACTATTGACGTAATGATTGCCCCGACTAGAAAAACAGTTGAGCTGACAAACACACTGCGAGTAGTCAGCTATGAGCTGGGATTCCCGGCTCATGAGATTCCGTGCAGCAGCAGCACCACAACACGTTAACACATCCCACGCACACACACTATTCTTAGACCAGCTGCTGCGCCCATCACACAAAAGATACGACGAGTGACGAGGTGCAACAGAGCTGAGACAGAGGAAGAGCACAGGTCAAGGCGAGGGAAGAGACAAGTATCCATACTCAAATAGCCAGGCGCATGGAGGAATGGCGAAAGGATGCTGGAGATACTTACCTTCGGGTTATGTCCTATGGTTATATGTTAGAACTGTTGAAGTAGTATGTAGTCGAGTGTACCACATGAGTTATATGATTGCAAAAAACTAATTACGCAATTACCAAGGATTGTTATAAATCATTAAAAATATTTTAAAACAACGAGGGTGGAGGCCATCTCAGCTAGGATTTCCAGTCTATCAATCTGGCCACAATTCCTCCACACCCGTAAGAGCCTGTACTGTTGTACTACACAGCACCCACTTGTGCATGCCAGTACTGTCCCCTTGACCATTCATGTCAACTTCGTCTAACAAGTAGACATATCCAAAATGTCCACCGATTTTTCGTCTTGCAGAACTTATGCATATAGAGCCATGGTTAATCGTTTTATTTGTTCTCTTTTCTTTCTAAATTGCTTTTATCGAGGTTTTTAATGAACTGTCAATGGCATCACCGTTATTTACTTTCAACTTTATTTGTGATGTTTTAAGATTAACGGTGAACCGCCCTTTTGGTGTATTTGTCTGTTCACTCTGGTTATAACTTTGCGAGTTATATTTTTTTGGGAGCCAGGGTGTCAAGTTCAATGTCTCTTCAACATTATTAAACGCTTTCTTCATGTGTTCACAGCTCTCCTGTAATTGTCAGTTTATCCGTTTATGATTCTTGACAATAGCACCCACCCAACTATTTTTTACCTCTTGAATCTGATTTCCTTCTACCATTCAAGGCTTTCATTTGCAGGGAGTCAAAAAAGTCTGCTATAGCTTAACCTTTAAGGTCATATTTTTTATCAGTAGTTTGTATAATTCCCCAGAGAGAGCGCACCAGGTTCATATTAATCACCTTTAATCGATATTTCATAACATTTAAATTAACATTCCAAGTAATTATAGCCTCTTTACTTTTGAACACTGCATTATTTACATTTATTTCTATATCAAGTGAGGCTAAGATTTTGACACGATTACGGAAAGTATTTAAATAGGTATTTACGAATAATATGGAAACATTTTTTTTGCCCCAACCAGAGTTCGATGACAAGAGCCTGCAAAAAAGTAGCACTTTCGGAAGGAAATGACACTTTAACATTAAGGAAAGAAGAGATGTAGGGTTACAGGAACGAAGCATGTTTGAGTTCTCACAAATGCTTCTTGTGATGTACAAAGATCAATTTGTAATTCGGTATTTGGAAGGGGCGTGTTGAGGGCGTCCTTTGATAATACCGAATTAGAATGGAATGTACGAATGTGTGGCGACCAAAACGAGGTCACAAAACATTTGCAATTTACCACCAATTGAAAATTGTGGTAACCCATTCGCAAATGGGAAGGGGCACCCAAGAGACCCCCTTCTCCTTTGAGAATGGTTGAGAAAATATTTTTAAGAGCATGCAGTGGTTCAAGGGACCACTTCCGACTCTTAAAAATGAAACTTCAAAGTTTCTTTTTTTTTAGTAAACACATCCCATTTTCCTATAAGGAAAACAGTCTGCATTTTAAACAAGCATTTGCAATGCAATAGGTCTCGCATTATTAAAGTTTGAACTATTGGCATTGCTAAATAATGCAACACCAATGGCTCAAACTTTAATAATGCGAGACCTATTGCATTGCAAATGCTTGTTAAAATCGCAAACACCTCTTTTGACACCATCATCTAAAAATGCTTTCTTTTGTGCCAAATCAAGTCTTTTCCTATTTCTCTCTTAGCCAGCAGACATTTAAGAGAGAGTACATAGTAGCATGCAATGTACAATTTTTAAGCTGTGTTTAATTTACAGTTTTTCTTTCTGCAAAAGCACCCCCACGCAAACCCAGTTCCATCCGTACTTTGTGACATGTATACAGACCAACATAAACAAGGAGGAGACTCCGAGCACACACACGAAGCGTGGCTGAATTCCCGCCTCGGCGGGACGCGGGACGGACGGACGCACGCACGCACGCACGCACGCACACACACACACACACACACACACACACACACACCCCACCCCCCCCACCACCCCCCTCCCCCTCACCTTGGGGGTGCCCAGGAGTGGACATTTCACAGGAAAGCCAGGATGGGTTCCACAGCGGTATGAATACAGCGCTACGAGACCTCTGGGTAGAAGTGCGCTATATAAATACAAACACATTTACATTTACACTATGCTGCAGTTAGGGTTGTAAACACATGCACAATGCTGCACTCAGGGCTGTAAACACACACACACACACACTATACTGCAGTCAGGGCTGTAAACACTCAGTCATGTTATGCTGCACTCAGTGCTGTAAACACACATTATGCTCCAATCTTGGCCGTAAACATACACATACAATACAATACAAGGCCCTGGGAGAGCTGTACGTGCACACTTCGCAGCCGTGCACTCCTAGCTACACACAGTGTCACACTCACACACACATACACACTCTCTCTCTCTGTATGGCATGGAATATGCGGAGTATGATGCCATCGGATTGCTGTAGGCACACACACACACCTGCACAGACTCGCACGCGGTGGTTAAGGGGTATAAATACACACACACAGGAAGGCATGACATAAACTAACTGGCCAGGGGGATCTGAACACGTGCACATAAGCACATGCATACACGAACATACACAAACAGACGCACATACTGCTAGGCGTGACAGCCACACTGCAAGGTGGGGGGATCAGTGCCAGCACGCACATTGGAAGGCATGATACGCACATACAGGTGCAGGGGTGGATGTAAACACATGTGCACAGACACAAGACAGCCCTAAATAGACACACACTTCAGCGCGGGTGGCACACCAGGGTCCAAAGGCATACAGACTCACAGTCTAACACGGTGGCGCACTTCCACGGAACCCGAAGGCGGACAGATTGGGCCCCGGACACGAATCAAACAAGCACTGGTGGTGAACATGCCTGTTCCGTGACAGGCTTATAGTGGGGAGCCTCACAGACAGACACAAGCGGATACAAACAGTGCGTAGACGTACACACAAACAGACACAGGCGGACTCACGGCGAAACACTGAGGCAGTCAGGCACATTCACTGCAAGCACCCACACATATTCACGGCGTCTTAGAGAGGCAGGCCAGGTCACAGGCACCTTTACAGGCAGACAGACTTGTTGCCAAGCAAGCAGACAGAGTGACAGGTTCACAGGCCCACACTAGGAAACACTCACAGACAGGCAGTGGAAGGGTCACAGAGTTGCAGGCAGGGTCACATACAATCTGCTTCCCAGAAAGACACGGTGACAGAAAAGCAGTCAGGCGGAGACTCTGGATGCAGAGCACCCAGACAGGGTGGCAGCAGACAGGCAGACACTCAGCAGGCAGCCCAGACAGATAGACAACCCCTACATAGAACGACATCCGGCAAACATACCCCAGTATGCAGAAAATAACGCAACAAAGACCGCACGCGCCTGCCCTCACCCCGGAAGCAGAGCCATTCGGGGTAAATTTGGGGAGTCGTGAAAGTTTGGAGACAGCCAGAATCCTGGTACATCAAAGGCTTTTTGGGGTGCACAAAACAAATTCTACCTTCAGATGTGCAGCAGGCCTGCTTCATAATGACAGTAAACCAGCGTGAGGAGAAACTCCCGCAGCCCCATCAATGGAGAGCTTCAGCCGGCCACCCAAAAAAAAAAGCGATCGCGAAACTGAAAGCAATCGCTTTTAGAAACAAAGCCGCGAATGGTGCGCGCGCCATATGGTTTCAATTATCGCGCCGTTGTCTGGGCACAATAATTGAAACCATATGGCAGGAATGCGAGTAATAGACACCAATAGGCCATGGGCGGAGCAATGCGCCCGCCTTTGGCCTATTGTGTGCTATTTTAAAAACGAACACGCAGGCAAAGGCTAATAGCAGGCCACAAAAGTAAAAACACACGCACAAGCGTGTACAATTCCAGGGTCGATTTCAGAACCACGGACAAAAGGACTCTCGCCTGCGCGAGCACTGTTGCGCAGTGCAACGCAGGGCGTGAGCCCTAAAAATGATTGTTGTATTTAAAAGCAATCCCAGACATGGCGGTCTGCTGACCCAAGCAGGCCACCATCCCTGTGATGGTAGAGAATCCTAGTGGGTCACCAATTGCGACCTACCTCATTAATATTCATGAGGTAGGTATATTAGCGACCTACTACAAATTGCTAATGAAATCCCAAAAAGTTTTATACATTAAGAATAGTAACTAGCTAATTGCAAATTGCAATTGGGAAATCACTATTCCTAACTTACATCCGTCTAGCCCATAGTTTGGGAGGCCGCCTGGTGGTCTGCCATGTTGCCTGTCCCTGTTTGCTGTAACACAATATTCTGTTTAGGCAAACTCACGCTCTGTGGCTCTTGCAGGCAGCAAATGCCGCAGTTTGCCAAGAACTATCCTCATTTGGCAGTAATTTACTCAGGTCTACTTACTACATTCCATGATAATAAAGTTGAAAGACCTGAATGTGTACCTTTAAGATTATTTTTGGTAGGTGATGCTGATGCACTGTTAGTAGGGACAATTTCTGGTGTTCCTTTTAACGCGTTGGCAAGCCACCTCATTTCCTGATCTTTTCTTTGATCAAGTGCTGGGAAGAAGAGTGATTTCCTACATCTATCACATTGACAAGTTGCTTTTTGTTTGACAATCAAAGTACATGATTTATCACAGACTAGGTTGAAGAGACTTAAGTTAGAATACAATGTTTTTTGGACCGTCGTCTGTTTACACGCTACTACCATTTGCAAACCTAGTTACATGGGATTGTAGTGTACCAGCATTAAGTTTATCTACAGTTTGCTCAATACCACTTTTTGGAAGGGATTAAGTCGGCTACTTTAACTGAAGTTGTAAATCCTCAACACAGGGCTGTTTATTCAAGAATGAGCAGGCGCCCCCAGCGACTAGAGGAGGGGCGGCCTTAGTTGCGCCATGGGACCGGACATCCCACTGAGCGGCTGGTTGAGGAGTGGGCTGGTTAATGACGTGCAGTTTTAGGATCGGTGAAGGAGAAAACAAAACCGAATCCTAACATATGGGGTATTTAAGTCAGTGCCTCGAGGGGATCGTCCTCTTTTGTCTCCCTGGACCTAGCCACAGAGCGTCGGAAAACAGCGGGAGTGCTGACAACAGGATCCGGTCGCCGGGCCCGACGAGGGAAACGCGATGGGTTCAGGGGGGCCGACGTAGTGTTAATCGGAGTTACTGGGAATAAGATTTAATATTTAAGTAAGGTGCTCAGATTTAATATTTAAGTAAAGTGCTCAGAACCCTAGTTGGGTTCGTTTCCTCAGCTCGAGTTATTAGCAGGATGCGATGGTGAACTCTGGAACTTTCGGGTTTTCGGTTCCCCACGGGGAATTATAATTCATGTTATTGATGTTTGCATGTATCCCCCTTGGCGCCACGAAGCTCATGAGATGCTTGCTGCTGCACCGATCCCTCGATTATGGCAGTGTTATGGCACACAATCTACGTGGTCACTGCCTTACGTTGTTTCTCTGGACGGCCGGTTGATTCTCTACGGCTGGTTAGCTCCATGGATTAAAGCGTGTTTCCAATAGCGCTAAGGTTGCAGGTTTGGTTCTTCCTACGGGCCTCTCGTGTAATTTCGGTACTTGCGTGGTGGTAATTTAAATATTTGGTTGTGATGATAAGGGTGATCTGGAAATCGTGATAGCTGCGAAAGTTACCCTGGGTTGAATTCGGCCACTCGAAACTTCGGGGTCAGCCGCACGTTATGGTAATTATTTCAATTGTCGAGTTTACCGCTAATTGTGTAGGGGGGCAGCAACATGCAGCGCAACTTTTGGGGCCGTGGCCTGATGCTTGCGAGAGCTGGCGCTTATGGCATTCAGTGTTGTGCAACGTTAAATATTATATCAGCACTGAATGCGGCAGAGCGGGAGAATGCTCTGATATGCTTCTTTCTACCTGCGTGGGCAGCGGCATGTATGTGAGCGAGGCAGCGCGACCGTAAAGGGGGGGGCGTGGTCAGATCCCATGGTGTCGGTCAGAGATGGCTCCCGTGGTAATTGGGGCTCAGAAGTGCGAGGATGAGTATTTAAAAATAGAACGTGCAATGGTGTGAGAGTGAAGTGGCGTGCGCTCTTGAGAAGTGAGCAAGTGATTCACTGCATCTTCGTCGGGAAACTGGGCTGTGCAGGGTTAGTTCCATGGAGAGTGATGTTGCAGGCATCTCCAGTGGTTGGAACAAATCCAATGGGCACTAATGCATGCAAAGAAATAGGACTTTTGATTATGGTGGAGTAATAAAATAAAAATAAAACGAAATGGGTGGCTGGTGTTACTGCACTGCTGCAGAGGAGGTAGCTCTACCAGGGCCCTGGAAATTTTGTGGCAGTGAAGGGCCAAATCATGCGGCAGTGTTGACTAAAATTATGTGGCGCACCAAGGCAATTATGCAGATTAATCTGGGACAATTTGGGGATAACAATACTTGGTTATGGTAACCAGGTTCACGCGGCCTATATAAAGGTTTCACCCCATACTACCAATTCAACACCCAACTACAGCAATTAGCATAGGAAGGAGACCCGCTTAACCTTTGGGGAAAGTCCTTTTCTCTAGAGAGGAAAATATTCTGCTGAATTAGTAATGTTTGATCCTTTTCAGATACACGTACATGTTGGAGTGTAACTTGGGTTATGCGGCCTATCGGACTTTGGACTGGCACCAGGTGATCTTCAACGCACACATCATTGAATCGCCCTGGGCTGGTGGTGGGGTGTAGTTATACCCACTATCAGTGGCGGCTGGTGACATTTGAAAGTGGTGAGGCGTACACTTATTGTGGTACCCGACTGCGGCTAACCAGCGTAGCGAGGTGAGGTTCTGTGAATTCTGAACCCTTGGGTTCCATTTTGTGCATGGTAGCCATTTTGTGGTTGCCCTCACATAGGCCATGATTGTGGCTGAAACAAGTCTTTTAAGGACATGTAGACCTTAGCTTGAGTTTGTGCTGACTCCTGTTTGACCTGAGTGAACTGACCCTGTTGCCTGAAGCTGACCTTGTTAAACCAGTTCCTGCCCTTTAGCTGATCAAGACTGAGGGTCAAAGCACAGGACATTGTAGAGTTTGGTATGCACACACACACACCTCTTATCTGTTTTCTGTTCCTTCTTTTATGGTCTGTTTATGATATGGGTTGTGGTCCTTTTATTATGGGTTTGTCCGGCTTGTGTAAGAAGGAATGTTAGGTATTTTGCATGCTAGCAAAAGCTAGGACTGCCCCTTACTTGTATGCTGAAGTTTGTAACCCTGAGAGCATATAAAAGGCCTCTGTTCTCTGTACTCTGCAGACTACCTCATTCAGTTGCTACGGCTTCTGTGTGACGTGGCCTCACTTATTAAATTTAATAAAGATGTCTTTTCATATTTTCAGCTTCTGTGCCAAGTTCTTTTTATTAGTAAGTATTCCCTGAGAATGAAGATTTCATTTCTTCAAATGGCGCGGCCAACGTGGGCTTCATCAGAGAAGTGACTTTCTGTGGGAGTGATCTGGTCAAAGGACTGAAATCTATTGAGGAGGACAGAACAGGATTCTACTAAGGAAGTACTCTGTGCACAGGGATTCTGGAGATTCTCTGTTTCTGCAGCCCAGTATATTTCTGCTCTTCCTGATTTTGATCCTCCACATGATGTCACTCCTGACTGAGAACCTTTTTGGCGTGAGTATTCTAAAAAAGACCGTTAGGTCATGTAGAACTTGACAGTTAGAATTTGGATAACCTTTTGATTAGTAAAAATAAGAAGTACAAGTGGGTCGCTCCCACGACTTTGTTTGGTTTCTTGGTTTTTGATTTGGTTATTGCAAATTACCAAAGCCGAGGGGCTCGTATATTTGCGAGTGTATTGGTAGAGATAACCCCTTGAAGTTTGAAGCTAGATTAGTGAGCGATAAGATGCCTAATCTTAGCAAATTTGGGACTGTAGCTTTGGAACTTTGGAATTTGTGTTGGCCAACTTTGGATTTGTATAGGTTTGGATATGCGAATTAAAATTTGTGTAGGCAGGTAATGAGGAGATATTTCTCCACTTGGTTTAGTTGAATGGTGCACGTATGAAAAGTACCTTAAGCACCACTTTGATTATAATACTTGCGTATTCCGCAGTATTTTTTGGCATGCCTGTTCTTAAGCTCACATGGAAAATGTGTTGCTTTTTTGGAAGGTACCATAGTGTGATGTGAAGTAAATTAGCCGGCCCCCCTAAAGGGAATATCTAAATAGGTTTAGATTTACAAACATATTTCTTCCTTGGTGATTTTGTATCCCCAGGGAATTAAAATATGACATAATACATATAAGGATCCTTTGTTCTGGGCAATGTTATGAAGGAAGATATGCAGAGCGATTTTGTTTGGTGTTCTGCCAGCCAAAGCTAGTGAATTGAGTGTATTTTCGCTTCTTGGACATACATCAGTCTGTTGGGCTGTTTTTGCAGTCTTTTTGAAACACAATTGAGAAGCGTTTCTTGTAAATATGACTATCAACTAGTATTTACAAATGGTTTGGTTTAAGTACAGTCTGTTGGCTGTCCTTGGTTTCTGTCCTGAGTATTGATTTGTGGGTTAAATGTGTGTTTAAATGTCTATGTGGCTTTCCCATTAGCGCAACTTCTGTAAGTACATAGCGATGCCGCTATTCACGAGATGCATGGCTAAAGCGCGCTGTATTGTGTGTCCTGAGTGTTTTGACCCCTTTCTGTTTATGTCTGAAATTAGCTCAATGTTTGTTCGTGGTTTTTCTTGATGTTTTCAGTCTATTAAGCAACATTTTTTAAGCATATTCTTGGGTCTGTTGCTAAATAAAATTGTCCTTTTTAGAAAGAAAAAAATGGCGCAAACATTTTGTCATGTTTCAAGTTAGGCGTCTGTGCTTGGGCTTATAAATGAATGCGTCTAAAATTGATAGGCAAGGGATGCAGCTTGCTCTTATAAGTGGAATTATCAAAAATAATTGGGTTTACTAAAAAAAATTATTAATTATGAAAAATAATTATTAAAAATAAGTGCTACAAAATTCGTTTTTTACTATTCATGGAGCTTAATGCTCATACTGTGACGTCCTAGCATTATAATTTAATTTGAGTTGTGTTGCACTGCATAACGAGGACATTAGCATATGACATCTTACCTAGCGCAGGCGTAAAAAACTCATTTTTCTAAAGATTTACATGGGATATATCTGATTAAAAATCTCTGTAATTTGTAAAGAACATTCTGAGGATGATTAATATGTATCAGAAGTATAGGATATTTATTTTTAAGTGCCCCAAACATCAAAGTCGAATTTGGGTAAAATAGACCATTTAAAACAGCATTCTTGCCATTTATGATAGCTTTAAAGTGCTTTAGGCTTCAGTAAATGCATACATTTAGGTGTAATACAAATTTGCAGACTGTCCCCATTTGGGGTTTGCTTTTAAATGGCCCAGTGAGATTCATTTAATGTTGCTGAAATGAGTACCATTGCATAGGGTAATAGCAAACATCTGTTCTAAAGAAGGTATGTTGTGTTATTATGTTTTGCGAATTAGTCACAGTAACTGTTTTAATAATCTAAGTATAGAAATAAATTGTAGCCCCTAACAGGAGTAATATATATATCATGTGTTTTAAATAGGGTTGGTTATTGCAGGTTAGAAAGAGTTGGGAAGGTTTTTTGTCTTTTTTCAGCCTTAAGAGTGAGGAAGAGATAGAGGGCTGAGGAGCCCGCAAGGCAGATTTTGACCTTAAGGTCAGTAAGGTGGGAGTTAGGAGTAAGTGTAAACAGATGGAGAAATGATTGCTTGGAAAAGCAGGGCCTCAAAGGGTGTTGGCGCACGGGACACGCAGAGTGTCAGTGACAGAATTTTACTTTTGGAAAGTTAAAAGGGCTTCATGTTGCAAGCTGACTGACAAGATGGTAACAGTTAAGTAATGGAATTTTTTTTGTGTCTGTTAATGTGTATCATGTTTTGTCTTCTGATTAAAAGTTATAATTGATGTCTGTTTGTCATGAGAAATGTCTCTCTTTTGTGTGTTGTGTATTTTTTCTTTTTGCTTCTGCTCACAGATCATTCATGGATTGTTCTGGGTGATTTTAAGGCTGACAAGACACGTGAGTTTGGTTGGTTGAAAAGAGATGTGTTTTTGCGTAATTTCTTTGAAAAGAAATGTTTGTGCATTTTACATATTTTTGCATTTTATCCTTTTATGAATTGTTCCTGCTGGTCCTGTGTGTCAGAAGTGACACACAGTAAGTTGCATTTGACAGCCAAATCTCCACTACCTGGTGATTTGCTGTCAAAAGGAAGGTGAGGTATTTAAACCTGACAAATTAAGCAGGCCCGAATATTGTTAGTACATGACCTGGTGTTGTGCGTCACCGCTCATTTATATATGCTATTGTTTTGTCTATGCTTTTTGTGCTTGATATACAGTGAGTATATCTGATGGCTTGACATGTCCGTTTTGTGCGGTTTTTTTTGCATGTTTTTGTTTTATGTTGCTGCTTATAATACTATTACAAGTTTACCTGTGTTGTGAAGGGATATACATGACAATGTGTATCCTGCAAACTGTTGGGTAGATTTGCTTTGACACTAAATTTCACAGAAAAACAGACAACACTTCATCAGTGTATGTCAAATTTGGCTTTAATGGTATTTGAAGGAAAATAAAAAAGAGATATACAGAACCAAAGTGTGTCACATGCTGTTAGTCACGTACTGCCCCTCCCCTTAAGGAACAGGCAGCCCTAAAATTATGTATCCTGAATTGGATGTAAGGATAAATTATAGATCTGTGACTTTTGTGCATGGTGACCTAATTTTTATATTACATTAGTCAGTTTTGTTCTGCTTCCTAAGTAGTGTATGGCCTTGTACCATAAAGGAAACCAGGTTTCATTTTTCCCTGAAGAAGGAACTGGAACATTAGCTGAGATTACCGTATATGGTGTAGCGGCCAGTGGTAGAGTTTAAATTTGTGTATTATTTTGACCTTTTGTGTATCACCCATACTCTTGGTATTGTGTCACATGCCTGACTATCACCCAAGCGCATCGTGCCTAGTTATTGGGATTTTAGCTGTGTCCTAGTTCCATTTCCCTTTTCCATATTCTTTTCACCAGTTAGCCCATTTCTTTATTGTTGGTGAATTATTCAGGTTCACACTTTCAGATTGCAGTAATGTACCATGGACCCCCATCTTATGTATAATTCCCTTTTGTATAACCAGACTGTTTTCCCTAATAATTGTGGAAAAGTAAATTTTGCCATGTTCTGTGTCCCTACGCCTCCTCCATCATATGTTATGTGTGCATGATTAAATATGCATACGCATTCCCCATGTTCGATTCAAGACGCAATTATAGTTGTGTCCACCTCTAGTATGCCAGTTTCCAGTTCTCGTGAATACTACGAATATCAGGCCTATGTAAAGCTACGTTGCCACGTCTCTCAGTGTGCACGTTATTTCATTATAAAGTCCCCGTTTCTAGGCCTCAAAAGGGCCCGGACACCAGATTCAGCTCCTGTCTCCTGAAACCTCGCTGAGGAGCGATACAGCCCCCACCTGTATCCTCGACCCTTCACTTACTTCTTGCCTCACAGTGCCCGGTTCAGCCTGGCTCAGCCTCTGAGTCTGCCAAGAGTATGTTATAGTTCCAGTTATCAGTTCAGTCCTCCTTCTCTGCATTCCTAAGCTACTGAATCGCATCAATAGTTTCCGTCATTGTCTAGCCTTCACGTCTCCACGTTAGAGAAATACTGTATTAATGGTCATTTAATATTCTTCATCACGTACTACATGTAGAATAATGCATGGTCCAGTCTTAGAATCAAGTCAGCCTTTCCCCTCCTAACTTCTAGTTTATATCAACATGTTCTCTAAACATCAGATACTAGATACTGCTTAGGTACATGTCGCCCTGACTCTCCAGACTTCAGTCTCTGCTCCTAGCACAGAGTTCATAGCCCCCAGTTTCTCCTAGTGATACGTCATTGCCAGTTTGCGCGCACCATCAGGTTAGAGGTCCCGGCTCCTCAGGTAGCCCCCTCCATGGTTTCCGCCCCATTCATGACATATTCTGTTACGTTTGCATCACATGTCCATGTATACGCCCTGTTACACCTCTTCTCACCCTTATCTTTCGCGACTGCTACGCGTCACACCCTTTGCTCCACCCACTGCTCCGCCTATCATATGTACTGTAATGCAACTGTTTTACTATATATGCTTGTGTATCGTTATTAAATGCGAGCGCGCTCATCCCAGATCCAGCCCCAGCAGCTGCTGGGCCCTGCCATCCTATTCCTATGCAGGTTGTCCTGTTCCTGTCCTTTATGCTGTAATAAACCTGCGAAACTCCTACTACCTCGAATCTTGACTCTTATTTATTGAGCTATCTGTTATTCATTTATACATTCAAAAATAGGGTATTATTTATTTATTTACCACATAATGGCGCCCGAATAGGGACTTGCCCTTTCCCCACGCGTCGGTGAAGCCACGCCGACCCCCTGACCCTCTGCAGTCGTGACGGAACTCTTCTGCGCACCGGCAGATATTTCTGCTTCAAGTATCCCTCAGGCCCACGGAGGAGACGGAGGAGGCGGTCCAGCATCCAAACGAGACGGTGGAGGAACGCGGCGAGTCCCGACCAGAGCCCAAGCCGAGAGTCCAAGGTCCGAGGTATCCGGAGGTCCACCCGTAACTGAAGTCCGAAGTTCGTCGTCCGTCGTCGTAGCAGTCCAGTCCAGTCCGAGGCCTTCCGTTCTTGCTGCCCGGTGAGTACCGTTACTGGGGTAGTATCTAGACAGGGTCAATCTAATGGACTCTGGTCTGTGGGTTGGTGGTACACAGACCCACAAAACGAAGTGTCCACTTCGGTGGATGCGGGTCCTGACGTGTCTCTTTATGAGACCGGTAAGTTTCGTACTGTTTCAGCAGTGCATCTAGTTCCTGCTCTAGTCAGTTCTGTTCTCGAGAAAATTCATGTATTCTGTGTTCCGTATTCCAGGTAGTATTCTGTTCGAACTCTTATTGTTAAATGTTCTTCATGTATTTTAATGTCGTGGTATGAATGGGGAATAAGTATCGTGTTTATTGTGTATTGTATTGTGTCTAGATTATAGTTCAGTCATGCCGCTCTTTTCGAAATTACGTCAGTTAAAAACCAGAAAGGGTCTGCTGGAAGCAGCAGTTCCAGTTCCGCCTAGGGACAGTCCAGGTCATTTTATGTATCAGAGGCATGGCATAAGCGCCATATTGTATCTAGATTTATGGGTAGAGTATACCAAACAGTTAGAAGAAAAGTATAGATGGCCCGTATCGGGTACATGGGATGCCGAATGCATCATGCGAGTAGAAGAAGTATTATGGAAAAAGAAAGCCAGACAGTCACAGAAAGATGCCATCGAGTTATGGCGCAAAGAAGCTCATAAAAGAACTGAAAAGGAAATCAGAAAGTCAGAATTAAGTAGAGAATCCTTAGAACGAGCACAAGAAAAAGAACTAATCGAGATAGGTGAACAAGTCAAAGCCGAACAGTCAGACAGACAGAGGCATGCCCTTAATAGGGGTATGTATCCTCTCTTTGCCGAGGGCTTGCCAAAAGCGACCCCAGAGGCATCCAGTAATTTCCCGCCACCATTAGTTCCGACCAAGCTACGTCACAAACAGACCGCAGCTGATATTTTTATTTCATCCTATTTGGACGACACAGTCCCAGAATATGCAAATCCTGTTCGCGCTCCGCCAGTCCCTGTAAATCAGGCACTTCCCGCTCCTCCAGACACCGGAGTACCTGTTACGGTACCCCCGGTCCAGCCCGCCATACAAGTCCAGCCTACATTTCCATTTCCCACTCTGCCAGGACGAAGAGCCTCAGTAGACGACTCTAGTTTAGGGGCCGCAGGGGGAGGTACTCCTCAAACCCCGCCGCCACACAAGCGTTTAACGACAGCCGAATTACATGCACAAGCGTCACAGCGTACGCCCAGACATCAGACTGTAGCAGAAATAAGAAAATCCCTTGCCGAATGCGGCTATGATCCAGTCCCAGGCGAGGATAATATGGTTTTATATTCATTCCGCGTAAGAAAGGTGGCCGAGTATCTAGTCACCTTACCGAATATGAAAGAAGATCTAGACAGAATATATCGTTTCATCCGTACAGGGGATGATCCAGAAAGTATTAGCGAGGCCATGTCTCAAAGGAAAGCCGAGATCCAGCTCATGATATTAAAGTTTCTGATCAATTGTCTAATAAGAGAACAAGACTACCCGTCTAAAGATCCGGCTGAAATGAGAACCCTGACAAGGTGGAGTGATAATATAGCCGAGGGTAAGCACAAGACCGTCAGTGCTATGGAGAGTATGTACAAGAAAATCCGTAGAGAAATAACAAAGATACACGAACAACGTAAAGCAGCACAAGTAAGCGAGAAAGAAAGTAACTCTGATACTGAAGAGGTAGAGGACGAGAATCCCGCCAGAATAGCGTATGTAGGAAAATCTAGATTTCCAGATCGCCATTTACGCCTAGAACACAAGTCTATTTTTCATTCTCCAGCACCAGAACAAGGTTCACTAGAACAAGTGTTTCAAGCTACCGATCACATTCTGAAATCACGAATCGGTTACAGTGAATTAAGTACCATGCATGAACAAGAACTAGCCCGATCAGCAGTCCGATGGATTACTGATTCTACCACTTTTCCAGACGAAATAGTGGCACAAATGTTTCTGAAAATGCCCCCAGCCGAGCAACGACTGGTGGGTATGTATATGATTCAGCACCTCATCACTTTGTATGAGGGTCAACACTCTGATCCAGGCCCGTTACATGATGTCCTGAACGAGTTACTCCAGTATAGATGGAAAGGTCTAGGTACCGATTTAATTAGTGTCATTCTAGAACAGCGCCACAAATATAGAACGTTTTTGAACCCGCATTTTGTTCATGTCTCACCCCCAGAAGGTAAACCATTTTACATGGAGAGACAGAATCCGTTACGAGAAGTCCACCCAGTCAGAGGAACGGGTGGCGAACTAGAACGAGTGTTTGTTTACACTCCGATTACAAAGATGGAACTCCTCGAGATGAAGAAATTAATTCCCTGTCATGACAAAGATCCAGCAGGGTTCCATAGAGAATTAAAAGACATGCTCCGTATGGGAGAATACACGTATCCAGATATAATTAAAATGTTAAAGGTTCTGCTGCCCGCAGGGGTGTATGAAAAGCTCAAGGAAAAAGAATGGGAGGTGGGAGAGAAAAAGATCGATTGGGCAGTTCTAGAAGCTGAAGATAAGGCACGAGTACCAGGTACCGGTCTTGGAGATAAATGTAAAGAATTACCGGAATTATTAATACAAGTTTTACCCAGATTATTGACAACTAGAAAAGAAGACTGGGATGCAATCTCAGCCTGTAAACAGAAACAAGACGAAGATATCAGTGATTTTTATTCTAGATTTGAAAAATGTTTTAGCATCAACAGTGGCCTCAAGACAAGTAGTGAGTCATACCCTCACCTTTTTGTTACTAAATTAGTCGAGAATTCAAGCCCACAAATTAAAAATCGAGTTCTGAAAGTCGAAAGTACCTGGCAAGCTAATACCCCGTCCCAGATGTTGCAGATGCTCCAATACCACCAGAATAGGATCAGAGAAGAGCAAGAACACGAGAGAAAACGTATGAAAGACACGAAAATGAAAGTACTAGTTGCACAATCTGTTCCTCAAGACAGTCAGAAGAGGGGTCCGAATCAAGCCAGTCATCCTGCAGCTCCCGTTAAAGGGAACTGCAATTATTGTAAACAGCCAGGTCATTTTATAAATGAGTGTGCAGTTCTGAAACACAACATAGCTACTGGTAAGACTAAAGAAAGACCACGTCCGCCTAGACAAGAACAAGTTTCACAGATTCCTCAGCCACAGAATGCACAACAGACAGTTACCGCACCGCAGCCTATCGCTGCAACACAGCACGTTACACAGCAGATGTACCAGTATGCACAGTCTGAGTATCCAGAGTACCAGCAGTATTCATGAAACAGCCTAGAGAGGGAGGTAGGCTTGCCTCTCATCGAGATACCTGTAGATCAAGAAGGTCCCTATGTTCACAGTCAAGTATTAGGGAAAGACAGAAAGTTTTTGATTGATACAGGGGCAAGTAGGACCACAATTAGTCACGCTGAAGTTCCAGGGGCTCCGCTCTCAGGCTCAAGAAATGTTTCCCTTGGATTTTCAGGAAAACCTATCGTAAATGAGATTTCAAAACCAGTTACTCTAGAAGTGGGTCCATTGTCCCGCACTACTGATCTGTTACTTACTAAGTCATGTCCAGAAAATCTATTAGGCATTAAAACACTGAAAGAGTTAGGTGCAGTTATATGCTGTTCCCCAGAGGGAATACGATTGTTCCTACGTGACTTTAAGGGTCACTATGTATTACGAGATTTTGATTCAAGACTGTCTAATGTCCCGCAGCACTTATGGGCGCAAGGTCCAACTGATGTAGGTTACATGCAAATCACACCCTATCGTGTGACTCTCAAGCCAGGTGTAGTGTTACCACGAATCAGACAGTACAGATTGCCACCTGAGGCTGTAGCAGCCTTATCAAAAATTATTGACGAGCTTATTGCTCAAGGAGTGGTTGTAGAAACTGACTCCAATGTATGTAATTCTCCGATCATTCCAGTCATGAAACGTACTGATCCAAATGCACCCCCAGTATATCGATTAGTGATTGACCTACGAGAGCTTAATAAATGTATTATTCCGCAGTACCCAGTTGTCCCAGACATCTCTTCCCTATTGACAGCCATTGATTCCGAAGCCACGTTCTTTACTGTAATCGACCTCAAGAACGCATTTTTCAGTGTCCCTATTCATCCAGACAGCCAGTTTCTTTTCGGATTTTGTTTAAATGGAAGGAGCTATATGTTCACACGAGCTCCTCAAGGTTTCACAGAAAGTCCTAGTATTTACAGTCAAGCACTTAAGAGACAACTAGACAACATTCACATGCCAACTGACACTGCCCTGCTCCAGTATGTCGATGATCTACTGATCACAGCCCGTTCTGAACGTGCTTGCGAGCGAGCATCACTGACAGTTCTGTATTTCCTAGCCGAGATGGGGCACAAGGTGTCCCCTTCTAAGCTTCAATTCTGTGTCCAGCAAGTGGTATACTTAGGACACTTACTGTCCAAGAGGGGTAGGCAGTTGACACCAGACCGTATCCAGTTAATAGCGAGTCTTCCTCAGCCCAAGACCCAGAAGGAGGTACGTGCTTTTATTGGCCTTACTTCTTACTGCAGACAATGGATTCCTCAGTATGCATTTCTAGCCAAGCCACTGATACAGTTAACGACACAGGAGGCAGCCGTATCGACTGTCCTTCCTTGGACATCTGAACATACACTTAGTTTCAATGAGTTAAAGAAAGCCCTATGCCAAGCTCCAGTTCTAGCGACACCGGACTACAGTAAGCCTTTTACACTTTTCGTTACTGAACGCGAAGGTACAGCATTATCTGTTCTCACACAAGATCAAGCAGGACAATACAAGCCCTGTGCTTATTTTTCGAGCACATTAGATCCTGTAGCCCAGGCTCTGCCTGCGTGCCTCAAGTCAGTTGCAGCCACAGCACTAGCTATCAGACAAAGTGATTCCATAGTCTTAGGACACTCCTTGACAGTACAAGTTCCACATTCCGTGGAAGTTCTTTTGAACCGAACACAAACTCAGCACTTGACAATTGCACGTTTAACAGGTTATGAATTGACATTGTTCCAGCCACACATAGAAATCAGACGCTGCAACATCCTGAACCCTGCTACATTGTTACCATCAGTTACTTCGAATTCTGCCACACATGACTGTGTGGAAGTAGTTAACATTACGACAAAGCCAAGACAAGATCTGACAGACACTCCGTTACCAGATCCCGACCTGACACTTTATGTGGATGGTTCATGCATGAGAACTAGTACAGAAGAACTAGTCGCCGCGTATGCAGTGACTACTGACACTGAAGTTATTGAAACACACCGTATCGACACCCTGTCCGCTCAAGCAGCAGAGCTAGTTGCTCTGACACAAGCCTGCATACACGCCAAGAACTTGAAAGTTAATGTTTACACAGATTCACGTTACGCATTTGGAGTTGTACACGACTTCGGAGTGCTCTGGCAGGAGAGAGGTTTCATGACTTCTCATGGAACCAAGATTCAGCATGGTCTCCTTATTCAAGCTCTGTTAGATGCCATACATTTACCGACATCTATCGCTATCATGAAGTGCAAAGCACATACGAAAGTTACTGACACCATTTCTCAAGGTAATGATCTAGCAGATCGCACAGCCAAGCTTACAACACAGACTCTAGACATTCCAGTTAACATGACACATACTCCAGATCCGACCACATGTATGACAGTTAAGGACCCTACACAAGATGTCATAGACATACAGTTACACGCTACTCCCGATGAAATCAAGAAATGGTCCGAACAAGGAGGGGTCCAGACAGATCAAGGATGGTTAACGAAGGGTAGAGCCACATGGTTTCTCCCCGACTCTATGGTTCAAGTCATTATTAATACCGCACATAGTCCAGCACATTTAGGAGAAAAAGCTATGTTAGACGGTATCCAGAACATTTGGTTCAACAAGCATTTACGAGCTGCAGCCAAGCAGAAAGTCCGTACCTGTATGATATGTTGTCAGTTTAATCCAGGTAAAAGTGTCCCGGTGGAACAAGGTGGATTCCAGCCCCCTGACCACCCTTTTGAAGTCCTCCAGATGGATTATATTCAGATGGAGCGATGTCGAGGTTTCAAGTATGTCCTTGTAGTTGTATGCGCTTTGTCCAGGTGGACAGAAGCATATCCAGTCCCAGATTACACAGCCGCGACCACTGCCAAGCAGTTGGTTCGTGAGTTCTTCCCTCGTTATGGACTCCCTAGAGTCGTATATTCTGATAACGGTCAGCCATTCTCATCTGAACTCATGAAGCATGTTTCCCTGTTGTTAGGGTACCAGTGGAAGTTTCATTGTGTACGCCACCCTGAAGCAGCCGGTCTTGTAGAGAGACATAATCAGACTCTGAAAATCCGAATCGCCAAAGTATGCAAAGAAAAAGGTGTGGACTGGCTAGTAGCTCTGCCAGTCGCTTTATTTTATATGCGCATGGTCGCACATTCCAGATCAGGTCTGTCCCCGTATGAGGTCGTATTCGGCCGCCCCCCTAACATGTGGGGTACTCCTAGACCCCGAAGTATTACCGATGTTTCAAGTAATATACTGACAGATTACCTAGCTTCCTTGATGTCTGCCCTCAACTCATGTCGTTCACAGGTTGCCGCCGCATTTCCAGACAATACCGAGGTGGCACCGCATGAAATCGTTCCAGGATCCATGGTGATGGTGAGGAATTTCGACAGATCAAGTCCACTGGAGCCTCGCTGGAAAGAGCCCCGACAGGTCCTCCTCACCACCCGTACAGCCGTGAAGTTGGAAGGTCGCAAAGGCTGGGTGCACCTTTCTCATGTAAAACAATTTAATGGACTGAAACCCGTCTTAAAGAACATTTCCCAGGATTTGAAGGATTGCCAAAATATTGTTCTCAAGGACTGTCCCGCAAAAGACATTGCTACAAACCCTCCCCTGTTAGAGAAAACTCCGCAACAGGAGTATAAACTCAAACTCCGGTCTAGTAAAATAAGTCAGCCAGTTTGATTGTCTAAGTCCTCCCCTAGGTGAAACGGTTAGACTGTTTCTGACATGTATAAAATAGACCCCCATAGTGAGAGAGTTAGTCAAAACTCAATCCGATGTATCATTTTTCTATGTTTCATATTATTTCTCAGCATTATGATTTCCTGCACCAGTTATGCATTTTTCTTGTATTTCCCAGTTCTTCATGTAAATATGTCTGCTAATGCTACAGTAGAGCACACGTTTAGTGATCTGCCTCCTCATGAACTCTCTTACCGCCTCGCTATGCGAAATAACTCATTCATCCGCATGTTACATTACTCACACCAGTCCAGCAATGCCACTAATTGTTGGGTGTGTGGTCGACTCCCCCCTTTCCAGATACCGAAGGGAGTTCTGCCACTTTTTCCTTATCCATTTTCACATAATGGTTCGTGTGGAGCATGGTCAACGTTAACGTCATCCTCAACAGATATGTCTTTTCTTAACAGTACATGTTTCCCAGACAAGCAAGGTCTCCCCCACAGAACAGGTTTAGATCTAGAAAATGAAGTGTATAATTTAGGTAATTATTCTTCGAATTTCATGGTCTTGAATGTTCAGTCTGATACTACTCCAGACTTACCTGCTATTTCAGTACTGCCAGTCAAAGGTGAATTATGTGTCCGAAATTATGGTTCCGTACATGTAGGACATAGTGATTGTACTACTATTGTCAAGTATAGTGACAGTGGGAAATCTATTTTCAAAGCTTCACGTCATTCTTATTTTATTTGTGGTCAAACTGCATATGTTCGTCTGCCCCTCGATTGGGAGGGAACCTGTTACATTGCCTTCCTACTGCCACCAGTTTTCCTAGCCCCATCTGATTATCACAGAAACACACATCTAGTACACATTAGACATAGAAGGGAGTCCCCAATTGTCGATTATACTGAAACTGCTCTAGAACAGTATACAGATTTCAACAGAGGTTTCTTTTTCTTTATAGGACCTATCCAGAATAGTAAGCTAATCCGTAGGTTAACCAGAACCCTTGAAGCAGTAGTCAATGAGACTGCTTCTGCTCTAGGTAATTTAACTGAAGAGCAATCTGCTATGAGATTTGTCGTTTTACAGAATCGTCTCGTCCTTGACGTCATACTGGCCGATAGGGGCGGGGCCTGTAGAGTCATCGGATCTAGTTGCTGCATTTTCATTCCAAATAACGCGCCGTCTGTTTATTCAGCTATAACCAGACTCCATAAAATTGCCCATCTGATACACCAAGATCCAGGCACCTGGACATGGTCCGGTTGGTTCTGGAATATAATTTCCGCATGGGGATGGAAAATATTGTCCTTCCTAGGTATTGCAGTAGCGATCATATTCAGCTGCTGTCTCTGTATACAATGTGGCCCTGCGATTTGCGGCATTTGTGCTACCTCTTGTATTCCTAGTCCCAAGCCCCGTTCTAAATCCCGTTCCGAGAAAATTCGAGACGAGCAAATGATACTGTATGAAATGATAGATGGTATCATGAATATTGATGTTTCCTGATGGAAACGTAGTGACAAGGAGGGAATGTGGAAAAGTAAATTTTGCCATGTTCTGTGTCCCTACGCCTCCTCCATCATATGTTATGTGTGCATGATTAAATATGCATACGCATTCCCCATGTTCGATTCAAGACGCAATTATAGTTGTGTCCACCTCTAGTATGCCAGTTTCCAGTTCTCGTGAATACTACGAATATCAGGCCTATGTAAAGCTACGTTGCCACGTCTCTCAGTGTGCACGTTATTTCATTATAAAGTCCCCGTTTCTAGGCCTCAAAAGGGCCCGGACACCAGATTCAGCTCCTGTCTCCTGAAACCTCGCTGAGGAGCGATACAGCCCCCACCTGTATCCTCGACCCTTCACTTACTTCTTGCCTCACAGTGCCCGGTTCAGCCTGGCTCAGCCTCTGAGTCTGCCAAGAGTATGTTATAGTTCCAGTTATCAGTTCAGTCCTCCTTCTCTGCATTCCTAAGCTACTGAATCGCATCAATAGTTTCCGTCATTGTCTAGCCTTCACGTCTCCACGTTAGAGAAATACTGTATTAATGGTCATTTAATATTCTTCATCACGTACTACATGTAGAATAATGCATGGTCCAGTCTTAGAATCAAGTCAGCCTTTCCCCTCCTAACTTCTAGTTTATATCAACATGTTCTCTAAACATCAGATACTAGATACTGCTTAGGTACATGTCGCCCTGACTCTCCAGACTTCAGTCTCTGCTCCTAGCACAGAGTTCATAGCCCCCAGTTTCTCCTAGTGATACGTCATTGCCAGTTTGCGCGCACCATCAGGTTAGAGGTCCCGGCTCCTCAGGTAGCCCCCTCCATGGTTTCCGCCCCATTCATGACATATTCTGTTACGTTTGCATCACATGTCCATGTATACGCCCTGTTACACCTCTTCTCACCCTTATCTTTCGCGACTGCTACGCGTCACACCCTTTGCTCCACCCACTGCTCCGCCTATCATATGTACTGTAATGCAACTGTTTTACTATATATGCTTGTGTATCGTTATTAAATGCGAGCGCGCTCATCCCAGATCCAGCCCCAGCAGCTGCTGGGCCCTGCCATCCTATTCCTATGCAGGTTGTCCTGTTCCTGTCCTTTATGCTGTAATAAACCTGCGAAACTCCTACTACCTCGAATCTTGACTCTTATTTATTGAGCTATCTGTTATTCATTTATACATTCAAAAATAGGGTATTATTTATTTATTTACCACATAATCTGTATTATGCGATTTTTCTTTTGAGATGTTCTAGATAAGGAATTTAGGAACACCTATATGTAATCATTGAGATAAAATGTGTTTACCCCATTAGACCATACCACTATGTGTGAGGACATCCATTCAGATAGAATTCCCATGTCGCTATCTACCCTTAGATGGTGAAGGATATGCTCTCACACGGAAACCCAATTGAAGAGCCTAGAGGCACTGTTTTGCCTACTGCCTTTGTTTTTGTATTACCTTTGAGAATGACAGTGTATTTCAACGCAGAATTGTCCCATGGCGTATGGCCACTCCTTTGTAGATTGCAGGCCACCTGTTTTCAGTCCCCTTGTTATACAATGAACTGTTTAAAGCATCGCACTTGCTCCATCAAATGGCATTGGACATCACAGAACCAGAATTTCAGTGCAAAAGAGCGCCTGTCATGTACTGGTAACCTCTGACAGTGTGCAGTCCCTTGAGTCCCTTGGCCTGAGTTTTGGCCACACCCCCCCCCCTTTTCCTTTGCTCCAACGGAAGTGCAGTGCACCGGAGGATCCAAGATTGGAAAAAGGCACTACATTCTGGTGCCCATGAAAGAGCAGCCTGAGCGTTCTCTGACACTGAGTAATGAGTGTCGGAGCCTGAGAATGTAGACCCGGATCTGCATTAGATGATCTGTGCCCTTGATCAATGAAGAGCACACTATCTGTAGTGCCTGCCGCAGAGGAGAGATATTGGTGCACTGCCTTGAGACATTGAGACTTTCAAATGAGCTGTGAGTGTTTGCCAGGAGGGCACTCCAACGGGTACTGAAAAACACTATTTTTCATGGGAGGCATGAATCAAGAGGCCCATGCAACAACTGGAGCAGATATGATGGACAATAGAAGCCTGCCAGAGAGGCTTTTGAACTGACTCTGAGCATAGTTGGTTTCACAAGTGGTTTCCGTGTGATTGCATAAAATGGGTTTGAGGAGACTGATCATTATTGTTTTACTGGCATTGTTTTAAAGTAGTATTCTGTTTAGTAAAAGCAGAATAAAGTCCATTCTCTGTGGAAGAGTATTCCCTTTTCACCTCTCGCCACTGTTTCACCTGAACATATAATAAGTTACTGAAGTGCATAGGAGCCATAAAAATGTTACTAGATAATTTTAGGATCTGCTTTCTGCTTAGGGTTGTGAAAAATTCTAATTTCGTTTGTAATAGTGGTCATTACTTTCTCCTGTTGTCTATATGTTCTTAACGTGTTTTCTAGTATTTTTATAGATGCGTGTTTCTTGACCACAAGATTCACTACACATTCGCACTCTATTATCACTATTTTCTCAATGTAATCAATACAGTTCGTTCAATGTTGAATAAAGTTGCATTTATTTCTTTTGTTTGTTATTTTAATCATAACATTCCTTCATAGGTTTACATTCCATATGATATTACTGTTTTATGCCCGATGCATTTTGAGCCGCGCTCTTCCTCAGGGGACTTATAATCGGAAAGCAATATAGTACATATCTTTAATCGACAAAGCTGAAGTATAATCCCTTATCTTCTTATCCTCTTGTCTCCCCATAGTGTGTAATAGTAACTGGTCACCATACTCGTGTACACCTTATAACCCTGCATGTAACATTCTCCCCTCGAGAAAAGTTTGGGAAGAGAGTGGACAAATGGTGCATTTTCAAGCAAATTTAAGAAAGCAGGAAGGATAATAAAGCAATACAATTGAATTAATCATCCATTGAGAAATTGCCAAATTTTATGACCTATAGAGGACACAGGACAATATTTGCGTATGCTGATATCATTTGCCCATATTGACTTGTGAACACACTTGTACACTTGTAACTGGTTTGTGCAATATAAAAAACATTTGCTCATGCAATGCAAGCAAAAACACGCATAGGGAGCACGGAGGATTATGCCCAGAACCGGCGTCTTATGCACACACTATATCTGTGTTTGTCTATACATGCTATTAGACGTCAGCTAAAGGCCTACTCATTGAAAAACACAGGTAGTGGCCAAAACAGCAGTATTAAACACCCTGGACTGTAATATATTTAACACTAGTGCACAACCTATGGAACTAGCATAAAACTAACTGTGAGCAGCCCTGGCTTCAGCAGCAACAATATGCAAGAACATGCAATACCCTTCTTGCGATGAAACTGAAGATGACACGACCAGTACAGACAAAAGCTACTCTCTCATCACCTACCAACAGTAATGCCTAAAACAACAGATGACATCTTGTGAGTGAAGGGAGAAGCAGAATCGAATTTGAGGAGACCAGGAGGCAGAATGCAAAACCTGCATTGATGACAGCTCCGTATGCGGGCGGAAGGTTGAAAAGAAATACATGCATATATTGTCAGACTGCCATTAAATAATACAGCTGCTTTGCACTGGTAACCACGTACCTTTTCTGAGAAGCCAGTGTGGGTGTACACAAAAAGGTAGGTACTACACAGCCTAACCTCCTCATACTACCAGATAAACATACACATTGAGAGGGGTTGGGGCGTGAAGAAACATCACAGAACGAGAATGGCTTGGCACGTACCGCGAGGATAGCAGGGAAATGAGCTGGTCCTCCTTCTCGTCCCTCTAGTAACAACGCAATGTGTCCCTGCCTCTCTAATTGTCCCCTGAGTCATTTGCCTATTGAACCTGAGCCTGAATATTTGGGGTGCTGCAACACCCCCAGCACCCCTACTTCCAGCGCATATGAAGGTGCGTGGGAACAAAAAGCAGAAAAACTTCATACAATTAATTACATACATAGAACAAACCCAGGCCAGAGCCCATCCAAAAATAACACCCCTTTCGGAAGGGCACCGTAGGGCACATTTAGGTGTAGATTGGTAGTTAGTTAAAACAAGAAGTCGATAATTCCAAATTTACCTGACTGAACATTACCAAAATATGGAAAATGGACCAGTCTACTTGTAATTTGCTTATTATGAATGTCCACAATATCTGTGACCATGGGGGATGTTCTTGTACATTCTGCACTGCACCGTGTATCTCCGGAGTCTGTGGCGTTGGGCTCTATGAGCAGAGGGTGGGTGTCATAAGCGATGGGGGATTCATGGTCCTCTGTGGGTCAGGGTAGCACACCCAGCGTAGTACTCGCGGGGATGTCCCCAGGGCAGCAAGACTCTCAACGAGGTTTGGGGAAAGAGGGGGGTGTCCCGTGGTGGACGGGTGTGTTAGGGGGTGTGTCTAGATGCGGTATCATGCTCGCGGTGGCAATGCTGCGGTGAGCAGATTCAGGTGTGTGCTGGTGCATTAGAGGCTATGTACAGGCCTCATCCACAGGAGAGTGGGACCGTGGGAGGATAGGGACAGGGAAGGAGGAGAAGGAGAGCCCCTCCAGTAGATGATGAGGGAAGGGGGGCATGGTAGGCAAGTGGGATGGCGTATCCCAGATGCCATACTAGTCTCGTCACCCCATCAGTCACAGTTAATTTCTGCAAAGGGGTGTGGGCAGGTGGGTCGCCGTCTGGGGTGCAAGGGCCAGGGGAGGGGTCCCACGATGTCCTGTCAGGGTGCCAGGTGGGTGTAGGGGAGGAGGGCAGGAAGGGGTTTAGTGTGTCTGGGATCTCTGGAAGCAGATGTGCAAGCTGGGAAAGGTCAGGTCAGGTGCAGGGCCAGGGCATACTCATAGTGTTCTACCGAGGGGAAGGCGAGCCCAGACCCCCATTGGCACTGCGAGCTTGTAAATTGGACGAGGCTTTGCAGGGTTTTGAGGAGTCCCACACGAACTACCTGATCCCGGAGTCTATCTACTGGCTCAGGCACTGGGTGGAGACTGGAGAGGGGTATCTGCACAAGTGTGTAATTAAAGCGTGGGAGCGTTACCATGCCGCTATCCTGCACTCTGCCCCACACGGAAAGCCCCAGCACCTTCCACTTCTCAAAGTTGCGCACTTACCTTACCGCCGCTGGTCAGCGCCGCATCTTCTTCTGGGACCTTGGCGCGCCTTCACACTGGAGCGGAAACCGGAACCCCGCCCTCCGTCCTCAGCCAATCCTGGCGCTGGAGCAGCACCAGTATTGACACAGGGCATTGTTGCTTTCTGCCCGCCTGCCCATTAGGAGGGCGAGTTTTCGCTCTTTTAATGGGCATGCGCCAGCCAGCAGGCACAAGTGCGCATGCGTGGGCAAGGCTGAAAAATGTGCCTCTGTCCCCACTAATGCGCACCTGTGTGCTGCTGCCTGCCCCAGACAATGCCTTTTGCCTGTCAATCAACATGACACAGGACCGCCCACCCCCTTCAGACTCTGAAGGGGGTGGGCGGTCCTGCATCATGCTGACTGACAGGCATTGTCCCTCGGCGTTTTGAACTGAAGTAAACTGAGAGTTTACTTCAGTTCAGAGCAGCAGTAGTACGCCGAGGGAGCTGAAGGTGTGGGCGGGGGGGCAACGCCCCCAATGGACGGTCCGCCACTGCCCACTACTCTAGCGGGGTAAGAGGGGTGGTACCCATCAGGTGGTATGGGGTGGAATTATGGTGAGTTCGTAATGGTAACGATCTTTTGTTTCCGCTAGCAGGTTGTAACATGGCGCCTACATGCGCTTCCACCACTTCCCGGAAGCCTGTGGCCCAGGAGGATTTTCACGCCCTGAGTGAGCTTTGGACGGAAATTAAGCGCCATGGCATGGAGGCGGCACTTCTAAAGTTGGCCGGCGAGTCAGAGCAACAGCCGGACGGCAGGGCACCAAAGAGGCAGAGGAAAGTCCCAGCTTGATATAGAGCGGGGCAACAGGACAAGTCGCGCACACAACCTGCAACAGTGGCTCCTGTGGGGGGTGAGTCTATCAGCCAGGACATGACGGCGCATAGCACAGACCATGCAGCACAAGGGCCCGTGCTAAATATGACAGTGGGTGCGGGGGGCAGAGCATCATGGTGATCTCCACAACAGCAGCATCTGTGGGGGCTCCACAAGTGGGGGTGCGCCAGTAGTGTCGCAGGCGGCAGGTAGCGCTGCGGCCCTGCAGCCCCAGGGGAATGTGGCAGGGTTAATGGTACCGCAAACACATGGGTCAGGGGTGCCTTCTGGAGAATCAGGGGGGTTGCAAGCGGCGGGGACCTCTGTTGCCCATCAGCCCCCAGTGGCGTTGGGAGGGGCGCCAATTATACCACCACTCGGACCACTCTCAGTAACAGGAACACAAGGGGCGGTGGCAGCACAAGTATGGGCACAGACAGGTGGTACTCCAGTAACGGTGGGCCTGGAGGTAGGTCAGCCTGCTACCACACTGTCTGCAGTGGGAGCGAGTGTAGTACAATCACCCCCAGTGGTGACTCCTTTATTATTTGGGTCTACATCCTTGGCGCTGGCCCCCTCTTCCGCGATTGCATGGCATGTTCCGTTGGAGACGAGGGACAAAATTCACAGGGGGGAATTTGTGAACGTTTTTGATTTGATCAACGCAGGGGTGGTCCTAAGTCATCTAAATGCAACTAAAGAGAGTTAGTTCGAGCCCAAAACGGTGTGGGTGGAATGGTCCTTGCGGAATTGGGTAACAGGGTTTTCTATCTATGCGGCGATATTAACTGAGAAGACACCTGTGTTAGCGCCTCAGTTGTTTGGGTACCTGTACCTCAAACACAGGGCAGCTTCCGAGTTCCAAGGGTCAGCCTGTATGCAGTACGACACTAAATTTAGGCAGATGAAAGCTGTCAGACCAGAGATAGCATGGGACCAAAGGCAGATCAATATTTGGCATGCAGAGTTTAATATGGCTCAGGCACCTGGGAAATCAACTCAGTCCTTTCGATTCAACAGAAGTTTGGGAGATAAATATTGGCCTGCTGGCAGTACAACAAGACGGAATGTACCAAAGGGGCGGCCTGTAAGTTTAAACACATTTGCTCATTCTGCGGGGGCAGGGACATCTGGAGTTCAAGTGTTTTAAAAAAACAAAGCAAGCAGAGAGAGCGCACACCCTTTAAAAGCATACTGACCAAGCAATAATCCTGTGCGTCCTTCGCCAATTCGCATGCATGTTCTCACACACCTACTCAGTAAATACAATAATCAAGAAGATGCTTCCATGCTGTATTATGGGTTCAAGGATGGGTTCGGCATTCCTTCCCGCGCACCCTCTTTATCGGTCCCGCAGAAAAATCAACAGTCAGTTCTCCAACAACGAGAGTTGGTCCGGAACAAGATTATGGGGGAGGTGTGCCCGGGCAGGGTTGCGGGTCCTTTTAATGCTCCACCTTGTGTATCTTTAGTGTGTTCGCCCCTGGGGTTGGTGCCAAAGAAAGAGTAGGACAAATTCTGTTTGATTCACAATCTGTCTCACCCCATGGGGCGATCGGTAAATGATGGTTTGGACCAGGCTTTGTGCACAGTACGGTACACCACCTTTGACAAGGCCTTTGCAAAATTGCAGAGATTAGGCAAAGGGGCGCTAATGGCCAAAACAGATATAGAGTCTGTCTTCCGCCTTCTTCCCATTCACCCAGAGGATACTCGCTTGCTGGGATTCACGTTTGAGGGACAGTTTTTTGTGGACTTGTGTATGCCCATGGGTTGTTCCATAGCGTGCTCGGTATTTGAGACATTCAGCAGATTTCTGGAATGGGCGGTGAAAGACTTGGTGTCATCAGACGATGTAGTACTTTACTTGGACGACTTTTTGTTCATGGGTCTCCCGGGTGGTCAGGCGTGTGGGAGGGCACTGCAAGGTTTCCGGCAGCTTGTCCAGGCATTGGGAGTTCCGCTAGCTGAAGCCAAGACTGAAAGTCCTACCACCTGTTTATGTTCCCTGGGGATTGAGATAGACTCAGTGGCAGGAGAGTGTAGGTCGCCACAGGAGAAGGGGATGGCTTTCAAAGAGGCGGTTAACGCCTGCATTTCGGCCAAGAAGGTTACTTTGCATCAGCTGCAGGTCTTGGTTGGCCAATTGAACTAAGTGATTCCCATGGAGAGAGTGCTTTCAAAAAACATAGCAAGAGCGATGTCCGGCCTACGGGCTAAGCACCATCATACAAGGTTGTCGGCAGATGTCAGGGAGGACTTGGAGTCATGGTGAGGGTTCTTAGATAACTTCAATGGAACACTGTTATGGCAGCAGCCAGCGTGCAACAACAGTGAGTTGGCCCTCTATACGGATGCAGTGGGCAGTATAGGGTTTGGAGCAGTGTTGGGCTCCAGGTGGTGCATGAGGCATTGGCCAGAGGAACGGGTTATGTCAGGGCTCACACACAACGTCACCTTTCTAGAACTGTCTCCTATCAATGTCGCCTTACACATTTGGGGGGCCTCTTTAGCGAACACAAGAGTAATTTTTTGGTCAGACAGTATGTCTGCGGTAATTGCCATTAATAATAAAAGCGCGAAATGCCCTTTGGTGCTACGGTTGTTGAAGACTGTGTATCTTGCATAATGTGCATTTTGCTGCCAAACATGTACCTGGTGTGGATAATACAGATGCTGACGCTTTGTCTCGGTTTAAGATGGCAGAGTTCAGGGCACGGAGGCCGCAAACAGACCAATTGATGGCGGAGTTCCAGGAGGAGTTATGGAGGCTTGGTGCCCCATCGCCGCAAACCTAATCACAGCAGCATTGGCACCCCAGACAAAACGTATGTACAAGAGGGCTTGGGAGGTGTACAGCGCGATGTTCGGAGCAGGCTTAGAGCAAAACAGATTCACAACAGAAGGGGTTCTGGGTTTTCTTGTAGCCCAGAAGAATCAAGGAAAGTCGCTCTTGTTGGTGTGGAGGCAGTTGTCTGCCATTGCTTTCTTCGCCGGTTTGCATGGTGTTAGAGATCCTACTAAAGATTTTAGGATGCAAAACCCTGTGCTATTGTCAATATGAGGTAAAGCTATTCAGCCTGGCTTACTTGCTTGCCTTTTTTGGGGCCTTGCGTGTCTCTGAGTTGGTGGCAGCATCTAAACAAGGTGAAGAATAAAAGGTAATTACGTGTAAACTGTGGTTCTCCAGTATTGGTGTCTTTCATAGATTCACATGCTTGAATAGTTCCCCAGCGTCGAAGTGGAAGTCCCACTGTACATAAAATAGTAGTAATATATATATATATATATATATATATATATATAAATTTCAAATTTGCCTGGCAGCCGCCAGGCACCGCTTTCCTCGAGCCTCTTTGCGAGGGCGGTCCGTGTGTAGGTAGCGAGCCTGTGTATTAATTCAAAATCCCGACTCCCTTCTCGGTAAGGAAACACACGGACAACTTCTTGCTGAAGACGCGTTTTATTGCAGATTCAAAGCAAAAATACTCGACGCGTTTCAGGAGTTCACCTCCCTTTCTCACGAGTAAAAGTGTCAGTGATTCCGATACGTTTTTTAAACAAACATGTGATTAAGTGAAAAATAAACATAGAAAGTAGACTCCCGCTGCTACCAAAACGTGATTTGATAATAAGAGGAAACTTATATAGTTAAATTCCTTTGTTCAGCCCTTTTATACATTCCTGATAATTCTCATTGCTTGGTGACAATTAATAAACGCCATTTGCATGTTTTACAATCGGTTCATGACAGAATGTCAAATTAAAGTTAATAACGTTAATGTTCAAAACCCTAGACTATCGCTAGTCCATATACAACGTGATTTCCAAATTTCTTTAGCCTTTTCTTATATTCCAAGCCAAATTATTTTTGGTCCATATAATTTCAATAATTTATTCGTGCTAGGCATATTTCCTCTTTCTCGGTTTCCCGGGTTTTACGTATCCTCTTACCGACCCTCACTGTAGGGTGTATACTACTTCTTAAGACTAGCCATTAGACTAGCGTGCCTCCTTATCTATGATACTTTCGTCCTGGGAATTCCTTCCTAACCGTACTTTTGCCCAAGTGGGCTTATATTGTCAATGTCACATTATGTATTTTATTTTATCCATCTACGTTCAGGCTGATACTTTTCTTCATGTCTTCCTCTTCTTCATTTCATAGGTATCTATGTTAAAACAGAAACAATATATATTAACCCCTTATCAAATAATACTCTAACACCCTGTGAAAAATGAAAAAACTGTTTCAATCATAATAGGGATACAAAATTTATGCACATCAGCCTCTAAGTCCTCATTCCTAGAGTGGTTCGTATATTGTGGTTATATTGTAAATTGGCTTCAGCACATACATTCTCTCAAACATCTGTTAGCTAAATTATCATTAGTTCTCTCTCAGAATATGAGTTAACATAAATTATTTCTCGTCCCTTTACACATCTAACCATTCTTATTTTTCTCCTTGTTGTTCCAGGTCAATAGTGTTCCAATGTGACAATAACTCTATGCTTTAGCCTAGATGAGTTTCTAATTCCTCATCGTAGTTATGCCCAATTGGCGCTGTCGTTTGGTATTTGATAATCAACCTGGACTCCAATCTACGGAGTCTTTGTATTTTGTTGCCCCCTCTGTCATCATGTTTGATCATGTCCAGGAAACAAAATCTCAATAAGTTTGGGTTCTGATGATGTTCCTCCTGAAAATGCCTCGCCATAGGATAAGCTTTGTCACAGTTTTTTATGGCTCTCAAATGTTCTAAAATTCTGATTTTGGCTTTATGTTTTGTACTGCCTATGTAGGCCTTATCACATGGGCAAAACAGAGCATATACGACGAACTCCGTATTACACGAAGTGTGTTCCTGTATCACAAAAGGTTCAATTTTTGGGGAAAGTCTTGCCTCCTTGCAGTTCTTACTATTCTTGCAAGCTTTGCAACTCCTACATGGAAAAAATCCTTGTATTCCTTTTACTCTTTCTTTCCCCGTTGTGATAGCACTGCACAACATGTCCTTCAATGATTGTGTTTTTTTGAAAGTTATTTGAGGATAAGTCTCCACATATTCTGCAATTTCAGGATCAGTCTGCAGAATTGGCCACAATTTTTTTAGGCTGCGTTTGATCATAAAAGCTTGATTGCTATATGTGGTGATGAAACGTGTTTTGTTATTTACACTGTCCTCCTCCATTTTATCTTTGCAGATTAACAGAGACTCTCTGCTTCTTTCTGCCACAATATTTTTGGCTCTGGTGATTATTTTCTCAGTATATCCTCTAGCTCTAAATCTTTCAACCATCACACTTTCTTCGTTCTTAGAACTTTGAGCAGTGCTACAATTTCGTTTTGCTCTGAGGAGTTCTCCTATTGGTATGCTTTGTACCAACGAGCTTTGATGACAGCTTCTGGCATGTAGCAGGCTGTTGCCTGCTGTCTCTTTCCTGTGGAGGGAACTTTCCAATTTATTGTTCTCAACACTTAATCTAAGATCAAGGAAGTCTAGGTTATTCTTGGCCCATTGGCTTGTGAATTTCAGATTGAATACATTGCAGTTGAGCTCATCTACAAAGTTGTTAGCTTCCATCTCTGAGCCTGACCACACAATAAAAATGTCATCAATTTATCTGACCCATTTGATGACCTTTTCTTTGTACCATGATGACCTGTACACTACTTCCTCCTCCCAATGTCCCATGAACAGACCAGCAAAGCTGGGAGCAAAGCAAGTCCCCATAGATGTCCCAAGGACTTGTCTGTAGATTTTAGAATCAAAGAGGAAGTAGTTTTGGGTCAGACACAATTCCATTATCTTGAGGAGCATTCGAGTGTGGTGAAAGTAGGAGATTGATCTCCTAGAGAGAAAATGTTTGCAGGCTGTCAGATCTAGTGTGTGGGGAATGCATGTATATAACCCCACTACATCCAATGACAGTAATGAGTAACTGTCATCCCATTGTAATGACTCGATGAACTTAAGAAATTCTCCCGAGTCTTTTATGTAGGATGGCAGATCTTGTACCCAACATTGCAGAAAAAAGTCCACATATTGTGAAGCGTTCTCCAAGCAGCTTCCAATTGACGACACTATTGGTCTCCCAGGGGGGTGGTTTCGATCTTTATGAATCTTCGGAAGAAGATATAAAGCTGGCATCCTAGGGAACTTACATTCAAGAAACCTAAATTCCTCTGTTTCGATAAGTCCATTCCCCTTCCATTCCTGGAGCAACGTGTGGAATAATTTGAGTGATGCCTCATATTCCATGCGGTTACTTCTGCAGTATTTTGTCTGATCTGCTAATTGTCTCAAACCTTCCTTCACATAGTCTGACTTAGACTGCACAACTACATTACCTCCTTTGTCCGATTTTTTTATCACTATACTGTGATCATTCTTCAAATTTAGTAAAGCTTTACGTTGCTGATTGTTGATGTTATTCCAGCATTTGTGTTTTTGCTTAGAGATGTTTTGCAACTCTTTCTTCATGCCCCTTTCGAAAACGTCAATTACTTCATTTTTTAACTGGGGGAGGAAAGTGGATTTAGGTTTGAAGCTGCTCTTAGAACTCATATCTAGTGGTATATTCTCTTTCCTGAATTCATCATAGGGGCAACTAGTCTCCAACTAGTCTCCTTTACCTCCTCTGCTAGAACCCTTAGTGAATGTACTAGTTCTGCTTCCGCCATACTCATTTTGTGTAATTTTTGACTCGCTGTTTTAAGTGTATCAGTTACTTTGTTTGCAAACCACTTTCTTTTTTACGTTTTGGTAGCAGCGGGAGTCTGCTTTCTATGTTTATTTTTCACTTAATCACATGTTTGTTTAAAAAACGTATCGGAATCACTGACACTTTTACTCGAGAGAAAGGGAGGTGAACTCCTGAAACGCGTCGAGTATTTTTGCTTTGAATCTGCAATAAAACGCGTCTTCAGCAAGAAGTTGTCCGTGTGTTTCCTTACCGAGAAGGGAGTCGGGATTTTGAATTAATATATATATATATATATATATATATATATATATATATATATATATATATATATATATATCTTCACACACAGAGTTTCCTCCAAAGATGAAGCCCACACGGGTGAGTATTTTCTGCACATTTATTTGAAGACTGCAGCAAAGAAGATGCACCGCCAGCAGCACAAAGTTTGTAAAAAGTCAAACGCCGACGCGTTTCGGGCTCCCGCCCTTCGTCATAGGGCTGACTTCAACTACCAAGCAAAAATGCCATCCGTGAGCACTCATTATAAAGAAGTTCCTGCCTCAGTGGGCATGGCTGCTACAGCAGCCTCTTGGTCTTCGTAGTACTCGATTTGGTATTCCTCCTGTGAGTGGGCATAAATGCTGTGCTTAAAGTTCATAAACATCCAAGTGGGTGGCTGTAGTACTATGAGAATAATTTTGTTGTAATTACCAGCCTTCAAAGCAGCACCTCGTCCTTATACAGCGACCACCCAGTCGGTATCGCGAAGGTCCGCAACAGCGGCGGGGCATTCATCGCGGCCAGGCTTGCCGCTCAAAATCCACACACACAGAGTTGCCTCCAAAGATGAAGCCCACACGGGTGAGTATTTTCTGCACATTTATTTGAAGACTGCAGCAAAGAAGATGCACCGCCAGCAGCACAACGTTTGTAAAAAGTCAAACGCCGACGCGTTTCGGGCTCCCGCCCTTCGTCATAGGGCTGACTTCAACTACCAAGCAAAAATGCCATCCGTGAGCACTCATTATAAAGAAGTTCCTGCCTCAGTGGGCATGGCTGCTACAGCAGCCTCTTGGTCTTCGTAGTACTCGATTTGGTATTCCTCCTGTGAGTGGGCATAAATGCTGTGCTTAAAGTTCATAAACATCCAAGTGGGTGGCTGTAGTACTATGAGAATAATTTTGTTGTAATTACCAGCCTTCAAAGCAGCACCTCGTCCTTATACAGCGACCACCCAGTCGGTATCGCGAAGGTCCGCAACAGCGGCGGGGCATTCATCGCGGCCAGGCTTGCCGCTCAAAATCCACACACACAGAGTTGCCTCCAAAGATGAAGCCCACACGGGTGAGTATTTTCTGCACATTTATTTGAAGACTGCAGCAAAGAAGATGCACCGCCAGCAGCACAAAGTTTGTAAAAAGTCAAACGCCGACGCGTTTCGGGCTCCCGCCCTTCGTCATAGGGCTGACTTCAACTACCAAGCAAAAATGCCATCCGTGAGCACTCATTATAAAGAAGTTCCTGCCTCAGTGGGCGTGGCTGCTACAGCAGCCTCTTGGTCTTCGTAGTACTCGATTTGGTATTCCTCCTGTGAGTGGGCATAAATGCTGTGCTTAAAGTTCATAAACATCCAAGTGGGTGGCTGTAGTACTATGAGAATAATTTTGTTGTAATTACCAGCCTTCAAAGCAGCACCTCGTCCTTATACAGCGACCACCCAGTCGGTATCGCGAAGGTCCGCAACAGCGGCGGGGCATTCATCGCGGCCAGGCTTGCCGCTCAAAATCCACACACACAGAGTTGCCTCCAAAGATGAAGCCCACACGGGTGAGTATTTTCTGCACATTTATTTGAAGACTGCAGCAAAGAAGATGCACCGCCAGCAGCACAAAGTTTGTAAAAAGTCAAACGCCGACGCGTTTCGGGCTCCCGCCCTTCGTCATAAGGCTGACTTCAACTACCAAGCAAAAATGCCATCCGTGAGCAGTCATTATAAAGAAGTTCCTGCCTCAGTGGGCGTGGCTGCTACAGCAGCCTCTTGGTCTTCGTAGTACTCGATTTGGTATTCCTCCTGTGAGTGGGCATAAATGCTGTGCTTAAAGTTCATAAACATCCAAGTTGGTGGCTGTAGTACGATGAGAATAACTTTGTTGTAATTACCAGCCTTCAAAGCAGCACCTCATCCTTATACGGCGACCACCCAATCGGTATCGCCACGGTCCGCAACAGCGGCGGGGCATTCATCGCGGCAGTTTTGAAAGAGCGCTTGAGGCATCTATGCACTTAAGGGCGTGGTGCCTCAAGCGCTCTTTCAAAACTGCCGAAGCCTCTGAAGAGAAGTGGGGACACTTCGAAACGCGTCAGGCATCCAGGGCATTTTGAACAGTGAAAGGAATCGTTGTGTTGGAGGCGTGCTTACCTATTAAGGCTCCTTGTGTGCAGCTGGAGTCCAGGTGCTCCTTGTACGTTTGGGTACTTGGTAGCTTGGATATTAAAGCGGTCACCCTGCCGCGTAAGGAGCACCACCCTGAAAGAACCAGGGGCCATGCGGTCTGATGAATATTGGGCCGATAACGTGGGGCAGCAGCGTATGGATCTTGCACGAATCACGCACAGCGAGGCCCATCTGTGGGCTTGAAAGGTTACCAGCTGAACATTTGCGCGACGTGAGACACTACAAGTCTCATAAGTCCTATCCAGGGCATGCATCTATGCAATTAAGGGTGTGGTGCCTCAAGCGCTCTTTCAAAACTGCCGAAGCCTCTGAAGAGAAGTGGGGACACTTCGAAACGCGTCAGGCATTCAGGGCATTTTGAACAGTGAAAGGAATCGTTGTGTTGGAGGCGTGCTTACCTATTAAGGCTCCTTGTGAGCAGCTGAGGTCAGGGTGCTCCTTGTACGTTTGGGTACTTGGTAGCTTGGATATATATATATATATATTCACTGAAAAAACCATAGGTTTCAGGTCATATATAGTTAGGTATTAGCATTTAAAAAACCATTGAAATTCACTCAAATCCACACACACAGAGTTGCCTCCAAAGATGAAGCCCACATGGGTGAGTATTTTCTGCACATTTATTTGAAGACTGCAGCAAAGAAGATGCACCGCCAGCAGCACAACGTTTGTAAAAAGTCAAACGCCGACGCTTTTCGGGCTCCCGCCCTTCGTCATAGGGCTGACTTGAACTACCAAGCAAAAATGCCATCCGTGAGCACTCATTATAAAGAAGTTCCTGCCTCAGTGGGCGTGGCTGCTAAAGCAGCCTCTTGGTCTTCGTAGTACTCAATTTGGTATTCCTCCTGTGAGTGGGCATAAATGCTGTGCTTAAAGTTCATAAACATCCAAGTGGGTGGCTGTAGTACGATGAGAATAACTTTGTTGTAATTACCAGCCTTCAAAGCAGCACCTCGTCCTTATACGGCGACCACCCAGTCGGTATCGCCAAGGTCCGCAACAGCGGCGAGGCATTCATCGCGGCCAGGCTTGCCGCTCAAAATCCACACACACAGAGTTGCCTCCAAAGATGAAGCCCACACGGGTGAGTATTTTCTGCACATTTATTTGAAGACTGCACCAAAGAAGAAGCACCGCCAGCAGCACAAAGTTTGTAAAAAGTCAAACGCCGACGCGTTTCGGGCTCCCGCCCTTCGTCATAGGGCTGACTTCAACTACCAAGCAAAAATGCCATCCGTGAGCACTCATTATAAAGAAGTTCCTGCCTCAGTGGGCGTGGCTGCTACAGCAGCCTCTTGGTCTTCGTAGTCCTCGATTTGGTATTCCTCCTGTGAGTGGGCATAAATGCTGTGCTTAAAGTTCATAAACATCCAAGTGGGTGGCTGTAGTACGATGAGAATAACTTTGTTGTAATTACCAGCCTTCAAAGCAGCACCTCGTCCTTATACAGCGACCACCCAGTCGGTATCGCCAAGGTCCACAACAGCGGCGGGGCATTCATCGCGGCCAGGCTTGCCGCTCAAAATCCACACACACAGAGTTGCCTCCAAAGATAAAGCCTACACGGGTGAGTATTTTCTGCACATTTATTTGAAGACTGCAGCAAAGAAGAAGCACCGCCAGCAGCACAAAGTTTGTAAAAAGTCAAACGCCGACGCGTTTCGGGCTCCCGCCTTCGTCATAGGGCTGACTTCAACTACCAAGCAAAAATGTCATCCGTGAGCACTCATTATAAAGAAGTTCCTGCCTCAGTGGGCGTGGCTGCTACAGCAGCCTCTTGGTCTTCGTAGTCCTCGATTTGGTATTCCTCCTGTGAGTGGGCATAAATGCTGTGCTTAAAGTTCATAAACATCCAAGTGGGTGGTTGTAGTACGATGAGAATAACTTTGTTGTAATTACCAGCCTTCAAAGCAGCACCTCGTCCTTATACAGCGACCACCCAGTCGGTATCGCCAAGGTCCACAACAGCGGTGGGGCATTCATCGCGGCCAGGCTTGCCGCTCAAAATCCACACACACAGAGTTGCCTCCAAAGATGAAGCCCACACGGGTGAGTATTTTCTGCACATTTATTTGAAGACTGCAGCAAAGAAGATGCACCGCCAGCAGCACAAACTTTGTAAAATGTCAAACGCCGACGCGTTTCGGGCTCCCGCCCTTCGTCATAAGACTGACTTCAACTACCAAGCAAAAATGCCATCCGTGAGCAGTCATTATAAAGAAGTTCCTGCCTCAGTGGGCGTGGCTGCTACAGCAGCCTCTTGGTCTTCGTAGTACTCGATTTGGTATTCCTCCTGTGAGTGGGCATAAATGCTGTGCTTAAAGTTCATAAACATCCAAGTTGGTGGCTGTAGTACGATGAGAATAACTTTGTTGTAATTACCAGCCTTCAAAGCAGCACCTCATCCTTATACGGCGACCACCCAGTCGGTATCGCCAAGGTCCGCAACAGCGGCGGGGCATTCATCGCGGCAGTTTTGAAAGAGCGCTTGAGGCATCTATGCACTTAAGGGTGTGGTGCCTCAAGCGCTCTTTCAAAACTGCCGAAGCCTCTGAAGAGAAGTGGGGACACTTCGAAACGCGTCAGGCATCCAGGGCATTTTGAACAGTGAAAGGAATCGTTGTGTTGGAGGCGTGCTTACCTATTAAGGCTCCTTGTGTGCAGCTGGAGTCCAGGTGCTCCTTGTACGTTTGGGTACTTGGTAGCTTGGATATTAAAGCGGTCACCCTGCCGCGTAAGGAGCACCACCCTGAAAGAACCAGGGGCCATGCGGTCTGATGAATAATGGGCCGATAACGTGGGGCAGCAGCGTATGGATCTTGCACGAATCACGCACAGCTTGGCCCATCTGTGGGCTTGAAAGGTTACCAGCTGAACATTTGCGCGACGTGAGGCACTACAAGTCTCATAAGTCCTATCCAGGGCATGCATCTATGCAATTAAGGGTGTGGTGCCTCAAGCGCTCTTTCAAAACTGCCGAAGCCTCTGAAGAGAAGTGGGGACACTTCGAAACGCGTCAGGCATTCAGGGCATTTTGAACAGTGAAAGGAATCGTTGTGTTTGAGGCGTGCTTACCTATTAAGGCTCCTTGTGTGCAGCTGAGGTCAGGGTGCTCCTTGTACGTTTGGGTACTTGGTAGCTTGGATATATATATATATATATTCACTGAAAAAACCATAGGTTTCAGGTCATATATAGTTAGGTATTAGCATTTAAAAAACCATTGAAATTCACTAAAAAAACTATAAGTTTTAGTGGTGTTATAGTTAGCTGGACATTTTACTCATACAAAACCATTGAAATTGCTCATATATAGTTAGTTGGGCTAACTATATTTCGCGCACTCGCAATCCACTGCTGATGATGTCACATATTACATCATTCATGACATGGTCAGTGACATCACTGATGACATCACTGATGACATCTCAAACCTGAAACCTATGGTTTTTTCAGTGAATTTCAAAGGTTTTTTAAATGCTAATTCTATTAGCGGATAACGTTTAAATATATTAATATCCTAGTGGGACCACCTGAGCAGCCCTAAGGGGTCAGGGTGTTTCTACCCTGCCCCGTTTTTGTGTTCTACACGTTTGTTTTTCTGCTTTCTTGTGCCTAATTCCTAACTATATATGGCCTGAAACCTATGTTTTTTTCAGTCAATTTGCAAGGTTTTTTAATTGCTAATTCTATTAGCGGATAACGTTTTTATATATTCAGACGTTTTTTAATGCTAATTCCTAACTATATAAGGCCTGAAACCTATGGTTTTTTCAGTGAATTTCAAAGGTTTTTTAAATGCTAATTCCTAACTATATAGGGCCTGAAACCTATGGTTTTTTCAGTGAATTTGCAAGGTTTTTTAAATGCTAATTCCTAACTATATAAGGCTTGAAACCTATGGTTTTTTCAGTGAATTTCAAAGGTTTTTTAAATAGTAATTCCTAACTATATATGGCCTGAAACCTATGGTTTTTTTCAGTGAATTTCAAAGGTTTTTTAAATGCTAATTCTATTAGCGGATAACGTTTAAATATATTAATATCCGAGTGAGACCACCTGAGCACCCTAAGGGGTCAGGATGTTTCTACCCTGCCCCCTTTTTGTGTTCTACACGTTTGTTTTTCTGCTTTTTTGTGCCTCAGTCTATTAAGACCCAAGATGGATGCCAACACTTCCTGGTTAGAAGTGTTGACAGCCAATGAGCATGCAGCTTTCTCGGGAAGGCATGCTGATTGGCTGTCACTGTCTGTCAACACAAGCACTAGATAGATGTCAACACCTCCTGGTTAGAAGTGTTGACAGCCAATGACCATGCAGCTTTCTCGGGAAGGCATGCTGATTGGCTGCCACTGTCTGTCAACACTCAAAACCAGGAAGTGTTGGCAGCCATCTTGTGCCTTGTTAGAACCAAGGCACAAGAAAGCAGTGAAACAAAGGTGTGAAACTCGCAAAGGGGCCAGAGTAGAATCACCCTTGTAAATGTCGGGGTACGCGTACCGGTACCGGTACGCGTACCCCGCGACTTTTAAAAAAAAAAAACATTTTTTTTGCCTTGGGGGTCCTTGTGGGACCCCCTGAGCAGGTCTAGGGGGTCGGGGTGCTTCTACCCTGCCCCTTTTTTGAGTTCTACACGTTTGTTTTTCTGCTTTCCTGTGCCTCAGTCTACCGAGGCACAAGATGGCTGCCAACAGTTTCTGTTTTAGAGTGTTGACAGACATTGGCAGCCAATCAGAATGCAGCTCGCGCTCTAGAGGTACGCGTACCGTAAGCGTACCGGTAAGCTCACCGGTAAGCTGCTATAGATATATACATTTTTTTTAACCTAAATTACTCAAAATCCACTGGAGCACATATCTTGAGACATAGCAAAGGCACATCGGGCTACCAGTCCCTACAATTTTGCCAAGTTTGGTGAAAATCCATTCAGCCATTCGAGCTAAAAGTGCGACAGACCGCCCTATGGAAATTAACATGGAGAAAACACGTTTTGGGACCCCCCTTTTATCTCGGCCCCCGCTTGATGGATCCCCCCCCAAAATTTCAGGGAAGGACCGGAGCGCCACGAGGCAAAGTTGCTGAAAAATTCAGGCTGATTCCTCAACCGGCGCCAAAGGTATTCCCAATAGAATGTTGCGATTTCCCTATGGAAAACAATCCTAACTATATATACCTACTGGCTATCGCCAGTAGGTAATATATATATATATATATATATATAAAACATCATCAATATACATATACATATAAATATGTATATTACTACTATTTTGTGTACCGTGGAACTCCCACTTCGACGGAGGGGAATTATTCAAGCATGTGAATCTATGCAAGACACCCTAATACTGGAGAAGGTGGATTAGGATTGCCGGAGGTCTTTCTAGGCGAGGGGGTGGTCCATATAAGAATCCGGCGGTCAACAACAGACCCACGTGGGAGAGGCGCATGGCTGAAACTGTATACGGACCATCAGGTAGCATACTGTGCAGTAGAACTGATGAAGGAATACCTTAAAGTACGACCAGTGCTAGCCTTCGAGTGCACAAGGAGGGTGTGCCATTGACAAGATATCAGTTTACCCAGGTGTGTAGGAAGGTATTAACATATCTAGGGGAGGATTCCATGCAGTTTAGCTCCCATTCCTTTCGCAATGGGGCAGCCACCACAGCAGCGGCAATGGGATTATCAAAAAAGGGGGTTGTGGCAGTCAGAATGTTTTCAACGGTACGCCAGGCATTCCCGTTTAAGGGGAGGAATGATGCCCCGGGTACCTATCAATCAGGGTCTTAATACAGATTCTTTCTCTATTGCAGTTGTTTCCCGCAAACCAGTGCATACATGTTGGTGTGGGTATTCCTTGATTCGCAGTGCGGAGCAGCATTTTCACAGGTCCAGTTGGAGGCAGCACAAAGGGCCGCTGGTTTTGCACATCACTGGCTTCGAGTGTGGGGCCTGCGATTGCAGGATCTCTTCGTCCAACTTCAACAGGCGGTAGAATCCGAAGAGGTGCCTCTCCCGGTCATTTTAGTTATACACGTGGGCGAGGAAGACATGCTGCCTCTAGGCAGGCAGGGGTACGGGAGCCTTTGTTTTCAGTCCTGGCTAGGATTAGGCACTATTTACCAACTACCTTGATATTGTGGTCAGAGGTGATACGGAGGACGGAGGTGCTTGGTGGGGCTTCAGCTAAGGGCATTAATAACTCTGTGCGGAAACTGAACTCTTCAATAAATAAACTCTTAAGCGGCTCTTCTATGGGTACAATTCAGCATAAATTATTACATCTGGAGAGAAAGGAGTTGTTCCAACACAATGGAAAGCATCTGTCGGCAAAAGGAATAGAGATATCCTAGAGCACAGTCTGCGCCAGGGGGGAGGGCGAGTGAGCCGGTGAGCTTCTCACCCTGTGGCGGAGCGCTGATAGTTAACAACAAAGAGGTATGCTCAACAAGGGAGGTTGAGCGACTGGATGGACCCCAGGACGGGGTGTGATTGAAGTGTGCAGTGGATTGGCGGTGAGAGGTACTGGCCTGCCAGTGGTCCTCAACTCTACTGCCTTAATACTTCATTTAAGGACTGAGATGAATTTTGGTGAGGCTGCCTGTGTTCAGGTACCTCGGAGGGCCGGTTCGTTATGCGGTGCCCTGGATTTCAAGTAAGATAACTGTTTGTTGTAGCACGTTGTGGCCTGCCGGCACAATGTGCGCAGCAGAGGATTCTAGACTATGAACAACTTGATGCTCTGTCACCTGAGACGACAATTTTAATTTCATTGTGCCTTTAATATGTGTATGCTAAAAAAAAATTGCCATTGGTCAGGTACCTCTGAGGGCCGAGGCATTATGCGGTGCCCTGCTTCAGGTAATGGAACTGTTTACTGTTAGCGCGTTTTGGCCTGCCGGCATAATGTGCGCAGTAGAGTGTTCAAGAGGATGGTCAGCTTAATCCTGTGCTGAATGTAATATCTATTTTATCATATTAGTGCTTTGACATATGAATATCGCGAAAGTGCGAAGCATGCATATCTTCTATTTACCAAGTAGTATACCTATATTCATGTAGTGGTTATGTGGAATTAACCGGTTTGATGTTCATAAAATCTACGCCCTGGACAATATAACCGCATTATGAGATTTCATGGGCATGACAGGGTTGTGGAGTGAGAGGGATGTTGGCAGTGGTGGAGAGATAAGAGTGTCACGTTGTTCGCACACTATGGTTATTTTAGCTATTTTATTTTACCGTTCTACCTTGACTGCTGCACATTTTGGAATGGTAAAGTAAAAAGATAAATATTAAGCGTGGAGAAGCACAAAAATCGAAGCGAGTGACCCTGTAGTGCATTCCATCTGCCACGCCCTCAGAAAAAAATGTAAATGGCGAGGGGGAGGAAAAGGGGTGGAAAGAATCGGAACAGCAGAAGGCAGGAATGGCTGGTAGATGGGAGGGATGCTTTGAGCCAATCGCGAGAATGCCAGAAGAGGGTCTGTCCTTATACAAAATCTATTAGGCAGTTCTCTCAGCCAATGGCTAATGCCAGCTGAACCACAGTATCCATTGGCTGAAAGAGGGTGTCCAAAATACAGAAAGAGAGAAAGAGAGAGTGCAAGTATATGTGTGGTGACAACAGCTCTCATCCGAGCTGTCTGTAGGAGAGACGTAAAAAAAGTTCAAATCTAGGCCTCATGTAAAGGCAGAAATACATAAGGAACAGTTATATTCAAATCCAATTAGTACAATAGTAGATGATTGTTCTACAGTTCATCACAATTTTAATTCAGGTAAAGGAGGAGAATGACATATTTAGCATGCACCACTCTCTCAACCACACGTTATACAGCACTCTCAGAGATTCACTAAGCTTTGACGTCAATGTCATCTTCACAATAACCTGTTAGGTTGTATTTTGCCAATCCTGCTGAGGAGCTGATTGAACTTGGAAACTTGGTATTTTGCAGGATTAGACAGCCCTAGACTGGACGCTATCCAGGCCTTTCAAACAGCAATCTTAATTAAATCCTCTATTATATTTTTGCTTTTTCCAGCATACTTAAAAACAGTTTCCAAGCCTGTTGCCTTTTTTTTAGAAGACTAAGGGGCAGATGTATCAACCGTTTTGCAACTCGCAAAGGCCGAAATTTGCAGAATTCCTTAAATGCTATGTATGAAGCATTTTTCCTTAGCGAATTTTGGGTAAGGAATCACAAATTACCACCAACTTGTAGTTGATGGTAATTTGCGAAGTCCTCAACAAATGCACAATTTTGCATTTTTAAAGGTGGCATGTGACGCGCACACATGCCCATGGGGCATGTATGTGCGCCATATGCACACATATGTACATTTCAGGGGTGCAGCAGGGTGTCTTTAAGACACCCCTGCACCCTTGAAATAATTCTCAAATTGCAATTAGCAAATTGCGAATTCGCAATTTGAGAATTAGTTCAAGATCATTCCTATGGGCCTCCTGGCCCATAGGAATGCATGGGAAATTATTCCTTATTTGCAAATTCGCAAAATGCGAATTCGCAAATAAGGAAGTGTAAGGAATCGCAAAAAAATAGCGATTTTATTCATACATTCCATTTTGCGATTTCTAAATAGAGATTCCTTAAAAATCGCTATTTAGGAATCGCAAAATTGAATCTTGATACATCTGCCCCAGAATATTGAAATGCAATTTCCGGGGCAGACCAAATGCAGTTTATATGCTTAAAGGACGTTTGTATTGAAGGCTCTCAGTACAAGACTATTTACCTGCCCAAAAACATACAGAAGTCCAACAGTCCCGCCAACCTTGCCTCCGAGTACTGTCGAGATCATGGAATACACCCCTCCGCTTCCGATGCTGCATCGCTCACAGACACCAATGCCAGACAACACTGTCACCAAGGCAACCAGGACGACAAAGGACACCAGAAACATGCCCAGTAGGATGCCGGTGTTCCCCTAATGACAAAGGGGGAAAAAAATTCAAATTACATATAGTAAGCCCCCTTCGAAGGAGACAGTCAGTTAATAGTTGAACTGTCCAGCTAAGCAGAGAACATTCTTGCACTTGTCGGGGAGACCCCATTAAAGGCTACCAAACGTGAACTGTTGCAATCAAAGGTCTGGTATCAGCAGATTACTCACCCAACAGTACAAAAAATATAAAATACTCTGAAGGGTTGGCTGAATAAGAAAAACTTACCAGTAACACCTATTCGCATTCAGGATAACATATATTAGGTAGGTATGTTAGGATATTGGGAGAGCCTCTTGAGGGCAGTTATCAAGTTCTCGAACACTCGCAAGGTTTCCATTTCCGCAGCGTTAGTTCATTTTAGCTCACGTTACCTCAGAGCCAAAAACCAATACGGATTTGATGGGGGGGTCAATTAACTATGAGTACACTTTTCAGAAAAAGGAAGACAGCCAGTTTGAAAGGTTTTGCTGCCCAATTTATTCAATTATGTATTTATTTGAAAAGAGTTTGATCAGAAATGTTGTACAAGAGTTTTTTTCTTTTTGGTATGCAAGCCTTTAGATAGGCTAGGTGGTTTACATAAACAAGTAAGCACCATTGTTAATCCTGAATTGCAGTGACGAACAACAAAATCACATATCAAACTACAACACTAAACAAAAGGAAGACTAAGGTTAATATTTGCATATTTTTACTGCGTGGTTGAGAGCAGAAAGGAAGCTTACCACTGGTAATTTCCAGTGACAGAAGGGAGTGTTTTTTAGAGTTGTTTTCAAGTCCTTCAAAGGCGGGTTTGTCTTGATGGCGAATGGAAGCGAGTAGCCGAGGGGAATAGTCCTCGCAGGTAGAAGGACCCATATCATGAAGCTGCACAGCGGTGTGGGTGAAGGTAGAACGTGCTGATGGGCTGGTTTTAGGTTGTAGATATGGGCAATTTGCATTAAGATACTTGAGTAGTAGCCTGGGGATGAACCAATAATACCTTTGTAAACCAATGTAAGAACATGGGAAGGACTCTATTTTTTACAGAAAGCCAGCAAACCTGTCGACCACAGTGAAAAATAGGTCTATATGCATTGAGAGTGTGAATAGGGTTCCGATGGTAAAATGTAAGCATTTATCCAGTGGGAGAAAGACATTGTGGAAGCCCAGTAGTAAGCCCTTCAAGTGCCTTGTCTATGTGGAATGATATGTAAGAGCGGATCTTACATATGTTTAGAATCTAGTACCATTCAGCGGTGATTGTGGCTCTAATGAAACATTTTAGCCGCAAATATGTGCTCGAGAGAACACAAAGGCTTCTGGCAGTGAACATGAAGCTTGGGGTTTCAGGAAGGAAGTAGGCTGTCAAAGAAAGAGAAGTAGTAGCAGAGGATGAGGAGGGAAACTACAGGACCACTGTCTTTCACAGATTCAACATGAGTGAATGTAGGGACAGTCAGTGACGTACGGCTGTTAAGCCATCAGCCATAGGTGGTAAGAGAGATCCAAGAACAGGACAGAACCCAGAACAGAGCCTCGTGGGACTCCTATTGACAAAGCAGAAGATACAATCAGTCAAAAAGGTGGGAACAAAATGAATTAAGGGCAGAGCCCAAGTTAAAGTGTGTCACTTTGGTTGCTAACAGGCTATGGTGATAAGCTGTATCAAAGACTGCATACAGGTCAGTGAGCATAATGACAGAAGAGAAATGATCGTGGTGTGCAATAGTTATAAAGTTAGTTGCGTGCGGGCAATTTCAGTGGAGCGAAGAGCACAGCAACCAGATTGACTAGTTTCTTAGGAATTTAGAAACAAGCAAAAAAGATTAAAAGCAAGGTCCCTCTTTTTTGGAAAAAAAGGAAGCTAGGATGCTGGACGACAATACATTGAGACAATAAAGTTAGTGTGGCTCTCTTTAATATAGGTAGCACTACGGCAGATGTAACGTTTGAAAATACCAGATTTAAGTGCATGAATAAAAAAGAGGTTACGTAGAGAAGAATGCAAAAAGTGAGACCAAAAAGATTGGTAGTTTGAGAGCAAGGTGCAAGTGTCAGGAAGAGTGCACGATGGACTGGCAGAGTTGTGAATAAGGATTTATTGCTGAGCAATGTATTAGTGAATACAGATAGCCTGGCCCAGTACAGCTGGAGGACCAGCCGGGTGCAAGAGTAGTGCATACAAACGGTTTCTACAACTGTAGTCACTTTGGAAGAGAAGTAATAGGCAATGTCTGCTGCTGAGAATGGAAACAGTGTGATGGTTGCTTGTGGTGGCAAGAGTAGGTTGTTGAGAGTATGTATGCCCTAGAAGTTTAAGGGGCTGTCAGTGAGATGCAGAAGTTGCATTTATAGTGCTATGCAAGGTTGATGATAATGTTCTTAAGACTCGATTGTATTCATGAAAGCCGTCAGTGGTTTGTATCTTGCACATTACTTGGTTTCAGTGAGTGAATGTTAGGCGTGACCCAGCGCTAATGGAGAGAGGCTGCTGGGCAGAACAAGGATACTGGCTAGTTAGAGTCAAAAGGATTAAACTCATACCACGCTACCTGGAGACCAACAATTAACTACAGTGCAAATAAAGGTTTATTGGCAGACCTGTCGGTAATAATTGGTATTCCTCCACTTGAATTTCGACGAGGCCTTTATAGCTTATCAAAGGCAACACTTAACAAACAGTATTACCAATACGCAGGGCTTGTTTTAGGCCAGGCACAAGCTAGGACTCTGCACGGGCACCTCGCCCTGCCCCTTAAAGAAGCAAAAGTTTGATGCCGGAATAGGGTCCTCCAAAATATCATTTTGTGTAGGGCAAAACTTTTGCACCATGAAAAATGCATGTTTATCTCCATGATCATTAATATAAGAACGATGTGTGAAAGTCACTAGGAACAGTGCCAGTTCTAATCTCATAAGTCTTTTAGCAAGAGCAATTGTTCCCAGTTAAACACATTAATAAGTAATTAACATGGCTTTGCATTAACAACGGCACAGTATGTTCTAAAAGATTGCTTTATTATGTGGGACAAAAAAAAGTAACACTTTAGTGCATCACTTTTGTTTGCCACATGCACATTGCCCAAAGGTGGATTTATTATTTTAGTTTACACTTGTCTACGGAAGAGGAAAAGGTGCCAGGTGTCCGGCTACCACAAATTTACTGCTTAAGAATTGGCAAACTTCCTTATCATCATTATACATTGATATGTTTTATTTCGAAGAATGAATATGAAGAACATGCCTGTGCAACAATCTTTTTATTTAATCTCTTCTCAAATAAGCTATTTACAAATCCATTTGAAAGTTTGAATCTGTCAATGTATCACATACCTCTCACAAAGGCACCAGTGGTAAGGCATTTGTGTTGATTTCTTAAGAGTTTGAACATAAACCTTATTTTGAAAGCAGTAGTCCTTTTTACTTCAACTGTAGTGAAACTTTGGATTAAATATTGAATTGGTATGGCATTCTCGCCTCCTATTCGGAGATTGGAACATGTGGCCGTGCTTATAGGTGAGAACATTGCTCATCAATTCTATTTTAAGACAACTGATGTTGATCCCCCTCTGATTTTATTTACTGGATCTGTGATGTATTTACTATGGGTACTGTATCGATCCCCCTATTTCTGACCCTTGTCTGGTTAATAATTAACTAGCAGCCATTCAACTGCACAGAAACCCGTTATCTGATTAGCCAAACAACGGCACAGAAGCCCGTCATCTGATTAGGTCATAGCGCATGCCATCTCATTAGGCAAGCACTATTCCTCCAGCCCCCTAATAGGCATACGGTGTTCTCAAAACAAATGAAACCTACCACGACCTGGGAAATCCCCACAGCCATTGTTTTGATTTAACCGAGAACTTCAGTAAAGAATGTGCGAACGACCAGTTCGTATGACATCCTTATTGACGTATTTATGTCCATCCTTACGTCAATCTCGGCACCTTTCAGGTATAAATAATACCGACATTGCCTTAAGCAAACACACGAGGTGGTGACAAGATTGGATCAGCGAGACTTGCCGAGGAGCCCAGCTGACAGCGAAGCCCACAGACGCTGCCCCTCCTTTCTGACGCGCTGAGAGAGAGACGCTGCCTTTTCTCCTGCCGAGAAATCCAGCTCCGGCGCTTCCAAGCCGCCCTCGCAGGCAGCTGGAATATCAAGCCCTGAGATAGAGATACCAACCCTCCAGCCTTCTAAATCCCAGGTACTGAACTGAATAACCCTTTGTAGAGAATTCTTGAAGCAGACCCTTGGCAAAACAAACTTAACTTAAACTGCTACTTATCTACTCCCGCCCACGTATTAGGCTTAGGTCAGGTACATTGGGGTAGGCGTAGTTAGAAGCACCAGTTGAGTACGATTAGTCAATGTATATATGTATGTATCTATTTTATCCATTTTAAGTATCATATGGCTAAGAAACCATATCAATGCTTTTACAGTATTATTTTATAATTCTGTTATTACTGTATGCACTTTACTTAACTATAAGTATTGCAATAATAGCGATTCATTTCTCTTGTATGAGAAAAGAGACTGATCAATAAATAACATCTTTTTATTGAACACGCCCGTCTCTTCCTTTTCTCTACAATCTGGTGAAACTAAGAATGCACTGAACTGACTGAGTAAAATAAGTTGTCTTTTGTTTTCACACGACTCTAGAGATACACTCTTGATTAGGGGAGAGCAAAGTTGTCATGTTCTATGGTTGTCAGAAACTAAATCCCTTCTTGTCTATCCAGGGAGGTTAAACTCCTCCTTGTCCATTCGAGAAAGTTTCTAGTGAACTCTGAGCTAGCTGGCAAACATTAAACTTTAAGTCTAATATCGACAGTAGAAGACCTAGTTAACCTCTGTCCTACGTCTATACTATTGAAGATATTATTCCAATGCGCAGAGCCTATTGGGATAATAGGAACTACACTACATGGCGCCCAACGGTTTGGATAGGCGATAAATCTAACGTAAGACATTAGAGTAACTCAGTCGTGCTTTTTCACACAGACCCCTTTTCCCCCATAATACTCCAAAGACGTCTGGAGTGGGTGAAAGGTTAAAATCCGCCAAACTTAGTAGGAGGAGACTCCTATGTATGGTTCTTGGTTTATTCAACGTTGAAGGATACACTGTTCCAAAATATTGTGCATCTAATCTTTGTTTCCATAGAAACCTGATCTGCAAATAAACAAAATAACCTTCTTGGCAGTAGAATGTCGGAAACTGAAGAAGAAAGGGAGACAGCTAGACTAGCAGCTCAACTCCTAGCGGATGACACAAGTCTCCTACAGCAAGACCCGGAGGCAATACTCATCCCGGTCAACATAAGGAAATCTATAACTTTAAAACTTATAGAAAATGGGCTGACACCGAGAGGTGGTACAGTCATATTCGTAATTGAGGCACACGAATGTCGGCAGACAGAGGTATTCTATTCATGGATAAACTTTCCAGCAGCAAACGCTGTCACAAAGGACTTCCACTATTACAAAATAGAGGAACCTCCTAATGAGTACACTCCTTTCGAGGAGGTGGAAATACCACTCAAATACCAAGAGCACTTGCTCTGGTTTAATGGCGCCCTAAAACATAATAATCACATCACCAGGCTCGGTCCACTAGGTAGACCAGGAGCAACGTGGCCGGTCCTATCCGGATACAAACTACATCCAGACATTGAAGAAATGTCTGCACCAGAACTTTTAGCACAGCTAAAACAATTAATTAAAATACATAGACAATTAGTCCAATATGTAATGCGGACTTCGACAGTCCAACCAGCTATTAAAATTCCACAGCTGATCCCTCACCAGGGGAACACAAATAAAATTACACCACAGAACATACAGTCCTGTCTAGGTAAAGTACCCGCAAAACGGGAACAAATTCCATTCTGGTTAGCACAAAAAATCACTCAAATAGAGGCGGTATTTCCAGATACCACCCCGGTTGAGAAACACAGGATTCTGACTATCTGTCTTCCAATGGGAATCGCACCACATGTGGAGGACTGTGACACTTGGGGTACAGTCTTTGCTTCCATTTACACAAAATCACATGGTGTTCCATCCATGTCAGTAATACCAGATGTGCTAAAACAAATTCAAGATGAATACGGTCCAGAACCTGCCTTAACTCTTGGTATGAAATTACTAAAAGACTTCAAGCAGGTCTCGACAATATTATTAGCAAATATAAAGGGAGAAGCAGCAAATGTGGCGATCCGCCAGAGGTTGAAAGAGACAGATATAGCAGACCAACCATTTGAAATTGCCAGAATCATAGAAAAATCCTATGAAGAACTAGGAAGAGATAGTTTGGGTGGGAAACCAGTGAAACCCCAACTAATAGAAAAACCTGAAAAAGTATTTATTAAAAATAATCTAAACACTCAAAAAAAGAGCTGGGATGGAAATAAACAATCCACTCCTAAAGAAAAAAGATTCCAGTCCAGAGGAAGGTCTCCTCGGCGGAGAGAAAGATCTCCGGACCAAGGACACAAGTCTCCCCAGAGGGAGCCCTCTGAGAAAAAATACAACCTTAGAAATAGGGATAATCTGAAGAAACCTGATAGATATCAAGATATTGATACACGTCCCTCTCAATCTTTTCAGACTTCCTCGCAGAAATCGGAAAGAAGAGGACGATCAGAACACAGGGAAGAGCACGTCAAGTCCAAAGACAAGGAACCTGCTCATCAAAATAAAAAATTACAGTTTCCAAAAAAGAAGGTAGCCAGTATTAAAGTAATCAACCATGCCGAGAATACTGAGGACACAGCTGAAAAACGGAGAATGGGCTCAGACAATGCTAGACAGCGCAGCAGAAGTGAGCATAGCTCGCAAGATCCTTATGAATCATCTGGAGACAGTGGACACGAATGAATACATTCAGGTGGAAACTGCAGATACCAGAGTTAGCAAACCTCATAAAATATATGAAATAACATTACGTATAGAAGGGGATAAGACTAGGAAAATAAGGGGTCTCTTTTGGGATAATCTCTCCAAAGGCTATGACATCCTTCTAGCTGAAAGAGACTGGCCACCAGAATTTGTCAGGGAGTGCCCTCATGGCGAAGAAATAATTATGCCTGCCTTCTCAAATCATATTCCAATTCATAAAAAATATACACTTGCAAGAAAGTGGGCAGTAGCCCAAGCTCCTGCATTATATAAAAACCATGTGGGATGGGATGAGGACTCTCCTCCTCACAAAATCCAGTTAAAATCACAACCTACTGCTCAGAGGCAGTACCCAATTAAGCAAGAAGCAAAAAAATGGGTAAAATAGATCCTAGATCAACTTGAATACCAGGGGGTGATTGAAACTTGCACCTCACAAATGAATAATCCTTTGTTTCCTGTCTCCAAACCAGACAATTCATATCGTCTTGTTTTGGACTACAGACACCTTAACTCATGTTGCAAAACCTTTGCAGTACAAAACTCTCATAGTGCTGCACTAATGAATAACATAGTGCGCAAAAAATACAAAACAACATTAGACATCTATAATGGATTCTTCTGTCAAAATATAGCACCAGAGAGCAGATATTTGACCGCGTTCTCAATAAATGGCGCGCAAAAAAAATTCTGTCGTTTGCCCCAGGGGTTTAAAAACAGCCCAGGATTATTCTCAGCAAGAGTAACAGAGTTACTACAAATATATGATGATGAGGCATTATCTTATGTCGATGACATCTATCTAACAGATGATGACTTGGATACTCACTTGAAGAGAGTGAACACCATAATACTTGGGTTCGCAGCAGAGGGTTACAAATTCAACTTTAAAAAGTCAAGAATTGCCCATCTAACTGTCCTGTTTTTAGGATATGAACTATCAAGTGAAGGCAAAAGCCTGGCTGACAATTTCCTAGAGAAATGTGCTGTAATCCAAGCACCTAGAACACTAAAAAACTTACAATCAATTCTAGGTTTCCTAAATTTCGGAAGAACTTACATTATAAATTATGCAGAGAGAGTTAAACCTCTCTATGATCTTATAAAACCAGATTTTAAAAGAATAAATTGGACTCAAAAACACACAGAAATTTTGAGATCTTTACAAACAGATATGTTAGTTAAAACAAAATTACAAACACGTGACAACACACGCAACCTTGTGATTCGAGTCATCCCAGGAAGATGCGGATTCACATACCTGACCTCTAATGAGGGAGAGAAGGTACCAATAGCATACAAATCACATTTGTACACAGAAGCTGAAAAAAGGTTCAGCATTAAGGAAAACATTGTTCATGCGGTTCAAACAGCTGTAGCAAAAGAAAAATACCAAGCCGACGGTAGACAGGTTACAGTCAGAACAGCAGAATCAGCTTTTGAGGCATTAACAACACCATGTAATTTACCGACAACTGCACTGAATCCAGAATGGATACAATGGGTAAATTCTGTTGCTACAGACAAAGTAAAATACTATTTTGACCCGGAAATGAAAGAATTAAAATATCTAGAATATGAGAGAGAATACCCTCTGCCAATCGACATTCTGCCTTTACGACAGTACGCCTGTGTAATATATACAGACGGTCATGCTCAACCCTCAGTTTGGGGAGAGCTGGCTTACAACGCCACATGCAAAATTGTAAAAGAAGTGTGGCGCGGAGGTAAATTAAGACCTCTACTTACAAAAACACACTCAGTAGAAAATAATTCAGAACAACAAACTGAAATAATAGCGTTAAAAATGGCGCTAGATAATGCCGATCGCGAATTCCCGACACTTATAGTGTGCGATTCGTATTACTGCGTCAAATCATACAATAACGATTAACAGAAATGGATTCAAAACGGTTACAAAGATGACACAGGTGCAACAATAAAGCAAAAAGTGCTTTGGGAACAAGTAGTTCTTTTACAGAAAGAACTACCAAAAACTCACTTGATACATTCACTGAGTCATCAGCGTGATGGCGTTCACGTTGCAGGGAATTCATTGGCTGAGACAGCCACAGCGGTAGCAACTAAATCGGCTTCCGTAGCTACAAAAAAGCGAACTGTAAAATACATTGACGGAGAAACTGTGCTGGCAGTGAAAACGTCATCAAAAGGCGACTGCTCAGTGCTACCGATCAATTACCCACTCAATTATACATACATAATCGATGCAAACTCAGTCCCTTTTGCTCGAATCCCTGGAGTGGGGGATAGAGTAATTCCAAACACGGACAGGAGAGGCTTGTTAATAGCAGACGCACATATGGGTGAGGGTCTCAGACACCTTAAGCTAAAAGATTCTCTGGAAGAATTACAATCAGTTTACTGGTGGCCAGGCATGAGCCTGCATCATCACATTTTTGTAAAAAACTGCCCAGACTGCAACAGAGATCGCAGTGGCGAGAGAAACGGTTTACTACCATGGCGTTTCACTCCAGAATGTATCAAATCAACAACAAAATAATAAAAACACAGTATGAATAATGTGTCGTATTAACATGTAGAGACTATCTTCACTTATAATGTAGACCCCAAATTTCGGCTGACGTCGGAACTGTTATACAAAGATTTGCGAGTCTAGAATGGCATATACGCTAGAAGCATGTTACGTTCTGACCAAAATCTTTCCTTTAGCTCTAAAAACAGCTTATGGGGGGTGACTGGTCAGAATGAACATTGCATTGCGGGACTCTTCTCACTTCCTTCCTGAGGGAAATGGGATGGTGTAAAGAAAAAACCAAGGCATAAAGCAATCTATAACAGCAAAGATATTAGGTTCAGGAGTTGGGTGGGTCAAACATCTAATAAGTGTCCAACGTAGTCTAAATAACCTGCCAAGAAATTCTCTGAAAGGACTCAGTCCGTACGAACTATTGTTTGGGACTAGAATGTTAATCCAGGACTTAGATAGTCAGACTTCAGTGGTTAAAGAAAAATGCTTTGATATCAAAGATCGCTTGGCTATTTTACAGGACTTAAATGAAACAAGAAAAGACCTGAGCAACATAAAGTTGAAACAGCAGCCAGCAACCACTGAAGAAAAACCACCTGTCCCAGCAAGGCCTGTCTGGATTCCAAAAGTCGGGGATCTGGTCAGAGAGAAGATCGCGGTAAAGAAGGAATTTGGGCCTTCTTACAGAAAAGCAGTTCCTGTCTTGTCTATCAACGGGACAAGATCAGTAGTACTACCGCCCCTTGCTGGTAAAAAGAAGAACCGAGTCATATCCATCGACCTGGTTAAACCACAATCATGTGGCCGATAACAAATAGTAGGCCAAGTGGACTCCCAAGAAGTAGCAGAACACCAAAGTTTGCTACATCCACAGAGGTTCAAACTGAAAGACTGATCACATTTGGAAAATCTACAGTGAAACAACAAGGACTATGCAACAAAGCAATGGAACTTGAACCTCTTAAAACCCAAATAAAAACTTTTCATCAAGGAACAACAACCTACGATGATGTAACTACAGACTTTGCTAATGGAATAAAGCAAAATCCAAAAACAAAAAGTAATCCAGAAGCAATTGGAACAATTGACAGAACGGCATCCGGCTACTTCATCAACTTCGATGAGGTTTCAGAAGATCCAAGTGAACCAGAAGTACAGCCATCAACAAAAACTTTTAAAGACAAAGCAAAGGAACTTTTTCATCAACTAAAGGGAACCTATCTGACTTCTCCATGGATTGAAATTTGGGTGACATTAGGTGCATTTGTCCTCATACTTTGGCTCATCATGGTACTATGTTTGGGACATTTCATTGAGGGAAAATATGCTAAAATGGACACAGCAAGCCAGAAAATCAACTTGGTCCTTAAACCACACACATCTTCACACGTCAAGAAAAGAGAACTTTCTTCAGTAAACTTCACAGCCAATCCTATACCAGGCGGTGTAGCATGGGACAATACTGATTATGAAATCTATGGCCCGGTTAAAATCCTGAAGTATCCACATCAAATTAAGATCTCGTTAAGTGACTTTGTAAAACCAAGCACATTTGCTGATGATTGGGACTTTGAAAGTATTAATGATATGATGTCTGACCTAGTAATGTCTGCTAAATTTACAGATCATGATTATTTGCAGGGTTCGTCTAATTATGATCAAATGTTCTGCTACAACCACTATGGTAACCATTATCTCCATAAATCTGCACAACCTAGAAATGGTTTAAATTATAACCAATGGGAACATTGTGCTACTCCACCAAAGGGTAGTTCTAAAACATTTTATGATAAATATTCATATTTCTCAGGGTTTAACACAAGTAATGCAGAAACATTTTATTTCAAATTGTCAAATAAGACAGGTATGAAGACCATGCTTACAAACACAAAATTGATATATTCAGATTCATTTTTTGAGCAAATAAATACATTTGGTTTTGATTTCTGGAACAATAACATTGAAACAAAAACTGTTTGGGGTACAAAAGATTGGCAAGTACAAGGTATAGAATCATTGTTCAGAGCCTGCATGATCCCAGAACAAATTATATTTTTGAATGACACTATTCAACAAACTACCTGTCTTGGCTTAGCCAAAATCAAAGACTTAAACAAACCGTCTATTCCAAAGCCAACAACGAACAGTAATAGCTCTATAGATGTTGAGATAGACGTGAACCATATTTTAAACCAAAACAGAACACATCCTGATTGGAAACAATGGTTGATCTGACCCACTGATACAAATAACTGTCAAGACAGATTCCTGAACAAAATACAGGGGTTCAAATTGACCAGGCCAGACCCTAGATATTCCCAAAGACAACATCCAGGGATAGTAACTACTTACAGTGTGGGCAAGCTCTGCCTTCAATGGCTACAAACATCCACACTGGCAGAAATTAAGCAACACCTAACTTTACTTCAAGAGGGTGCTGACTTGCGTGATTTCATTATGGGACCACGCAAACAGCGTCAAAAACGTTTCATAGCGGCCTCTATATATGCAGCTTACAATGAAGCCTGGAAAGTAACTCAAATTGAGACAGCAGAAAAAATACGGGAAATTGACCGTATTAATTTGGAAAAATCAATTTCTGTTGTGGACAATGGGTTAATGACTCTGTCCTCCAGAATATATTCACTGGACAGTATTGTGTCTTCAGCAATCGATATAATATCGCAAGACTTACTGATGTTACAACACGGTCAGTCCCAATTGCGTTCTATTGTACAACTTGGCTGGACGTTACAAAATCTGCGTTCAGGCTATGTGCCTTGGCGTTTAATCAACACAACGTCACTATTTAATATCTTTAACCTTACTGATAAACAGATCAGTTTGGCACAGAAGGGTGCTGACTATACAATTCTGAGCATTGAAAAACTTGAGAGATTACCATTGACAATGTCAGAACGACCTGTCATTGAATGGATAATACATGGGATAATAAATATTCCGATAACAACTTTCCAGTTTCAATACTGCCAAAAATATATACAGGCAGGCCAGTATGAAAGGTTGGGTAAAGGATACATTAAGTCAACATGGAACTTGCCCTATACACACTCATGTGTTAGTAATAAAGGACAAAGTGTGTTCCTTAGTGGCAATAATTGTGAAAGGTCACTAAGCGGTACACTTCTGTGTCAGGGTATTAGTTTGCATGGAGCCTGTGAAGGGACTTCAAATAACCTTTCATGTCACCAGCTAGGCACACCTGCAACACAAATAGAACCATTCTTTAGGAGACTCTCGAACGGGAGTTACATTCTAATTGTAGATCGCAGATGTTGCAGTCTGCTGCCCGGAAAACCTTATCTCATAACCGTGACTACGAAGGTCATGTGCTGTGAACGAGTATTGTTCCCAAACGATGCCCGAGACAGGGAGGCAAGGTTATGGCCCAGTTTGAAAATTTCTTCTATTCGAATTGATACTTTAAGCAGAATGAAGACAGTGCTCCTACAGACGCCAACCATGTTAGCGTCATCAAAAGAAACGTATGATCTCCAAGTTGCAAGGACAACTGCTGAGATTCATTCACTGTTATCAACCAATTCCCCCATACGTTTCGCAGAAATACTGAGCGAAATCTTAAATATTTCTGATACAAGTGGAATCGCGAGTGTATTTAAGACAGTGTTTTCGGGAGCTTTAACCCCATTCAAAGCCATCCTGGGTATTTTTCCTGATTTTGTTCATTCCATCTTTGGCGGACTTCCTCTCCTTTTGGGACTAGTGGCAGGCATCCTATTTTTGATCCTGTTACTTCGCTATGGCAAACCACGTCACAGACAAGACACCAGCGATAATGGAAGAAACAATCCGAGCTATTGGCTACCGGGACCGCATAACTAAAGTCCTTGGACTAGCACGGCTACGAGATTTAAACATGACTTGGTTTCTTTCATTTAGACCGATGTGGCAAAGTTGTGTTATGCCTGTATTAAGGTACTTGCTATGCGGCGAAGAATGCGTGTTGGACACCTGTCTGACACTACAATCGGATGTGCCAATGGACGCAGAGACTTTGTTGGGTCCGGTAACGGCTCATGCATTGTGCTGTCCCCAGCGGCTACCAATCCTGATGACGGCATTCGTGGAGACTTCACCACTACGATTGAAGAGTTGTGAAGTACAAGATGAAAGCAGCATCGATCAGGTACGACCTTATGTCAGCTATGCTGATCGAAACATCAATGAAGGCAATCATGCTCATGAATGCATGTTACAAAATTTTTCCGAGTTAGTGGAACTTTCGCAAGAAGCAGTTGACAGTTTTTTCGAAAGTCTCAACAATATGATGTTTTCACCAGAGCAGAAAGAATGACTTTGAACAAACTAGCACACGGCGTTCCATACACCCTGAATTTGGCCTTCTACTTTGAAAATAAAGCAATAAGAAATTTTCTCACCAGTTTTTACGGAGAGCGAGACAATTTTTTTCCCCCCTTCCATTTCCAAAAATATTTACGATTTTTTGGAACACTTATCTTCTGCTTAAAGAAAAACTATTCTTAGAGAACAAAATTTCTAAATTTAGCTACTCTAGAGACATTAGCTACCCTTTAGCATGTTCGCAAGTATTTATGATTTTGTGATGAGATGGTCTCGAATTATTTTCTTCTGTATTAAGAGCCATTTCATGTGTAATTTCCGCATTTCGTTCATACTGATTTCAAAATATGCGTTTAGATTTAGCATTATTATACTGCTTGAAGTGCATATAGTAACTATACTCATCTTTTCGTGTATTTTGCATTTCCAAGTTTCAAAATGCATTTGATTGTATTTTGGGGTGGTTCGGTATACACATGCACTACAGTTTTGTTTACTATGCCTAGATTTGTAAATATGGACATAGATTACGTGGAGTGGGTGTGATGTATTTACTATGGGTACTGTATCGATCCCCCTATTTCTGACCCTTGTCTGGTTAATAATTAACTAGCAGCCATTCAACTGCACAGAAACCCGTTATCTGATTAGCCAAACAACGGCACAGAAGCCCGTTATCTGATTAGGTCATAGCGCATGCCATCTCATTAGGCAAGCACTATTCCTCCAGCCCCCTAATAGGCATACGGTGTTGTCAAAACAAATCAAACCTACCACGACCTGGGAAATCCCCACAGACATTGTTTTGATTTAACCGAGAACTTCAGTAAAGAATGTGCGAACGACCAGTTCGTATGACATCCTTATTGACGTATTTATGTCCATCCTTACGTCAATCTCGGCACCTTTCAGGTATAAATAATACCGACATTGCCTTAAGCAAACACACGAGGTGGTGACAAGATTGGAGCAGCGAGACTTGCCGAGGAGCCCAGCTGACAGCGAAGCCCACAGACGCTGCCCCTCCTTTCTGACGCGCTGAGAGAGAGACGCTGCCTTTTCTCCTGCCGAGAAATCCAGCTCCGGCGCTTCCAAGCCGCCCTCGCAGGCAGCTGGAATATCAAGCCCTGAGATAGAGATACCAACCCTCCAGCCTTCTAAATCCCAGGTACTGAACTGAATAACCCTTTGTAGAGAATTCTTGAAGCAGACCCTTGGCAAAACAAACTTAACTTAAACTGCTACTTATCTACTCCCGCCCATGTATTAGGCTTAGGTCAGGTACATTGGGGTAGGCGTAGTTAGAAGCACCAGTTGAGTACGATTAGTCAATGTATATATGTATGTATCTATTTTATCCATTTTAAGTATCATATGGCTAAGAAACCATATCAATGCCTTTACAGTATTATTTTATAATTCTGTTATTACTGTATGCACTTTACTTAACTATAAGTATTGCAATAATAGCGATTCATTTCTCTTGTATGAGAAAAGAGACTGATCAATAAATAACATCTTTTTATTGAACACGCCTGTCTCTTCCTTTTCTCTACAATCTGGTGAAACTAAGAATGCACTGAACTGACTGAGTAAAATAAGTTGTCTTTTGTTTTCACACGACTCTAGAGATACACTCTTGATTAGGGGAGAGCAAAGTTGTCATGTTCTATGGTTGTCAGAAACTAAATCCCTTCTTGTCTATCCAGGGAGGTTAAACTCCTCCTTGTCTATTCGAGAAAGTTTCTAGTGAACTCTGAGCTAGCTGGCAAACATTAAACTTTAAGTCTAATATCGACAGTAGAAGACCTAGTTAACCTCTGTCCTACGTCTATACTATTGAAGATATTATTCCAATGCGCAGAGCCTATTGGGATAATAGGAACTACACTACAGATCTGCTGATCCAGACGGTTTGGGGCAGAACAAATGCAGAAGACTTGTGGAGTCGAGTCTATATATCGGGTGGATCAGGTGGGTCTTCACGCTTTTTTTGGACCTTCGGATGTCAACTTGAGACAAAGGTATGGTGTTCCAGAGGGCTAAGCATTGAAAGGAAGTATTTGGTGGCCAAAGGGCATATAGTCGGATACTATAAGAGCAGCAATTTGGATAAGTATTGCAACAGCACTTCAAGCAAAATGTGTTGAGTTTTTACAAGCAGACAACATAGGTCTCAAATTTTGTGAGCTATGGAACTTAAGCATTGTTTTGGCATGGACATTCATGCAGTACTCAAATGGCTTATGAGGCTCTATACAATGATGAGTGCAATTTGGTGGAATCAGCAGTAACAGAAAGATCCTATCAAAGCAACAAAGGATGTAAACTGGGTCTTGGTTGGTAGGAGTTGCAGGCCCTGAAGTACTATATGAGCACTTGTTCAGCATCCAGCTTTACCCCTACCCCACAACATGCACCTCACGCTCTCTTCATCTTTCGCCAGTCCAGACCACTTTAGAGCAAGAAAAGGCATCAAGTAAGGTATATGGTGTACTTGGTGTCAGTTACGGAAGGCACACCGAGCCAGCTTTGATTGTCAGGAAGCCTTCTAGGGTACAATTCTGTGAAGATCATTCTGTACAACTCTGCCCTTTCACATTTCCTCAGGAGGTAGACACAAAAAGAAGGTGTTGCTGCCTACCTTCTCATTACAGGGCAAGGCAGGTGGGCCCCCAGGGGCATAAGAGGCCGAACGCAACTACACAGGAACTCAGCTGCATGTGCTGCTGCTTCTGTAGCAGACAGGTAGGCAAAAGTGTTCACAGGCAGGGAAGCTCCCCAGAGGAGACAATGCCATAGGGTTGGCCCAGCTATACTAAGGTGACTACTGCAGCACACTAATCTCGTCACAGATCGAGGCCTTTTGCCTTTCCCCTGTGTTCTTCCCCTGATCACAGAGGTCTGCGTTTGATAGAGCAACTAAGAGTTTCAAGAACATCATGTTGGGGAATCTGCAAGAAGCCACGCACCTATCTACATGCAACCAGGAGTAGCCTGTAGAGGTTCTCTCAAATCAACAGAGAACAAAATAAAGACTCAGTAAGCCTGACCTACTCCTTCCTAACTCTTACTCTCTTTACTTTCAGTTCTCCTCACAGCCACTCCTTGTCTTAACTCACAACGCGTTACAGTGTAGAGCTAGCTGCTTCACCTTACTTCCCCTTCCCTATCCCTCTTCATGCAGTGGGCCTCTTAGATTAACATTTAGAAAAGCAAATGCAGCCTATAAATTTTTTTTGAATACAACTCACTTACCACCAGCCACCCAGTCCTCAAAAAGAGAACTACGCCAAAAATGTTGATCATGCAGGACGTGAAGACTCCATCCCAAGTACCGAAGAGCACTGGCTCCCACACAAACAAAGGAATCTTCCACCATGGTTCCGTCTGACTCTGAGTTACCTGGTGAAGGAAAATACTTCATAATTTCAGATTTAGGATCACAAAACTGCCCTTTTTATCCTGAAAAGTAGCTGCATGACAGAGTTTCGATAAACAGATTATTCTGTTACATGTACAATAAATAATGGTGTTATATGACGCAAGCTTGTTAATCATATGCACTGTGGGCGCTGATTCCTCATGAACTGTTGTAGAAAATAGTTGCATTGACCTTTTTCACACAGGAATTGTCAAACTGTTTAAATAACAAGTTGGCCTGGGCGAGACCATAAATTACTACGCTTGAATAGTGATCTAAGTAATGGGCCATGTTATGTCTTCAGCAAAAAAAGCTGAGAAATACCTTTTTAGCTATGGATGTATTTACATACATGCAAATGTTAACTCATAAGCATTTAGGTAGTTAAGTCTCAACAAACTCCTGACTCCTTGCTGCACATAAAATACATGAGATGTATTTCTCATCCCCAACCAGTGACTGTGCTTGTGCGCACCCATTTAACTATTTACAATTTCTATAAAAATGTATTTTCTTGTCTAGACGGTAGATTAATTGCAGGTAAAATACATATTGGAGACCATCTGAAATACATTTTCTACATCTCAGGAGAGAGCTGAATGCACAACCCATCAAATGATCCGAGGAGCATATCCACCAGAGCGGATCCAGGAGGACTGATTCAAAGATCTGCACTCGAGCTGAGAGGCTCTATTGGTGTAGGAACCACTACTATTTCAGGTACCACTGAAGGCCCCTTATCCGCCTTTTAGCATGCAGTTCGGCCAGGATACAAAGAGTCTTCAGACACAGCAGGCACAGAAGTGTAAAACTGGGATCCATATTAAGGTAAAAAAACAAAGCAATCATGTCACGTATGTCCGGAATTCTTAGATGAGAAGGAAAACCCTTCAAGCGGTTCATTTCCAGTATCTCCCCTATGAAGATCAGTCTCTGCATGGTGGGAGATGTGACTTCAGAGCATGGAGCCTAATGTCAAAATCATGGTAAGGGTTATAGTGCACCAACGGCGTTCCATGACCAGCACCCTGAGACCCTGCATTCACCAGCCAATCGTCCAACTACAGAACTACATGGACTCCTGACCTCCATGGTGAAACTCCAAAGACTATGAGCACGTTTGTGAAAACACATTAGGCAGTCATCAGTCTAAATTACGGGTTCAGATTCAGATTCTTTATTTCCTGCATAGTTACTTAAAACCATTGCAAAATTGTTACATAAAATACAGAAATAAATTAACAAACTCATCAGTATGTGTATCTAATTAAAAACAAATGTAAAAAACCCTTGTTGGGAACATCTTTGCCATTATAAAGTCTGAGTTATTTGTAGGCATTGTTTGGGACTTTTTGTGTCTTACTACTATGAAATTAATATGTATTATTTCTAGTCCAGTAATGGGTTTCTTTGCAGGTCATCATGATTGTTTTAGTCCAGTTATCTCAGATTATTGTGAGGGTTAACCCTTTACTTCTAGCAGTATGTTCTAGTCGTGGTCTGGTTAGGAACATATGGTTTTTAGCATTGTGCAGCCTGAGCCTTGTTCTGTTTCCGCTGACTTGGGCATTTTTTGTTGAGCCAACATAAGAAATTTGACCAATCTACAGTTTAATTGTGTATTTCCTGGATTAAAGCATGCTAACACTGCTTGTCTCCTGGTCCTAATGCCTTTCTGTCTGAAGGGTTCTTTAAAAAGCTGATTCCGTGCTTGGCACAGGTCCTTGCATAGGCAGATTAAGAGTAGTGTAGCGCCTCGTTTTGTGTTGCACAGCCTGCACGACTCATGTGCTAGTGGCCTTTGCCATGGTGGGAGGTTCGAGGCGCATGGAAGGATTCCCATCCTGTGCCTCAAGAAGTTCGTTTTTATGGACTTCGAGTAGCCCTGGTTGAAGTACAATTGTGGAGCCAGTGTTTTATAGGAGTTAAGGGTCATCCAGGCGTGCGATCTGTTTGAGAAGGTTGCTTTATCTTCCACCAGAGAGATTTGTTTTAAGGATTTCCAAACAAGTTTCTTGAAATTGGAATAGTCGATTTGTGCATTCCAAAGTTCTGTGAGTTGGGTAGATTCTAGGGCTAGATGTAGGTAGCTTCTGGCTTGGGACTGCTCCCTGTGCTGTATGTCCTGCCACAGCAGATACTTTAACGTATTTGAAGTGGCACTTCTGATCCTGTGCAAACAGATAATATATGCACCATGCCCAGCTAGATCTTGCCGTAGGAGGCCAAACTCCAGCCTTATTTGAGCCGGTGATGTATAGGATGGAAGGCTGAACAAGATTCTATTGGCCTTGACCTGTAAGCTTTCCAACACTTTTGCATCTCTTCCCCGCATTGCCTCACTGCCATAGGTAATTGAGGCGAGTCATTTGGCCTGGAGTACTTTCATAAGGGGGGTCAGGGTAGGCCCCATTAGTTTGCTTGCAAGATTTTTCATTGTTAATGCAATCAGCAAACCTTTCCTTCTAACTTCCTCTTTCTGATGGCTAAACGTCCCATCCTTGTCAAATGTCACTCCAAGGTACTTGTATTCTTGAACTGGGACAAGTTTTGTACCGCAAAGGAACCAGCTTTTTTGCAGGTTCTTTTTTATTGTTTATTGACATTGTCCGTGTCTTGCTCAGATTTATTTTTAGGTTGTTTTCTGAGGCATAGTTCTGCATTGCCGTCAGTAGATGCTGGAGGCCAACGTGCGTGTGACTGAGCAAAACTATGTCATCGGCATACATGAGATTTGACAGTGTTTGCCCTCCAATCCTTGGTGAGTGAGAATTGCAGGTGTTGAGCGCCTTTGGAAGGTCAGCCATAAACAGATTAAACAGGGTCGGGGCAAGAACGCAGCCCTGTTTCAGACCCTTTGTTGTGGGACCCTTTGCGGAGATGTGTGAGCCGCCACCTAATTTCATCTGCACCCAGGTGTCCGAGTACAGAAGTTTTAGCATGTTTCAAGTGAGCTGAGGTATGCCCCATTGAGCCAGTTTTCCCCATAATCTGGCCCTATCAACGTTATCAAAGGCAGCACTGAAGTCAATATAACATAAATGTAAAGGTATTTGTGAGGCTTTGGCTGCATCGATTATTAGCGAGATTGTGAGGATGTTTGTGGATGTACTTGCCATTTTGCGGAAGCCGGTCTGATTCAGCGGTATTGTAGAGTTCATCTCCGCCCAGTTTGTTAACTCCTCTAATACAGTGCCCGAGAAGTATTTTGCTTCATCGTCTATTAGAGCTATTAGGCGGTAGTTGTTGGCCTAGGCTTTATCACCTTTTTTGTGGATTGGCACTATGGTTGAGCCTTTCCATGATTCCGGTATTCTATTTAACCGCCTGACTTCCAGAAATAAAGGACACAGGATATCCGCCCAATCCTCACGCATAGCTTTAAACAGGGCTGGTGGAATTCCGTTTGGACCCTGGGCCCCTTCCTTCCTCCCTTTGACTATCAGCTTCTTGATTAAGAAACGCTGAAAGCGGTTGTCTGAAGTCTGAGGGCTGTTGTCTTTGAGCAGGAGCTCCTGGTCCCTCGTCCCCGAATTACTAGCTCCATCTTGGTCTCCAGATGTCCTGCTTTCAGCCATTAGCGTTCCAGCACTATCAGTCTGATTATTAAAGTTAGTGGTTAGAAAATGTACTTCCGAAATGTGAGACCCAATACCCTTATGGTGTGGGTGAATAATCCCTTTCACCGTCTTCCAGAAGCGGGCACTATTATTGCTGTTTGTATTGTGTAAAAGTTTTGCCCAAAATACATTCTTAACGTTGCTGTTGATGTTCAATTTCAGACTTTTTAATTTTGCCCTTTGCTTATTCAAGGGCGCTCGAGCAGTGGTATTCTCTGGGGATCTTCTCAGCCAGCGTAGTAGTGTAGGGTTTATTGATTTTTTGGTGAGCTTCAGCTGCTGTCTCTGGTCCTTCGAGATTTTATTCTTCTCCCATGCTTTCTGGGAGTTGTTTTTTGTTTCTGCGTATTGATCTAAAAGCTTGTCCGTGAACTGTTCCCAGTGGTCAATTTTGTCTTCCGGGCTGAATATTGGCGAGTTAAAGCATTGGATTGCTGCTTCGGCCTGAGAGTTTGTATTATTTATTGTGCATTTTATCCTTCTTAAATTGGACATGGAGATGCGCCCCAGAATTACATCTGTGCTGATAGGTCTAGCTATGGTCGCTGTTATTTGAAATTCTTGTGGGCGATGGTCGCTATCGCCCTTATCCCCCATTCTGTAGCCGAGTATGTATGGAAAGAGAGCAAAGCTTACAAAGGTATAGTCCAGTATGGAGCTTGTTGTAAGAGAATAGTAAGAGTCGACAGGTGGAGTGTCATCCGCGAATCTTCCATTTAAGGCTCGCAGATTTAGATGTTCTAGTTCTGCGAGTAGGCAATTATTGGAGTGCTTCTTCTTTCTATTCGGTGGGTGACTTTGTGAAGAGATATTATGAATTCCATTTTGTATAGCAACTTCCTCTCCTTGTGACGAACCTATAAGATACTGATTTAGGTCCCCTGTCAAAATGAAGTTCGGATTTTCCATCACTGTTGCGAACTTTGCTACTTGATTTACAAGTTCGGTGGAGTCTCACTTTCCATTTGGGATGTACATATGAGTTAATCAGGCACACTTCCAATTCTTTGACCTCTGTCAGGATTGATATTGTGACTGCCAATATAGTGTTTGATGATGAATCCATAAGAGTTGGTGAGGGTATTCTTGTTGAGGAGACATATGTTGCCAACTCACCAGAGCAATGGCTATTTCTGACCATTCTTTTTGCTGAACTCGCAAAGGAAATTAAGCCCTCAATGTTCTAGGGAACCGAGAGCCAGGTTTCCTGTAGAAAGATTATGTCCAAATTTGTGACTTATTGCTGGAAGTCTGGGTCCTCAATTTTGGTGGCTTAGCCGTTTATGTTCCATGAGCAGAATCTAAGAAGGGATTCCTTTGTTCCGCTGTGGCTTTGAGCTTCCTCATAGCGTCAGTGCTCCTCTGAGCGTAAGATGATGGTTCGCGATATTGATTCCTTATTCAAGCCTTGGGTTGTTATAGCTGCTGCATATTGTGCCGTTTTTTGTTGATCCCAGTCCATGTTGGGGCTCTGTTGGCGGGATCTGCCCCGTGCTCCTCTGAGTACACAGTATGAGTGTAGTTGGCGAGTTGTTGATGCTGGGCTTCCTTCACTTAGTAATGGCGATGAATAGGCTGGTTGTTTGAAAGGAACAATTTCTATGCCCCAGCTTTGAAATATGTCCAGTTCGGCTAAGATTGCTTCTGCAGTTTCGCTTTGAGTCCACATTGTTTTTGTGGCCTCTAGGCACTGAGGGTTGGTAGAATGTATGAATTCTATAGAGAGTCGATCTGTTGACCTTATGCCAGTAAGATTAGGTATTGACCCTGTTAATCTCTGGATGTTGCCTCGATTCAATATGTCCTGAGGTCCCTTGGAGGTAAAAAGAGGGTAAAATACCAGAACCTCTGCTGCCTGGTGTTTTCTTGGATTTGCTGTCAGCAGTAGATTTGATGTGTGTGGCAGTTCTGATTGGAGTATGCTGGCAGTTATTTCTTTAGACTGTATTTCCAGTTTGATACTTGGTGTTTCGGCCATGGAGGTCCTAAGGAGAGGCTTTTCCTTGCTTGGCGTGGGTGAAGATTGTTTTGTTACTTGTCCTTTGTGCTGTGCCTCTCTGACTGGGAGCCTCCAGCTGGATCTTCCATTGGGATGTATGATTGGCCCTTTAGATTCTTCCGGCAATGGCTCCAGATTTGACCCTCCTGACTTAACTGTCGTCCCCCAAGATTCTCGACTAGGCCCGTTGTTTGAGGTCAAATTGATGTTAATATTTTTGTGATTTGTGTTAGATACCTTTTGGGCTTTCGCAGTGCACACTTCTTCCCTTGGTTCATATGAGGGCACTGGGTTAATGTGTAGAACCCTTGTTTCTCCCATCGAGTCTTGGCATTGTAATTGCTGTTTGTTATGGCCGCTATCCAGGATTGTTGTGTGAGGAGTGATGGTGAAAACTTGTTTTCCCTCTTCTTTACGATCCTTGCTAGCCCTATATGTGATACTTTGACCGTTATCTTCTCCCATTTCTCCGTGTACCCTAGTTGCACGTGCCTGGTGTACGGCTTCTTCTTGATTTCTAGAATGATTAGAGGTATTTGTTGCCAGTTGTGTTTGTTTTGCAATGATTACATCAGCTGAGTTACACTCACGTTTGTTGGCTGATCTGAGAAAATGGGGACAAAAGCTGTTGCGCTTGGAGGGGGCTTTTGGTTACGCCCCTTCCTTTTCAGTTGGTGGCGCTGCTTTGCATTCAGTTTTGGAGATCCGCCATATCTGGGACTTCCCTTTCCCTCTGTACCTGCCTTGACATTTCCTCTATGCGTATTGCTGGTTACTTGGGCGTTAGATGGTCCCTCTGAGTTGCTGGAATCGCCTTGGCGTTTTGCTGTTTTCCCTGCTGTTACAGTTTGGATATCCTTGACCAGGCTGATTAGAATTGAGGGCAAAGTCGATAATTTATCGATGACCTGATCGCAATTGCATCTGAGTTGGGAGTTGGATTGGGCTCTTGTTATTAATCCATTCCATCCCAATTTCTCGTTGATACCGGCGGTAAAAACTGCCAGTGTGTTCAATAATGTTAGTTGGATTTCCATTTTCTCAGATTGAAATTGCAGTGAGTTAACAGCCAATTGTATTGTGTTTAGCAGTGACGCCCAAACCCCGACATTTTGATTATTTGCTTGCGCAAGCTTTTCTGCGCCTTTTTTAGGTTGTTATGTGGGGTATTTATTCTCAGAGGGTTCTATGGTGGTGACCTCACTTTGTTCCTGTTCCTTTTCCTTTTCTTTATCATGTTTTGGTGAATAGGTTGCAAGCAGTTCTTCCCATTCTTGTGTGGTCAGATAGGGCATTGACGCCCTTGCATCTTCTATCTGGTTTAGATCCTGTGTCCATGCTTCCACTCCTTTTCCTCCAATTTGTTCAAGTAAGCATCCTTGGTCAAGGGGTGGCATAGTTGAAAGTGATTTTTCGCTTGAAGAGTCCATTCTTTTGATGAAGGTACTATGATTACTGGACAAGATGATATTTCTGAGAGTATCATTGGTAGCGTTGACTTGCTCAAAGTCCATTCTCCTCGTAGCTCCTTTGGTGTCACTCTCAGCCTTTGTTTTGTTAAAGCCCCCGTCCTTATCCCTAGCATCTAATTTTGGTAGAGATGTGGGCCTCTCATAAAGCTTATGTTCCGTAGTAGGAAGCTCTTGAGGGCTGATTTTTGTTGGGGAAGGTCCTAAGTCCCCTGGCGAGCCTGCTAGAGGGGCACTTACTGGCACTTGTGTCCATTGAGGCTGTGGCAAGGTTCGGGTTTGGTGTGGTGATTGGTCTAGTACACTTTCTACTTCGCTGTGTTCTTTCCGCGCTGAGTTTTGGATGGAGGTTTGGGACTGCAACGGTAACAGCGGAGATTGCAGACCTTTTAGGGTTGAGGTGTTTCAGAAGAGGGCTGACCCTGGGTCCCTTAGGAAATTTAATTTTGTGTAGATCTTCGGTTTACTGGAGTTTTTAGCCCTGCTGTGTTCTGGCCGTGCTGCAGTCTCACACTGTGGATGGTCCAGCGTAACTAATGATGGTTCTACACTTTGCACAACTCCAAGATTTTTTTTTCTGGCCTTTTCTGCTCTTTGATTTTGATGGCAAAGCCTCTCTTGTTCTGCCGGACCTCATTTGGTCTGTATGCCGCAAGTTGGCGTATCGCGTGTCGCTAGCTGCTTTGGCAAAGATCTCTTCTGCTATCGCTTGCTTGCCCACGTGGTCAGACCAGTCTTCCTACTAAGTCAGGGCTAGACTGGGCTTAACCAGTCTTTAATGTCTTTGATATCTTTTTGGTATTTTACTGGCTTCATTGACTTTATTGCTTTACCTCTTTTTAACTATTCTTTAACAGGTTGCTGTCTGCAGTTCGCTGTATTCTATTTAGTGCTAGTGCTTGCTTTCTGTTATAGGGGCGTTAAAGTGAGGTTGCTGCCACTATCCTTATGCCCGGTTAACACCAGTTAAGACGGTGAAGTGGAAGTGATGGGAAAGCTAAAGAGCCCCGCTGTGAAGGTTTTAGACAGTTGCCCGCTCTGTGCTCTTTGCTCTATGCTTTCGCATATGAGCTAATGATCCAGAGTATTCCTGGTGTTCCTGGTATTCCTGGTACAACGGGCTGTAGGGGAGCTGCAGGGGGGCTGGTGCGGAGAGGCTGGTGCGGGTACTCGGGAGTGGATAGGATCCGAGGACTAGCGCAGAACTAAACAGAGCTATACAGGGCGAGTAACAAAGGGAAGAGGCCACAGGAGAGCGGCAAGCGACGAAGAATGCGCATGGGAGCAGAAGCAGGAACTTGACAGGTAGAGGCCCCCCCACCTGTCTCCTGGCTCAACCCGAGGTGTAGCGCTGTAGGTCTGTTGCTGGTACCCCAAAACTCCCCGTCAGGCCGCCGGTGACTCACCACTCCGTGCCTGTCCAAGGCCTCCTCCTCTCTCCTCCTCACTCCGGTGACAGAAGCGCCCACTTGCCTACCTCACCTCGCCTCACAGTGTCTGCTGAGCTTCGCTCACCATAATACCCTGCCAAGGGCGGGAACAGCGGAGCCCCGAAAACGGGAAGTCGCCGGCCGTAGCTTCAAAGTTCAGGTGGCAGCACCCGTGATCTCCCGCTGCCATCAGGAGAGCTGCGGGCCGTGACCTCCAAAGCGGTCAACACTTTGATCTCCCGCTGCAGTCTGTGAAGCCCAGTTCGGAAAGGGAAGGGGCAGGGGCAGGGGCGGGAGCAGGGGGGCAGGGGCAGGGGCGGGAGCAGGCGGGCAGCGGCAGCTTCCTGGAGCTCTGGCGTTACGCGGCTGGTGCATTGGCGTTTGGCACACCGACTCTCTCTGACTCTTTGCAAAACCCGGAGCGGAAAGAAAAGGACTAAATTGCAGGGCCATGAACTGATAGTACTGAGACCCCACGTCTGTGTTCTGGGCAGGGAGGTCTGGTAGTAAAAAAAACAGGCATTCTGGAGGTCCAATTACACCAAACACTCTAATTGAGGGCCACCAAGTACTTCGCTCAGGGATAGCATCCTGAATTTGCCAATGAGGGTTGAGAATGGGCCTCCATCCTTCTTTAGCAACAAGGAGTAAAGGGAGTAGAATTCAGTGCCCTTTTCTTTTAGAGGCATCACTTCCATGGCCCCTCTGCTTAGCAGGGCAAAACGTCTACCACTAAAAAGGAGGTATCTTTCGGAGAACTACACTGCAAGATCTTCAGTCCAGGAGACTTACATTTGAAGGGGCATTTGGATCAGCTTCGAAGTTTGTTGCTGCTAACAGTGTTGTGCCGTTCATGAAATTGCATCTCCATAGACGCCAGGTCCAGCAAACAAGTTGTAGCTCTGCTGTTTTTGAAGCATTCCGAGAAAGAGGCAGCCTATGTGTGTCACATCAAGGGGCATGTTAATAAGTGTGGTAATGGCTTATCCAGAGAAGTCTTTGGAACTCATCCAAGCCTGGCAGTAAAAACTGACAAGTGTGCCAATGGATCGAGCAGATGTATTAAGCATGTTTTCCTCAGAATCTAGGCCACACTTCAGGATTTATTTGAACACCCAGTCATTGACTGTAATTAATTGGGCTGCCCAATAATATTTCCATATGTCTGGGACTGCCAGCCCCCTCAAATAACCCCTCTGGAGCTTACGTAGTGCTAATGAAGACATTTGTCAAGTTTGCTGGCATAGAACAGAAATTTACTGTGTAATATCATCCATGCGGATATTTTGTTGTCAAAAGGGCAAATAGAGTAGGGAAAGGAATAATACAGTTGGCAAGCAAGGGAAAGAAAAATTGGGATTATGAATGTCTATGTCTATGTAGGGGTATTTATAAAGCTAAGATGCTACTCCATGGAGTGTCCTGGCGCCGGATGCCAAAAGGCATTAGAGGGGGCAAGGGAGGAGATTATGGGCTGGAGAAAAGCCACGTTTTCAGCTTCTTCCGGATCACGGGCGTAGACTTAATTCTTCTAAGGGTCAGAGGTGGTTTGTTCCAGAGGATCGGGCCCAGGAAGGAAAGGGCCTTTCCCCCCGACCTGGCCTTTTTAATACGTAGAGTACTGGCTAGGAAGAGATTCGAGGAACGTAGATTTTTCTGTGGGGCATAGAACAAGATCCTGGGTTTTAGGTTGCCAGGGCCCATTCCGTATAAGGCTTTCTGAGTCACAAGTAGTGTCTTAAAAAAATATATATTTTCCTTACAGGAAGCCAGTGGAAACTCCTCAAAAGGCCTGACACGTAAGCATCACGGGGGAGCTCGAAGATAGTTTGGGCCCTTGCATTCTGGAACAGCTGAGGCCTGTCCATCAGATACCTGGGCATGCCCAGGTAAAGGCTGTTCCCATAATCAAGAGGAGATATGATCAGGGCGTGAATCACCTTTTGTCTGGACACAAAAGACAGAAGGAACAAAAACTTCAGAAGAAGACGAAACAGGGCAAAGCAAGTGCCCACTACTGAATTTACATGGGTATGGAACAGTAGCTGATTATCAAATATAACGCCCAAGTTTTTCACCCCCTGATTTTTGATGGTGGGGTGGGGGCATCTGGTGAACAGAAAGACTAAACTAAAGAAAAGTAGCTCTGTCTATCCCGCATTACCTTTCAGCTGCTTCACGGCCAGCCACCCAAATACAGCTGAAAGGCAAGTACTTATTAACTTGCCTGGGCAGGGCTTGTTGTTCTTCCATGTGAACAGCAGCTGGGTGTCACAATTATTGCCTCTAAGGATTCTACCAAAGTGGCCAGAGGTGTAAGGTAGATATTAAACAAAGTCGGGTTCAGGTTAGAGCCCTGCGGGACACCTACCTTCAGCTTGTGAGACGTGGCCGAGTAGGGATGGCACCTTATCTGCTGTCCTCTCCCCTCGAGGAAAGATGCCAGACATTTCGATGCCAACCCCCTAAAGCCAATCGAGTGGAGACATGTCAGGAGAATCTGGTGCAAGATAGCATCGAAAGCAGCCGATGGGTCCAACAGGACCAACAGCGCCCTGTTCCCCACTTCCAGACCAAGTCGGATGTAATCAACTACCTCCATTACTGCAGTTTCGGTACTGTAATTGGGGCGAAAGCCCACCTGGCTGGGGTGTAGTAGGCAGTTCCTTTTGAGGTATGAAGACAGCTGCTGGATCAAATGTTTCTCTAGAAGTTTAGAGAAGGCGGAAAGAAGGAGATTGGCCTATAGTTGGATGGGTCAGAGGGGTCTTCCTGGGCTTTTCTGAGCAGCAGGATAACCTTTGCTTGTTTCCATTTGGTAGATACTGTGGTTGACGAAAGGAAAGTATTCAGTATCTTTTTCATGAGTGGGTTAATAGCCTCTGCCCCCAAGGCAAGTATAAAGGAGGGGCCGGGGTCAAACGGGGCACCTGATTTGAGGCATTTTAAGGTACGCTGGGAATCATCCATGGGGATTGGAAAGAAAGAGTTCAGAGAGCACACTTAAATATTGATGGTTGGGTCATGGCCCGGCTCTTCCTGGTTTTCTACCACTCCTAGAGCGACATCTGATATGTTTTTCCCCACACAAGGAAGTGGGAGGCAAGCCTGAATGGTATCTATATTTTCATGAAAGAACGAGGTGAATTAAAGAGGATAATATCGTCGTACAGTATGACGCCACATGAGACAGTAGGTGAAAGTCTGTTTGGATTGATGAGTGACCAGTTACCATATTCAGAGGGGAATCCAGGTTGGATGAAAAGAAATAGGAAACTGAATTGGGATGTTAAGGATGTAAGCAAGTGCGTTTTTGCCTCTCAAGAAAAAAATAAAACTTACTTTGATGCTAAACATGGGTGAACTGAAGTAGGTATAAAAAAAGGTCAATGAGTTCATTTGAAATCAGTCAGGAAAGTACCCAAAGAAGAATGCAAATTCAAAAGTCCAAAAAAAATGATGAGAGTTAGGAAGAATAGCTAATTTGAGAGGCAAGATGGCGTCCGTGGCGTGGGCTGTGTGAGCAGCTCTCTCCTCCCCTCCCGTCCCCGGACCAAACGCTGGATGAACTTTGCAGCAGAACGGTTCAATACAAGGCGCGGTTTGGTGGAGACTCACCGGAGCTGATTGAATTGAAGCCATAGCGGGTCTATTTTCGAAATGTTGTAATGGTGAACGCTGACGGAGCCAGAGCCAGAGGAAGCCGCTAGTAGAGTGGAGCGGAGCTGCCTGAGGCGGTCAGAGGAGGCGGATTGACGCGGCTGATCCCGAGGTCGCGCTCAGAGCCCGGGAAAATCTGAAAGCTCGATTTATGTGCTGAGCGAGCGATACGGGCTGAACGGCGTTTGATGCGGTCTGAGGAGGTGGACTGATTCGGTTGAGTTTGCGGTCGCGTTCAGAAACCCGGTAAGCTAGAAGCTCGATCCAGGTGGTGAGCGAGTTGTACGGGCTGAACGCTGCCCTTACCCTAGAGATACAAAGTGGATACAAAGTGGATAAAGTGAGCAACTTTATATCAATTGGATAATTCACGAATGCCGAGTGATTTAATTACGTTTTGGCGCAGGGCGCCACTCTGGAGGTCTCCCCTTCTGCTTTTGTTTGGCGGACTCCAAAGCCGGGTAGTACGTGGCCGAGGAGGTGGGGCCACAAAAACAAGAAAATGTTGGCAAAAGGAGCAGGGAAAGGGAGTGAGTCCGCGGCGGTGAAAGTAACCACACGTGGTGATAGAAATAAGGAGCCAGGTATGGGGGCAAGCATGGAAAATTTAAATGGTGCTGCTGAAAGGATTGTGAAGGTGAGCACACGGAGTGATAAAACCAAGGACTCAGGTACGGGGGAAACATTGAACGGATGAGCAGCGGGGGTGTAAGAGAGCCTGAGAATGGTTTAGAGCCAGTCATGGATTTAGCTAATAACAGCACTGTTAACATTGCGGGAGACCGGGAAAAAAACTGCGGAAAAGGGAAAGGGCTCTGTGGCTCCACGTTCTCTGAAGAAAGGGACTCAAAGCTTGACTCTCCCTGCCATGTTTGAGCGGCAAAGCGCTCGGAATTATGACGGTTTAGTGAAAACAGCAGCAACAGTAGAAAGTGGGGCATTAGTCACAAATTTAATGACAATACCAGGCTCCCTGGTGCAGCAGGAGGAGGTACCTGTAGAGAGTATAGACATTCCTGATACAGTACAAAACAATGTACAATCTCAAGAGTCTCAGGAACAGGAACAGGATATTTTTGAAGGTGATGCCCCGGGAGATGAAGCATTAAGAGACACTGATGCTGCAGTGACTCACCTCAATTTATTGGAAAATGAGCTTGGCTCACAGGGGACTTTGTCAGTGCCAGAGTCTGGCGAAAATGTTTACTCACTCTCTGAAAAATCGTCTGATGAGGATTGGGTGGATGACGCGAGTGATGTCAGTAGCGGCGATGAGTCAACGGGGGAAAGCAGGATATCGCCTAATTGCAGCGCCTCTACTATAAAGAAGAGAATTAAGAGGAAAAAAGAAAAGCAACAATACAAGCTAGATCATCCTCAAGTGTCTGGCTCGGTAATAGTGGAAACGTTAGAGGAGAGGCAAACGTTGAGTGAAACGAGAAGGGTAGAGCCAAGCGCTTCTGAGGCATCACCCCCGCAGGAAATCACCCTTGTCACGATATATGAAATTATGATGGGCCACAGAGCCGAGAGTAAAGTTGAAATCACATGTGTGCAGGCTACTTGCAGCAAAGTGAAAAATGCAGTAAGGCGGGCGATAAAATTAGGAACAGAAACTGCAGACAGAGTTACAGAAGCAGAAGCGTGTATATCTGTACTCAAAGACTATGCCGCAGTGCAGAAAGAAGAGCTGGAGAGTATTAAGGCACACCGTAAGGATTTGACTAATAAGTTGAGTGAACTTGAAAATCATGCCCGCAGACAGAATCTGCGCTTTCTTGGGATTCCGGAGGGACTGGAAGGTACAAATCCACGTAAGTTCATTGCAGAACTGCTGAAAGAAGCCTTCCCGGAACTGATTACGTGGGAATGGACACGAGAAGTACAGAGGGCACACAGGTTTCCCTTCAATGTGAGGAAACCTCGTCAAGGACAAGAGAGCCTTCCAAGGGCGATATTAGTGTGCTTCAATAACTTTCTAGCGCGTGAAGACATTTATGACCTGGCTAGACCAGACAAGAAAGCAACAGCCAAGGGATGTAATTTCTTTGTTAGGCAGGATTTCTGTCAGGCAACAGTCTCTAAGAGGTGGCATTTAAGGCAGTTAATTCCGGATTTTCAAAAGAAAGGGGCTGTTGTATACATGCAGAATCCGGCGAAACTCAAGGTCATGTTTAAAGGCCAAACCAGGTTTTTCCAGTCAGAAATTCAGGCGAAAGAGTTTTTGGAAACCTTGTAGAACGTAGAGATAGAATAATAATGGTGATGTAATCTATATATTCATGTAGCTGGCCCTAGAAGATTGGCTGTTGGCTATATGGTTCATCTTTACTTCTGTTCTTGTTTGTTTGTGATTCTATCTCCTCTTTAGATAGGATAAAGTTTTGGTCTTAGGGGCTCGTGGGGGGGGGACACGGTACTCCATCATTGCAGGGACTCATGGTCCTTGGGCCTCATGTGATGGGAAGGTTGGGAGGGGGGAGGGAAGGGCAGGATAGGAGGGGTGGGGGGAAAAGGGGGGGTAAGGGGGGTGCACGGGTTTCAGGTGGTGGGGGGGTGAAAATGGCCGCGGCAGGGGACTTAAATTTGCTTCTGTTAATATGCAAAATACATGCTGAGAGATTTTTTTGGATAGCAAGAGGTATAAGAGTGATAAGAGAAATCAAATTTCGATGGCCAGAAAGATTAAGATCTGCACACTAAATGTATGTGGTTTAAATGATGCCCGGAAACGACAAGTGTTAGCGAAGATTATACAGATACTGGGTATAGATATACTTTGCTTACAGGAAACCCACATTGCATGGGCTAATAGAGAATATTTAAAGAACATGGGGATGGAGCTGGTAGTCTGCTCCAAGCAATCCGGAGTTAAAAGAGGGGTAGCGATATTGAAAAAGAGGGGGTGGGTGGACTGTATAAAGTCGGCTGCAGATAAATGGGAAAGATGGGTGATGGCGGAATTTAAGGTGGGACGGCAAGGGTTCACACTCTGCAATGTATATGGCCCAAATCTGGATGATCCAGAAGTATTTAATTTCATTAACTTAGAATTGGCACAATGGATTACCCCAGTTTTATTGTGCGGAGATTGTAATGTTAACGTGGGGGCAGGGGCTGATATAAGATCTAATTCAGTATATATTGGTAAGAAAAAACTTGGATATACAGCTTTACGGGGGGTACTTCTGGAGCATGGCCTCTATGATGTTTGGCATGAGAAGAACCCGAATGACCCGGGGTTTACGTATTTTTCTGCTCCCCACCTAAAATTTGCCCGGCTGGATTTTTTTTTATTTCACATGTCTTTCTAATACAGGCCAAAATTCAGATCCATCCCAAACTAATCTCTGATCACAACCCGGTAGTATTGGAATTGAATGTTGAAATGGAGGGTAAAATAGAAGCCCCACGATGGTCTTTTGAGCGCAAATTATTATTGGATGCACAATATTGTCAATATATGTCTAAAGTAATAGAGGAGTTTTTCATTTTCAATAAAGGCACGGCAACCCAGGAAATGGTTTGGGACACATTTAAAGCTGTGGTCCGTGGGGAGACTCTTAGTTATTCTGGGTTTAAGCGTAAGCAACTTCTAACTCAGCAACGTAAAGATTTTGATGAAATTAAAAGATCTGAGGAGAAGTTGGCAGAGGAGTTAAGGCAAGGAGTGGAATCTGACTTGAGCAAACTGGCCCAAAAGGATCTCTCGATTAAAAGAGCTAATGCTTACTCTAAAATAGCTGATTTAATCGCCATTAATTATACCCAATATAAGGAAACAGCATATGAGTTTGGGGAAAAAACTGCCAGACTGCTAGCAAAGAGAGCAAGGGAGAAGCAGGTATATAACGATATTCTGAAAATCAGGGATCTAAAGGGGGCTATGCAGGAGACTAAAGGAGGGGTTCTGGTGGCCTTCCAAGAGTTTTATCAACGACTTTACAGTGAGGAAGGGGACCCCATTGAACCGAGTGAATATTTAAAGGAAATGAGCTCATTAACTTCATCAGAGGCTCAGCGATTGAATCTCTTGGCACCACCTGAATGGGAAGAGATAGAGACAGCAATTTTAGGGTTAGCCCTGGGTAAGGCCACAGGGCCAGATAATATCCTGTTGGAATTTTATAGAACATTTAGAAATCAACTTAAAAAAGAATTGGTGGATGTGTGTCATCAAGCTTTTGAGGGGAGGGCTCCGCGGTCATGGGCGGAAGCAATAATCGTTGTCTTTAAAAAGAAAGGAAAAAATTCAGAAGAGATGGGGTCTTATAGGCCAATCTCTTTACTGAATACCGATAGCAAAATCTACTCGAAGCTTATTGCCAACCGGTTAAATGACCTAACGACAGGGATTGTTTCTATAAGACAACATGGTTTCATACAGGGCAGCGGTACCACAGACCATATCAGGCGAATAATATCTTTGCTGGATAGGGCGCAGGGGACCTGCTCTCCGGTCAGGGTGGCCCTGTAGGACGCCGAAAAAGCGTTCGACAGGGTCACCTGAGCTTTTTTATGGTCGGTGTTAGAGAAGATGGGGATCCCCGGGGAGTTTATCAAGGCAATAAGAACACTTTATTCTCAACCGACTGCGGTCATTCGGATTTCAGGCTCATTGTCGGGGTTGGTGCGGATAGCAAGGGGGACGAGACAGGGTTGCCCCTGCTCCCCCTTGCTGTTCGCTTTATATATCGATCCTTTTATTAGAAACTTGGAAAGGAACCCTGCAATTAAACCAGTGCAGCTAAATGGTTGGGAATTAAAAGTCTGCGCTTATGCCGACGATATTGCCGTGGTAACAGCGGAACTTAATACAGCACTACCTAATATCGTAAAATCAGCGGAGGAATTTGGTCGTTTCTCCGTTTATAAGTTGAATATTGATAAAACTCAGCTTATACATTCAGTGGCAGAACGTCCAGAGAATATGAAGATAAAGAGGCCAAATACCTCGGGATTAAAATTACCGCCACTATTGAGGATATTATTCCTATTAATTTAGACTCTGTAATAGCGTCCTCTAATAGAACTTTAGAAAGGGTTAATAATTTGAAGCTGTCTTTACTAGGCCGAAGCAACTTGATAAAAATGCTCATTTTTCCTAAATTTCTATATATATTTCGTGCTATACCTTTGTTAATATCGACTGGCTATTTTGCCCGTTTAGAGAGAATGTGCTCTAGATTTCTATGGGGGTACCGCCGGGCCAGGAGAGCACTGAAAAGCTGTGAGCTATCTCGAGATAGAGGGGGGTGGGGCATCCCAAATTTTCAATGTTATCATTGGATGGCAATAATGCAACACATGGGTGTACTTTTATTGCCGGAAGATCATATAGAGGACTTTCTGACCCCATCGATCTAAGAAATGCTCCTGGGCACGGAGGCGAAACAGTGCTTAAACCGGATTATAGAGCCGAGCTATTATAAAAAGACCAAATTTAAGATATTTGATACAGCTTTTTTTATTTGGCGATCTATTAAAAGAAAATTTCGGCTTAGTACTAATTAACGAAGTATACTCCTTTGCAGAATTGTTCTTTTTTGCCAGCGTTATTCCAGGATGGGGTCATGTATAGGTGGAATAATTTAGGCGTTAAGAAATTGGGGGATTTATTTATAGAGTAGGATTTTGTATCATTTGACTACTTAATGAACACTTATCATATACCTCGATCGGATCAGGTACGCAGATTTTGTTTACAGAAGCTATCACAATCTTCAATTTTTTTGGGGAACATTGAAATCTTAGAAGCGATTAAGCAGCGGCGAAGAATTGGGCCTCTGTATCAACTAATTTTGGAAAAGAGGGAGGATGATCTAGAGGCTGTAGCGATTAAATGGCAGAATAAACTGAACATTCAATGTGTAAATATAGAGAGAAGCTTAGTAATTGCTAGAAATGTTTTGCTGAATGGATCACTCATCAGCCAGCATTTTATGTCTGTCTTCAGGCTTTATTATACACAAGGGAAGTTAGCTAAATGGAGTGTAGGGCATGGGACAAACTGTAGTCGCTGCAATCTACATGGGGCCGATGCTGTACACATGTTTTTGACTGTCCGAAATTGGTGATGTTTATTGCTGATGTTGAGCACTTTCTTACAGTTGAGCTGTCCATTTCAGTCAAATTAACAGCATCTATGGCTTTGCTTGGCTGTGAAGAAAACGTTGCTAACTTGACCTCGGATACAGACATTGGATTTGTGTTTATATGTATGTCTGCTTTTCGTTTTTGCATAACATCAGGCTGGCTTAATGAAGAACCACCTAATTTCATCTTGTGGCGAAATAAGCTTTTATCTATGTACTATCTTGAAACTGCATTATATAAACTGAAGGGTATAAGTAAGAAGACATTCGGTCGCAACCTATGGTCTCCAATTGCTAATTGGATAGGCAGTTGAGATGTATTTTGCTTTTATCTCTCATTTGCGCTGTGCTCTTTTTTTTGTGATATTGTTGAATTGAATTGTATTACTGTTTTCTTTTTATTCGCTGTTCTGTCTTTTCTCTGCTGCTGCCAAAAAAACGTAATAAAAAAATAAAAAAGAGTTAGGAAGAATAGGTGCAGTGGCGGCTCCTCTATGGGGGCGTTTCGGCGGCGCCCCCCTGCTTTCTCGCCGTGTGAGAAGGCAGAAACAAATGGTAGTTATATAACTACCATTTGTTTCTGCCTTCTCGCACGGCGAGAAAGCAGAACTTCCTGGTTTAGAGTGGGCGGTTACTCGAGGGCAGGGGGGAGTGGCTTGCCCACTGTTGTTAATACTGTCTGTTTGGGCGGCCTCAGGCTGCCCAAACAGACAGTATTAACAACAGTGGGCAAGCCACTCCCCCCTGCCCTCGAGTAACACCGCCCACTCTCCCTGTTCTCTCTGTATGCTGCAGCATACAGAGAGAAAATGACGTGGGTGGGGCAGCGGCCGCACCAATCACAACGCGGGAAGGGAGGCTGCCTGCAGCCTTCCTGATGACGTGACGTGCCTGGCTGCAGGAATTCAAAACCAGGACGGCGGCGGGAGTCGGAGTCTAGGAACCGGAAGGTGAGTTTTATTTTTATTATTTATCCCGCCTCCCCCCCCATCCCCTCCGCAGCGCGACAACCCCATTATGACCACCCCCCCACCCGCCCGTAATGCAATGTCTTGATCCCAGCCCTTGCCGGGTGCTGTTGCAGAGGTTATGATGCTGGGGGTGGGGGCACGGTGTTCTCCTCACTGTTGCTGATTGCCTCTTCTGGTAAGCGGGCCGAGGGGAGCTCTGGACAGTGTACACTTGACTTTGGCCAGCGGGCGCGAAAGAACAATAAATCCCTGGAAGATGGAACACTCACAGGGCAGGGATCTTGTGGGGCTCCTCTTTGTACTCTGGCACCACAGTGCTTGTTCTCCAGGATTCTGGGGAGTCGTCTTTTGTAGGGACTGTACAAAAGTACCAGTTCCCACTGAGACTGCCTTACATATCTTGTGTTGTGTTAGAGATGGGCTTTGCCAGTCTGTAGCTTTTGAAGTGCCAGTTTTAATCTAGTGGACGATGTTTAATCTTTTGTTTGCTTAGACATGTCAATATGAGATCTCCGAATCCGATCCTGCAGAGCCACCGTTTTTCGAAATGTTGTGGTCTTAAATGTCTAATGTTTGTTACATTATACCTCTCCACCCACCAAATTTGAATTGCATATAGTGTCGATATAATTATTCCATTCTACTTCAGTTACTACTTTAGCCTCGATTTTTATGTTTGTTACCAGTGCCTTATATAGTGAGGGAGCTTTTTTTCAGTCAGAACCTTCTGTTGCGGTCACAAAATCCAGCCCATATGAAATGCGGCCTTCTTGCGAGTGATGCCTTTTTATGGCTGTTCTTTTTGTTTTAATGAGCCTGTTATGCGGATTTCTTTTTATTGAAGCCAGAACCCGTGTTTTTTTAAGAAGGCTGAACGTTTGATTCCAGAGCTTTGGAGACTGCTTTGGTATTGTGTTTGTTGGCTGTCATGCAGAGGTCTTTTTCACTTTGGTGGTAGTCAATCATTTGTTGCTTGCTTGCTTAATACTTCTGCCATTTTTTTCATGCTGTTTTTTAAATTTTTTATTTTAAATGTTTACATTGATTTTTCCAACAAAACACAGCAGTACATACACAGTTCATTGGTTAAATTTGATAATGCATACAAAAAAACAAACCCTATTCCAGACCAGTATACAGGAGTCTTATCTACATTTGGACATTTGCATATTGACTCAGTGTGGATACGCCCTGGAGCTTAGATTGTGGTCATTAGATTTGCATGCAAAGTGGTTGTGATTATGACATTGGGTGAGTTGACAATTCTGTGTACAGGTAGGAAACTGCAGATCACAAACAGAAAGCTGCCTAATGCTATTTGTGCCGGTAATTATTTGTTATCATCCCACTGTGCCTGAGAGAGAGCGAAACAAGGCAGTAATGAGAGCTCCTCTAGAAGACCCGCAGAGAAGTATGCTCTACAGCCTTCATTGTGACTGATTCATGGAGCACAGAGGCACGTGGTGTTAGCATCAGGTATTTTTCAGTTGCAAATTCACACTCCCAAAAACCAGTCATTGTCCCTGTCACTAATGCCAATAATTTTACGCCTAACCACTTTCAAATGTCACCAGCCGCCACTGAATAGGTGATGGAAGTATTTGCCACAAGTTGCATTGCTCTTGACAAATATGGCAAAGATAAACAGAGAAACAGGGAAGATGGGTTGGATAAACTTGGAGTGAACAGATATTGGTGGTTGGAATTGTCACATGGCAATGAACTGGAAGAGAATCGCAGAGTTGTGAATGAAGGTAGTGTGCAAGCGACTGGTGAAGGGAATGAAAATGTTCAACAGGAGGTTGGCAGAGAGGATCAGAGGGGTCGCTATGGAAGAATGAGTGCACTTGGAAGAATCATAAGAAAACCTAAGATGTTAGAGAATTATGTGTGCAAATACTATGTAGCTTGTAAGCTTTTTTGTCCTTATAAAATAATGGGGGATAGTGTTTTATTTTTATTTTAAGAGATGTGTAGTATTGTGTAGGTAGTTAAATATATAGTGTGAAGTGTTCCCTTAAAATGGAATCAATAGATTGTTGATGGGTGAAGTGAAACATAGTGCTCGTAATCAACATTCTTCTTAGCCATGAAATATGTCTTGAGACAGTGTTTAAGGCCAGCAAACATTTACTAGTGCCTTCCTCAAACTTAAACAATGTCTTGTGCATAGCCACTTACAGCAAATCAGCAAGCCTCTTAAGCACTTGACATTCACAAAGTCCAGTGCACTTGTGTAAATATCAACGCTCTTAATCCAATGCCACCAGCAGGGATTCAGGATGTTACTGTCACTTAGATTGAAAGGCAGCAAGCAAAGTATTCGCTGTAAGAACTTTGAGAAGCCGGTGCCTCAATTTAAGGCTTAAACCCCTTCTGATGGCCTTTCATCGACAATACACCTTAATAAATGAGAAGCCAGCACCAGGAGCCACAAAATAGACACAGGAGAGATAAACGATCTCGTAAGACATGGACAAGGACCAGTGTGTGTGTGTGAAAATAGACACAGGAGAGTGTAGTGTTTATATAACTGTTGCTTTGTTCTTATTGCACGCGCAGCATGTTCTCTGCACGCGCTGCCTGCCGGTGTACTATGACGTCAGGGTGTTCTACCTGATCACCGGCAGGCTGACAGTTGGGTAGGACAGTTGCTCGCCTCTGGCACTGCGGTCAGACGTACCTTTGGTGTCAGGTGCTTTACACTTAATAAAGAATTTACTACGTACCTGCTTCCTGTCATCTCTACAAGTGGCGACGAGGAGGAGAGCCTGACACCACATGGAACCCACGAGGAAAATACTTTAAGTCGTCGTTGGGTACGTTCTGGTCTGCAATCTCATCGTTGGAATTCCATCCCTGGAAGTATTTCTTTGCGGAAAAGAAGATCGAGCTGTTGATCTTCCGACGTGAGAGACTGATGAGGAGAAGTAAAACGCATAGCAGCGTTACTGTCCTCGAGAGCAACATCTGTTTTCCCTCATTCTAATCACCGACTATGAAAAGGTGAAGCACAGCGGATATTAATGGGTGAGCCGAAATTGCTTTTTGGATGTTTTTCCTGTGCGTGAATGAGGAAGTTTGAAGGACTGGAGAGTGTCTCGGTGGCTTCCGTTGTACACTGCCTGCGAGGTTTAATCCTGTTTGTTCCACACCCGTTTGCCGTATCCCATTTGTGGAGACTGAAGGGCAGATTTTGAGAGGTCTGCCTTCGCTTGCTTAAACGGCGTGACACAGTTTAGTCGGCGTGGAAGAGGGGCAGAAGATTACGCTTGAGTTTTGGAGTGCCTCCGTGTGTGGAAATCTATGCGAGTTCCGCCCTCCTGCGCGTCTACACGGAAAGCCTGAGGAGAATTCCTGTCAGGTTGGTTTGTGACGTCAATGGAACGCAGCGTGAGGTTACGTCGGCGGCCATTTAAAAAAAAAAAAATAGAATTTATCGTGTGTGTCATCTGCTGGTGATACGCACACCTATTAATGGAATAAGGAAGAGGTTTTCTTTACGTCGATGAGCAGATACAAAGGGGAATTGCTCTCTTAGGAATTAAATTTACTGTCATAAAGATCAGTGGCGTATTATCATTACCGATGATACGCACATCTAAGTTCGAGGATAACAATTAAACATTACTCTTTATAGAAGGAAATAAACTGACTACAATAGACTGTTTAAAAACTACGTATGGTTTTCTAAAAAAAAAAATATGGAATGGAAAATACACTCTTCTAATTTTTAAAGAGTCCTGAGGTTTAGTTCAGTTTGAAAAAATTGTAAAATATTTTGTTCATCTAATATTTTGAAGAGTATTTAACGTTTATAATGGCTACAGGTAATGTTTGGAATCTATCACCCCCACAACCTTTCATACCATCTACTGGGGATGATGCACTCAAATGGGAGGAGTGGAGGGAGTATTTTGAAAATTATTTATCCACTTTTGAGGGGGAAGAGGATTTAACTCCGGAGAAGAAAAAGAGAATCCTACTTCACTGTTTAGGAGCAAAAGCAATGAAAATATATAATAAGATTAACAAAAAAACTAGGCCTGGAGATGTTTATGTTAATGCATTAGAAGATTTGACCTTGTATTTCAAGCCTACTATCTCCATTTCTGTTAACAGATTCAAATTTTTTCAACGCAAGCAAACACAAGAAGAATCTATTGAAGATTATGTTGCGGCATTGAAAAACTTGGCACTTACCTGTAGATTTGGGGCATTACATGACGAACTTATTCGTGATCAGGTCGTTATGAGATCCTCAAATAAACATGTACAGGAAAAATTGTGGGCTAAAGGTGAATTGCCATTGGAAGAAGTAGTTGAGATTGTAAAGTGTACAGAGTTAACAGGGAGATGTGCAAGAGCAGTATTACTAGAGGAAAAGTCCTCTGTTGAGGATAAATCTACTGTAGCAAAAGTCATAAGTTCCAAGAAAAGCTATGTGAAACCTAGTTCTGGATACGTAAAAGGTAAAGATATTATCCATAAAAGTAAACTATCAGATGAGAGAAGATGTTATAGATGCGGCAGTAGATACCATCTAGCCAATGACAGGTCTTGTCCAGCAGTGAGACAAAAATGTTCTAATTGCAGTATGGTAGGACATTTTGGTGTAATGTGTCCTAAGAAACTGAAGGACAATAGAAATGTAAAAGCGATAATTTCAGAGGAAGAAGAAAGATTTACATCTTCAGATGAAGATGATATGAACTTATTTGTGTTAATGGTAGATGACAAGCAAAACAAAAAAAAGAAACCTATCTGTGACATGAATATTGGGGGGGTTGATGTGTCCATTGTGGCAGATTCGGGCTCGCCATATACCATAGTGAATGAGGAAGTATGGTTGGAGAAATTTGTACCGGTAATAGGGAAAAAATTGATGAAACCAGATGTTTTTCCCAAATCATTCAATTATCAACCCATTGAAATGTTAGGTTTTAGGGAACTCGAGTTCATATTTAAATCCCGTCAAGCATTTTGCAAACTGTATGTCTCCAAGGTGGGTCCATCCGTGTTAGGTTGGATGGATCAAGGAGAATTAGGTATTATTCTAGATCCCAACAGTCCAGATCCCGTCCTCATTTTACAGACTGAAGAAGATTGTAACAATTTCTATAAGAAAAGGTTTCCTGGGGTATTTTCAGAGAACATTGGAAAGCTTAGGGGTTTCGTCCATGAAATAAAACTTAAGAAGGACGCCATAGCCTGCATACACAAGTCTAGGAACATACCGTTTTCCATCATTGGTGAGGTGGAGAATGAGCTTAAAAAGTTGCAGAGGGAGGGAATTATTGAACCGGTGGAATCGGCAGAGTGGGTTTCGCCTTTGGTGGTGGCGAGGAAGTCTAATGGCAAGCTTCGTTTGTGCATTGATCTTCGCGATTTAAATAAAAACATTTTGGTAGATCAATTTCCTTTGCCTAAGATTAGCGAGATGCTGTCCCTTACAAATGGAGCAAAATGGTTTTCTACAATTGACCTAAGCTCTGCTTACCACCAGGTGGCATTGCATCCTGATAGCAGAAGTCTTACGACATTTGTGACCCCGCTGGGGTGTTATAGATTCAAGAGAGTACCTTTTGGGCTGGCCTCTGCTGCGGCCATGTTTCAGAGATTGATGAGTGAACTCTTTAAAGGTGAAAAAGATTTATTGATTTTTCAAGACGACATCATGGTAACAGGCAAAAGCAGAGGTGAACATGATGCAAAACTGAACAGGGTCCTAGGGTTGCTTGAACGTCATGGGCTTACAGCAGATCTACGTAAATGCAAGTTTGCTGCCAATAAGGTCACTTACTTAGGGCATGAAATTGATGGGAATGGTATAAGACCAAAGGAAGAGCTGCTGGCAGCAATTAGGGATGCACCTTCACCCAAAAATAAAGATGAGGTTAGAGCATTCTTAGGTTTATCTGAATTCTATGCTAAGTTCGTAAGGAACTTTTCTTCAAAAACCTTACATTTAAGGGAACTCATTAAGCAAAAGAATAAATTTGAATGGAATGCAGTTTGTGAGGAGGCGTTCAGAAGGATAAAGGAAGACATTTGTGGTGCTCCACCCCTTCAAGGGTTTAACCCCTCCCTGAAGAGCATTGTTACCACAGACGCTAGCAACAAGGGGTTGGGTGCAGTTCTCTCGCAGGTCGACGGAGAAGGTAAAGAAGTTACCGTTGCTTTTGCCTCTCGGTCAATCACACCTACGGAGGTGAGGTATTCTGTGATTGAGAGGGAGGCACTAGCGTGTGCGTGGGCACTTAACCATTTCAGGCAATACATTTGGGGGTATAACATCACCCTTAGAAGCGATCACAAACCTTTGGTAAAGGTGCTGTCCACAAAGGGTCTCCAGGTTGCTTCCCCCAGGTTGTCTAGGATTTCCATGAAAATGTTAGAGTATAACTATGAGGTTGAATACCTTCCTGGGGTGAGAAACAAAGTGGCGGACTGTCTAAGCCGTTTGCCTCTACCGTATGATGAAGAACAGGGTCCAGGTATAGACACTTTCTGTATAGCGAACATTCTGGATGAGGTGCAGTGTATTTCGGTTAGGGAATGGGCAGAAATGATGGAAAAAGATGAAACTTTACTGGAGGTGAAAGAATACATAAGGGCGGGCTGGCCGGACAAGAGGAAAATACCAGCTCAATTACGTCCTTTTTGGGAGCTCAGAAATGAATTGTCAGTGGAAGGTGATCTGATTTTAAGGAGTGGGAAGATGATTCCGCCTAGGGATTTACGTCCAAAACTCCTAGACATTTGCCATGAAGGACACCTGGGAATTGGTAAGACCAAGAGTAGGGTAAGAAATTCTTACTGGTGGCCAGGGTATGACTTGGATATTGAAAGAAGTGTAAGAAATTGTACGGCCTGTGAAAATTCTGATAAGACAAAACAAACTTTGAGACCACCTCTTCAACCACTATCTTGTCCTAACATGCCATGGGTCAGACTGGGCATAGATTTGTGTGGTCCAATTAGAGAAAGAAATGAACTGTTGTATCTGATTGTTCTTGTAGACCATTTCTCAAAGTGGCCAGAGGTAGAAGTGGTGCAGGAAGCTGATGCAAGAAATGTCGTAGGGTTTTTGCGCAAACTTTTCCTAAGGGAGGGACTGCCAAAATGCATTGTATCGGACAACGGCCCACAGTTCATTTCTAAAGAATTCAAGGAGTTTCTTCAGAAACATGGTATTGAGCACAAAACTACATCTGTGTACCATCCGGCTGGTAATGGTGCTGTAGAAAGATTTAATCGGGTAATTAAAGGAATAATCCAACTGGCAAACCAGAATAACATGTCATGGAGGAAGCAAATAATAAAGAATCTTTGGTCATTCCGAGTTACACCTTGTGTATCACCTGGCGCCAGTCCTTTTGTACTTTTGAGAGGAAGGACACCAATCACAAAGGATAATATAAGTTGGGCCAAAACAGAAAGAGTCATGTGGTCTCCAGAGGAAATACAGGAGAATGTAAAGAGGTCGCAAGCAATTAGCAAAAAGTACTATGACAGTAAACATGCTAGTAAGAGAATTAACATCAAGGAAGGCGACTATGTGAGGGTTAAAAGTGCAAAGATCACCAGAAAGGGAAAAAATCAATACTCTCAACCTATGAAAGTGAAAAAAGTGTTTTGTAATTCAGCCCTCTTAAGCGATGGAAAGTCATGGCATTTTTCTGCTTTGTCCTTATGCAAGGAGGGAGGTGGAGAGTGTGATTACGAATCTGTTTTGGAAGACAATGAAGTTTCCTGTTCTCAGGACTACGATTGGATTCTGGACCGTGTTGGAGCTGAGGAGTCTCGACCAGAGGGTACCAACGTTGTATCTTTAGGTACATACGAGGTGTTTTCTGAGAGTGAGGACAAGTCAGGTACATCACGGTTGGAAGACGGCAGTAGTGGGCGAGCAAGGTAACAGTAGAGAAATACAGGTGTCTGACCAACAGTGATATTGGGTCAGATTCTGAAGATTCTGTTTATGAAGATGTCGCGTCACAGGACGACAGTTGTGAGGATGAACCCAGTGTAAGCCGATATGGAAGAGTAGTTAAGCCTCCAGCTAAATTACAAGATTACGTGTGTGATTAGCTGCGGGTTCTTCTTTTCCCATCTGCAACCACTCATGTTATCCATAGGTTTCCTAGTTGTTTAGGAAGGGAGATGTGTAGTGTTTATATAACTGTTGCTTTGTTCTTATTGCACGCGCAGCATGTTCTCTGCACGCGCTGCCTGCCGGTGTACTATGACGTCAGGGTGTTCTACCTGATCACCGGCAGGCTGACAGTTGGGTAGGACAGTTGCTCGCCTCTGGCACTGCGGTCAGACGTACCTTTGGTGTCAGGTGCTTTACACTTAATAAAGAATTTACTACGTACCTGCTTCCTGTCATCTCTACAGAGAGATAAACGATCTCGTAAGACATGGACAAGGACCAGTGTGTGTGTGTGTGTGTGAAAATAGACACAGGAGAGATAAACGATCACGTAAGGTGTGTGTGTGTGTGTGTGTGTGTGTGTGTGTGTGTGTGTGTGTGTGTGTGTGTGTGTGTGTGTGTGTGTGTGTGTGTGTGTGTGTGTGTGTGTGCGTGTGTGTGTGTGTGTGCGCGCGCGGTCTGTATATTGTCTAAGGCACAACAAACACTGGAGATTGGACCATATACAGTTTCATTGACATACAGTTAGCTGCAGGCTTGTGCATAATTAAAACGTAGGTGGATGCCAACCCAAAACATGCAGTCAAAAGTCGGTATATCATGTGCAAAGTGTCAGGCAAACACACATCCTGTTGTCTCAGTGCTGGGCTCCAGGCTGTCTTTTCTCACCCTTTTGCTCCCAGTGTGAATTCTCTGAATGTGCGCTCCTGAAAGTGCAACCCGATGCATCTGAGTTGACCCACTGCCCAGGTGATCTCGGCGGTAACATTAGTATATATTTCACAGAATGAGAATCCAAGGCATGGAGAAATGGGCAAACATAAAAATCACTGATGAGATTTTATTTAATTGTTTTTTTATTTTTTAAGGAGAGGCTTTGATGTCGTTTTGAGGTCATGAGACCATTTAAGCTTACAGCAGTTCATTTACAAATCTAGACAGTTATGGTGCGCTAGTCAACTAGCGTGGGAGACAAAAGACAACAGAGAAGGGGTGTGCTGAATTGACTCCACATGCATCACTGGCAGCTTCCCTGTGGTCCTTTAACAAAACGGTTGTTTTTCTTTTTCTTTTCTTATTTTGAAGGCCTGTCAGAAGAGAATTGAGTACATTTCAGGCGATTTCTTCGAACTAACGGGACAAGTGATGCTGGCAGACTACTCTTCTCCTGGGGTGCTTGTTGCTGACAGGCACAGAACAGGGTGGGTTAATTAAGGACTATTTAGGTGTCACACGCCTCCACAACGCAGGGATCCACGACCAAGCCCTGGACTGGACCACCTCCTTCCTCATTGGCAGAACCCAGAGTGTCCGCCTTCCCCCATTCCATTCTATATGGTATTTCAAAACTAACGTGTGATCCAATACTGTGGGGAATTTGAATCTTGACTAGGGGGGGCTTTACTCACTTCCTGCTTTGCCGGTCAGCCACTGAGAGGCGCTATCTTCTGGTAGTGTGCTCTCTAGTTTTTCTGCTGCCGGCCTATAAAGATGCACGCTGCACGGACGCAGATGCCTTGAGGGGTGCGGGAACAACGCTCGCTCTTATTTTTAATTGCCGATTTGCACATTATTTTTACTGCCGCTCAAATTTTAGTTTAGCTCTGTGTTATTTTATGCTTCCACTTTTAGAAATTGTATTTTAAAACTAACGCGTGATCCAATACTGCGGAGAATACTGTGGGGAAATTGAATCTTGATTAGGGGGGCTTTACTCACTTCCTGCTTTGCCGGTCAGCCACTGAGAGACGCCACCATCTGGTAGTGTGCTCTCTCATTTTTCTGGCTGCCGTCCTATAAAGATGCACGCTGAGCGGACGCGCCACTGGCGCGCCAAAGGCGCTCCTAAGTCAAGCCAGTCTGTGCCCGTCAGCGTCCTGGAAGCGGCCAGGGCCAGTTACTCTGCCCGGTGGTCTACTGACACCCCAGAGAGGCTCTGCTACTCTAGGAATACACTATGGGTACTTTGTTTACCAGCATGTCACTCCCACTCTCAGTTTGATCTGCGGGCTGCCCAGCACAATACCTGTGCTGTATGTGGCTTTAGTTTACGTTCAGACTTTGTCTTATCTCCACTATCCCCAGCCTCTTTGTCTAGGCCCTCTAGACCGCTGTCTATTTTTGAGGCTCTGATTAATGTGCGCTCCTTAAGAGAGCACCACTCTGAGTTTGAGCTCCTTTCAGACAGACTAGTTGACTTATTGTTCATTACAGAAACGTGGTTGTATAATACATCTGACCCATTTGTTGCTCTTGCCACCCCTAGGGCTTTAAAATCGCCAGGGCGGATTGCCTGGTAGGGAGAGAGGGTGGAGTAGCGATCATGTACAGGGACATATGGGACCTCATCAGGGACGACACTCATGCCAGGGGGGACTGCGAAGCTCTGGATTTCAGTATCAGGTTCTCCCCCCACTCCTTGCTGGGAGGATCTCTGATCTATCGTCCCCCAGGCCCGGCCAGGTCCTTCCTGCAATCATGGGGCGATACAGTGACCTCCAGGGCTCTTCGATTCCCACAATACTTGGTATAGGGGGAATTTGAATATTCATCTTGACCAGGACTAATTAAGTGACTCACTTGTTTTTGGTAACATCCCCCAGCTGGACCAATTGTCTCAATGGGTCACCCACCCTACCCATCAAGGAGGTCCTATTCTGGACCCTATCTGTTCCAATTTTGCTATCATGGCTGAAGATTTTCTTCCAGTCGCTTGGACAGACCACTGTCTCACCTATTTTTCCTGGAAGCTAGCTTTGGCCAGTCCTTCGGGCCCTTGCTCCCAGAAACTAGCTTTCAAAGAAATTGAACCGTCCAAACTGGCCATGACTCTGGTGGCTTCTAGACCCGCACTTACCCCACATCTTGATGGGAGTCTTGCGGGCTTCTCGAATTGGTTATCCAATTCTTTGAACATGCTTGCTACACCGAACTCGTCCAGGTTCTCCAGAGAATCGCCTTCTAAACCTGTCCGTGCTTAAGCAGGAGTGTAAAACACTGGAACATGCTTGGCGCCTCAGTGAGTACTGTCCCCTGGCTAAGGCCACTCTTAGGGGCAGACAAAAAATCTACTATACTGCAATAACACAGGCTAAGAGGCAGTACTTTGCAACCCGCATTGAGCAGGCACAAAATAACTCCAAAGAGATTTTCTCCATTGTTCAGAGTTTTACGTCCCCTGCAGCACAATTGTGCCCTCTCCCAGCCACCGAGGGCTGGTTTAACACTTTATCCAATTTCTTTATGGATAAAATACGCACGATTCAGGCTGCCTTCACCTCCTGCCCCAGACCTACGCCTGATGCTGCACCTACTGCCATTCTCCCTGTTGCTCCCAGGCACACTCTGCTGGCTTTTTCATCCGTGGATCTGTCTAGCTCTCCTAAAATCTTGAAGGGCTTGAAATCGGGTTCGCCCACGGACCCCTGTGTGGCGAGATTGCTTGCCGCAGTCGCGGAGATCATCAACCTCGAAGTTAATTTGATCATAAACGCCTCCCTTCCTGAGACAGGGGTACCGGAGGCCTGGAAACAGGCAAAAATCCTTTCCCTTTTAAAGAAACCCACTCATGATCACCTGATCCCTGGGAATTATCGTCCTATCTCCCTCCTGCCCAGCTTAGCGAAAGTCTGTGAGAAGGTGGTGACCAGACAACTTATGGAGTTTGTTGAAGGGTCGGATGTTCTGCATCCAGTACAGTCTGGGTTTCGCTCCTCCTACAGCACCGAGTCAGCGCTGGTGGAGATATCCGAAGCCATTCGCGAGTGCTTAGACGCTGGTGGGAGAGCAGCACTGGTAATGCTCGACCTGTCGACAGCATTTGACATGGTACCACACTCCCTGCTGCTCACCGACTCACTGAGATAGGTCTCTCAGGCGCTGTCTGGGGCTGGCTGAGGTCCTTTCTTGAAGGGCGGGCCCAACAGATCTGGCTGCCACCGGTCACCACTGGTATCCCACAGGGTCTTCCCTTAGCCCCCTTCTTTTTAACATGTACGTCACTCCTCTGTTCTACTTAGCAGAGGGGTTGGGGGCTAAGGTGATAGCCTACGCTGATGACACCCAGCTTCTCTTTACCTGGGGAAAGGATAAGGACTCTGTATCCTTCGTTCAGCAATGCTTGTCTTTGGTTGTCGAGTGGCTTGCGTCGGCCCAACTCAAATGTAACAAAGACAAAGTCAGAGGTCCTACTCTATGGCAAATTCCCTTCTGGCTTCAGAGACATGATCTGGACTCATGGATTCCCCCTACCAACCTCTAATGGCAAATCCACTAAAAACCTAGGAGTGTGGTTCGAGGATAACCTCTCCTTTTCCGCTCAGGTGAAAAAGCTCTCAGGCAGCCGCCTCAGCCTTCTCAAAACATTAAGGAGTTTCTTACCTCTCCTCCCCAGGCCGGCCAAAGAGACAGTCATCCGTGCTTTGATTCTTTCCCGATTGGACTACGCTAATGCGTTGTACATAGGCATCCCGGGATATTCTCTGAATAGACTCCAGGTCATCCAGAATGAGGCCGCCAGGCTTCTCTTGGGAATCGCTAAGAAGTGCAGTGTGCGGGAACATCTCTGCGTACTCTACTGGCTTCCCATGGCGGATCAGGTTAAACTCAAATCCCTGGTTATTGCTCATCATGCCCTCTATGGCTGTGGGCCTGCCTATTTACAGAAGCGGTTCTCCTTCTATGTCCGGCTGACACAACTGCGCTCTTCAGCCCTCCTTCAAGCTAGGGTGCCCCGCTTCATCCGTCACAAGATGGGCGGCTGCTCCCTGGCTGTTAAGGCTGCCTAGGCTTGGAATGCCCTTCTGTTTTCATTGCGCAACACTCATGATCCGTTAGCCTTCAAGAAACTTATAAAAACCTACCTGTTTCCGTAAATGAGGGTGGTGCAGTTCAGGGACACTCCTTGGAGTAGCTGTTGCACGTTACAAGAGCACTTAACATAACATAAAATAACATAAAGACACAAAGATCATCTGCGGCGTACCCCAAGGATCGTCCCTCAGCCCGACACTCTTCAATGTCTACATGGCACCGCTCGCCAACATCATCTCATACGCCGACGACACCCAGCTGATCCTCTCCCTCACCAAGGCCCCCACCACCGCCAAATCCAACCTCCACAAAGGAATGAAGGCCATCACCGAATGGATGATCAACAGCCGCCTGAAACTGAACTCGGACAAGACAGAGGTCCTCATCATCAGATCCACCCCTTGCGCCTGGGACGACTCATGGTGGCCGGCCACACAGGGAGCTGCACCAACGCCTACTTACCACGCGCGCAACCTGGGGGTCGTCTTGGACTCAACGTTGTCAATGACCCAGCAAGTAAACACCGTCTCCTCCTCCTGCTTGAACACCCTCCACATGCTCCGCAAGATCTACAGATGGATCCCCACCGGAACCAGAAGGACTGTCACCCAGGCCCCCGTCAGCAGCAGGCTAGACTACGGCAACGCTCTCTACGCAGGATCCTCAGGCAAACTCCAGAAACCACTACAACGCATACAGAACGCCTCTGCACGCCTCATCGGCAACATCACCCGCCACAGCCCACCTGAAAGACCTGCACTGGTTCCCCGTCAACAAGAGGATCACCTTCAAGCTCCTCACCCATGCTCACAAAGCACTCCACAACACCGGCCCAGCGTACCTCAACGAACGACTTACCTTCTACACCCCGAACCACCAGCTTCGCTCCGCTGACCTCGCCCTCACCACTGTCCCCCGCAACCGGTGAGCGACTGCCGGCGGCAGATCATTCTCTCACCTCGCCGTAAAAACCTGGAACACCTTCTCCATCCACCTGCGACAGACCCAAGACCTGCTGTCCTTCAGGAGACTCCTTAAGACCTGTTTGTTCGAGCAGTAGCAGCAACCCCGCCCCCAGCGCCTTAGGACCCTCTCAGGTGAGTAGTGCGCTATACAAATGTACTGATTGATTGATTGATCAGTTTTTCCATATGGGATGTGGGAGATGGGAATAGTAATCAGAGCTAATTGCCTTTTTTTCGCTGCAGTGTGTGTGAGCGGCCCAGGGACTAAGACGGTGTACTGAATTGTTGCACATTCCTTTATACACTCAGCGGTGAAGTATGCAGACCAGCAGGTGTATGGACAGATTTTGGGCCTGCAGAGCAGCGTCATGAGGTGCAATGGTAGGCTAAAAGTGAGATGCATTGGGGTAAACTATTACCATGGTTTACAAAGCTGGTCCTGCAGAGGGGCTGTGTAACCACAGGATCCCAGAGCGTGTCTGGGGTGAGGGAACTAGAGGCACGGATTACCAGGAGCTAGCGGCCTCCAACAAAAATGTTTAAACACAATGGAGCTGCTCCCAGCGGAAAAAGAGGGCTAAGTGCAAATGTTCCTTAGTTCATGAGTGTAGGCATCTCACAAAAAGTGTAGTACTGGTCTCACACACCACCTGGTGTCATGCTTCATCACTGACCAGTCCTCGCCCTCCAAAAACTTGGTTTGGTGGAGGGCGGGCATACACCTGACGACAGGGATGCACTTCTAAACTAAGTGGGGGCCCAAATAAAGAAAAAGTGAGTTAAAAATCCATTACAGGCGTCACATTACCTTTAATATTGCTGGCACCTGTATGGTATTCTAAAAACGTGGTCGGTGTGTTGGGGATATAATTGTCCCTCCACCGATATCAAAAGGTCAACCTGTTTCTGCCAGGTGGCCCAAAGGGGTCCGTGGCATTCATCAGGACCTAGGTGTAAGTAAAGAAGGAGGCTCCACTCTTACCAGGCTGTGGTAGGAGGGTATCCACTGTGTGGGGTGAAGAAGAACACACTCCACTGCGAGGTGGCCTTGGTATCTAAAGCCCTAATAGATGGAACTCAAGGCCCCATAGGAGGGTGAAGGATCGCGGACCCCTTTGATCGAAAGCTAAATGTAGTTTGGGATGTACTCCGCTGTTCCACCTGTGCGTCCTCCTCTTCTTCTCGATGTAGAGGGGCTGTGCGTCCTCCTCCTCTCCTTGATGCAGAGGGGCTGCCTGGACATGCTTCTCCTGATCGATTGGAGTGAGAATGACGTGGTTAAGTTTCAGGTTTGACACTGCTTCAACATATGCAGAGGGATTTGAAGGCAATCAAAAGGATCTTTTCAGGGAACAGTTTGGTCTGGACTGAGTTTGTGCCTCGCAGGGTCTGGAAGGTGGCATTGAAACATGATGCGATCTATAAGGCCCAGAGGAAGCTTAACAGGGCAATGAGGGTTTTCTGCATGGCAAACAACATCAAGGGGATTGCTCATGGGGGCATTAAGAAGGGAGAAGTGTCTGTAAATGGAGGATGCGGTGCATCTTTCGTACCTGGGAAATGCGTATTACCAAATAGAATTTCGTGATGTGGTAAGCACTTTGTGGAATGAGTCAATGTGGCGCAAGAGGAAATATTGCTGATGTGCTAAAGGTGCACAACAAAGGGGGTGGAGTAGGAAACTGTCCTACGGTGTTTTCCTTGTTGGCGGTATTTTGGGGGGAGGTGAGTTATATGAGGGCAAATCCACCCCGTGGGTGGAGGAAAAGGAGCGCAGGTGACTGAAGGTGGTGAGCAGGATGTGACAAGCAGGGGCAGGATCTTCGATGGAGGATGTTTGGTGGGGCAAGTGAAGGAGTGGCTGGGTATAAGGACCAGGTCAGTGAGTGAAAGGGAGAAGAATGAAGCAAAGGATATGGGCTTTGGAATCGGAAATGGGTGAGGTGTGAATGGTGTGGGGAGGAATGGAACTGTCATGTTTATTGTCATATTTATAAGTTTGAGATATTGTCAATGTCAATAAAGTTAAATAGAATCTCGCAACCCTGTCCAAATTGATGGCCTTTTTCTCTAATATGACGACATGGCGTTTGGTTAATGCACAATATCGGCCCCCGGGTGAAGTGACGGTCGTAGACCAATCTTCCTCCGGGGTGCTTCGTGCTGACAGGCACAGGACAGGGTGGGACAGGTTAACCAGGGGGAAGGGGCGGGTTAATTAAAGACACTATAGGAGTCAAAAATAATATGACGACTTGAGGTGTGGTTATTGCAAAATTTCACCATTCTCAGCCTTTGCGTGATAGCAGTCGCGTACCGAACTATTTTAAGAGAAATGCAGGATCTTAATTCCTGCTTTGAAGTATTGAGCATGAATAGTCAGCAGAGGTACTTAGGGCACGGTGGCACCATCCATTGTGTAGAAGGCAGAGTAGCGTGAAGGCTATTCTTTGTTTTAAGAGATGCAAGGAAGGGCTGGTTTCACAAAGTCGGATTTTCTTAGACCCAGTACTAGTTTTGTCACTCTGTAGTTTGGTGGGCTTGTATTGACAATGGGGATTGATAGTAAGCATTAATGAAACTACCACTGTGGGTTGAATATGCAGCAGTGCTTTTTCGAATAATACACTACTAGGTATGGTGAACAGGTGTCAGTGTTCAACTAGGTGCTCCTTGATTTTTTGGGCACGTCCTCGATGCCAATGTGTGACAATATTTGCTTTTTCTTAGTTATTATGAGCTCCCATTCCGGGGGCAGGGTGGCACAGGGCAGCCAGAGGCTGATGAACTCCAACTATGCTGATTGAGTTATTTTGCTACTGGTCTCATGCGGGCCTTCCATCTATGTATGGCTCTGCTAACTGGGCAAAATACAACCCTTTCTGCACTTGACTCTCAGGGTAGTGAACACAAGTAAACATAGACTTCTTAGAGAGGTAGTTTGGAGCAGATAAGCTCAAACCTCAACAATCAAGTAAAAGATATGTTAACTTCAATGTCTAGCCCAGTGTTGTCCTTCTAGAAAAGAAAATGCATTTTATTCTCAAAGCACTATTAAATGCCACACAATTCAATCCAGTTTACAGAAGAGTGATACTGATTACCCCTTATAGAGCTACTGCCACTGGTTACCCTTTGCTAATCCCTCTCAGAAGACCTTTGAAAAGCTAGTCCTGACCCGGAATTAGTACAAAGGCATCAATCAGGGTCAGGAGCAGTTTTTCAGTGTCCCAATATGTATTCAGTTCATGGCATTCAAGAGTTCTTGCCCTTAGTGGTATTGTGGGTAACTAGTCTCTTGCGCTCATCCAGCACAATCCGCCCTACTTCCACAGTTGGAGACCTACGGCAATTAAAAGCATTCTTAGTAGTTGTCAAGGAGGTTGGTGTGGCTAGTGTCTTGGTGTATGGGGCCTACCCAGGTCAGTTCAGCGGTGAGCTGCAGCACAGGGGCTTGAACACAGGTGCTGCGGCCCATCTGGCCATGAATATAGAGCTTTTTGATCAAGCTACTCAGTCGGCACCACAGCCTAACTGAGCAGTCACAGTCCCAAAAGCAACTACAGCCCCAGTTTGATTGAGTCAGTCGCCACAGCAGTTGCAGCCTCAATCGTGCCATTGCAGTCACAATGCTTGTAGCAGTTCCCACCAGTAACCTTTCTGCAACGATTTCTTACATCCTGGTCGCCATTCCCGACGGCGAGGCGAGCCACGAGACACGCCCACCTCGGTTGGCCACGCCCCCCCACCATACCTATAAATAGTGCGCTCTGACTACTAGCGCGACACTGATAAGAGACTCCTGAGGCGAAAAGCCGGGAGTGCGCAAGCCATTTTTAAAATTGTGTGATACTTAGTGTGCTTTTAAAACTTACCTGATTTACTTGCACTTTCTAAACAGCGTGCCTCACGCTGCAACGATTTCTTACATCCTGGTCGCCATTCCCGACGGCGAGGCGAGCCACGAGACACGCCCACCTCGGTTGGCCACGCCCCCTCCAACGCCGCGATCACTTAACATAAATTATGTGCCTTGGCAGGAAGCGCAGCGGACGAGCGCAGCGGGCGCGACGATTGCGCGCCGAAGGCGCGCCTAAGGCAAGCCCGTCTGCGCCCGTCCGCGACGGTCCGGGGCTAGGGGCATGTCACTCTGCCCCTCATATCACCTATACCCCTGCCCAACTACGCGCCCTCCAGGGACCATGGCCCATCCCAGCTTCCATTCACTCCCACATCTCCTCTTTTGGTCTTTCCCTAGCCGTCCCCCCTCACATTCTTTCTCCTACTGCCGGCCCTCTACTTCCGCCTGGAGACAATGCTTCTCCGACAACCCCCAAAACCCTCACGGCACTTTATCTCAACACCCGGTCTGCAGTCGCTCACGCACATGAACTCTCGGTCCTGCTGGACCTTCATGCCCCAGATCTTCTTTTTTTAACGGAGACCTGGTTTTGCGATGACTCCCTCCCTGCCCTTCTAGCCACCTTACCGGCCCAATATTATGCCCTTCGAGCAGATCGCTCTACTGGCAGAGCCGGGGGTGGGGTAGCGGTCATCGCACGCACAGACCTTCCTTTTCAAACCTTGTCTCTGCCAGACATTGCGACTACCGAGTACCTGGTTATCCGCACTACCTCCACTACTCCCCCTCTGACTTGCTTTCTCACTTACCGTCCCCCTCAATCCCCATTACAGTTTCTTCCTGACTTCTTGGAAGTCCTGGCTACCACTACAGTCAACAATTCCTCCATTTTACTTCTCGGCGACTTCAATTTCTGGCCTTCTGACCCTGCCGAATGTTCATCCTCAAAGGAACTTTCCGAAACCCTTCAATCCCTTAGTTTCACACCCCATGTTCACTCCCCTACCCACATTAAAGGTCACGCACTTGACCAGATTTGGTCCCTGAACTGTCCTGTGGAATCCCTTTCAATTTCGCCTTGCACCTGGTCCGACCACCATATTATTTCTTTCTCCCTATCTATTCACCCCCCGGCTAAACCCCCTCGCCCTAAAAACATCTGGGTTCGAGCTTGGGGCCAAGCCAACCTGGAAGATCTCTCTTCCCTTCTCACTACCTCCCTCCCTTCCTTGCAGGGCTTATCCATCCTCTCCCAGGTTAAGGCCATAGAACAGTGGCTTTCCGCAGGCTGCGATTCTGTTGCCCCGCTTAAACGAATCACCTCTAAGCGTGAGAAGGACGCCAACCGGTGGTTTAACAAAGAGCTTAAGGCCACCAAATTAGCAGTACGTCGCGCAGAGCGGGCCTGGAGGAGAAATTATTGCCCCACCTTACGACTGGAGTATGTTAACATCTTGACCCAATATAAAAAAGACATATTGGAGGCCAAAACCACCTATTTCTCCTCCAAAATCCTGGCTGCAGAAAACCAACCTAAGGAAATATTTACTATTGTTCACAACCTGGCGTTCTCAGACAGATCTACCCTCAAACCCGCTCCGTCCGAGGAACTCTGCCACTCCCTCAACAATTATTTTATTCACAAAATTGCGACCATCAAAGCTAATATCCCTCCCCCTTCTTCTTCATTTGTTGATCCCCAGCGTCCCCCTCCTAAGGGAGAACTCACTTCCCTCCCCCTCATAACTAGGGAATCCCTGACCACTTTAGTATCTTCGGTCAAATCCGGCTCTCCACTGGATCCCTATCCTGCCCACATCCTCCGCCACATTTTTGTCACCTGTCCAGACCCCCCCCTTCATCTCCTTAATAGCTCGCTTGCTCAAGGTGTGGTACCGAACCCGCTGAAATCTGCGGTTATCGTGCCTATCCTGAAAAAACCCGGTGCGGACCCCTCTATTCCTGCTAATTTCCGCCCCATCTCCCTCCTGCCATTTTTGGCTAAGGTACTCGAGCACCACGTCACCTGCGCCCTGAGCTCCTTTGTGGAGATACATGGAGCCCTTGCCCCCCGCCAGGCTGGCTTTCGCCCCGCACACTCTACGGAGTCCGTTGTCATCTCGGTCCTGGACAACCTCAGGGAGGGTATGGATACTAACCAACGCCAGGCCCTGGTGCTCCTCGATCTCTCAGCCGCTTTTGACACGGTGGATCATACCATCTTACTTTCCCATGTCAAGGCGGCGGGGATCGGGGGGACCGCTTTGGTCTGGCTATCCTCCTTCCTGAGCGACCGCACCCAGGCTGTCCGCCTGGGTGATTTTACAGCGGACCTCCGGAAAGTTCAGTGCGGGGTCCCCCAAGGCTCTTCCCTCTCCCCCCTTTTATTTAATCTTTATATTGCCCCTCTGATTTTTTCTTTGCAACAAATGGAGGTCGCCGTGTTTAACTATGCGGACGATCTCCAGCTTGTTTTTAATCTGTCCTCTTCTCCCTCCTCTGTCCTTAACTTTCAATCTATCATGCTTCACATCCGGGACTGGATGAACCACAACCACTTAAAACTCAACCCCGATAAGACCGAGCTGGTGTTGACGGGTGGTTCATCCAGCCCCTGGTCCCCTCTGTTTTGGCCCCCCTCCCTTGGTCCTTCTCCTGTCCCATCTACCTCAGTTAAAACCCTTGGTATAAAAATCAATTCTCAACTTTCCCTCCACTCCCAGGTTAGCTCTGTGGTTTCTTCCTCTTTCCTTTCACTGCGTACTATACGCAGGGTGTCCCGTTTTTTTACCTTCACCGCCCTTAAGCTTATCATCCTGGCCATGGTGGTGTCCCGCCTGGATTATGGCAACGCCTTATATGCAGGTATTCCTGCATATAGCTTACGGCGTTTGCAACTGATACAAAACCAGGCGGCCCGCCTGGTCTTCAAACTCCTGAAATTCCATCGTTCTACTCCCCTCTTGAAGTCTCTGCACTGGCTCCCCGTGCGAGCCCGGGTCCAATTTAAGATCGCCTCCATCACCTTCTTGGCTCGCTCGGCTTAGCTCCAGCGTTCATCTCATCCGAGATTACCCCTTATGTTCCCGGCAGAGAACTACGTTCGTCTTCCCTGTCCCTCCTCACCGTCCCACGCTACCGGAGAAAGAAGTGGGGAGGCTCGAAATTTGCCACCCTTGCCCCGTCCCTCTGGAACTCTCTTCCCCTAGGACTTCGAACTCTTACCCTGTACCCACAATTTCGGAAACATCTCAAGGCCCACCTATTTATGAAGTTCTTTGAATAATCCCTTGCAGCTTCCCCTGTTTTCTTGCCCTGGATCTCTGTTAGTTGTAGCGCCAAGAAACCGCTGGTGTATGTGCGCTCTTATAAATAATTTTAAACTCAAACTCAAACTCATTCGCTGCACCGTGTGTTATTGCTCTGCCTCCATCTCACCCGCCTTATCTTTGTGGTTTTGATGAGACCTAAACTGGCCGATCTAAGATTGCCCGGAGGAGCATATGGTGAAAAGAGTTTTTGAAGGTTCTCGGCACCGCCACATGAACTGCCTTGTGCACAAGGCTTAAGGTTTCAAATTCTATACGTTGTTTGATGGGTAGCCAGTGAAGTGATTTGATGCCGGCCGAGGTTGACTGTCCTCTGGAATGCCCAGTAGGAGTCTTGCTGCAGAATTTTGTAGGGATGGCAGTTTTTGCAGCTGGTATTTATCGATTCCCAGGAATAGAGCGTTACAATAGGCCAGTTTGGATAGAAAAAGAGCAACCAACACTGTCTTTTGTAGCTCTTGAGAAATGTATGGAAAAGATTCTCTCAAAAATTTTAAGAGAAAGAAGCACAATGAAGTGAGTCTGTGTACCTGGGAACTGAAATTCAATTTATCATCAAAGATGATCCCTAAGTTTCTATCCTTCTCTACTGGACGAAGACATTCTCTGGCTTCAGTTGGCCACCAGGACCAATTCCACAGGGGCTGACCCAGCCCAAACTCCATCAGCTGTGTTTATTTTCAGATAGCTCTGATCCAGGCCATAATCTTGGTGAGACAAGCGTGGAACCTGGCTGCAGTGGCCTCTGGCTGATTGGTAACAGAAATGTTGAGTTGGGAGTCGTCTGCGTACAAGACCAGAGCGAAGCCATGCCTCCTGACGAGATTGGCCAGAGGGGTGACGTAGAGATTGAACATAGTCGGGGGAAGGGCCGACCCAAGTGGAATGCCACAAGGGAGATGGAAACTATCCGACTTTATGTCGTCCCAGAACAACCTCTGCTCTCTTGCCTCCAGGAAGGAGGATAGGAGGGCCAGGGCGGTCCCCTCTACCCCTATGTCCCCCAGAATAATATGGTTCACAGTGTCCAATGCGGCTGATCAAGATCAAGGAGCACGAGGACCACCCTCCCTCCCTCCCTCCCTCATCCACCACCCTGCGGATCTTTTTGGCGGCAAGGATTAAGCAGATTCGGTGGAATGGCGTGAGCGGAAGCCGTGTTGAAAGGTGTCCAACAAGTTGTTTATATCCAGGTATTCGGTTAGCACTGTGTTCAGATGTTTCTCTAGAACTTTGGCCACAATTGGTAAGCCAGCAATAGGACAATAGTTTTTAGGGTCATTGGGATCCAGGCTGGGTTTCTTTTAAAGGGGAGTAATCAATGCAGTTTTCCAGGTTTTTGGATAACAGCCAGAAAACAAGACTTGGTTCAGGATTGGGGTAATAGAAGGGGGGCAGGGATCAGTGGGTGCACTCGATTTTATAGAAAGAAGAAGTTTTTGTGCTTCTTCATTTTTTATAGGCTGGAAACAAGTCAGACTACAAGAATGTCTGACAAAATATCGAGATTCACAATATCGACGTACAAAAATATCGGAGCAAAAATATCGAAATCAAAAATATCGGGTTCCTATACTTAACTAGATATATACACAAATATCGATTTTTTAATATCGATATACAAAAACATCGTTTACTTTCATATCGACTACATTAACATCGGAAAACAAAAATATCGATATCTACAAAAAATAATGACATTAACTATAATATCGACATCAAAAATATCGTGCACTTCAATATCGGATTATCAGCTATATCGACTTTTTATATGCATCTGTTTGCATAATTAATTAACGTTTTATATGTGTTCACATCTAAATAAACACACAATACTTAAATTAATACTATAGACACACTATTAATTTGTCAAAAATATCCTATTGGTATAATTATATCACCTACACATATAAAAATATTCTATACTACTTTGTATAATTTTATAATTTGTTTTTGTTTTTCACTTCTATTACAAAGTAATCACAACTGAAATTCAAATATACTAACTAAACAATCACAAACCTAATTTTTTAAATAAACCAATAGCAAAGTAATTACTACTGACACTCCCCTATATAAACAATTAAAATCTAAGCACAAACTACTTGCCAAAAGTCACTGAAGGAGATTCATCTCTATCCGAATTGCTGCACAACAACTAGAAGAACCAGACTATCAACCTACTATCACATCTTCTAAGTAAGTAAATAAAATAGAAAGTGCATTATTTGCTAATACTACTTACTTACCTGCTAAATACCCAGTGCCCCTTTGCTATTCCTACTACTTAACATGCTAAATAATTATATGAAACTATTTTTTTTAGATACAACGAGTACTGAATATTCTACTCAAAATAACTGTGAACAAACCCTAGGAATACAGATTCTAATAACTATGTAAGTAATTTCACATTGATTCATTATGTGCACATAAATCTAAACACACAGAAATAATGACTTTTGCCCCACATATTTCTTTTTTTCTGTAGATTCTACTACTGAAAACTGCACTACTAATGAACTAAGGACATCAGTACTATTTCTCCAATACATTTTACTACGTAAGTATTATGCAACTGAAATAAATGTGGAAAAACAATACTAACATTTAGAACTGTTCTAATTATGTTCTATTATATATTGTTTATTTACAGAGCAAACACAACGAATAGATATACAGACATAATACAGAACTCCACATTCTGAATAATACAGATAATAATCACAAAGTAAGTATATTAAAGAACATAATTACCAGATAATCTATTAAAAAACATACCAACATGGTGATTATTCTAATACATATGTTCCTTTTTTATTTAAGATAACACTACAAACTACTCTCCAGAAGCTGAAGAAACAACTATACTGGCAAAGACCAACCTAAAAAAATATGTAAGTATCTTCACAATGTGAATCATGAAGATACACTTTTGTAGTAGAAATGAGTTCTAACATTGCAAATGTACCAAAACATTAATTAATAATATACTACTTTCATGTTTTTCATAACAGCTACAACAACATCACAAACAATTATCCCCAACTAAAGAAGCAAGCAGCTCCTAATTTTGCTGTAAATTCAAAAACACGTAAGTGTAAACATTCCTACTTATCACTAACATAGATTATTTATCACATTTAATTTGACATTAACTATTATATATACATTTTATAGATATACAAAGTACAAAATGACCGAAGGAGCCGAATTTGTGACCAGCCAGAAAGGAAAACTATTACTATGCTACATGGGTTACACTTATACACAAGAAAAGCAATATGGCATGCAAGTTAATTGGAAATGTTGTAAATATTATTCTAACAAGTGCTATGGCAGAGCAACAACTAAAGAAGCTACAGTACTGTATACTAGGGAACACAATCATCCACCTAATGTTACTGAAATAGAAGTTAGAACAGCTTTGGAAAATATAAAAGAAGCTAGTACAGGTTCCCAAAAGCAAACAAATGTCATTTTAAAAGAAGCCATTCCTAAAATCCCAAAAACTGCCACAACTCAAATGCCAAATATCCTCTCCTTAAAAAGAACTATAGCACGAACTAAAAAAGCTACTACTTCTACAACACCATCTCCCAGAACATATCAGGATATAAATTTAACTGCTAACCAAATAATAACTTTAAATAAACAACCATTTATAGTTTACGACAACGAAAACAATGACAAAAGGCTTATAATTTTTGGTACCAGTATGAATTTAGTTAAACTGCAGCAAAGACAATATTGGATGATGGATGGAACATTTAACATCTGTCCCAAACCATTTTTCCAATTATACACAATACATGGCCTCTACCACAACTGCAACATACCTTTGGTATATGCACTATTACCAAACAAAAATAATTCCACATATATGGAGTTAATAAATATAATTAAACAAAAAACTAATGATTTTTCCCCTGAAAGTATTATTCTTGATTTTGAGCAAGCAATGCTCTCAACTATCATAAAAATCCACCCCCATACCTGCATTCAAGGCTGCTATTATCATTTAAACCAGTGTTTATGGAGACACCTTCAAAAAACTACCCTAAGTGTCGAATATGCTACAAACTCATCTTTTGCTTTCCAAATTAAAAAACTCATTGCACTTGCTTATGTACCTGAAACAGACGTAGCTGAACACTACAACATTCTTATAGACAGCCCCTTCTACAAACAAAATGAAGCTAAATTAAGTCCATTTCTGGACTACTTTGAAGACACCTGGGTAGGCAGACTCCACAGATCTGGCCACAGACGAAATCCCAAATTCCTCATACCCTGGTGGAACGTTTACAGAAGTACCCTTAACGGAGATTCAAAAACTAACAATGCAGTGGAAGGTTGGCACAATGCATTTGTACAATCAACTGGCAGAACCAAACCTACTCTAGAACATTTCATTAAATGCCTACAGAAAGAACAGAGCTACCAGGAATTTAGAATGGACCAATCTGTAACTGAACTTGTCCCTAAAACATCAAAGCAAAATAAACAAATGCACAAGTACCTGGAAGAACAAGTTAAACTTTACCCTAGTACAAAAGGCATAGAATACCTAAATATCATTGCCAAAACACTACTCTAATTAATTCCCAAAATGTTATAAAACACTAAAAGTATCACCTAAGTATGGAAAAATATGTAACGTGAGCTTCTAAAGTATTTAATGTATGCAATATATAGAGATATTATTATAATATATGCACACATTAAAACTAAATAACAAGTAAAAAACTATTCCATAATAAAAATAACATTACCCACCCACACAAAATAAGAAAGCAAGGACTTACCAATCATGTTGTCAATCCAATAACCTCCTTGTCCACCAAAGTAATCCAGGTAGTGCCAAATTAACCCAAAAAAATGTAAAAATACAACTGTTCCAAAATTAAGACATCCACGTTATCCAGAGCCATCGAATAAGCATAAAAAACCCGAAAAAATTGAAAAATAGAAAGAATCGCTCCAGCAAAACCGAAAAATGTAAAGAAGTGTTTGTAAAGCAGTGTTGAATTAAACAAACAAACACTTCCTTAAAAAAAAAACGTAACTTCCGATGTAGCGTACACCTATGACAAAAACATAGAAAACAGACATTCCCACCCACATTAATTAGCTAGTAATTAGGTACAAACATATTAAAATAGATTATTTCACTTGTAGATATACCGTAAAAGACTAAAATTCACTCTATATATAATGAGTTAACTAACTAACACTACGTGTATATACCATAAGTAATTATCTGTTTTCGAAATCTAAAACATACCTCCCTCACATTCAACAACACAAAATATAAGGTCACTAATCTCAAAACATCATTAAAATACACATAAAACATATAAAATAAACCTTACCTGAAGCGACGTGAAGTGTCTCCCAACCGCGATCAGCCCTTCTTCCAAATAACCCAAAACGACCTAACCCGGTTACAAAATAAAGCACCCAAATGCAATAAAATAGTCCCAAGTATAAAATATAATATATATACTTCACTAAATATGCAAAAATGAACATTAAGTTTCTATTATTGTAAAGAAATATTTACTTTAATACTACAATGATTTGATTAACAAATATGTAAATGAATGTAATAAATAAATATTATGAAAAGAATAATATTTATATTAACAATGTCTAGAAATATAACTACATTGTCAAAAATTATAATAATAGAAAAATGTGTTAAAAATATGTGACTTACATAATAAATATTTTATGTATTGAAATAAAGTGTAAAAAATACTTTTGTTATTTCTACATTTCTTTATGAAATTACAATATGTAAAAGAGATAATAAATAATATTCATTTTTGTACAAAAAGTATGAAAATAATAATGCTTCTGTATAGTTGCTTATCATTGTGTTTATAAAATATGTTTATAAAACCAAATGTAATAAAAAGAATTTTGTAATGAAATAACATTTTATTTAGAAACATAAATAAAAATAATGTTTCTACAATCATGTTGAACTATTTGTATCATTATCTTACTATAATGTAACAATCTTATCAGAAATGTTGCACTGTATATTAAATGTGAGTATATGTTGGTCTCTAATAATTTAATTATTACTATACCAAATCCAGCGTACATTAAATTAAAACTGACCCTGAACCCAAAAAATACCCCTTTACCCAAAAACCCAAAACTGACCCTGAACCCTAAAAATACCCCTTTACCCAAAAACTGAAAACTGACCCTGAACCCTAAAAATACCCCTTTACCCAAAAACCCAAAACTGACCCTGAACCCTAAAAATACCCCTTTACCCAAAAACTGAAAACTGACCCTGAACCCAAAAAATACCCCTTTACCCAAAAACCCAAAACTGACCCTGAACCCTAAAAATACCCCTTTACCCAAAAACTGAAAACTGACCCTGAACCCTAAAAATACCCCTTTACCCAAAAACCCAAAACTAACCCTGAACCCTAAAAATACCCCTTTACCCAAAAACCCAAAACTGACCCTGAACCCTAAAAATACCCCTTTACCCAAAAACTGAAAACTGACCCTGAACCCAAAAAATACCCCTTTACCCAAAAACCCAAAACTGACCCTGAACCCTAAAAATACCCCTTAACCCAAAAACTGAAAACTGACCCTGAACCCAAAAAATACCCCTTTACCCAAAAACTAAAAACGGACCCTGACCCCTAAAAATACCCCTTTACCCAAAAACTAAAAACTGACCCAGAACCCAAAAAATACCCCTTTACCCAAAAACTGAAAACTGACCCTGAACCCTAAAAATACCCCTTTACCCAAAAACTGAAAACTGACCCTGAACCCAAGAAATACCCCTTTACCCAAAAACTGAAAACTGACCCTGAACCCTAAAAATACCCCTTTACCCAAAAACTGAAAACTGACCCTGAACCCAAGAAATACCCCTTTACCCAAAAACTGAAAACTGACCCTGAACCCAAGAAATACCCCTTTACCCAAAAACTGAAAACTGACCCTGAACCCAAGAAATACATCTTTACCCAAAAACTGAAAACTGACCCTGAACCCAAAAACTACACCTTTACCCAAAAACTGTAAACTAACCCTGAACCCAAGAAATACCCCTTTACCCAAAAACTGAAAACTGACCATAAACCCTAAAAATACCCCTTTAACCGAGAACTGAAAACTGACCCTGAACTCTAACATACTCCTTTACCCAAAAATAATTATTATTATGTAATTACAAAATAATTATTAATTAACAATAACAATAAAGTTAATATATTAGCACATTAGCTGTAAAGAAATAAATTTAATTATTAATATTATTTTTTCCAAATTAATTTACAATAAGTAAAAAATATATATTAAACTAAATGAAGCTAATTAATATAATTAACTAATTTATATTAATTAATTACCAATTAATTATTATTTAAAAATATGAAAAAAATTATATTAATTATTTAACTAATTAATAATAATTAATTAACACATATTTATTATTTAAAAATATATACAAAATTATATTAATTAATTAACTAGTTAATATTAATTAATTACCAATTAATTATTATTATGTAATTACCAATTATGTATTATTTAAAATTATGTCCAAAATTATATTAATTAATTTACTAATTAATAATAATTAATTACCAATTATTAATTTTGTACTATTATGTACGATATTATATTAATTAATTAACTAATTAATATTCATTAATTACCAATTAATTATTATATAAAATAATGTACTAAATTATATTAATTAATTAACTAATTAATATTAATTATTTACCAATTAATTATTAATAAAAAGTTTTTTACAAATATATATTAATTTATTATTTATTTTTAAATTACTTCCCACCCTTATCCCCTATAAACCCAATAACCCGCTCCTAAAACTATATATGTTTTTTAAAAATATTTTTATATTAAATATATTGTAATTTTTTAATATAGACCTTTTTATCAAATTTTTATTTACAATTATTATATTTTTTCCTACACTATTTATTTTTTCCATTACTACACGATATTTTGTATTGTCGATATTTTGTCATACGATATTATTTTTTTCGATATTTCTACTTACTTACCTATTACGATATTTTTGTATCCGATATATTTGCTTCCCAATATTTTTTACCTTCGATATTTTAACTTCGATATTTTGTCTTTCCGATATTTTATTTTCGATATTTTGTCTGTGTACCAGACTACAATGGGGGCATACTACTTGTGTTTTTGCGTCTTGAGGTTCTGGGGCACTTAGAAAGTCGTTGTAGATACCTTGCACCTTCTGTTGAAAATATTCAGCTAGTCTGTTACAAAGAGTTTGATCAGGCTTGAAAACGTTATCCTGTTGAGGTTGATTAACATATTAACAGATTTGAACAGTTCCTTTGTGGAATTTCCTGCCTCCTTGAATTTTATTGTAAAAAACAGTTTTTTTGCGGCAGTAATTGCCTCCTTGTATTGAAAGATGGTACGGTTATAAGTAGTTTTTTTTTGATTGTCGTAGTCCTGCCTCCAGAGCCGCTCCGCGCTTCTGCAGCAGAACTTTAAACGTTTGAGCTCTGGAGTATACGAAGGTGACGATATCTTAACTCTTTTTACCGTCACTAGTTTTTTTGGTACAACCCGATCAGTGGCTGACAGTAACCAGTCGTTGAACTGCAGAGCAGCCCTGTTGTTATCAGTTTCTGAAAAAACAGGAAAAAAGTCGAGGGCCGACTCAAAGTCGCCATCCTTAAGTTTGACCCACCGCCTGATTGACACTTTGGATGATTTAACCTGTGCACTAGGGTGTAACTGCTTGGCTTTAAGGTTAAAGTATATAGCCTTGTGGTCTGTCCATGGAAGTGCTAACAGACTGGTCATGATGATATCGGGATTGCTTGTAAAAATCTCATCTAACATGTGCCCTGCATGATGGGTAGGTTCGGTTACAATTTGGTTGAGGTTAAAAGCCTCAAGTTTGTCAAGCAGCCTAGTGGCATCAGTGTTGGTTTTGGATTCTAGATGGTAGTTAAAATCCCCAAGAATTGTGAGGGAGTGAGAATCCGTGTAAGATTCCAGAAGCGCCAGGAGAGCTTGGGTGAAAGTTGCTTTAGTGCCGGGTGGACAATAGATTAATATCCCCTGAAAGATCTGGAGGTTGTTTATCTTTATGCGACAATACAGTGCTTCTGCAGGCAGAGTAGAGATCGTCTCCACCTGTACTATAAAATGGTCACGATAAATAATCTCTATCCCGCCCCCTTTACCTGTCACTCTATCCTATGAAAAGAAGGCATACCCTGCTGGTATAGCGATATTCCAGTCTGGTATTGATGTGGTGTCTGTCCAAGTTTCAGTTACCAAAATTAGGTCTGGGGTAGAGAGTTTGATTAAATCTTCCAACTCATGTTTATGCTTGACTACGGAGTGCGCATTAAGCAGCAAACACTTGGCATGCTCCATGGATGTTGCCTTAGAGTCCCAATTTGTCCCGTGTGTGTCCTTGTCCCTGCTTCCATTTTCACCGCTTCTACCGGTGTCTGCTCATATCTAATAGGCTGTCAGGCAGACTCCACCCCTGGTCACACAGCAGTCCTTCTGGTATTCTGTAGAGCACTCCCTTGCTTGGCCATGAAGGACTTCAAGTTGGAATAAGTGGGAGGTTCTTAGCCCCGCTTTTATATAGGGATGTGGATTCAGTGTCTTAAACCTCAGAACCGGTTGGGGGTGGTTATCTTTTCAAGTGTCCTTCTCAGCCTGCTTTTTCAGACACTGCCTTTATGTAAAGGGATGCTTCTCCAAACAGGCAGCACAAATGTGTTCTCCAAACTGAAGAAACAATAATACACGCACAATGAAGTGTGAGGTGTTTGCAACTGGTTGTTAACATTCTCTCTAAAGCAGTAATCACGGGTACACAAAAGGGCAAGCTTGAAGTAGAAACTCCAACACCTAGCACAACGTAAACTACAGTTCCGCCCTCCCTTTTACCATTAATCAAATGGTAGTGCTCGGGAAGGACTAATAAGCAAATCCTTGCTTGTAAAAGTCCTCATGGAATTCCTAAAGTTAGCAATCTCTCCATCATCACTCTAGTGTCTAGATCCCCCCCTTTCCAGGCACAGAAAGCAGGCATGCCACTTTCTGAGAAAGCTGTCCCCATCCTCAATCTTGTATCATGCCAATGATGGGGCAGCAAATGTTTTATTATTGGAAGTTTAGTGGAGGCTTGGCTCATAATCAAATAAATTGTTTAGACTTGAATCGGGACAACAACCCAGTAAGTGAACCCGTTTTTTTTGTCCTCAACTAAAATTGACACTTAAGCTTGCCGGTGTTGGGCGCTAGCGTTATCCTATTCAATTACTAGAAAAGAATTACCCTTAATGGTCGGGTTTTTCGAATAGCTAGTGCCGTACTGTGTTAACATTATGGATAGTGTTGTAGGTCACGGGAGGCAACATATCGGCCATCTTGAGGTAGTGGGTTCATTAGAATGATCACCATTACGGTACTTAAGCTTGCCGGTGTAGGGCGCTAGTGTTTTTCTATTTAATTAGTGGAAAAATTACAAATAATGGTGGGGCTTACGAATAACTGATGCCCCACTGAGGTAACATTATGGAAAGTGTCGTGGGTCAAAGGAGGCAATATTATGGAAAGTGTCGTGGGTCAAAGGAGGCAATATTTCTGCCATCTTGAGCTGGTGGTTTCATTAGATTGATTATTTTTTGCGGCACAATATACTTTGGGTTATAGGTTCCTCTTAGGGGCCTCCTAAAAAGTATAATCTCTTTTAGAACTTTGTGGAGTGTACGTATGCAGATTAGGGCGGAAGGATTCCTTAATTTCGTTAAAGGCTGGCCCAAGGTATATTTTCGTTTAGACCATTCCTGTCAGAAGATAATCTATGGATCCAACGTTGTTCTTTATAGAATGACCCTTCCTTGGATATCTGTTGACTTGCTTCTAGGATAAGCCAGTGAAGGGAGTCTGGGTTGTGATTCATTTCAAGGAAGTGTTTACACATCTTGGTGTTACTTTTCTTACACCTGAAAATGCTGCGGTGTTCAAATATTCTAGTCTTTATATTGCGTGTCGTCATGCCTATGTAATATAAATTACAAGGGCATATGATCAGGTAGATGCAGTTGGTACTATTGCAATTCGTATGGCCTCTCATTTCCCACTTAAAAGCTTCAGAAAGTGCAATACTTTTGTATTTCTTAGTAAGCGGGCATGCTGCACAGCCACCGCATGGGTAATGTCCAGTAACCGGTGGCAAATTCCATAGTGTTACTTGGTGATTTGGTTCATTAGTGTTTTTTGGTCTGGTGTGGATCAACATGTCTTTGATATTTTTTGACCTTTTGAAGGCAAACCTTGGTTGGTCTATATTCAAAGTACCAGTATTGAGTATGGGCCAATGATGTTTTACGATTTTTCTTATCCTATTAGACACCGGTGTGAAGGTTGTCACACATGTCATGGGTTGGGCAATGAGGGTATGCCTTTCTTTTGGTTCTATCAGGCCCTCCCTGTTGTTGTTCTGTGCTCTCTTCATACTTTTTTTGATGTCTCTGGTTGGGTATCCTCTCTCTCTTAGATTCCTAGATAGGATCGCAGATTCAGTTTTGTAATTGGCCATTGTGCTGCAATTACGTCGTATTCTAAGGAATTGCCCAAACGGTAGGTTAGATCGCAGGGCTTTTGGGTGGTGGCTAGCATAGTGTAACAAGCTGTTACGGTCTGTGCTTTTCTTGAATAGGGTAATACTGAGAGTTCCTCCTTCGATGCTTATTTTTAAGTCCAGGAAAGCTATATGACTATTAGAGGCTGTGATTGTAAAACTCAGGTACCGAGTGAGGTGCTCACTTTTGAGCAAGCAGTTCTAAGAGATATTAACAACTTATCAAATTTCTCTACACATAACAATCTGTCTAAGGATGAAAGAACCATTCTAGACACATTGTCCAATAACCCCTCTTTGACGATCAAACAAGCTGACAAAGGGGGTGCTACTGTGATAATGAATACTGTGGACTATGAGACAGAGTGTCAAAGACAACTTGACGATGCAAGATACTATAAGGTTATCACACAGAATCCGACAGAACGCCTCACCACGTCCATTGTGAGTATGGTTGAGTCAGCGGAATGTGACGGCTGGTTAAGCAAAAAGGAGGCAGACTTCCTAGTGAAAAAGAACCCTAGGGTTCCGTATTTTTATACGCTGCCCAAACTACATAAAGGGATAACTCCGGTCCCGGGTCGACCCATTGTTTCAGGCATCGACTCCGTGCTAGAACCTTTATCCAAGTTTTGTGACCATTTCTTACAGCCCCTGGTGAAGCAAATCCCTTCCTACATCCAGGACACAACAGATCTATTACGTCTGTTGCAAGACTATGGTGAGGCCCAATCAATTGACTTCCTCATAACCCTAGATGTTGAGGCCCTCTACACTAACATTCCTCAGAGGGCCTCCCTAGGTGTTATGGAGGCGGCACTTGAAAAAACTGAATGGACATCTGCAACACCCATTACCTTCATCATGGAATGTGCGGAAAAAGTCCTCACCGAGAACTACTTCGAATTCACAGGCACCTACTACCACCAGATACAGGGAACTTGCATGGGGAGCACAGTAGCCCCTAGTATAGCATGTCTGTACATGGCACGTTTTGAAGAGAGCCATATATCTTCAATGACAAACCCCTACCACAGAAACATTAAGCTATGGAAACGTTACATAGACGATATCCTGATTTTTTGGTCAGGGAATGAGGACTCATACACACAGTTCTTTGGGTGGATCAATAACATCAACCCATACCTGAGTTTTACAATCACGGCCTCTAATAGTCATATAGCTTTCCTGGACTTAAAAATAAGCATCGAAGGAGGAACTCTCAGTACTACCCTATTCAAGAAAAGCACAGACCGTAACAGCTTGTTACACTATGCTAGCCACCACCCAAAAGCCCTGCGATCTAACCTACAGTTTGAGCAACTCCTTAGAATACGACGTAATTGCAGCACAATGGCCAATTACAAAACTGAATCTGCGATCCTATCTAGGAATCTAAGAGAGAGAGGATACCCAACCAGAGACATCAAAAAAAGTATGAAGAGAGCACAGAACAACAACAGGGAGGGCCTGATAGAACCAAAAGAAAGGCATACCCTCACCGCCCAACCCATGACATGTGTGACAACCTTCACACCGGTGTCTAATAGGATAAGAAAAATCGTAAAACATCATTGGCCCATACTCAATACTGGTACTTTGAATATAGACCAACCAAGGTTTGCCTTCAAAAGGTCAAAAAATATCAAAGACATGTTGATCCACACCAGACCAAAAAACACTAATGAACCAAATCGCCAAGTAACACTATGGAATTTGCCACCGGTTACTGGACATTACCCATGCGGTGGCTGTGCAGCATGCCCGCTTACTAAGAAATACAAAAGTATTGCACTTTCTGAAGCTTTTAAGTGGGAATTGAGAGGCCATACGAATTGCAATAGTACCAACTGCATCTACCTGATCATATGCCCTTGTAATTTATATTACATAGGCATGACGACACGCAATATAAAGACTAGAATATTTGAACACCGCAGCAATTTCAGGTGTAAGAAAAGTAACACCAAGATGTGTAAACACTTCCTTGAAATTAATCACAACCCAGACTCCCTTCACTGGCTTATCCTAGAAGCAAGTCAACAGATATCCAAGGAAGGGTTAAAGAACAACGTTGGATCCATAGATTATCTTCTGACAGGAATGGGCTAAACGAAGATATACCTTGGGCCAGCCTTTAACGAAATTAAGGAATCCTTCCGCCCTAATCTGCATACGTACACTCCACAAAATTCTAAAAGAGATTATACTTTTTAAGAGGCCCCTAAGAGGAACCTATAACCCAAAGTATATTGTGCCGCAAAAAATAATCAATCTAATGAAACCACCAGCTCAAGATGGCCGAAATATTGCCTCCTTTGACCCACGACACTTTCCATAATATTGCCTCCTTTGACCCACGACACTTTCCATAATGTTATCTCAGTGGGGCATCAGTTATTCGTAAGCCCCACCATTATTTGTAATTTTTCCACTAATTAAATAGAAAAACACTAGCGCCCTACACCGGCAAGCTTAAGTACCGTAATGGTGATCATTCTAATGAACCCACTAGCTCAGGATGGCCGATATGTTGCCTGCCGTGAGCTACAACACTATCCATGATGTTAACACAGTACGGCACTAGCTATTCGAAAAACCCGACCATTAAGGGTAATTCTTTTCTAGTAATTGAATAGGATAACGCTAGCGCCCAACACCGGCAAGCTTAAGTGTCAATTTTAGTTGAGGACAAAAAAACGGGTTCACTTACTGGGTTGTTGTCCCGATTCAAGTCTAAACAATTTATTTGGTTTTGAGCCAAGCCTCCACTAAACTTCCATTAATAAAACAAATTAAGTGATACGATATATGTATTACACTATGTACGGCTTTAGCCACTACAAAACGGCCCCCATTGTAGTTATCCAACCAGAGCCAGGGCACACCCCTTATAACCGGAATTCACCCCTCCCACTTCCTCCACCCGGTTCCAGCGGCGAAGGGTAGGTGCATACAGCGAAGCCCAGGCATTACCAAGTAAGTGGCATGTAGTTAGGCAATAAAACTATTGTATCCTTCTACTCAGAGTCGTATTCAGCGCGCAGTTCCGGAATAATTTTAGCGTCCCTGTATCACCTTTATGTACTTATTAGCCGTAACACACTGGCTCTCCCATTAAACACTAGCAACTATTTACCAGCGTATTTACACTAATCTCACGTCATACCGCTTGGTTATTAGACTTAGTTTCATAAGGCTAAAACGCAACGCTCTAGCAGCATTTAAATTGCATCAAACAATTGGTCTGTACACGGACACACTTTCCCTACGAAAACTCTGTCTTAACATACCGTAAACTGGAATAGCGCACATAGCGGCAATGAACCAAAAACCTTCAATTACAATGATTTGGCCGAATGCGTTCAACTACAATGATTTGATTGAATGCGGGCATTGTTTGACGGCGATAAATGCCGGCTTAACATACCCTGAACGAGCATAGGGTAGTCAGCAGTAATGGGTTTAGCGCTAACAAACAACGAATTACCAAGGGAGAACGCAGTTATTCAATATTAGTCAGCGTTTAAGGCACAACAAGCAGGCATACATACCAAGGGGCCCCTTTAGTGGGCTCTAGCTATCTCTGCAGTCCACAAAAGAATACTATAATATATCTCAATAACAAAGATCCCCTTATATCGGGATGACAGAATGGAGATCTCTCCAGAATAGCAAAGCCAATAGTGTACCAAAAAGGTCTTTACCTCCTATGACTCCAGTCCCATACCTTCCTATCAATACCTATCATCTCTGGACAGCCTTAGAGCCATAGTCAAGTTCTCTAACACTTGAACATATGTACACACATTTAAGAAATGTACCAAAGACATAACTTTTACAGTAGATTACAATCAATACCAAGTCATTGTGTATATGTATACAAATCATAAGGCACTAAGATTTTTCCTTTAAATAGCCTTGTGGTGGAAGAACTCCCTGGAGCTTTACCCGCTGGGCACTGTCGTTGTCTGATTGTTTTTAACTTTAGTTGAGTTTTTTGAATGACTGCGAGTTATGAATACTGAATTGGTGTTCAAATTCTATTCTAAAAGGTTTTTAGATGCTCACATGACACTCTCACAAAATTTTCACACGTGAGAGGGTTCGATACACTTGTGCAATGGTGTTGTGACACGCCTGACTTTCACCGGCATGCAGAACGCACAAGTATTACAGTCACTGATGCACCTGTTACCAAACTGTTTGTGATATGTTCTCCCTCTTCCTCCAACAGGTACTGACAATCACAACTAGAAGAAGGGTAATATAATAATCAAGTTTCCCTTTACCCACCAATGTGGTAGCCACATGAGGATACATACACCACACTCGAGGGTATTAGTGTAGACAGTTTTCCAACATTAGATACTTGCTAATAGTCAACTGGGTCCTGACGAATCGCTAGACAAATTGCACAGTAGCGAGAAACATGTTGACCGGACTATACCACAAATTCTAGATGACAGTTGGAAACATCATTTTCCACCACTCTCCTCTAGAATAATTGTTTTTAATTAAAGCAGTGGCCCTTCTGAATAAAGTATTCCCGGTACCACTAGCTTTATTTTAAGTCACAACATCACGTCTACCCTATTGTTCTGGCCCCACACCCGCACTTCATCCATACGGCTGTTGGAAAAAGATCTCCGCCAAACAGCCCCTCTATGAGGTGTTGCCCGTTGGGTATTGCACCGCCGACCCATCGCGGAGCAGGCCCAAATGATGAAGCATGACACCTGAAAGGGTGTGTGAGGGCATTAAATCCAACAAAATGGATTCCCAGGGCTACCGCCTGGTTACCCTGCCATAAATCATCTGCATCATAGACTGTCATTTTCTTCTCTTCCTTAGGAACAACACGACTATTTTGTTTAGACACACTACTGGGCACGTCGTATCTGGACCTCCTACTCTTCGAGAGCAGGAATAGCCCATCACTCCTCCTTTTTGATATCTAATATGACAGTATACCATGCAGAGGGCGTTGCTGTCCCAACAGTTACTTAAAGTGAAAACAAATTCATACAAAACGGTACGATATGCCTATCAAAATTGAGCGCTCATGCTCTTTTAACAGCAATTCAAATGCATGTTAATTGTAATGTAAGTCCTCCTTGGAGGTGCACTACACTGAGATAACAGTTCAGTGTACACAGAACTATCTGGTTAGTCAGGGGAAACCATCAACCAAGTACCTTGGGCACAGCAAGAGACGCTCACCTGAGAAAAACTGTGTGCATTTGCTGGCATTTGAGGCAAGATGCCCTATATTTTTGGTCTCATATCATGGAAACATATACGGAAGAAACTGGGTTTGGGAAAAGGTTCCGGACTAATATCAATAACTAATATCTTTATAATGTGTCATTGACTCAAGAATTTAATAAACTGCATCATACAACTTACAGGAAGAAAAGAGTGGGAATCGGTGCTAATAAGGTCTTCAATGAGACCTGGGAAATGAATGGAGCTTGATTAAATTATCCTGAATAAACTTAGAGTACTCAAAGTGTACGATGTAACAGGACAGTTCACAAAGGCATTGTGGGAATATTGACATTTGCAATTTTGTAAAACATTTTTACCTGTAATAAAGTACTTGAAAAAGTATACATGTTGGAGACTGTCAAAACCCCAGTCAAAGGGCAAGAGGGGGACCAAGGATTACGGGGCACCAACCTTTGGGGTTGAGGCCTTTTAATCCTAATGTACCGAGGCCCAGCCTTCTATGGATCCTGAGTAACTTGACCAAGTTCTCCTTCAGCACTTGACTCTCAGTGGTAGTCCAAGGCATCTCAAGTGGGAAGGCAGACACATGGTGATGAACACAGGCTGACAACTCAAAATAAGCACAGCAGCAGCACTAAATGATTGTCCAGTTAAATACTTGCTTTTGTGATGAAGTATTTATCTACAACTACGAAGTGAAATAAAACATTCATAAATAAATACACACAATCCCCTGAGGTCAGGGCTCTAGTGTTTCATAGGCAGTTACCAGAGTCCCAATCTCTCAAGTTAACAATAGTGGTTATTCTCCATTCACTGAAGGTGACATTCTGGTTTAGGCCCACTAGTATACATATGTCATTGGGACACGAATAATGAGCCACCATCTTAATATAACTGCGTAAGACTCTGGCGTCTATATCGGGCAGGATTATGGACGAGAGGAAAGTTGTAACATTTGATTTGCTTACCATATCATATGATATAGTTATGTAACACACAGAACAGACAAATATTTAGTGCAGGATCTGGTCCGGGAGATGATAACTATTGAGAACGCTTTAATATAACGCCCGCCATCTTAGTATATTGGACATACACGTATAATGAAGTTAAGGGCAGACATCTTGGGAAAATAGGCAAAGATATGTACTACGGTGGCGTATCTATATATGGGCGGACTAAGATACATGGTTGGGATAGTCTGGGATGAGCATATGGATATTAGTCTTTTTTGCGCCGCGATGATGATAAAAGGGAGAGGCCGAAAAAAGCGAGTTGATCTGTAACTTGGGATACAATAAAGAGGGGAGAACCAATATGGCGCCTGTTTACCACTCCAGGTTGGATAGTCCGAGGAGTACTCTCCGTAATACAGGTATGTGGGTTTTAGCCCTTGACGCCAGCTGTTGAGATGAATGTCTATGCCCGTGCCTGGAAGCGCCGAGTTTGCAGGTGTTAAGGTTGATCACAACTGACTTAGAGAATGTTGAGATTCCTCTAATAGAAAGATTTGATAAGACTGGCATGTAAATTTATGGTCTGGAAAGTATTACAGGGATGTCTGTACTTTTCTAAAACAATGTCCATGTTGGTTGCAGGTGAACGCGAACCAATATGATTACTAGCGGATATTGATGAGGAGGAAATGAGAATTTTGAGGTGAGATGGTGTTTACATCTGCACTGGGTCATATATTGACTAGATAAGTATGAAATAGCGGTATATTATACGGAACAATAACACGCGTTTTACATTGATTAGATACGACAATTTGAAGGATTATATGTGATGACACTCGGTAATGATGTAAGCCCGATTATGAATTCCTTAGACATAATATCCAAACTACACACATGGGTTATATAGAGAGGGGTGTGGACTAGATAATACACAAGTGTATCACTACGCATAATGCCTGTATTACACATGTTTTTTTAAGAAACGTGTGAGTGTATCAGAGACTACATATGAAAGACCCTTTTGGGAGTGTGATGGTGGTACTAAGATGACACGATACTTGATATAACATAACAGTTAATGAGCTAACATTGATGTGTTTCCCTCCTTCGGATTGGAAAGCACAAAGATCAGGAACTGTAATGTCTGGGCAAATGTCCAGTGAATCTGAGCACCTGGGTGTCTTAGGTGATGGGAACAATGTAATGAGATTTTATTCAAATTTGTACTTAAGATATATATTTAATTCATAGCCCTGATGAAGTCAGTGATGCCTACACATCAATCTGATGAAACACATGTTGGGTGTGGCTCTTGAAGACTGTTGATGGTTGTGCATTGGAGAAATAAATCGACCTGAAAACAAGATGATTTGGACACATTCATTCAATTATTTGTTGGTTGCTCATGACAATCTGTTCAGTGTATAAGACTGGGTTTTCTCAGTTTTTATGGGGGCGCCAGTGGCCACTCTCTTCCTTGGTGCACCGAAAGCAGTGATCACATATATTTACTGTGGGGAGACTTAAAAAGGTTTGCGTAAGTGGCCATGCCACATTTTAGTTCAACTTGACATTCTGGTTTAGGCCCTCTAGTAGTCAGTCTCGGGAGTCCCACTTCGACTCTGTATTAAAGTCAAAAGAGTTCCAGTACTGTAGCAATATCTGGCAAGCAAGTTCCCCTGGGACCGACTGACCTGAAACCAGAAGGATCGGAGCAACCGGAGTCTCTGGCTGTGCCCCCTCCATGTGCACTGGAGCTGCAGAGGCAGTAAGTCCTTCACATGTGGGCTACAAACAGCTATCCTTGAGCTTCCCACATGGGATCCTACAGTGGCCGGTGGGCTCGTGCTGCTCCTCCAAGCTAGGTAAGTTCTTCGGCTCTTCCCACAAGCACTGGGAGTGTTGAAGGTCCTGGCGCTGGTCCTCAAGCCCAGTAGGGTCACCACAGCGGACTCTCTCCTCCAATGATGATCTTGACCAGGTCACACTTCTAGCCTGGTCCTTCTGGACCCCTCTGGCATTCGGGATCACCGTCCCTCCACTGCACAAGGCTTCAACTGATTTGGCACAGCAGCTTTCTTCACGGCGGCCACACCTCGGATATTGGGGTCATCGACATATCACCACACACAGGCTACAGCCTGCTCAGCATGACAATACTCTTTAATGCAGCCCCGCCTGGCATACGGGATTGTCAATTTAACCTGAACACAGACGATGACCCATTTAGTGCAGCAACAATCACAGCTCGCTTCAGAGTGGCCCTCCTCCTGGCACACCCCAGGGTCACCAACTTCCCTTAGGCAAGTATTCGATCAGTACAACAGCCATCTCCTCACACCTCACTGTGGGTCCCCTCTGGACCTCACTCCCTTCAGCCCTATCCTCTTCCTCACAGGGTAAACTGGTTGTGGCAAGCAGGCATGCACTGGTGCTCCAGGTTGCAGGGCAGGTGATCTTGGATTTCCTGGGTGATGCCCCCACGCCGAGCTAGGATAGTAGGAGGCCTTGGACCCCAGTCTTGGTCACATGCAGAAGTCTTGCAGAGCTCCTCCTCCTCCTCAACTGGCTGTTTGACAGTTGATAATTTTTGGGAGTTTCAAGATCCCCTTCTTGTAGTCCATTTCCAGACACCAAATATGACAGAGTCTGAGTCTTTGAAGGTTATGTTGGGGGTCTGCTTCCTTTTGAAGTGCCCACTTGTTTGTTCTGTTTTCTTCCAGAAAGCACCCTGTTACAGTAGGAACTCAAACTCTGATAGTCTCAAAACACAGGCTATGGGATTGACTGTAGGTTCACACCTGGCTGTCAGCCTCAGTGATATGTATATCAAAAGGTTAACCCAGGGCCTCGGCCATACTCTTTATGGTACTCTTTTCAGACCCATCTCCTTCCTGATGTGCCCAGTGTGAGAAGTTGGCCTGATATATAATGTTCACTATTCTAGTGAACACTTTGTATCAGTCCAAACAACCCTTATTGATGATTGGTTGTAAGTCAACCTTATAGACCAGCTATCCTAGTAGCATGGAAACGAGCAGTCTAAGGCTAAGACTCTAGAGGGCGTGTTAAGCCAGCTGTTTTACCATCACATTACCCCTTGAACACCAAGTGAAAGGACACCACACAAGTTGTTATGAAAATAAACAGCTATTTATTTATAACAGGACTACCCTGAACTCTTTATGAGTCAGGGAGCTAAGCACATAACAAAACTCTTAAAGAATTACTGAAAGTCGCACAATTTACACAAATGCCCGAGGGGCACGAAAAACCATATACACAAGAAGTGGAATGCGAAGTTACTAGCAGGTAAGTTATACTTTTCTAGACTGTAGAAACGCTAGGCCTACAATGCTGAACTCTTGGATTAGAAGCAGGAGGCCTAGGGACGCCGTGTGCAGCGTAACGCGGGAACAAGTCTATGGATAATAGCAATTGCAAAGTTACTGTTCTCGGGCGAACCCGACTAGGTGGGTCGAAAACAAGGGTGGATCCGAACACTTAGGGTGTTGGACTATGCTGGAGCACCGGAGTACTCAGTTTACCTAGCCCAGGGGCTGCGGCTGCATAGGGTTCAAGTTGCGTCGGAAACCCTCGTTGAAGATCCAGGAGCCTGAAGAAAGAAGTTGCTGGCAGGCGGCCAGTGAAGAAATTCGTGGTGATCCAAGCCTGGATCAGGGAAGAAGAAAACCTGTAAGCAGAGGGGACCAAGTTCTGAATCCCTAGCCAGTGATTTAGGTGGGCACCAGGATGGCACCGGACGAAGTCACCTCGACCAGGTGAGTGGGCGTTGCTGGGCTCTGCAGTCTCTCGGACCAGGAGGCGTTGTCGGCGACCAGGATGGAGGTGCGAGCTGTCCCACGAAGGTCTCTGCTGTCGACGTCGCTGGACCCAGTATTGAGGCAACAAGTCTTGGCAAATGCAAGCCCACGCGGTGGACTTAAAATGGAGTCTGGAGTGGACCAGGAGGGTCCAGGGTGCTCCTCTTTTGGAGGGGAGCAAGGGCTAGTCTGGAGCAACCAGACCAGCGGTGTTTGTCGTCGTGAAGCGTCGTAAGGGGGCCACTAGCCAACGGGCAAGTGACCTGGACAACGCGGTGAGCAGCAAAGAGCAGAAGGGCCCCACGCAGATCTCGTGGATGCAGGGGGGCTGAACTTCGGTGCTGGAGCTGCTCAGGGTTGGGGCTTCTCTTACCCCAAAGCACTCAGTCGAGGGTCACTCGGTGGTCGTGCTGGACAAGCGTCGTGCAGTCTTTAAAGATGGCCGGTCCCTCGAGGTCTCGTCACACCCACGGATCACAGCTGGGCTGATGATGCAGGTTGAGGTCAGAGGTGCCAGGGAAGCCGGTTCTCGTCGTGCTGGGCAGTCTTGATCCGGAGGAGAGACTTACAGCAGACCGCGATGCTTGGTTGGTGCCTGCTGTTGCAGGGTGACTACTCCTTAGTCACAAGGGAGAAATCTTGAGAAGAGTCTTGAGGTCCTTTCGTGGAAATTTGGTTCAGGATTCAAAGATGATCTAATTTGGAAGGGGGCCAGTTCCTACCTTTATCCTGCAAAAAGGGGCTGGCACGCGACTAAGTCCTGCCCTATGGGTGGGACTAGGAGGGGGGTGGTTACACCCCTCTCCTTTGGCGGGCTTTCCCCAGATCAGGGGCTGGAGTGCCCCTGGAACTGGTTCAAGCCGGCCTATGCACAGTGAGCACCGGGGTGCCACTTGCAGTCACCTTCCTCTAAAGCCCTGCCTACCTAGGATACACAAAATCCTGTCTGGGACGGTGCTGGCACCGCCCCTGGCAGGAAACCCTTTGTCCTTGCCTCCTGTGCTGGGAGGACTCCCAGCAGCAGGAGGGCAGACTTGTGTCTCGGTGGCAGCATCCATCTTGTGGAGCTGAGGCTATGTCTGACTTTAACCGGGGTTACAGGTTACATACATGTCGTGTCCCTCTAGAAGGGTGGAATGCTAACCCCGTCGCCAGAATTGGCGAGGGGTTAGTATTCCAATTCGTATGACACCTTACTCGACATGTTTTGATAAAGCGATACCAGAGTTGGCATATAACCGCGAGGATTATAATGCACTTAAGAGTATATGGTATGCGTTATCATGGAACAGCTATTAGGACTTGGTTCCGCAAGCTGCAAACGGGCTCAGCTCATGCCAGAGCACCATCTCACATGATTCCAAGCACTCTGCCTTCAGGATTGTTAAGGCCTGCCATAGGAGTGACTGATAGGAATACATGTGTCCATTTTAGGGTTAGATATAGGTATACTATATCTAAAGCAAAGGGTGATTACACCACCTTGCCCCAGCTGTCGTGCAGCCAGTTGTGTCAGATTTGGATGGCCAGCCAGGGGTGGCATAATACATGCTGCAGCCCCTGGTAGGCCCTGGGTACACCTATGCCCTGGGTACCTAAGGTACACTGTACAGGGACTGATAAGGTGACTCAGTATCCAATTAGATATGTACCTAAGGTACATGGAATCCATTTTACAGAGAGAGCAGTAGGCCTGGGGCCCTGAATAGCAGGGTCCCAGGTCAACTAAGTCAGAAAACCAGCAAAACACCAGGCAAAAAGTTGGGGGCAACCATAGTCAGGGATCTACCTTCCTACACCCAGTCCCTTTTGTTGTGACCTCCCTCTTAGTCAAAGAGCCTCCTTTGAAGCGTTCTGGAGAGCCAGGCTCTCCTTTCCTCCAGTGTGTCGCACCCTGCTTACAGGAATGCAGCAATTCACACATCAGTCTGGGGGATTCCTCTAGCTACTCTTCTCAGCAAAGACCATGTAGCACAAGGTCTCCCAAAATGGAACCCAGAGTCTTCCATGTATTGTACCATTCACAGGTACATATTCACCAAACACATGCATACAGCATACACCCACTGCACAGCACCACATCCTTCATGTCCTGTACCGCTCATAGGCACACACATACAACAAGCACATGCATATAACATATGCGCACTGCACAGCACTACATCCATTAGGTAGTGCATTGGAAGCCCTTCCCAGTCCAATAAGACTGCAATCCATGAGATTGGCCTATGTCATGGCACACATACATGATACGTTTTTGCCTATGACAATAAAATTCAGCATTAGGGATCCAGACATCAGTACAGTTGGGGGGCTCATGGCAGGGGCGCATAGATCACAACGGACGATTATTTTCGTCCTAACACAGCTCAACTGATCATATGAATACATAGTCTCTGTAATAGTATAATGACTCCCCATTCCAAGCACATTATTTCCTGGTAGTACAGAGATATTAGGTGCGCAAGTCCACTGCCATGGGTAAAAATCCAGTAGCTTAAAGTAAAGGTCAAATCTGTTTAAGTCACAGCAAGAAATTTCTAAATAATTAATCTTTTGAGTAACAGGGGGGCTAGAAGACACCCAGTAGACGCTGTCATTGAGACATGCCTGGTTTGCTTTAAACGATGACGATCTGAGCTTTTGTTTGGCTCTGGCTTAGCTAGAGGTCCTCTTGAATCCTCGAGCCCAAGGCGAGAAGAAGCTTTAAGTGACTTTCACCCGCCGCCAGTGCCACTGCAGCACCCGCTGCTCTCCCTGTGCAATCCACCACTTCTCTCCAATGCCCCTCCAGTAGCAGAGGAGCTGCCCAGAGCATCCATTACACAGACGCGGGCAGCTGCAGAGCAGGTCAGCTCTGCTGCACACAGCTCCCACCAGCAAGGGGGAAATAAAGATGAAAAAAGTGTTCACGATGGGAGCTTGCCACTGCTACCACTTTTATTGATATGAGATGTCATGGTGTTGGAGTCCCGGCCCCATCTTTAATTTTTCTAAACATGTAATTGCAGTTGCTGAAGTTTTGAGCCACTCCTAAAGTAAGGAGATCTAACAACATCATTACGAGGGGCCATTCTTCCCTTACCTTCACTCTTTTATCCAGAAAACCTACTTTTGCTAACTTGACTTAACATGTAATAGGGTACATACATTTAAGAATGCTATGTCCGAGCTGCGAATGTGAGTTTGGGGTGGGAGGATCGCTTGACGTTGGCGACGCCGCTTTACGCCTCGGAACGTTTGGGCGGACTTTGGTCTACCAAGGGTTTTGACCGCTGGGATATGATAGGGATTTGTAAGGTGGGTGATGTGTGCTCGAACGGTGGTGTGAAGTCGTTCCAGGCCCTCCAGGCGGAATATGGTTTGAGTGGTAGGGAATTTTTTCGCTACCTGCAGGTCCGGCATGCCCTCGCCTCAGTTTTGGTTCCTAATGAGGCCCTGCCTGAATCTTCCCCCCTCGAGGACCGTGTCCTTGATGGGCATCTTCCCGATAGTACTATTTCTCTGATTTACAAGAAATTGATCAATAATCGGGCGGACTTATTGGTCCGACTTCGGGAGGCTTGGGTTGGCGATGGGTTGGAGCTGGACGACGAGGATTGGCAGTCGGCACTCTCTTCTCCCAAGGAGGTGGCCATTCCTGCCCGTCTCCGTTTGGTTCAACTTAAGATTCTTCATCGAGTTTATGTCACGGGTCCGCGTCTGGTGACGATGGGCTTTTCTTCGGATGGGCTCTGCAAGCGTGGTTGTGGTTTGAATGCGACCTTTTTACATATCCTTTGGGAATGCCCGGCTGTAGCGGCTTACTGGACTGCTGTGCTTGAGGTGATGACTGCTGTGACTGGTGTTGCCCTGCGGCCGGAGCCGCGACGGTGTCTGTTGAATGTGTGGGAGCCCACTGACTACTCTGTGGCCCAGACCAGATGGGCTACCCTGGGATACATGATTGCGAAGCGGGATGTTGCGCAACTCTGGGGCGCTTCCAGGCCCCCTGAGGTCTCGAAGTGGGAAGACAACATGGATTGGTCCATGTTTCGTGAGAAGACGGTTTATGTGGCCAGGGGCAGACCCAGGGCGTGGACGAAGGTTTGGGGCCAGTGGAATGATTATCGTGGGGATATTTGCACCCCTCCCCTTGTAGGCACTGCTGAGATTGTCCTATCTCCCTAGACGTGCGTTCCCGGAACCTCCCCATACGGGTTTTTTCTATATTTCCGGTTCTCCCCGCTGCTCCCCTCCCCCCCCTCCCGACTCGATTGGAGCCTCCGGGCTCTGGGTGTGTTCTCCTGATCGTGGACCGTCCCCTCCTTTCTTTGGGCTGACCTTAATTATCGTACATTCGCCTTTTAGTGTTTGTTTTTCTTTTGTAAAATAAAAAATTCGAGTTGCTCTGTGATATATGTAGAGTGATGCTTTGTGCTCGAGCTGTACCCGACCACGGGTGTACATTTCTGTTTCATGCATTGTGCCTTGTTATTAGCGGCCAGCCCGTGCGGTTGTAGGCCCATTCTTGTACTTTTCTATGCTTGCTCCAATAAAGGTTTTTGAAGAAAAAAAAAAAAAGAAATAAAAAAAAAAAGAATGCTATGTCAGGATCGGAGGCTTCAGATTATGCTACTTCTCTCTTCACTTTATTACAAATCAAACATCCAGAAGCCATAAAAATAACACATTTGGTAACGAAAAACTACAACTCCCTCGGGAGGAGCAATAGAACCATAGTCCTTCCACTGTTTCCAGCATTTGCCATAGATAGTCCCATGTTTGTCTCTCCTCCTCCTCTTTCTTCGCAGCTTTGCAGCCAGCTAAGTGCATTTTTTCCTTTCTTTCTGTGTATGGTCATATTGGCGATTTTGAGGTGTTTGCGGGGTTTTTTATGCGGCTGTGTGTTTCTCTACTGTTGGCAGCAGTGTTTCTTATTTTTTTCAGATTCCCTTTGCCGCGGGAACGTTTTATTCCGCTCCCATCGCGGCTGTGTCCCCGAGAGTGCGGTGTGTATTTTGACTGCTAGAGGGACTCGGCCCTCTCGTTGCTCCCGCGGCGCCGCTCCTTTCATTCGGGAGTCGCACGGCGAGAGCGAGGAGCAAGAGCCTTGTCCCCCTGCCTCACTGAGACGCCAGTGTGTGTTCGGGCTGTATTTCCCGCAGTATTATTATTATTTACGCCCCGGCGGGGGTCCGTACTTGGGTTCTAACCCGGCTTGTATGACGCGCTCGGTGAAGCATTGTATTTGGCATTAGTCCCGCTGAGCTTTTGGCTCACGCATTTTGTGGTGCGCACGCCAGGAGGCAGGCAGCCCGGTCACTTCGTCAGGGCTGTGCGCGCGCGGGGGTTCAGTGCTGCCCCTATTTGTGATCCTTTGGGTCACCCATACACTTTGCAGACTCTCCTGGCCTGCCATAAAATTATTAGGGTTCCTACCCCACTTAATTGCGGTGTTCACCACCGGCCAGTATTTTCCCCTATTTCAGGGTCCTTGCATCATCCCACAGTTCTTTGGGAGTGACAGTTGGAGTTTGTTTGGGGTTTCTGTTAGGATGGAGAATCACTCTGAATATTATGAGGAGGAGGTCCAGGGGTACATGTCCTGGCATGATGATTTCTTTGAGGCAGTGGACTCCTCCATTTATAGGGTAGTTAACGAGGTTGTAAGCCCTATGGAGCAACGCCTCTCGGAAAAAATAGTCCAAGAATGTGCAAAGTTGGCAGCGGCAAGTCTGCATCCTCCTGTGGATTCAGCCCAACAACCTGAAGAGGCTCTCCCACCGGCTAAAAAGCACTGTTCCAATGGGGTGGACGTGGTAGCTTTCGCACGCCTTAAATCGGCCTTTGCGGCGTCGGGGCGCCTTTTGCCCCTCCGCCTCCGGTGGTGGACGACACACAGGCCCCCCTATATCCCCCATCTCCTGCGACGGATGATGATGGCACGCAAGGGGATACCGATGATGAGGCGGGGTCTTCACGGCCTTGGCTTCCGTCGGCAACTCCGTCAACTTCTGCCTCCACGGCCCAGAAGGATTCCGATATGCTCAACCCCGACGAAATCATGGACCCTCGTTTGGCGGCTTGGGTTCCCGGCGACAAGGTGGCCAGGTTTGTAGCGAGTAGGCTCCGGAAGCCTCTGGAAAAGGAGTCTCGGGGTTGTCTTCGGGCAGAGTGTCCTAGGCCCTCGTTGGAGAGTAAGATTGCCTTCACGCCAGAGCTGGACCCTAAGATGGCCACATTTATGGGTAAATACATGAAGGATCCCAGGAAGGGTATTGACAGGTCCTGGCGATCCTGTCAAGATAAGTTGCTGGATGCCATCGGTCCCATGACAAAAATACTTGATATGGCGGAGGAGGCAAAGGTCTCAGGATCCCCCATTTCCCCTGAGGTACTTTCAAATTGGGCCCAACGTGCTATCATCTTTATGGGCAATGCTAATTGTGCTTTGTCCACCGAGCATCGCCGCTTGCTTTTGATCAAGCTGGACCCCAAGCTAGGAGATTTAGCCTCCTCGGAGGCAGGTGCTGTGGCGCAGGGGGGCCTCTTTGGCGACCCCTTCGTAAAAGACTTGAAAACATTGTCGCAACTTTCACTTCCTTAGATAAAGCACAATCCAGTATTAAGAAGGTCTTTAACCAGTGGGTTTTCCACGGGGCCGGGCGAGGTAGAGGCCGCTCGCCCGGCCGTGGCTTCCAGCAAAACTCCGGAAGGGGACAAGGCTCCGGTCGCGGACAATATAACACCTCAGCGAACTATACCAATTTCTATCCAACGCAAGGACAACGCTTCCGAGGACGTAGTGGCTTCAAGCCCAACTCTGGAGGCAATTCCAACGGTAAGTGTACTCCCGGCTTCTCTAGCTCACATAGGCGGCCGGTTAGCGGCCTTTCGAGACACTTGGGTAGATATCACCTCAGACGCATGGGTTCTCCAGACTGTTCAAGGTTTTCATTTAGAGTTCCAAGGTTTCCCTCGGCAAGAGGCGCCTCCTTGGCCAATTTCTTTCAGTGCCCTATATTCTCAGTTGATCGACGGAGAGGTCTCCGAGCTGCTCTACAAAGGAGCCATTTGCCGATCAACACTGCACCCACACGGGTTTCTCAGCAACATTTTTTTAGTGGACAAGGCCGATGGTGGCCGGCGTCCAGTGATCAATCTCAGGGACTTCAACAGCTGGTTAGTTTATCGTCATTTCAAGATGGAGGGAATCCATCTGCTCCCAGGCGTCCTCCAGCCGTCAGATTGGATGGTGCGCCTGGACTTGAAGGATGCTTATCTGGTGGTTCCCATCCATCCGCCACATCGTCGGTTTCTTCAGCTCTGCTGGAAGGGTCAGGTGTTCGAGTTCACCGACCTTCCGTTCGGTCTTTCTTCAGCCCCTTGGTGTTTCACCAAGGTGCTCCATTGGGCGGTGGAATTCCTCCGCGCCCAGGGTATTCGCCTGATCGTCTATTTAGACGATATCCTCCTCATGGCACAGTGCCCTCGGACCCTGGTCTTTCAGCTCCAACAGACGGTGTCCCTTTTGCAGGGCCTGTGGTTTGTGATAAACGAGACCCAATCGGTCCTTCAACCCTCCCAAAAGGTGATGTTTTTGGGTTTTGTGATAGATTCAGTTCAGGCAACCCTGAGTCTTCCATCTCGGAAGATGGCGAACATTCGCCACGAGTTGCGTCAGACGATTTCCAGGGCCCACATCTCTTTGCGTCATTTGGCACGGGTGATGGGTCTCCTTTCCTCGTCGATTCAGGCGATGTTTCCGGGACCCATGCACTACAGAGCACTCCAGCACCTCAAGGCGTTTTATCTCAGGAGGGGGAGTTCTTACGATCACATAGTTCCCCTATCGGAGGAAGCCAGGGAGGAAATAACGTGGTGGTTGGCCCACATGGAGGCCTGGAACGGCCAGGCTATTTTCGGCTCAGTGCCGGATCTCGTCATAGAATCTGACGCCAGCAAGTCAGGCTGGGGCGCGCAATGTGGAGAGTTTTCCACCGGAGAAGTGTGGTCTGCGGACGAACAGAATCTCCATATCAATTGTCTGGAGCTCTTAGCAGGGTCCTTTGCGGTCCGATGTTGGACCGAGGACAAGGTGCAATTTTGTGACCTGTTGGTAATGGACAGCGTCTCCGCGGTCCGTTACATCAACCGGCTGGGAGGATCCCGTTCTCGAGCGCTGGCGAACTTAGCAAAGGATTTTTCGGGGTTTTGTTTGGATCACCACATTTCGGTGATGGCGGAGTACCTTCCGGGCCGGACCAACCAGGTCGCGGATTGGCACTCTCGGAACCTGTTCGACTCCAGTCTCTGGCAGTTGGATCCCCACATTTTTCAATGGATCCAGTCCTTATGGGGTCTGTTCTCGGTGGACCTCTTTGCCTCCCGGTTGGACAATCAAGTTCCACGCTTCTTCAGTTGGAAGCCGGATCCGATGGCGGCTGCCACGGATGCGTTCCTTCAGGACTGGGCCACAGAGAGCGGGTATGCGTTCCCTCCGTTCTCAATGATAACCAGAGCGGCGGCCCAAATCCGCCAGCCAGGGGCGGATGTGTGCATGATCACACCTTGCTGGAGGTCTCAAGTTGAATATGCTACTTACCAGTATGCATCTGTTCTTGGCATGTAGGGCTGCTGACATTCATATCTATAGCATAGATCGCCGCCTAGTGTTGGGTCCGGATGATTGCACATTGTTGTCCTGGAAGAGTCTTCGAAGTATCACGAGATAGGTGGCTCCTCCCCTGGACTACAGTGCGCATGGGCATCGACTCCATCCCCAGATTGTTTTTAGCCACTGTGGCGAAGATGGAGTGTAACAGTGTGAGCGATGACCATGCTAAGAATAAGTGTAAATTTTGCAGCCGCTACAGGCGCCGGGGAGGAGGGCGGGCGATATGAATGTCAGCAGCCCTACATGCCAAGAACAGATGCATACTGGTAAGTAGCATATTCAGTTCGAGGCATGTGGGCTGCTGAATTCATATCTATAGCATAGAATAAATAGCAGTCCCTCCATCAACGGCGGCCGCCTGTGCCAGCTGCAGATGTCTGAAAAAGTGTCTTTAGAACAGCCTGCCCTACAGCTGCTTGCTGCTTGGAATGCACATCTACACAGTAGTGTTTAGTAAATGTGTGTGGGGTAGACCATGTGGCTGCTCTACAAATGTCTTCCAAAGGAATATTACCAAGGAAAGCCATGGAGGCCCCCAACTTGCGGGTGGAGTGGGCTCTGGGGGGGACCGTTAAAGTGCGCTTAACCTTGTGATAGCAAATCTGAATACACTTAACGATCCACCTGGCTATACCTGCTTTGGAAATGGGGTTGCCTTTGTGCTGGGCTGAAAAGGCAACAAAGAGTTGCTGTGTCTTCCTAAAATCCTTTGTCCTATCGATGTAGTACATCAAAGCTCATTTGACATCAAGAGTGTGGAGCATTCTTTCTGCCACTGTCTCTGGGTTTTGAAAGAACGCGGGCAGCTCAATGGTCTGATTGACATGGAACTGCGAAACCACTTTAGGAAGAAATTTAGGGTTAGTGCGCAGCACCACCCTGTTGGAGTGAATTTGTATGAATGGCTCTTGTACAGTGAGCGCCTGTAGCTCACCAACACGTCGCAGAGACGTAATGGCAATGAGAAACGCCACTTTCCATGTTAAGAACTGAAGCTCACAGGAATGTAGAGGCTCAAAAGGTGGGCCCATCAACCTGGTGAGGACCACATTGAGGTTCCATACAGGAGCCGGAGGGGTCCTGGGAGGGATGACCCGTTTAAGTCCCTCTAGGAAGGCCTTAATGGCAGGCACTCTGAAAACGGAGAGATGCTGCCTGTTTTGGAGATAAGCCGCTATGGCGGATAAGTGTATCCGAATGGAAGCATATGCTAGATTGCATTTGTAAAGATGTAACAAATAACAGATGATGTTGGGAATGGATGCATCTAGCGGGTTGATGTTGTGTTCAGTACAGTAAATGACAAACCGCTTCCATTTTGCTGCATAGCAGGCCCTGGTGGTGGGCTTTCTAGCCTCCCGTATGATATCCATGCATTCAGAAGGCAAGTCAAGGTAGCCAAACTTTAAGACTTCAGGAGCCAGATCGCCAGGTTGAGCTGGTGCGGGTCTGGATGCTGAATGTCGCCACGGCTCTGCGTCAAAAGCCTGGGTGTGAGGTGCAGCCTTTGATGCGGTACCAAGGAGAGTTCTAGAAACGTGGTGTACCATGGTTGGCGTGCCCACGTTGGAGCAACCAGGATGAGTGTCATTGAGTGTTGCTTTAGCTTTCGCGCCACCAGCGGTATGAGAGGTGCTGGGGGAAAAGCGTACGCAAATCTGCCTGACCGTTCATCCATATCGCATTGCCCTGCGACTGTGGGTGAGGGAACCTGGCGGCAAAGCTTTGGCATTTTGCGTTTTCCCTTGTGGCAAACAGGTCTATCTCTGGATGACCCCACTGCTGGAAGTACGGGCGGAGTACTGATGGATGTATCTCCCACTCGTGCATCTGGTGGCTGTACCTGCTGAGCAGATCCGCCATCTGATTGTCCTTGCCCGGGAGGTGTTCCGCCATGAGGAAGATGTTCCTCTGAATGGCCCACTTCCACATGCTCTGAGCCAGATGAGACAACTGCGGAGAGTGTGTACCTCCCTGCTTTTGAATGTAGTACATGGCCGTCATGTTTTCCGTCCGGATCAACACGACTTTGTTGCACAGATGTACTTTGAATGCCTTCAATGCCATGAAGATTGCCATCAGTTCTAGGTAGTTGATGTGCATCTTCTTCTGCTGCGTTGCCCATAGTCCCTGCACCGTGTAGTGGAGTACATGAGCTCCCCATCCCTGGAGAGATACGTCTGTCGTCAGGATAATCTGTGGCACAGGCTCCTGGAACGGTCAGCCCTTGCAAAGGTTGTGTGGATTCCACCAATGCAGAGAGCTGTATGCCCGACCGGTCACCAACACTAGGTCGTTCAACTGTCCGTGAGCCTGAGTCCACTGATGAGCCAAGCATTCTTGGAGCGGACGCATATGTAGCCTCGCGTGCGGGACTATGAAGATGCAGGAGGCCATCATGCCTATCAACTGCATGAACACTCTCGCCGGCAGCAAGTGTTGCGGTCTGAACTTTTGGATCAGTGACTGAATGCTGTCGACCCTCACAGAATTCGGCTGAGCTGTGGCTGCCAGCGTATCGATCGTCGCACCCAGATATTGCCGCACATGGGCTGGCTGAAGGTGCGACTTGGGATAATTCAGTGAGAATCCCAGATCGTGAAAGAGGTGAATGGTGTGGGACATGCTGGCGGCGCACTGCTGGGCCGACTTTGCTTGGACAAGCCAGTCGTCCAGATAAGGGTAAACGTGAACGTACTGCCTCCTGAGGTGCGCAGCAACTGTCGCCAGACATTTCGTGAACACCCTGGGCGCTGTGGTCACCCCGAAAGGCAAGACCTTGAACTGATAATGCCGACCCTGAATAGTGAACCTGAGGTATTTTCTGTGTGATGGATGCAGTGGAATGTGGAAATAGGCATCCTTGAGATCCAAGGTTGCGAGGAAGTCTCCCTGATTGAGCAACGGGAGAACCTGCTGCAGTGTGAGCATATGAAAGTGTTCTGAAAGAATGTACTGATTCAGGGGTCTGAGGTCCAGTATGGGTCTGAGGGATCCGTCTTTTTTTGGGATTAAGAAGTACAGGGAGTACACTCCCGTGCCTTCTTCCTCCACTGGCACGAGCTCGATTGCCCCTTTTTGCAGCATGACTAGTACCTCCTGCTGCAATAAGTGCAAATGCTCTGTGGACATAGGACGGTGTTTTGGTGGCATGTTGGGTGGAGTGGATGTTAACTCCAGACAATAACCGAACGGGATAAGTTTCCTGACCCACCTGTCTGTGGTGATGGATTTCCAGACGGGCAGGAACTGCTGGAGTCTCCCCCCGACAGGTGTAGTATGGTCGGGGGGCAGTGACAGGGCGTCACTGTTTACTGGTGGCGGAGGAGCAGGAGTTGTTATTTCCACGACCTCTGCCCTTGGTGCTGTTGCCCCGATAGCCGCCTCTACTCTGCTTGGTGTAAGAGGACTGCGCCCCACCTCTATTGTATTGCGTTTGCTGGGACATTTGGCCTCTGGAAACACCTCTATTGCTTGAGCGATGAAAAGTGCTTCCCCGAAACTGCTGGGACTGGAGAGCCCCCATGGATTTTGCAGTTTCGGTATCCTTTTTTATCTTTTCTAAGGTGGTATCCACCTCAGGACCAAATAACCTGTCTGGGTTTACTGGCTGATTGAGGATGGTAGTCTGTATCTCCGGCTTGAAACCGGAGATTCTGAGCCAGGCCTGACGTCTCAACATGACACTGGTGTTAATGGCCCTGGCCGCGGTGTCCGCCACGTCCAGTGCACACTTAATCGAAGCGTTGGAGATAAGCTTCCCTTCCTGAATAAGCATCTCAGCAGCCTCTTTATACTGATCTGGAAGATGTTGTAACAGGGTCTCTAGTGTGTCATAGTGGGCCCTGTCATTTCTGGCCAGGAGCGCCTGAGTGTTAGAGATACGCCAGATATTGGCCGCCTGAGCCGCCACCCTCTTCCCTGATGCCTCCAGCACTTTAGATTCCTTGTCTGGGGGAGGAGCATCACCAGTGGTCTGCGAGTTCACCCTCTTCCGGGCATTAGAAACGACCAGAGAGTCCAATGGCAACTGGCCTTTGATGTAGGTGGGGTCGCCAGGCGCCGGCCTATATTTTTTTTCAATCCTAGGGTTGACCACCCTGGCCCGTGTGGGTTCCTTAAAAATGTCTGCAGCATGTTTGAGAACCCCTTTCAGCATGGGGAGAGTCTTGACAGTCTTTTCTGCTGTGGAAAAGGTATCAAAAAGGAAGTCCACTTCAATAGGGTCAGTGTGGAGCTCCACGTCGTGGTTTTTTGCCGCCCTCTCAATTAGAGCATTAAATGCAGCCAAATCCTCAGTAGGAGAGGTCTTGACAGCGTACACCTGAGGGTTTGGGCAGTTTGCTGATCCCCTGGGTCACCTGCATATGCCCATGAGTCGTGGCGATCCTCAGGATCAGTGTTGGCAGGAAAGCTATACTCCTCGTCATCACCATCTCCACCCTCCACATCCGAATAAGTGGGTGAGGGTGTAGCCACTCGTGGAGTCCGTGGAGCAAGAGGCTCCACCAGAACTGGGGATTCCGCAGCAGGCTTTTTGCGCTTCAAAGGAATCGTGTAGGACTCCAAAGGCTGGGTTGCCGTGATCTTCCTCTTGTAGAGGGTGAGTTTCCCAGTGTTGGCGTAGATATAGTGTTCCTCCTCCACCGAGGGTTGTCGAGGTTTCAAGCTCCCAAGCGGCTGAGAAGGCTTCGGTGCCGTAGACACAGGTACGGGCGCTTCGGTGACCGACCGTGGTGCGGAGGCCTTCGGTGCTACCTTCGGCGGCAACGTAAACAGGAGTGGCGTCGAAGACTTTGGCGTCGTGGCAGCTGGCTTCGCGGTGGAAGCATCCTTTGGTGCGGACGCAGAAGCCTTGTTCCTGATGCGTTGAAGAGAATCCGACACCTGCTTCGTAAAGGAAGCGGACGGTTTCGTCGATCCGACAGACGTCTTCGGTCCAACAGCGAGTTAAGACTCGAGCGTCGATGCCTTGTTTTTATCCGGTACAGGATCAGCCTTTTTCGGCGCGCTGTGTTCTCCTTTCGTGCCGACGGCCTTCTGCGCCAACGGTGTCGTGCCGGTGGCCTTGACTACGGGGTGCGGGCCCCAGTCTTCGGTTCGATGCCCTTTGCCGATTTTGGGACGACGGACTTGACCGACTTTGACTCGGCGCCCTTGACCGACGTGTCTGAAGACGAGGAGGCGGCCGGAGGGACAGACGTCTTCTGTTTCGATGGCGTCTCAATTACTTTCGCTTTTGTCGACACCGAAGGTTTCCGTTTCGGTTTCGTTTTGACCAACGTCGGCTCCGCAGAAGTGTCCGTAGCCGGGCCCGTAGGCGAGGCCGTGGATCTGGGTGGAAGGTCTTGGGTAAGGCCGTGTGGCGATCCCTCGACCTGAGCCGTAGTAATTGTTCGTACGGGGCTTAGCTCTTCACACGAGCTATCTTCCGTGGCCCCGTAGGCCTCATTGTCGTCTCCTACCTAGTCGACGACTTCTCCTGCCTCGACCACCTCGGCGTCCGCGTCGTATCCGTAGTCGATCTCCTCCGCCGGAGGGGAAACTTGCAGATGAACTCCTTGCTCGCCAGCTTCTTCTCTGTCGAAGATGTCCGCCGGGGCCGACTGCCGGGCCTCCTGGCGCGCCACGCGCCGAAGTCGAATCGTTTTCTTCGAACGAAACCTAGAACAAGCCATACAGTTGGCTTCATCGTGGTCCGGCGACAGGCACTTGTTGCACACAGGGTGGACGTCGATGTGTGGGTACTTAGATCTGCACACGGGACATTTCTTGAACAGACTCCGTTCCATGATGTCGTCGAAAGTCTTGCTGCATCGACTGGGCCCCGAGTACCGAAGAACCACGCGACTCCTCAGGACGTCCGACTCGGAACTGAGCCGGAACAGAGCTGGGACCGAACGCAAACAATACCGACGGTATAGGATAAGGCCTTCGGGCCTTTAGAAAAGTCTATATCGATTCCAAACCGGAGATGTCGAATATACATCCGAACCCAATGGTGGAAAAAAACAATCTGGGGATGGAGTCGATGCCCATGCACACTGTAGTCCAGGGGAGGAGCCGCCTATCTCGTGATACTTCGAAGACTCTTCCAGGACAACAATGTGCAATCATCCGGACCCAACACTAGGAGGCGATCTATGCTATAGATATGAATTTAGCAGCCCACATGCCTCGAACATGGTTTCCGGTTCTTCTGGAACTTTCCTGGGATTTTCCAATCCTACTCCCCCTGTCTCCTCTACTGCTTCAGAACCCGGAGGGGATAGCGCATCATCTGGTCACGCAGGGACGTCTTCACCTCATGGCGTGGCGGCTTTCAGGCGACGGTGGTCGCTGCCAGGCCTTTCGAAGCCAGCTGCGCCCCTCTTGTCAAAGGCTTGGGCGGACAATACCAGGAAGAGTTACAGATCTGATTGGACACGATGGGTTCGTTGGTGTCTTCGACGGGATTTGGATCCCGTGGTCGCGGATGTCGTTCATGTCTTGAATTTTCGGGCAGATCTGGTGTCAGACGGGCTAGCATATTGCTCAATTAACGCGATTCGTTCTGCGATTTCCGCGGGTCATATTCCGCTGGAGGGCAAGCCTGTTGGGGAACATCCCTTGGTCTGTAGGCTTTTGCTCTGTATCAGGTTGTCTTTGCCGCCAGAACCTCGGTACTCAAGTCTTTGGGACGTCAATCTAGTCCTAAATCTCTTTTTGTCTTGGCAACCCAACAAATACCTCTCCTTGAAGGAGTTGTCCTCTAAGTTAGCTATGCTACTATTTTTGGTCTCTTGTAGGAGAGTTTCAGATGTTAGGGCTTTGGACATTTCGGCAACAACTTTTTCCCCTGATGGTGTGGTCTTTACAATTGGGCGTCGTATCAAATCTCATACCCGAACAGTGATGTATCCAGCGTTTCGGGACATCCCTAAATTGTCTGTAGTCGACTGCCTAAAAGCATATGAGGATTTGACCCTCGATATTCGCCCCCGGGTGAACAGCAACTATTGATCGCACTAAGGAAACCGCATAAAGCTGTGTCTTCACCTGCTATTGCTAGGTGGGTGCGTTGGGTCATGCAAGAAGCGGGCATTGACACTAAGCAGTTTGGTGCTCATTCTACTAGAGGGGCCATGGCCTCTAAGGCGTTCGTGTTGGGGGCACGCCTTGAGGACCTAATGCATGCAGCGGACTGGTCTTCGGACTCTACGTTCAAGTGGTTTTATTTTAAACCGGTCCTGGATGAGGCTCAGTTGGTGGTAAGTAAGCTTTAAACTAGCATAATCTGAAGCCTCCGGTCCTGACATAGAATCGGAATTTGCCAAGCAGGGTGAGGGTAAGTTCCAATTCTATTAAGGACACGGAGGCGAGGATTACCCCACCCGAGGCACGATGGTGCGAACCCCCCGTATTGGAGTAAGTAACCGTCTTGGTTCTTTTGGATTGTTCATGAGGTAATGTACTTTCATTTGGTGCAGTGCCATTGCTCATGCGCTATGTTGACTATGTCTTGGATTTCGTTTCTCTAATGTTATCTTTGTCCTTTCAGGGAACGATGGGTCGAAGCAGGACGAGTAAAGAAATTGCGTAACACGTGCGAAGAAAGAGGAGGAGGAGAGACAAACATGGGACTATTTATGGCAAATGCTGGAAACAGTGGAAGGACTATGGTTCTAGTGCTCCTCCCGGGTTGTAGGGAGTTGTAGTTTTTCGTTACCAAATGTGTTATTTTTATGGCTGCTGGATGTTTGATTTATAATAAAGCGAAGAGAGAAATAGCATAATCCTCGCCTCCGTGTCCTTAATAGAATTGGAACTTACCCTCACCCTGCTTGGCAAATTCCGATTCACTGGTTTAACTTCTCAGGTGATTATACAGGAAGCATTAACCTTTGGAGTAAAACGATAAAGGGCTACCCATCTAGTGGCTGAATTGTACGATTCAGAACCAGGAAAACAGTGATACATCCCGGCTTCTTCACTTGATCAACTGTATGATCCTAGATATTTACTTGAAATAACCAGAACAGGGAGTGAGATGTACACACTGCATTCTTGTACATGGTTTAAAAGACAAAAATATTGCCCTATCTATAATAACACCCTAAACCACATACAGGGCCTGCCCTGCCCACCATGGCTTACTAATGGCATTGTTGTCTGGACAGATAGTTCATCTTTAGAAACTCACTTCTGATAATTGCCACTCAATGCACGGATATTAACTAATGTACTAAAGTAACATGTCCCCACGAGTCTTATCCTGTTTACATGATGTTTGTTGCATGATAACATGACAGACATTTTCATTGCTCGGCTCGTGCACTGGCTCTTAGAGCCAAGCTAGACCATTGGCTCGGCTCCTGCTCGGCACTCCCTATTAGTTTGCTGGCTCGCCCACCTTTAGCCTACATTTACTACTGGTGACACCATTCTGGGGTAAAAGGCGGTAAGAAAGTAGTAAGAAAATGGGCTACTGCACGTTTCAGGAACGTCTTTCCACAGACCTATGAAACTGAAGCACCATGGAGCAAGTCTAAGAACTAAATATAGACTCAAGGCATGTCCTCACTCATCTCGAGGGCCAAAACATGAGGAAACATTACAAGGTGCCCAATATTTGCATGTATTTGTGTACACTAGTAGGTGGTGACGTGGAATGCTGTCCCGTCTGTTTTATTAGCAGCAGGTAGAAGCAATGGATGCCAGCGCTCGTCGAACTTCTTGCACACAAGATTAAAATCATTCTAGTGTTTGGTTATTCTGCATTAAGTACATTAGTCAAATGAAATACAATACAGCAAAGTGTGGTGCATGTGTCCAGAGAAGGGTAAATATTAGGCAGAACAAAATGGCAGGAGCTAATGGAGTTGCCAGAAAGTGGAGAGAGTCGCCAGTGAGGTCATCTGGGGGTGCCTTAACAGCATATAAGGCTTCACCAGGCAAGGGATCAGCCTCTGTTTTTGCTCCACTGCGTACAAGCCAGCAAACCGCAGCAAACAACCACCCACCCGGCTCCTGGCGGAAGGAGGAATTGGGAGATTTTTTGCAGCAGAAAAACGGGGGCATCCTAAATTTGGACTGATTTGATTAACTTACACCTAGGAGGGATGTTTTGTGCAGGCACTGGGCAGGCAGGTAGAGGAGCGTATCCCCACTGCTCCACGAGCAGTTCTGGAAGGAACAATAAAATGATAACGCTACGTTATTATCAGTTTATTGATCCTACCACTTAGGTTAGAGGTGGGGCGGGGCTGGCCAGAGCAAGAAGAGGAGTGGTGGGCTCTCTCTAAGTGCCCATGACTGTTTGGCCGGCAGCAAACAGTCATGCACACTTAGCATGTTCTCCACCAGGCTGTAATGCACAGCCTGGGAGGAGAACATACACAGGGTCCTAGTCCCTGGCTGAGCACCGAACAACTGCGCTCAGACGAATCACGACAATGCTGTCATGCTGGTTACAGCAGCGTCGTGATTGGCTGGGGGAGTCTGGGGGCCTGTGTGCTTCCCGCTTCATGGACGGAGGACAGGCGATGGAGGAGAGGTGGCAGCAATACCTAGACAAGTGGTTTTCTTTTCATTCCGCTCCCCCTAGCCCACCCAGCCCCACCGCCCCCTATCGTTGATAGCTACCACAGGCAGGAGGGGGGACTGACCTGCTGGTGGTCCTGGACCTTTCTGCCCAACTCCGGAATTCCTGGTGTTGAACATTTTGGGGTTTTTGACTGGTCACAGATACCCCGACAGGGACGGAGCGCTATGCGGAGCCCTGGTGTATGTAGAACTGCGGGTATTGCCCATCCCTCTGAGTGATGGAGGGAAGTTGCCACAAAGTTATACCCCGGATGCCCTTGGTTAAAGGCATGGGCTATTGATATGGAGAAGGAGTCCGCTGGCACTTATGCATTCCAAAGTGATGCTAACTGTTTTATTGCTTGCACAATCTTTGAGCTGTCTTTCTGATCTTACATACTGTACTCTCAGAACAATAATGGCTTGGACTGATCTTACAAGTGCATTTTGAACTGTTATGCTGTAATGGGTGGAGACAACTGTTTTAGGGCTTAAAGAGTCGGTGAGCTGTTTTTCCTGATCTTACATCCTGTATTCTCATAACAATTTATTTGGCCAATCCTATTGTATTCTCATAACAATAATATATGCCTAACTATGGTTATCATTCCTCTATGATGAGATGTGACTCTGTAAAATAAAGGCTACACCCTAGGTTAAACCACATTAATTGCAGTTGTCTATCTCCTTTGGAGTCATTTCAGTGTGTGGGGGGGCAGGTGGGGAGTTGCACGCTAAGAGCGCACTATTAGCGCGCTATTTCCCCAATTGTGGGTCGCTACCCAGTGGTGGGACGCAAGCCGATTTTTGGGTGATCATGAAAGTCCAAGTAATAGATAAAGATACCTGTAAATTCTATATTGATCTTGTCACATTTGATGCGCTTCAAAGACTAAAGTCAAAAGTCAGACTATGTCTTCTAAAATAATTGTTGCTTATTTTTTTAACATGGGGATTTTTGTTTACAAATTCCTCCTATTTTACGGTTAGAGAAAGTAAAGTGCGTTAAGCGCAATCTCGGTGGGGTACAGGGAGTTGAAGGGAAAGGATGTAGGGTGACTTTTTTTTAAACAAAAGTTAACGCATGTAAATCAACTCTAATTTCCACACATTATCCCTTGTGAATAGTATAGGTTAAACAGTAAAATTGGGTTGTGGTACTAAAACATTTGAGAAGCACTGCTTTAGAAGATGTTCAATAGTGTGCAAAAACAAAAGTTTTCACTATCGTATAGCATAAGGCGTTCAAAACTGCAAAAAAGACACAAAGAACTAAAAGGGCAGTATCAGTGCAAGCTTCCCAGAAACACAGAAGAGTCACAGCATAATCCACAACGCACACAAACGCTACCCCTCTAATCAGTCGTTAACTGTACTGCACTGAACTGTACAGAGCTCCGCTGTCTTTCCACTAGATTCACGCTATACAAATACCATATGCACACAAACTTGGACAGTTGTGTACCATAAATTGAGCACTAATCTTAAGGGTACCTTTGGTGGATTGTGCTCAGTCCTGAAGGATCCGTCCATCAGGTTGTGTCCATTTCTGATGACCAACTTTTATGTATTTTGCCCAGTGCTGGAGTCCTCTGGCTGAGCATTGTCTTCAGTCCTGGAGCGCTCATGTGGAGTATTATATTGTGGTTGTGTATCTGGACCAGTGTATCCAGTTCTTAATGCTTTACCTACAGTATTTCTGCTTCGACTGGTATGTTTTTCATATTGTGTCCTCATCAGGAGGCTACCTCTGTAATGATCCCTCCAGTTCTAAAGGCTTCTGTGGGTTACTATGTGCAGTTTTGGGGAGCACTACTGGCATATCTTGCAAAAGCCTTTAGACCACATTTGGAGTATTTTGGGTAGTTCAGGAGGCCAAATGCTACATTTCCAGTTCTGATTATCATGGATAGAGGTATATTAAGTTAGTCTCATCCATATACATTTAATTGGCTTACTGTAGGGGCGTTTAGCCATATGATCTATCTGGGAGTATATTATCTTTGTATACCTGGCTCCTCATGTTTTTATCCAGGTTTTTCATGAGGAACGCACCTTGATAAAAGTGTGAGTACAGGGTTTCCTGAGCCCTCCGTCCATGGGGCCCGGAAGACATGTTAGTGGGGTGCATATGGGCCAGATATAAAAGAGGTGACACAGGTAGCTCTGAGCATAAAATCAGGATCCCCAAAGGATCCATCTACACCAAAAGTGATTTGCACGGGGATAGACACTATACTAACATATGTCCAACAACTGCTAGAAATCTCATTCGGGAAGTGCGGGTCCCTGACAGATGGAAGCAAGCAACTGTTCTCCCCCTGAAAAAAAACCCACAGCAGTTGGGAACCTACTGGAGAACCAGCGGTGGTCTCATTGCTCCCTTATGTCTCAAAAATAGCTGAAAAAGTGGTAAATTCACAGCTGGTGGCACACATTATTAAACAAAACTTACTTCACCCCACTCAATCTGGTTTTTAGAGCAACCTACTCGACAGAGTCGGCACTGCTCTATGCTACTGAGACAGTGCGCAGGAGAGTGGATGAAGGGTTGACGACTGCACTGGTCCTTCTAGACCTTAGTGCAGCCTTTGACACAGTGTCCCATGAGCTGTTGTTGCACCGACTCAGAAGGGGGGGCATAGACAGTGCTACCCTTACCTGGATGGATTCCTATCTGCATGACCATAGCTTTCAAGTGACACAACCTCCACACAATTCCAAACTCATTACTTTAGCGCAGGGGGTACCTCAGGGCTCAATCTTCAGCCCTACTCTTTTCAATCTTTACATCGCCTCCTTAGCTATGGTTGTGGAAGAACACGGTGTCACAATAGTGTCATATGCAGATGACACGCAGCTTGTGGTCACTCTGGCCCCAAATTTGGGACGAGCAGCAAGTAGCTTTGTAGACTGCTTAAAATATCTGGCCTCTTGGATGACAGGCAATTGCCTGAAACGAAATGGTAATAAGACACAGATACAGATAGCAGGGAACACCCCATCCATTTGGTCCTCAGCTTGGTGGCCACCAATCTTAGGCCCAGTTCCTACCTCCAAGACAGAGGTGAAGAACTTAGTAATCTGGATAGACTCCACCCTTTCCTTTGAGAATCATATCACAAAAGTTGCAGGCAGGTGTTTCGGAATCCTGAAGATTCTAAAGAAAACTCTCGACATTCTCCCATGCCCTCATTGCAGCGTGATTGGATTATGGAAATGTGCTTTATCTGGGTGCAACAAAAAAGTGACTCCATAGATTACAGTGTATCCAGAACGCAGCCGTGAAGAGCGTCCTCAAAGAAAGCGCTGAATTCACGACAGTGGCTGCCCATCAAGGAACGAATCTCGTTTAAGGCACTATGCTTCTGCCACCGCATCATGCAGGGCAAAGGCCCACCTACCCTGCGGGACCCTCTGGCGTCCTACAATTCAGAACAACATCTTAGATCCACCCGGACTCACCTGGTGAAAGTTCCTAGGATAATGAAAGCACAAATGGGTGCACATTCTTTTGGATACCTGGCAGCGAAAAGCTGGAACGCCCTACCCCTGCCCCTCCGTGAGGAGCTGATGGAGCAAGGTTTCACACGTACAGTGACATGCTCGCACTCAACCCTCTCGAAAATAATATTAATGTACTAACTAACATGTTTTGTCTTATTAATATTGCATTACACGACATATTAGGCATCTAGGGGAAGCTTGCCAATGTGTTTTTATTAACTATAATCCGCTTGCACTAAAATGGCTGCTGCTGCGCGGGATTTTCTACTGCGCGTGGGTCTGTCATGCCCACATGATATGCTTGGTGGGAAAACTTCTGCTTCTGCGCAATAGAACTAAGATGGCCATTATGTGCCCTAGCGTGCAAGAAGCTTGCATCGCTGCGTTGCTAAGCTGTTTGTTTTTGCTTAATATTTAATGCAATAGTATAAAATATAATAATGGGAATAGAGTAGAAAGAAGAGGTATACAGTGCATTCATTTATTCTGTGTCTCTAAAACTGTTTCTTTTCTATTTTTACATGTTATAAAACGGGCCTAAATGCTTTGCTGAACTCCATCTTTGAAGAAACTGCGCCTGCGCAACAAGTCTTGAAGCCACAGAAGCTGTAGCCTTGAATCTGAGCCAAGACGGACGGCGGAGAAGAGTGAACTCATTGCCTTGCCAGAGGAAGCAGAATTGATGAAAATGTTTTTAAAAAATGATTATTGATACATTTCACTACCGGGCGGAATAAAGAACATGGGCAGATAAAGTTATAAGAGGGAACCACTTGAATACATGATTGACAAGTTGCTTCAAGAAAATATGGTGTGATGGCTACTCCTCGTTCTTGTCCAATAAAATTGTGGGATTCACACACTTGCAACATTTGGGGGTGGTACACTGACCTGAAAAATAGTATAACTAGGGTAGGCTTAGCTACTTAGATTGTCCGACTTGTCTGAATAGCTGACCTGTCACTGACCCAACGCACTCAATAGGTGCTCGGGAGCAGAGTTGCTGGCGGAGCACTCTGTCAGAAGATTCGATAACCCAATCGGGGTTCTGGGAAGCAGATCGATGACCCAATCGGGGTTCGACTGTTAGCTGCAGAGAGGGTTTACAACGCTGGCGTTTTGAACTTTAGCTGTGGTGCAAGTCTTAGGCTGTGGTGATCCTGTCCTGATCCAATTTGGTCCGTAACTTGACCTGATTCTGGCTTGCACCTGTTCTATTCTGCTGGCACCTGTATTCTGGGATCCTTATTCTTTGATTCAGCCTGTGACCAGGGTTGTTCATCACATCGTTCTAGGGAACTATAAAGTGTGGGTTTGTCATTGTACTGTTTTTCCCTTTCTCTTACCCACCCTCTGTTTTAAATGCTTAACGACATTTTTCTCTCCAAATCATTTGCAATGTTTATTTTTAAATCTACATTATTCTAAAATAGAATAAGAAGTTAATTTGTGTTTCATGTTTTATAACTTTTTCAAAGATTTACCTAGGTAAAGATTTTAAACCTTTCCCGAGTTTGTGGTCATTTATAAAATGCTTAATGTTATTATTGCTACCTATTTCTCTCTTTAACTCCCTTGATCCTTTAGGACTGTAGGTATCGGTGACTTGGATTGGTAAGATAAATGGTATCAAATCCAAATGGTAAAAACCCCAATTGATTGTGTGTAGGTGTACCTGTTTAATGTATACATAGATATATGGGCCCAGGTGAGTATGCTGAGCAGGTGAGCCCGCGCTCTATCAGAGCCATCAGAGAATCTCTTCCGAAAAAATATTAAAAACATGGCTCTTTCAATTATGAGTGGCGGGCTGATGGCCTATGTCTGCTGATGTGCTGATTCCTAGAGTTGTTGATAGAGTAAATAGCGCGGGGACACACCAGTGGTGTAACCAGGCGCTCTATAAATGCAAAATAAATACATAAAAACAGGTCACCCTTTTTGCAGTGGCAAAATTAATGTAGGTTCCCCATACTAGGTTTTTGTGTTTTCCAAAATTGAAGAATGCCACGGACTCGCATGAGCTAACAGGAAGAAACATGTTGATGAAATAGTGGTGATGGAGTACTAATTTCCCTTGTCCCCACAGTTGGTTATAATACCAAGTGTCATTCCTAGTGAATAAAAGGGATATTTAGGATGTCACATTGGTTTTAGTAAACTTACATCACAGGTCAGCTCTTAGTAAGAAGTGCCTCCCTGATACAGGTGAAGGCCCACTCTCCATCAAACAGGGTTTTTGGAGAACGTGGGTTGTCCTCTGATGAAGCATGACACCTGGTGGTGTGTGAGGACATCCCATTGGCATTTTTGAGTATGTTCAACTATGGACATTATGTTCAGTAGAACAATGAAGGATACATAACTATTAAAATTAGGAAATCACGTGTAGCTCTTTTTGTGTGGAAACATTGTGTTTGGAGGCCAGCTCACCCTTGAGACCCCAAAGCCTCAGGCCCTAGATGTAGGTAAATGTGAATTACCGATTCATAATTACCGAATTTTACCGATTCGGTATTCATGAATCGGTAATTCAAATGTAGGTAGAAATTCGTAACAAATACCGAATCGGTATGATTCGGTATTTACCAATTCTGTAATTACAGAATCGGTATTTGCCATTGATTCCTATGGGCCTTGAAGCCCATAGGATTCAATGGCAGTTACCGATTCGGTAATTACCGAATCGGTAAAAATACCGAATTTACAAGGGGGACAGGGTGTCACTTTGACACCCTGTTGCACCCCTGTAACTGGCTTGTGCGCCATGTGGCACACAGACATGCCCTTAGGGCATGTCTGTGTGCCACATGGCACAGGTGTACATGCACAGATGTCCATGTACACAAGAATTCGTAATTTACCATGCAATTGTATTACATGGTAAATAACGAATTCTAAAGGCCCTGTAGCACTGTTAGAAGTGCTACCTACATAGGAAAATACAGATTCAGTAATTTTACCGATCGGTAATTTTACCAATTTGGTAAAATTACTGATTCGGTAAAATTACCGAATCTGCATGTTTTCAGTACCCCTACATACCAATGTCAAAATACCGGTCGGAAACGGCCGAAAATTGATATTTTCGGCCGATTCCGACCGGTATTTTGACACCTACATCTGGCCCCTAGTTCCCTACCCCAAGTACATTACAGGAGTTTGTGTTGGTAAGAAATGATTACACACACTGAGTGACTAAATCCGAGACCAATGGTTTGTAAAAGTTTTACTTTTTGTATATTTATTTCTCAGAACCAAAGATACTTTGTTGGAGTAAAATACGTTTTGTAATATCACAATTTTTTAATGTAAAAAGTAGACACAGTGCATTGATTAATCAGTGCAATGTTATCCTATGGTAGGAAACACAATCCGCAACACGAAGGTAAGTAAATAATTTACGGAATTGAGCTTTTGGATGAAGAATCAGTACCAGGTGGCAAGGTTCAGGTAAGTGACCTCACTACATCACCAGCGGCAGTGGGGCAGCAGGGTGCAGAGGTCAAACTTGGGTTCTGATGCCAATATTATCCTATGGAGGAAGGGGGCAATCAAAGTGGTACTAGTTACAGGTAAGCAGAATGGTTTGGTAACCCAGTGGGTTAACGTAAGTACAGGAGGGGTGACCTCAGCAGCACAGGGGCGGCCAGGTGCAGAGAGCCAACACAGCATTGGGCGCCCCATGCAAACAAATGAAAAATCTTGGAATCTGAAAAAGGCTGCAGGCCAGGAGGCTGGAAGAAAGAAACCTACAGCTGCACAGGTAATCACACTGCATATGAGCGGGAGCATTGCCATAGTGAACACACCTTGCTTATGAGCGGAAGATCTGACCAAAACAAACACACTCTGCAAATGAGTGGAAATTTTGCCCTAACGAACACACCCTGCATATGAGCGGAATTGTTGTCGTAGCGAGCACACCCTGAATATGAGAAGAAGTGTTCACTATCGAACACATGTCTCAGCTACCCAAGTAATGACTGAGGAGGCCAAGGGAACTCTTGACTCAAACAGAAGCCCAGGTACACTTGCCATCTAACTATGACAAACAGAGGGAGAAGGAGGGAGAAGGAGGATTAAAGAAACTAGGTTGTCTCCCTAAAAGGTTCTGTACATAAGTGGGGATCCCACGTATAGGATCCTTGGACCTAGCTCTATGGCAGGTGTCTGACTCACTAAATCAGTGTAACCTTCAAGAAAGAAAAATTTCTTTCTAGTGTCCCCTCACTCACCGGGGTTGCCCCACGGTGACATGCTTCATCATTGGGGCCATCCCAGTTCTCTACGAAAAGGGGCGTGCTGCGACTCACGAACTACGCAGGAGCACTAAGAGTGCTTAGTGGGCCTCTCCAATTTATTTAGCTCCTAGGCAGGTATGTTAAAAGTGGGGTTAGTGTCACTGTGGATCTACCATTAATGTGGTTGATTCAGTGAACGATTTTGGTCAACATGTTTCATGCTGCCCCTAGCATTTCTTCAGGACCATGCAGGGACCAGCCCTGCATATGCCACTCCTATGTCCCTGGATATGGGAGCAGTGAATATTAAAATAATACAATTAATAATCTTAGCATGCGTTCATATTAGAAATACATACGTTTGTCTTAAATAGATGGTGCTGAAAAATAAAGCATATCGTTAATAACATACCTTCCCTAGTGGAAGGGACACATAGTGTATTCTCATGCCGCTCGCATTCCGTGCTTAGATTGATGGTTGCGCCATATTGGCGCGTGCAGGCTTTCCAATCTTTGTCAATATGATTTGTGCTGCATGTTTGTGACTTCACACACAGAAACAAGACAGGACTTAATGTGACCAGGACGTTAGACACACATAACATATAATAGGTACACAAAAAATTACGAAATGGAAATGGGTTTCCAATATTTACTTATTAAAGTGTAAAATGACACTTCATGGTCTCGCTGGGTAGTCAATTTCACTTATGGGACTCACTGCTGTAAATTGATGCAAAAATGTATTACTGGTTAGATCGATAGTTAAATGGTTATAAAGTACGAGCTCGTTTTGTTTAGCCATATAAAGGACTCGCTTCGTCCGGAATCGGCATAAATAGGTTACTTACTTCCTGGCTGGTGAAATCGCTCGAATATACCTAATCGGACACCTCCCCGGGACCGCATCTTACCCGTCTGCTGCTCGTGTTCTGTTTTAATCCACGCGGACTTCCGGGTGCCTCCTCTGACCGCTAGACTGTGCGGTTGCGGCGGCCATCTTGAAAGTATGCATTTGGTGGGTTTAATAAAGTATTGAAAGGCTCGTGATCGCTCGGGGAGTTTTTAGAGAAATCTTAGTAATTTGCGACGATGGTTAAACGAGCAAATGAAAGGTCTCTTAAGATCCTTATGTTTTTATCCGATCTCTAATCGGTTCATTCTACGGCAAAATCCAGTAAAATATACCAATATCGTATTGATACCGTGCGGAGGAGTTATTGACAGTTTAATAAGGTGGTGGTCATTATTCAAGGCAGTGAGAGTCCCCTTATGATTATTCTTTCTCAAATATTCAACATTGAAATAATTACCGGGGGATGCGGAAATTACAATTGTGCAGTCAGTATTATGGATGCCGGGCAGGAGGAGTACCCTTTCGGCTCTCCATTTGTCAAAAAGAAAAATTAAAAAAATTATTATTACAAAGGTGACCGAAATCGGAAAATGCAATTATGCAGTCTATGTTATTGAACAGTGGTACTTGTATAGGATTGGGAAGATATTCTGATTATGGACAGGTATCTCTCAGATATGGCCATGAATTTTCAGGTCAGTTTTAAAGTTTTCCATTGTGCCTGGAGAGTGCCTATTGTATAAACGCACCCCATGGGATATCATCGTTGAGTCCTTGGGAGTCCGTGCGTAGTTTGAACACCCATCTTTGTTCACGTTCATGAAGTATCTTTTCTTGATTTTCCTTGGTTTTGACAGTCTCTAACACTACCCATCTCATGTCATTGGGAGTGTGGTTCATCTCGATGAAATGGTTCGTCATTCGTGTGGTTGCCCTTTTGCACCTGATTGTGCTCCTATGTTCCACTATCCTGGTACTGATTTTACGTGTGGTCATTCCAATGTAATGTAAATTACAACTGCAGGTAAACAAATATCCTACTCCACTAGTGTTGCAATTTGACATCTGTCTCAATTCCCACGTGGTTCCGTTGTTAAATACCACACATTTGGTACTTGCTGTGAGGTGCCAAACACTACAGTTGTTACACGGGTAGTGGCCCATGGGCAAAAGTTGCTGTCTGGTAGTTGCATTGGGCGCCCCATGCAAACAAATGAAAAATCTTGGAATCTGAAAAAGGCTGCAGGCCAGGAGGCTGGAAGAAAGAAACCTACAGCTGCACAGGTAATTTGGGGTGTGCTGGAGCGTATGGGCACCATCGGTAGATCTCCCCAAGGCCCAAGGGCTTCGGGTGCAGGGGTGTCCTTTAGCGTCGGAAGTACGCTTACCAGTGCGGTTGGGAGAGGGGTCATCGTGCAGAGACTACAGATGTCAACGTGGAGTCCGGCAGGGGTCAATCCACGAGGGACTCTTGCTCAGGATCACTGTGAAGCTATTCTGGAGTGGTGGGCCTCTTGGACACGGGCCCTGGGCACTGCGCACAGAGATGGTCAATATCAGAGTTACACAAGCAGAGTTGGTGTCTTTCAAATTGATTTTCTTCTGAACAAGTCCACTTTCCACAGAACATCAGGAGTCTTTTCAGAAGGCAGACAGTCCTCCCAGGGTTCTAGAGGTTGCTGGGCTGCGGGAAGAGTCCCTCTTCTGTAGCAGGGTCTTTGAGGGCTGCAGACAGGCTGGTAGGGTTGGGGCCAAGTCAGTTGGTGTTTTCAGTCTTTGATGCTGCACGACTCTTCTTTCTCCTCTTCTTTGTAGGTCGTCTGTAATCTGACGATTAAGGTTCAGTGGGGCCCCTAAATACTCAATATAGCGGCATTAAAGGAGTTAAAAGGTAGTAGCCAATGGGCTACTTACCTTTAGGTTGACTACGCCATTTGTATGTCCACTCCCTGTGAACCCTACTGGCAGAATCCTCCAAAACAATATGGGGGATTTTCAAAAGAGGGGGTCACCACTTCAGCTCAGGGCACCTTAGGGGTGTTCCTAGCTGAGAGGGGGCACACCTCTCTTGTTTACTAATTTTCCCACAGACATTGCCGCCAAAGGTGGAGCTTGGTCAGGGTGCAGGCATGTCCATTAGCTAGCGAGGACCTGGTCAGCATAACAAAGGGCAGGACATCTTTGAGGCTCACCGCTATTCTATGCTGTTCCTGCTTGGGGGGGTAGATGTGAAACACCTCCACCCAGAGCAGGCTTTGTTTCTGACCCATGAGAGCAAAAAGGTCCCACTTCAAGGGTCAAAAACATGTCTAGAGATGGCAGGCCCGTGCAGACCAGTCAGGCACACACTTGTGGCTTGGCAGGATTTGACTCCTCCTGCTCAGTGCACTGCCCGAATTTCTACAGATTTACAACCAACGGATAAAAAAGTCTCTTTCTTACATATCAGAGCATAGGTGTATCAGAGACCATAAAAAAAACTTCTTAAAAAAAGATACGAATCAGCGACAGCTGTGTTCTTTGAAACTTACAACATTCAATCCACTGAAGGTGGCTTCCCAAGTGACGGCTTTCCCACCATGCGCCCCTCCAGAACATGGTTGGGTGCAGCAGGACTTGCTTAGGCATGAGCTGCTGCACGGCGACATGCAGACTTCAGTCTGGCCATTGAGAATCCTGCATATGAGCAAAACGTTGCTGAGCAAACACACTGCATATGAGCGGGAGCGTTGCCATAGTGAACACACCTTGCTTATGAGCGGAAGAGCTGACCAAAACAAACACACTCTGCAAATGAGTGGAAATTTTGCCCTAACGAACACACCCTGCATATGAGCGGAATTGTTGTCGTAGCGAGCACACCCTGAATATGAGAAGAAGTATTCACTATCGAACACATGTCTCAGCTACCCAAGTAATGACTGAGGAGGCCAAGGGAACTCTTGACTCAAACAGAAGCCCAGGTACACTTGCCATCTAACTATGACAAACAGAGGGAGAAGGAGGGAGAAGGAGGATTAAAGAAACTAGGTCGTCCCCCTAAAAGGTTCAGTACATAAGTGGGGATCCCACGTATAGGATCCTTGGACCTAGCTCTATGGCAGGTGTCTGACTCACTAAATCAGTGTAACCTTCAAGAAAGAAAAATTTCTTTCTAGTGTCCCCTCACTCACCGGGGTTGCCCCACGGTGACATGCTTCATCATTGGGGCCATCCCAGTTCTCTACGAAAAGGGGCGTGCTGCGACTCACGAACTACGCAGGAGCACTAAGAGTGAAAGACTATGTGTGGTGCAAAAATAGTGGTGGAGTGGTTGTGAGTGAGTTAAAAATACCGTGCTTAGTGGGCCTCTCCAATTTATTTAGCTCCTAGGCAGGTATGTTAAAAGTGGGGTTAGTGTCACTGTGGATCTACCATTAATGTGGTTGATTCAGTGAACGATTTTGGTCAACATGTTTCATGCTACCCCTAGCATTTCTTTAGGACCATGCAGGGACCAGCCCTGCATATGCCACTCCTATGTCCCTGGATATGGGAGCAGTGAATATTAAAATAATACAATTAATAATCTTAGCATGCGTTCATATTAGAAATACATACGTTTAGCTTAAATAGATGGTGCTGAAAAATAAAGCATATCGTTAATAACATACCTTCCCTAGTGGAAGGGACACATAGTGTATTCTCATGCCGCTCGCATTCCGTGCTTAGATTGATGGTTGCACCATATTGGCGCGTGCAGGCTTTCCAATCTTTGTCAATATGATTTGTGCTGCATGTTTGTGACTTCACACTCAGAAACAAGACAGGACTTAATGTGACCAGGACGTTAGACACACATAACATATAATAGGTACACAAAAAATTACGAAATGGAAATGGGTTTCCAATATTTACTTATTAAAGTGTAAAATGACACTTCACGGTCTCGCTGGGGGGTCAATTTCACTTATGGGACTCACTGCTGTAAATTGATGCAAAAATGTATTACTGGTTAGATCGATAGTTAAATGGTTATAAAGTACTAGCTCGTTTTGTTTAGCCATATAAAGGACTCGCTTCCTCCGGAATCAGCACAAATAGGTTACTTACTTCCTGGCTGGTGAAATCGCTCGAATATACCTAATCGTACACCTCCCCGGGACCGCATCTTACCTGTCTGCTGCTCGTGTTCTGTTTTAATCCACACGGACTTCCGGGTGCCTCCTCTGACTGCTAGACTGTGCGGTTGCGGCGGCCATCTTGGAAGTATGCATTTGGTGGGTTTAATAAAGTATTGAAAGGCTCGTGATCGCTCGGGGAGTTTTTAGAGGAATCTTAGTAATTTGCGACGATGGTTAAACGAGCAAATGAAAGGTCTCTTAAGATCCTTATGTTTTTATCCGATCTCTAATCGGTTCATTCTACGGCAAAATCCAGTAAAATATAACAATATCGTATTGATACCGTGCGGAGGAGTTATTGACAGTTTAATAAGATGGTAGTCATTATTCAAGGCAGTGAGAGTCCCCTTATGATTATTCTTTCTCAAATATTCAACATTGAAATAATTACCGGGGGATGCGGAAATTACAATTGTGCAGTCAGTATTATGGATGCAGGGCAGGAGGAGTCCCCTTTCGGCTCTCCATTTGTCAAAAAGAAAAATTAAAAAAATTATTATTACAAAGGTGACCGAATCGGAAAATGCAATTATGCAGTCTATGTTATTGAACAGTGGTACTTGTATAGGATTGGGAAGATATTCTGATTATGGAAAGGTATCTCTCAGATATGGCCATGAATTTTCAGGTCAGTTTTAAAGTTTTCCATTGTGCCTGGAGAGTGCCTATTGTATAAACGCACCCCATGGGATATCATCGTTGAGTCCTTGGGAGTCTGTGCGTAGTTTGAACACCCATCTTTGTTCACAATCATGAAGTATCTTTTCTTGATTTTCCTTGGTTTTGACAGTCTCTAACACTACCCATCTCATGTCATTGGGAGTGTGGTTCATCTCGATGAAATGGTTCGTCATTCGTGTGGTTGCCCTTTTGCACCTGATTGTGCTCCTATGTTCCACTATCCTGGTACTGATTTTATGTGTGGTCATTCCAATGTCATGTAAATTACAACTGCAGGTAATCAAATATACTACTCCACTAGTGTTGCAATTTGACATCTGTCTCAATTCCCACGTGGTTCCGTTGTTAAATACCACACGTTTGGTACTTGCTGTGAGGTGACAAACACTACAGTTGTTACACGGGTAGTGGCCCATGGGCAAAAGTTGCTGTCTGGTAGTTGTATAATTCAACTTTGGACGGGTATGGACCAAATGATCTCGTAAGTTCCTCGCACGGCGGTGGCTGAACATTGGGATAGGTATGTTCAACTCACCACTGTTGACGATAGGCCAATGTTTTTTGACTATTTTCGTTACCTGATCCAATACTTTTGTGAATGTAGTAATGCAAATGGGTCGTGTATTCTCAGTTGGGTGTTTTTCTTTCGGTTCCAAAAGAGCATCCCTGTGGTTGTTCGCTGCTCGTTTTTTTGCATTTTTTACTAGTTTGTTGGGATAGTTTCTTGCTTGCAATTTTTTGCTCAGGTCATCTGCTTGTGATAAGTAGTCCTCTTTGCTGGTACAGTTTCTCCTTAGCCTTAGGAACTGACCGAAGGGAAGGTTCTGTTTGAGGTGTCTCGGATGGAAACTGTCATAGGTCAGTAGGCAGTTTCTTGCAGTGGTCTTAAAGTGTGTCGTTGTCTTTAGACGCCCGTCCTCTGCCAAGATGTTTAGGTCTAAGAAAACTAGATGAGACCTACTCAAGGTGTTGGTGAATCTGAGGAACCTGTCCTGCTGGTTTAGCCACTTGAAGAAATCGTGGGCCTCATTCTCGTTGCCATTCCATATTACCAGGACGTCATCAATGTAAAGTTTCCACAATGTAATGTGCTGTCTGTAAGGATTACTTTTGTGCAGTATTTTTGTCTTCTCTAGATGGTGCACATATAGTCCCGCTATGCTCGGCGCAAAAGTGCTGCCCATACTGGTCCCGTGTAGTTGGCGGTACAGGGTCTCCTCAAACCGGAAGAAGTTCTCGGTGAGTGCCAAGCGACAACACTCCAGTACCACATGTCTTGGTGTTTTGTAATTCCATTGGGAATCAAAAAGACCTTCTTCAAGGATTTCCAGGGTTTCTTTGTGGGGGAGGCTGGTGTAGAGACTCTCCACATCAAGACTTATAAGGATGCTTGATGTGGGGTCGAAGGTCTGTTCTTTCAGTAAGCAGAGGACATCTTTCGTGTCTCGTAAATAGGTATCGGTTTGTTGTACCAGTGGTCTCAGGAAGGCGTTGCCGAAATTAGAGATATGCAAGTCTTTAAGTCAAACGCAGTGCATGCCACTCGAATAAAGTGCTTGTGGACCTGCTGGTAATATCATCTACTGAGGTAGAAGGGATTGCATCAGGAGCCTCTAGACCTGCTTGGGAGGGCGGGTGGGGGAGGGGAGTAAGGGTTACAATCTGGCTACATAGTTCTGAGAGACCAGATCATTTGCAAGATCACTTGGCCAAAATAGTGAACATTGTGGGCCAGGAAATTTGATTCTTCTCCAATCTACAAATTGGCTAGGAAGGCGGTCTCCCTGTGAATTAAGCAGTTGATGCTAGCGAGGGGGCACACTACTAAAGTGGGAAATAATATGTATTCTCACGGGTCAAGATGACAAGGGCTTTCTTAGACATCATAGGCATATTAAAGGATGACTGCCTAGCGGTGGCTGTGGGTATGGGGTGGGGACTAAGTGGAATGCAGAGTGCATTTATGCTCTTTGGGTGATGCAGGCCTGGGGAATCCTACTCTGAAAGTGAACTTTCCCAAGTGATGTAATTACGTTGTTATGTTTGCTTTCTGTTTTTTGTCCCTTCTTCCTGCGCATCTCTGAGTAGACACTGCGTGCTATGTTGGGGATTTATCTTATTTATTTTATTTTGAACGTTTTGTATAGCGCGAACAAGGCCCTTGCGGGTATCAGTGCGCTTTACAGGCATATGAGTAGGCATATGTAAGAAACAAACAAGTCAGTGAGCGCACACAATCGTAATACAAGTTATATATAGAGTTCATGTGAATTTAGATAAGAGAATAGCTTTCACTTCTTTTTTGAAGGAGGCAAAGGACGGATTAAGTCTGGTTTCTGTGGGCAGTGCATTCCAAATCGTTGGCGCCATGCCCGAGAAGGCCCGGTTACACGTTTTCTTCTTGGCAAATTGTTGTGGTTTCAGTAGAAGATTATTGGAGCTCGTGGAGGATCTGTTGCCACAAGAGAGCACCAGCTTTTGTGCTAGGTAGCTTGGAGTGTTATTGTGTATGACCTTGTATATCAAATATGCGATTTTTAGATGAATCATGGCTTCGAAAGGTAGCCAGTTGATGGCTTTAAGGTCAGGGGAGATGTGACAGTTTCTTTTTGAGCTTGTGATGAATCTCGCTGCTGTGTTGATTGAGGCTCTAAGGCGGGCAGTCGATGATCTGGGGAGGCCGCAAAGAGAAGCGCTTGCATATTCCACTCTTAGGATTACTAGTGCTTGAACTGCCAGTTTGAAGTCATTTGTGGGTAGGGAGGGTTCGCGTCTTCTCAAGGTGTTCATCTGAAATTACGCTCCTTTTGTTGCGGTGCTGCATGTTTAGATTTTAATCAAGAGTAACTCCCAACGATTTCACTGAGTCGATGAGGAAGGGTTGGCAGTTGAGTGTTGTTAGGTGTTTCATTCAGTCTTGAATGAAGGTCGATTTGTTAGGGGGAGCGATTAGGAGGAATTCGGTTTTGAGAGTGTTTAGTTTCAGATGGTTTTCGGCCAGCCCGTAGCGTTAGGTTGAGAGATTTGATATCCTCTTTTTTTAAATAGATGATTTGTGTATCATCTGCATACATGTGATAGTGAACATTAGCGGAGTTGAGAATTTTAGTGAGCGGTTCCATGAATAGATTGAAAAGTGTAGGAGAGAGGGATGATCCTTGTGGGACTCCTAGAGTAACTGGGACGGGCTTGGACAATGATTGATTGACCTTGAAACTTTGGGATCAGTTTTGCAGGAAGGAGCTGAACCAGTTTAGATCTGCTTCGGATAATCCCATTCTTTGTCTTAGGGGACCTAGTAAGTTGTCATGTTTGACAGTGTCAAAGGCCAATGAGAGGTCCAGCAAGATTAGCAGACAGGCTTCATTGTGATCAAGAATTTTTAATGCGTCATCTATTATGTGGGTCATAGCTGTTTCAGAACTGTGCCCTGCCCGGAAGCCGGATTGGTATTGGTTAAGCAGGTTGAAATGGTCTATGTGGTTGTTAAGCTGTGTGTTAGCACATTTTTCTAGGAGTTTAGCCAGAGTGTTAATGTTTGAAATTGGGCGGTAAATATTGAAATTCGAAGGGTCAGCTGTTGGTTTCTTTAAGATGGGAGATACCTGCCTGGATTTAAGGATTACAGTGGTGATTTCTTGTAGGAGAGAGGTATTTATAATCTTGGTCCATAAGGGCAGAAGTAGAGGGGTGAAGTCCTTTATGTAGTTAGAGGGAAGGAGGTCTGTGAAGTGGTTGGAGGGGTTAAGAGACCTGAGCGTTTTTAGTATTATTTCTTCAGTGTATGTGTTGAAGGAGGACCATGAGGCTTTATTTTTTAGGTCAAACTTTGGTGAGCAAAAAGGTGAGATCTTTGTGGCAGATGCTGCTGTGTTCATGTGAATGTCAATGTGGGTTAATAAGGCGTTGAGCTGTTCCGTCTTTAGGTTTCTGTCTTCATAGTGAAGAAGGAGGCAAATTCTGCACAACTGGGCAGTGTGCCTGGGTTAGCTTGGGGGGGTGAGGTATATCCTTTGAATGAGTTTTGATTAGTTCAAATAGTTTTTGGGGGCGATTCTTGGCTTGGTCTAGTTGTTTACTGAATAAGTTTGCTTTTGAACGTCTGACCTTTCTGTAGTAGGAGTTTCTTGTGGTTCTTAGGAGTGTGAGGTGTTCGGAGGAAGGAGTTGATCTCCATCGTCGTTCAATTAGTCTTAATGACCTTCTGTCCTCATTGAGTCTACCGTCGTACCATGGTTTAGAATCTTTTGTGGAGGATCTCTTTAATTGCAGGGGAGCGACTTTGTATAGAACCAAGTTTATGGAATGTAAGTAGTGTTTGGTCAGATCTTTAACATCTTCTAGGTCTTTAGGGGGAGCCGGATGTTAGGGGTGGAATTTGTGATTAGTTGTACACCAAAATTTTTTAGGTTTCTCTTCCATATTTTAGTTCTCGTGGGTTTGGCAGAGAGTAATTTTACAGGTTCATTGATGAGGAATGTTATAATGTGGTGGTCAGACCAATTGCATGGGAGGATTGTTTCAAGCTGAGTGGATTCTGCCTTGGAAATGACTAAATCTAGTATTAAGCCTTTATCGTGTGTGTGGGGCTGTTACAGATTTTGGTGAGGTCCAGGTGTGAGAGGAAAACTTTGAGGCTATTGACCGCTGAGTCAATAATGTCATTCCAGTGGAGATTGAAATCTCCAAGGAATATTTGAGTACTTTGTTGTCCAGCATTTGTAGATACAATATCCATGAGTTGCTTGATGAAGGTGAGATTATCTCCTGGTAGGTGGTAAAAAGTGTGCAACAAGCACACTGGTTTGTTGTTGCTCCTGATATCTAGACAGAGGTATTCACATGAGGATACTGCGTATACTGTGTATGGTTTGTTAGGAATAGGTAGTTGTGTTCCCTTTTTGACTTTTGACTTTGAACTTAGTGACAACGGCGCTGTGTGGTTGTGGGTGGGAATATGAGCACCAGACATTAGAACACCAGAAAAGTATCACAAAATATATGTCTGTGGGTTTTACAGATACTGCTGTTTGTGGTAAGCAAGTACCACAAGCATTTGCAATGTAATAGGTCTCGCATTACTGATAGTCTAAGGTATTGGCATTGCAAAAAATAATGCAACGCCAATGGCTCATACTTTCAGAAATGCCAGACCTAGTGCTATGCAAATGCTTGCATAGTGAGCCAGGAACCAGCATTGTATTTATTGGTGCAGTACCACAAGTTGCTCCTAGAGGTCCCTAGTGAGCAAGGTAACAGCACGTCTAGGCGCAGTACTGCAAGCTGCTCCTAGAGGTCCCCACTAGTGAGCAAGGCACCAGCACTGCATGTCTAGGTGCAGAACCGCAAGCTGCTCCTAGAGGTCCCTAGTGAGCAAGGCCCCAACACTACATATCTAGGTGCAGTACCGCAAGCTGCTCCAAGAGGTTCCTAGTGAGCAATTTTGAGAAGTTGCTGCTGCTACATTAAACAGTAGTATTAGTAGAGTTATTTAATATGTAATTTCACTTCAAGGCTCTGATAAGTAGGCCAGCAGTTTCGCGTTGTGGCTAGACTGCTTTTGTTTAACTCATTTCACCACCCTCTGAGTGACGCATGCCCATCTTCACCTGAGGAAAGACTAAAACGGAGATGTCGATAACACGTAGGTAAAGCCTTTATTATTTTTAACAAGACCTATTTTATTGAAAAGAAGCGGCCGCGATTGTCCCGGTCTTCTTTAAAAGTGAAAGAAGACTTACCTTGTAACAACAGAAGTAAAAGGGCTAGTCCTCATGGGAGGTTACAAATGAAGACAAGGCGGTACCAAGGAGGGACTAACAAGCCTATTTACGAATCAGAAGCTGGCATTTGCGAAGGACAATGACACAAACTAATGACAAATATGGGCGGAGAGTGGGCGGGGCTTCCAGTGCATACTCCAATACAGCATGCCTCACAGAGCGAGTAGGGTATGCACGCTGCCACTAGGTTCGACCTCAAAACTAACGTAATCCAGTACTTGATAACATGAGATGCTCATTATTGCTAACTTAATATTCTAATACTTTAACCATCTAGACATTGTCCATCTTTATGTATAGAAGACATTTCCAAACACAAGTAGCGTGTAACTTTTTGACACATTTAAACATGTTTCGCATTTATTTTTTAGTAATTACTACTCATTGAAACATTTTAACACATGTTTTGAAGTTACATTTTCTGATTAAAACTTTATCATAAATAGTAATACAACTAAAAAGAAGAACATTTTCTTAGCTACCGTTCTAAACCCCAAAACACAGGTTTTTACAAAAAACAATTTAAACTTTAGGAAACTCTTCACAAGCATAGAAGGTGGTTATACACCGAATTCAATGTTTTGCCCTATCAGCTAATCTCACCAAAACACAATCTGAATACAGAGCCCCTAAAGTTAAAAATAATGCCATGACTGCTGACCTAATATGGGATGAAAGAAACCCAGTTACCAACAGATTTGAGAAGAACACCTTACCTATTTATTTATTTATTTATTTGAAAAGGTTTATAAAGCGCAAACATGACCCGGCAGGGTATCAGAGCGCTGTACATCGTCGCACGCATGTTCGGCTAGAGCGGGAAGGTATAATCAAAATCAACGTAACTACATTAAAGTAGATTACAACCAAAGGCAGATAGACATCAGTATTTTGAGCAATAGTTAGACTGCAACGAAGGTCAGGTAGGTCAGAAGTTGTGAGTTCATTTCAAATAGTATGTGAGGTTACAGAACTATTGTCTCACAAGTCTATTCACGATCGAGCCTAAGATTACTGACCCGGTCGGTAACAGAGCAATGTACAACGTTGTCTGTTGATTGAGCTTAAGCAGGCAGAGAACCAATGAAAAATATGCAAAAACATTAAAAGCATAAAAGGCAAACGGATATGAACATCAGCATTTTGAACAATAAGCGGAATGTATCATGGTAGGGAGGATAAGGATGTAGGGTCATTTCAAAAGTTTAGGAAGTTACAGAACTATTGTCTTTAGTGGCTATTCATATGCAGGCGTTTGTCTTCTTTTTTAAACGAGGAGGATGAAGGGATTGTTCTGATTTCTGGCAGGAGAACGTTCCATATTCTCAGAGCAAGACCGGAGAAAGCGCAGTTGTAAGTTATCTTCTTTTTTAACTTTGAGGGTTTCAGCAGTAGAGTGTTTGTACTTCTTAGTGCCCGATTCCCACTCGATAGTTCTAGCTTCTATGCTAAGTAAGAGGGCGTGTAATGGTGAAGTGCATTGTGAGTCACGCAAGCTATCTTATACTTGATCCTCGCGTTAATGGACAGCCAGTTCAGTTGGCGTAGATCAGGTGTAATGTGGTCACGCTTTCTTGAGCCGGTGATGAGTCTGGCAGCTGAGTCCAGAGTGGCTCTTAAAGGTGCCAAGTTGGATTTGGGGAATCCAGCCAAGGTCGCAATTCCATATTCTAAACGGGAGATCACCAGGGACTGGACAGCTTGTTGCAGGTCAGAGGGTGGCAGGAACTTTTTGATTTTCCTTAATGTGCAGAGTTTGTAATTGGCTCCTCTTGTTGTAGCACTGATGTGATCCTGCATATTTAGGTATTTGCCCAGAATTAGGCCTAGTGAGCTAGTTAACTACATGTGGGGTGCAGTTGAGGGCTGTATGCTGTTTGAGCCAGTCCTGAATTGGCGCAGTATGATTGTGTGGGGCGAGCAAGAGGAATTCTGTTTTGAGTACATTAAGCAAAAGGTGGTTGAGCGATAACCATTGTTGGGTTTTTAAGAGAGCAAGGTTGAGGGTAGCAATGTTGACAATTTTCATATACAGTTGTGTATCATTAGTATACATATTGTAATGAATGTTAGATCGTTTCAGAATTTCGGTGAGGGCCCCAGATACAGGCTGAAGAGAGTAGGAGAAAGTGCGGATCCTTGTGGGACTCCAATTGAAACTGGAATACTGTTGGAAAGGTTATTGTTTACTTTAATTTAACACTGTACCTGATAATCCCTTCTAGGTCAATTAGTTTGTTGTGTTTGACCTTATCAAATGTTGAGGAGGGATCCAAAGGTATAAGTAGGCAAGGATCATTCTGGTCTAGAAGTCTTGGGGCATCGTCTACAATGTGAATTAAGTCGGTTTCTGTACTGTGACCCGATCTGAAGCCAGACTGGAATTGGTCGAGGAGTTGAAAATGATCAATGTGATTACTGAATTGAGTATGAACATATTTCTCGAGAAATTTGGATAGAGTCATGATAGAAGAAATAGGTCTGTAGTTGTTAGGCTCAGAAAAATCTGCCTTAGATTTCTTTGGTATGGGGATGACTTGACCAATCTTGAGGCAATAAGGATGAGGCCTTGCGTGAGGGATTCATGTGCGATCTTCGACCAGAGTGTGGAAAATAATGACGTAAGTTCTTTAAAGAGTTTGGTGGGCAGAGGATCGTTGAGGTGATTAGATGGATTTAAAGTAGTCAATATGTGTAGCAGTTCAAGATCATCCAAAAGTCTAAAGGTATTCCACAAAGCATCATTTTTTGGAGTGAAGGCAGCCGGAGCGATCATAGGAGAGCTAAACCATGGTGAACCAGACACTAGGAAGTGGAGAGCTTGATTCAGTAAGTTTGGTGAGGAGAGTTGCAATTCAATCTTTCTTGTTTTTTCAGTGAAATGGGCTGAGAAAGCCTCACTGCTTGGGATTGAGTCTTTAAGTGTCAAGAGTTGATTAGAGGGTTGGTTCGATTGTTGTTTGATGATTTTGAAAAGTTATGTAGGTGTATTATAGGCCATGTCAAGTTGAGATCTAAAGTGATTAGCTTTAGAGTTGTGTATATGTTTGTTACAGGTATTTTGAGTCTTCCTAAGTCGTTTGAGGTTATCTAGAGAAGGAGAGGTTCTCCAAGATCTTTCAGCTAACCTAAGATTACGTCATTCCTCGTTAAGGAAACTGTTGAACCAAGGTTGAGAGTGCTTGTTAGGGATTCTTTTGAGATGTAAATGGAGTAAGCGCATTGAAAATATCCATCATGGAATGAGTGCAGTGGTCAGTGAGATCATCCCGGTTAGTCATGTTGTGGGGCGGCTGAAGAAGAATATTGCTCATAGTAGTGAGATCATTTGCATTGATGTTTCTCAGATCTCTAGACCATTGTTTGTTTTTTAGAGGTTGACATTGTCTGATCAAAATTTTTCCATGATGCGAAAAGAGATTAAGAGGTGATCTGACCAGGTGCAAGGTGCTATATCGTCAAGTTGAATGATGTTATCTTTGGCTATAATAAGGTCTAGGGTGGAACATTTGATATGCATGGGCTTATTACAGAATTGGGTAAGATTCATGTCGAATAGGAAGGTCTTGAAGGTGTTTACTAATGAATCATTTTCATTGTTCCAATGTAAGTACAAGTCCCCAAGGAAGATATGGTTGTGAGATTGGTCCGCATTCATTTAAATGGTCTCCATCATTTGTTCAGGGAACACAGGGTTATCTCCAGGGGGGTGGTAGATAGAGTGGAGTGTACAAATTATTTTGTCACTGTTCCAGACTTTGAGATCCGGGTGTTCGTATGAGGACATCGGAGCCAAGTGAATCTGTCTCAAGCAGAGACTAGATCGATGGATGCAAGCAACTCCACCTTTTGAAATAAAATGAAAAGGGGTTTTGTTAAGCGCAGCAGCTGCCCTGAGGCATCCAGGCGCTAGGAACTAGATTTAGCCTTCCGGTGAAATCGGTCCATGGGTAAGCTTGGTTAGTTAAAAAGAAAAGTTTTGAGCTGTCTTTGGAAGGACAGCAGGTTAGGGTTGGATCTTAGATGTAGGGGGAGTGAGTTCCATAGCTTGGACGCATTGTAGGAAAAAGACCGGCCTCCTGCTCTGGATCTCCGGATCTGGGGGACTGCTGCCAGAAAGGCATGGGAGTAGCGAAGCTCTTTCTTTGGATAGTAAGGGGTGATCAGAGAATGGCTGATTGTTGGGCCAGCTTTCCAGTAAGCTTAGTGGGTGATACACATGGATTTGAACTTAATTCTTTCTCTGACAGGGAGCCAGTGTAGAGCTCTCAGCCCAGGCTCTATCGGGGTTCTGCGTGGGATTCCAAGGAGTGTGCGTGCTTTTAACTAGTCTGTCCAATCTAATTATGTTGTTGTCTGGGGGGACTAGAATGTCCCCGAGACTACAACAGAGGTTTTCTTGAGCCAAGTTTCCGTTAGGATTAGGAGGTCTAGATCATGTGAGAGGATCATGTCTGCAATATCGGCTGCGTGTCTTGCTGCAGATCTGCAATTAGATAGCATCGATTTGATGTGAGATTTGGTGACGCTTTCGAGGTGTGAGGTTTGGACCAAAAGTGCGTTTTCCATGTTCTTAGATCTGAGGTTGAAACTGGTTTCTCTAAATGTATTGGAAGTAATAGTTTGTATCTTGAAAGTAGGGAGAGCAGAAACAGAATGGACTGAATTGTAGAAGGGACTGAATGTCTGTATCCGTCAGGTGATCGGTGACCCTATTAGGTCTGGAGTGATTGTTAGCGTAAAGTCGAGATTTCCCGTGAGTATTCTCTAGGTTGTCCCTAGCTAAGATTTTCCTTTGGAAGTAATTGGGCGTAGAGGAGAGGTTCTGATGATTGGTTTCCAAAGTCAAACTTAGATCCCCCAGTTTCTTTATTTTTAAAAATATTTGCAATAATATCTGTATGACTTCTTTAACTCGTTTAAGATTATTCTTGATGTCATACAGCTTATCCTCACTGAGAGGAGGGTTTATCATGTTTAAGGTAGGTATGGTGATAGGTTGAGAAAGAGATCCATTGGAAGGTAAAGAGGAAGAGGTAAACAAGGGGTCCTCATAGGAGAGTGAGGATGAAATGGGGGTGTTGACCTGCAATCGATTGATCATGGGCCTTGAATTTGTGATGTGAATTGAGAGATGGGTAGAAATAGGTGTTGAATTGCTCCCATCCCTAGATGACTTGGGTTGTGACTCTGAAGAGGCATGTGAGATGTAGGGAAAATGCCGGCGAGGGATTTGCCTGAGGGCAATTTTATATAGGAAGGAGAGGGTGATTTGCCTGAGGGCGATTTTATATTAGAAGGAGGTAATCATCCCTAAAGTTTACTAGATTGCTGTTATTGCAAACTATTGTGTGGGGTTTCCCAGTCAAATGTTTAGAGGGGTCAGGGTGGTTCAATGAGTTGTGAAATGAGCATATTTTAGTGGCTGAATGCGGGCTTGGATACACCCTTGAAGACATCCCGCTAGTGCATTGGGTCAGCCTGATCTCTAGTGGAGGAAGATGTCGCGTAGGAGGTAGTGATGGTGGTAGCGCCTTGGTGTTTCCCTGACGATGTTAGAGATTGATCTTGTGCCAGAGGCGTTACAATGTTAGCCATCAAGTTTTTAATTCTCATAAAGATTTTGTCATATTGTTCTAGGATTTGATCCGAATAAGAGTGATCCCATTGTTGTATATGGAGATGGAGAGGTCACCTTTGAAGATTGTAGAGGAAATAATGGATAGTCTAAAGCTATTAGGAGTTTTCTTTATAGATTTGGCGCTGAGCATTGATGTAAAGGCTTTCCTCCATTGTGCTCTTCTGTTATACTGCATGCTGACTGGCTGTTATACTGCCTGGTGCAACCACTCTGGAGTATTTTGGTTCTTGTCTTCTTTCTCTAAAGCACATTACCCCTCGGTCACCATAACCGCACCCTCCCTCAACAATCAGGCCCTCTCTCTCCTCATTTCCTACCACTAATTGTTAAACCAACACCATCAAAGTCACTTAAAAGAACTTGTCAACAGAGCTCTTAAAGCCCCTTCAACCTTTTCTGGTGATAAGAAGACAAAGTTTGGCTCAGCACAGATTGTATGGGCGACCCTTGGAAATATGGTCGCGAAAAGGGACATTGCCCAGCTCTGGGGTTCACATAGACCGCCCTCCTTATCCAAGTGGAAAGAAAACATGGACTGGTGCATGTTCCGAGAGAAGACTGTGTACCTTTCCCGGGGACGGCCCAAGAAATGGTTAGAATCTGGTCCCAATGGAACGCCTATCGTGGTAATAAATGTACTCCCCCGCAGGACGTAACCATTGATGCGTCTTCGTCCCACTAATTGACATTCACTCTTCATCTATTGTCAATGATTCCGCTTGTTTCCTTGTCCGCCCCTATCCCCGTACTAGCCGATTGAAATGTATCCATCTATCCTTTGAGCTCTGCCCGCACGGACCCCTGATAACGTACTATTATGTTTTTGCCTTGTGAGGTTTGGTTTGTTTTCATGCATGTTTGTTTAATTTCAATAAAAACTTTAATAAAAAAATTTAAAAAAGACAAAGTTGAACAGGATCAACTCAGCCATGCCCAATTAGACAGGAAAGAGGGTATCTTTTCCAGAGCCGTTCTATTAGTTAAAAAGGGCAAAATAAAACTAAAACACTCTGCTTGTCCCGCTCTCTCTTGCTCCTCTTGTTTTCAGCTGCTCCCCTCTCCAGCTGGAGAGTATGGTCTACCTTATGACCCTGCAGCCTAAAGAAAATCCCTAAAGAACCATGGATTCAGAGGGACACTTAAAGAGAGCATAACTGACTCCCACAAACTTCTAAAACTGATTTCAGCATTTTAATTTGTTTGTGAATTTCTTGAGTCATTATTAAGAGATCCAAGGATCACTGTACATTTCTAAAAAAACTTTCTTAATGTCTAATTATGGCTACAACCAAAAGAGAAACATGATGTTAAAATCAAAGCCAAGGTCACTGAGCTCAGAGCTTAGGAACTTGAATATTGGATGCCAAAAAGTATCAAATGTAGCAGGTAGGAGAATAAAAAATGCTTAACCAATAATGATTCCTCCTAATACCTATTCTCCACCCTTTTCATTACCTTCTACAAGCAGACAAAGGTACCCCGAGTGATCCAGCACTATATTAATATTGTACTTTATATTTAGACATTAATACATTTTATTCATGGCTGTTTATCAACGGCAGTCATGTAACAGTACTGGTAGTTCTTTGAAACAGTAATAATGATGTGGTTTAGCTGTGTGATTTTTTAATTAAAAGAAAATAACTAAACAATCAGAAGAAATGAATGGCACCTTTGTATCTGTGCATTATTACACAACATAACGAAACCGATACTGTCAACAGGCACACTCTGGAAAAGGAAATGTCATTTAGTAGGTTTATCAGTGCCCTAGTGCTCTGCCAACTAGATCAGCAGGCATGGTAAGTACAGCAAACCATGAGGCTTTTCATTACATCTCATCACATAATGCTCACCTAACCAAATCGCCTTATTTATCCCAGCTCTAAGGAATCATAAATGAGTGCACAGCCCTGCCATCCTAGATGCACGTGATCATCAACCTGGCCACATTCATCTATTCCCTACAGCCAAAATATTCAGATAGGACACATCATTGTCGAGCGAATAGACCGGACAACAAGCAGTAGAGGCAAGTGACAATCTAGGAGCCGAATATGCTACTTACCAGTATGCATCTGTTCTTGGCATGTAGGGCTGCTGACTGTCATATCTGTGCATAGATCGCCGCCTAGTGTTGGGTCCGGATGATTGCACATTGTTGTCCTGGAAGAGTCTTCGAAGTATCACGAGATAGGTGGCTCCTCCCCTGGACTACAGTGCGCATGGGCATCCTCTCCATCCTCAGATTGTTTTTCGCCATTGTGGCAGAGATGGAGTGTAATACAGTGAGTGATGTCCATGCTAAATAGTAATTCTGAATGCTACAGCTGCTACAGGCGCCGGGGAGGAGGGTGGGCGATATGAATGTCAGCAGCCCTACATGCCAAGAACAGATACATACTGGTAAGTAGCATATTCGGTTCGAGGCATGTGGGCTGCTGAATTCATATCTGTGCATAGATTATATAGCAGTCCCTCCTGTTAGCGGCGGCTGCCCGTGCCAGCTGCAGCAGTCTGAAAAAGAGTTCTGAGAACAGCCTGTCCTACAGCTGCTTGCTGTTTAGAATGCACATCTACGCAGTAGTGTTTCGTAAATGTATGTGTGGTGGACCATGTGGCTGCCTTACATATCTCTTCTAAAGGAATATTCCCTAGGAAAGCCAAGGACGCTTATACACTTAACGATCCACCTGGCTATTCCTGCTTTTGAAATGGGGTTGCTTTGTGTTGTGGAGAAAAGGCAACAAAAAGCTGTTTTGTTTTACTGAAATCCTTCGTTCTGTCTATATAGTACATGAGAGCCCTTTTGACATCTAACGTGGGAAGGGATCTTTCCGCGACATTTTCTGGATTAGGAAAGAAAACTGGCAGTTCAATGGATTGGTTCATGTGGAACTGCGAAATCACCTTAGGCATGAATGTAGGGTTGGTGCGTAGTACCACCCTATTTGCGTGGACCTGTATGAATGGTTCCTGAATGGTTAGTGCCTGGAGTTCACTAACTCTCCGCAGAGAGGTAATGGCTATAAGGAAAGCCACCTTCCAGGTCAGAAATTGAATCTCGCAAGAGTGTAAAGGTTCAAAGGGTGGTCCCATCAATCTGGTGAGGACCACATTGAGGTTCCAGACGGGTGAAGATGGGTGTCTGGGAGGGATCACTCTTTTGAGACCTTGCAGAAATGCTTTAATGGCAGGCACCCTGAATAGGGAGAGGTGCTGCCTGTCTTGAAGGTAAGCTGCCAATGCAGACAAATGTATACGAATGGAACTGTACGCCAGGTTACATTTGTATAAATGCAACAAATAACAGATGATGTTTGGAATTGATGCATCTAGCGGGTTAAAGTGATTGTTGCTACAATACACGACAAACCTTTTCCATTTAGACGCATAGCATGCTCTGGTTGCCTCCTTGATGATATCCATACATTCGGGGGGCAAGTTGAGGTAGCCAAATTCTAAGACCTCAGGAGCCAGATCGCCAGGTTGAGCTGTTGCGGATCTGGATGCTGAATGTCGCCATGGCTCTGCGTCAAAAGCCTGGGTGTGAGGCGCAGCCGTTGATGCGGTACCACGGACAGTTCTAGAAACGTGGTGTACCATGGTTGGCGTGCCCACATTGGAGCAACCAGGATGAGAGTCATCGAGTGTTGCCTCAGCTTGCGCGCCACCAGCGGTATTAGAGGTGCTGGGGGAAAAGCGTACGCAAATTTGCCTGACCAGTTCATCCATATCACATTGCCCTGCGACTGTGGATGCGGAAATCTGCTGGCGAAGCTTTGGCATTTTGCGTTTTCTTTTGTGGCGAACAGGTCTATCTGCGGATGACCCCACTGCTGGAAGTACGGGTGGAGTACTGATGGATGTATCTCCCACTCGTGCATTTGGTGGCTGTGTCTGCTGAGCAGATCCGCCATCTGGTTGTCCTTGCCCGGGAGATGTTCCGCCATGAGGAAGATGTTCCTCTGAATTGCCCACTTCCACATGCTCTGAGCCAGATAAGACAGCTGTGGAGAGTGTGTTCCTCCCTGCTTCTGTATGTAGTACATGGCAGTCATGTTGTCCGTCCGGATCAACACGACCTTGTTGCACAAGTGTACCTTGAAAGCTTTCATTGCCATGAAGACTGCCATCAGTTCCAGAAGGTTGATGTGCATCTTCTTTTGCTGTGCTGTCTATAGCCCCTGCACTGTGTGGTGGAGTACATGAGCTCCCCATCCCTGGAGAGACGCATCCGTCGTCAGTATGATCTGCGGCACAGGCTCTTGGAACGGTCGGCCCTTGCAAAGGTTTTGTGGGTTCCACCAATGCAGAGAGTTGTATGCCCGACCGCTCACCAACACTAGGTCTGTTAACTGCCCCTGAGCCTGATTCCACTGAGGTGCCAAGCACTCCTGAAGCGGACGCATATGTAGCCTCGCGTGCGGGACTATGGAGATGCAGGAGGCCATCATGCCTATCAACTGCATGAACACTTTTGCTGTAAGCGAGTGTTGGGGATTGAATTTTTGGATCAGCAATTGCATGCTGTTTATTCTCGCCGAATTTAGCTGAGCTGTGGCTGCCAGAGTGTTTATTGTCGCGCCCAGGTACTGTCGCACGTGGGCGGGCTGAAGATGTGACTTTGGATAATTCAGCGAGAATCCCAGACTGTGAAGAAGATGAATGGTGTGGGACATGTGGCTGGCACACTGCTGGGCCGACTTTGCTTGAATAAGCCAGTCGTCCAGATAAGGGTAGACATGTATGTGCCGCCTCCTGAGGTGTGCCGCTACTGTAGCCAGGCACTTTGTGAAGACTCTGGGTGCCGTTGTTACTCCGAAAGGGAGGACTTTGAACTAATAATGTTGATTTTGGATAGTGAACCGGAGATACCGTCTGTGCGACGGGTGTATGGGTATATGGAAATACGCATCTTTGAAATCCAGTGTTGCGAGGAAGTCTCCCTGACTGAGTAACGGCAGAACCTGCTGTAAGGTGAGCATGTGGAAATGCTCTGACAGAATGTAAGCGTTCAGAGGTCTGAGGTCTAATATAGGTCTGAGCGACCCGTCCTTTTTTGGTATTAGAAAGTACAGAGAGTACACCTCTGAGCCCTGGTCTTCTACAGGCACGAGCTCTATGGCCCCTTTTTGTAGCATGCTGACGACCTCCTGCTGCAATAAGTTTAAGTGCTCTGCGGACATAGGACGGTGTCTTGGTGGGATGTTGGGTGGAGTGGTTGTCAATTCCAGACAATACCCGTACTGGACATTTGTCTCTCACCCACCTGTCTGTGGTGATAGATTTCCAGACCGGCAGGAACGGCTGTAGTCGCCCCCGACAGGTGTTATATGGTCGGGGGGCAGTGACAAGGCGTCACTGTTTGGTATTGGAAGAGGATCTGGAACTGTTGTTTCCTCTGCCTCTGCCTTTGATGTTGTTTCCACGATATCCACCACGGGCGTTTTTATGGTAGGTGGATTGTGTACTGCCTGTATTGTACTGTGTTTGTTGTGTGGATTGGCCTCGTGAAGGGCCCCTAGCATTGGAGCGACGAAAGGAGCCACCCCGAACTGCTGTGACTGCAGAGCCCCCATAGACTTTGCAGTCTCTGTGTCTTTCTTAATCTTCTCAAGGGTGGTGTCAACCTCAGGTCCAAACAGGAAGTCCGGATTAACTGGCTGATTGAGGATAGAAGTTTGTATTTCTGGTTTGAATCCCGAGATTCTCAACCATGCATGCCTCTGCAACATAACGCTAGTGTTTATGGCCCTGGCTGCAGTGTCAGCTGCGTCAAGCGCGCACTTGATGGAAGCATTGGTTATAAGCTTTCCTTCCTGTATCAGTAGTTCTGCACCCTCTTTGTACTGATCTGGTAGGTGTTGCAGTAGTGTCTCAAGGGTATCGTAGTGTGCCCTGTCATATCTGGCTAACAGTGCCTGAGTGTTAGCAATGCGCCAGACGTTAGCCGCCTGCGCAGCCACCCTTTTTCCAGAAGTTTCCAGTACTTTTGACTCTTTGTCCGAAGGAGGAGCATCACCTGTAGTCTGGGAGTTCGCCCTCTTTCGTGCATTAGAAACAACCAATGAGTCTAATGGCAACTGTCCCCTTATATATGTAGCGTCCACAGGTGCCGGTCTATATTTTTTCTCTATCCTGGGGTTTAACACCCTGGCCCTAGTGGTGTCCTTAAAGATGTCAGCAGCATGCTTAAGGACTCCTTTTAGTATGGGCAGGGTCTTGACTGTCCTTTCAGAAGTGGAAAAGGTGTCAACCAGAAAGTCCTCATCCACAGGATCAGCATGTAGATATACGTTATGATTACTGGCCGCCCGTTCAATAAGGGCGTTAAAGGCAGTAGTGTCCTCAGTTGGAGATGTTTTTACACTGTACATATGAGTGTCAGGGCCAGCTTGCGGATCCCTAGAGTCAGCCGGATCTGCCCATGTTTGGTTTTGATCCTCGGGATCAGTGTCCACTTGATAAGGGTCATCCTCATGTTCGACATCCCCTGCATCCACATCCGAGTATGTGGGTGAAAAAGTCTGTGGTTGTTGGCCATAGGAATGGAGGGGTTCCACAAGAGCAGGTGACGTTGCAGAGACCCTCTTTTTCTTCAAAGGAATTTTATACGACTCCATGGGTGTTTCTGGAATTATTTTCCTTTTATATATGGACAGTCTACCAGTTTCTGAGTCGATGTACTGCCTGGAGTCCTCTTCTTCAGGCTCCTCCGTAGCCTCCAGTGCCGTCGACACTTGTGGAATGGCGCCAGAACCTCTTTTAGGATCGAACATCTTCGAACGCACTGGGGGTGGCAACCCGAATTTGATCGGCGTCGACACGGTGTGAACGTGTCCGACCAGTTTTGGTGTCGGGGCCTTCTTTGACCCGACCGCTGTAGTCTTTTCATTGATGCGTTGGAGGGACTCCGACACTTGCTTGGCTATGAATGGACTCCGATGCGTCGACTCGACAGGGTCCTTGGAGCCAGTCTTCGTCTTGTCCGCAGGCCTCGACCGGGGTTCGATTCCGTCTTTCGGTTCGAGTCTCTTGTGTGTGCCAGCCCCTTTCGGCGTCGACTTCGTCGGTTCGACAGCCTTGACCTTAGTCGACGGTGCCCCAACCGTCGGTTCGATGACCTTCTTGAGCTTTCCGGTATCGACGGCCATTTTGTGTTTCATCGGCTCCGAGGGGTTTGAGGCCTTGGAGCCGACCAAAGTTGGTTGCACTTTCGGTTTCGTTTTTAGCAGTAACACTTTCGGTTTCGACACTTTAGGATCGACCGATGTAGGGTTTGAAACTGATGGCTCAATATTAATGTTCGAAGCCGGGCCTTTATGCGGGGCTGTAGAACGAGACTGTAGATCTTGGGTAAGGCCTAGTGGCAATCCCTCGACCTGAGCCGTGTGGAGTGCATCAACGTCGGCCCCCGTATATCCGGAAGGGCCTAGCTCATCGCCTGAGCTATCTTCGACGGCCCCAAGGGCCTGTGCGTCATCTCCTACCTCTTCGACGACGTGTTCGTCTTCTTCCAGCGCTCCTTCGTCTTCGGCGTCATACTCGGACTCAGGGCCGGAAGCCGGATCGGAGCAGTATTCCTGATCCTCTAGATCAACGACCTCCTCGTCTTCGGTCCCGAAGATGTTTTCGGGAACAGGCGCTGACTTTTTGGACTCCAGTCGAGCCGCGCGTCGAATCCGAAGGGTTTTCTTCGACCTGAACCGGGCACAGGCCATGCAGTTGGCTTCGTTGTGATCCGGGGACAGGCACTTGTTGCACACCGGGTGGACATCGATGTGCGGGTATTTGCATTGCAAAGAGGGCACCTCTTGAATGGACTTCTATCCATCGTAGATAGAAGATCGGGTCGAGAGTGGAAAGAATTCCGACCAAGTCCTCCAAGTGCTCCCAACAGCAGGGGAACAGAACTTGTTGGTTGGGTTTTGAATGTGGATGTACATACTTTATTCATTTCAATGTACATTACCAAGGTAGATGGCCTTCTTGTGAGCAGTCTTTAGAGTTGGGGGCTATGTTGTTGATGAGTAAGATGATTTGAGAGTGTTGGACCTGGTTTGTGGATGGATGGCCAGATCCCTTTACACACTACCAAAGCTGAAGATCACGTTTAAAATATGGCCCATTCTGCAGGGTAGAGGGTTTTATTAACTGGTCGAAACGTAATGTTCGAGGCATGTGGGCTGCTGGATTCACATCTGTGCATAGATCGCCGCCTAGTGTTGGGTCCGGATGATTGCACATTGTTGTCCTGGAAGAGTCTTCGAAGTATCATGAGATAGGTGGCTCCTCCCCTGGACTACAGTGCGCATGGGCATCCTCTCCATCCTCAGATTGTTTTTTTCCGCCATTGGGTTCGGATGTTACTATCTTAGCTCAAGTTAGGAAAACTTTCTTTAAAGCCAAAAGGCTTTCGACAGCGTCGGTATCGTTTCGTTCGGTGCCGGTACCTTTGTTTCGAGAGGACAGTGACTTTAACATAAACTACACTTTAACATCATCAAAGCCATTCTCGAGACCAGACCACTCCAGTTAAAGTAACGCAGCAGTCAATGCCCACAGAAAAATGATCTTAAATTGACAGATCCGAAGTGAACAGACCCCACTCTGAATCAAGAGGAGAAAAACACCAAGATCACCAACATGAATCAGTGCAAGAGACAGAAGAGGATCCTGGCTTTCCTCTAGCGATATCCAAAACTCAAGCACATTATATCCCACACCTTATGCATGGTTGATAAAGCATGGCAGAATTCCTGGTAAACAGATTTCAACACTATTGTGTGGACATTCCCATTTTGTACAGTGTAATATCTATCGGAACTATGACTGTAGACTTTCTGCCTGTTAGCTGGTTCTACCGCCAGCGTTTCTACGGACCAGCGCTCACCTCACCTTTTCTGACCCAGCAGCTGTTCGCCGCACCCGCTCCGCGGGTGCCGCTTCACCGAGGGTCTTGCTGACTCTGCCTGCTGTTTGTCGGCGCATTTCAGGGCGAGCTGTGGGCATTGGAAGGCTTGAGGGCTGCGAGCGTGCAGGGACTACCAATTCCAGGTGTCCCTGCGAGACCGATTCCAGCTTCCGGTCCGCTCTCCCTCTAGCCCCGCCCACCGCCCATCGGACGGCTGACAAGAACCACCTGTGCTGCCCTTGACCTTTGGGACATTCTGCCTGTTAGCTGGTTCTACCGCCAGCGTTTCTACGGACCAGCGCTCACCTCACCTTTTCTGACCCAGCAGCTGTTCGCCGCACCCGCTCCGCGGGTGCCGCTTCACCGAGGGTCTTGCTGACTCTGCCTGCTGTTTGTCGGCGCATTTCAGGGCGAGCTGTGGGCATTGGAAGGCTTGAGGGCTGCGAGCGTGCAGGGACTACCAATTCCAGGTGTCCCTGCGAGACCGATTCCAGCTTCCGGTCCGCTCTCCCTCTAGCCCCGCCCACCGCCCATCGGACGGCTGACAAGAACCACCTGTGCTGCCCTTGACCTTTGGGACATTCTGCCTGTTAGCTGGTTCTACCGCCAGCGTTTCTACGGACCAGCGCTCACCTCACCTTTTCTGACCCAGCAGCTGTTCGCCGCACCCGCTCCGCGGGTGCCGCTTCACCGAGGGTCTTGCTGACTCTGCCTGCTGTTTGTCGGCGCATTTCAGGGCGAGCTGTGGGCATTGGAAGGCTTGAGGGCTGCGAGCGTGCAGGGACTACCAATTCCAGGTGTCCCTGCGAGACCGATTCCAGCTTCCGGTCCGCTCTCCCTCTAGCCCCGCCCACCGCCCATCGGACGGCTGACAAGAACCACCTGTGCTGCCCTTGACCTTTGGGACATTCTGCCTGTTAGCTGGTTCTACCGCCAGCGTTTCTACGGACCAGCGCTCACCTCACATTTTCTGACCCAGCAGCTGTTCGCCGCACCCGCTCCGCGGGTGCCGCTTCACCGAGGGTCTTGCTGACTCTGCCTGCTGTTTGTCGGCGCATTTCAGGGCGAGCTGTGGGCATTGGAAGGCTTGAGGGCTGCGAGCGTGCAGGGACTACCAATTCCAGGTGTCCCTGCGAGACCGATTCCAGCTTCCGGTCCGCTCTCCCTCTAGCCCCGCCCACCGCCCATCGGACGGCTGACAAGAACCACCTGTGCTGCCCTTGACCTTTGGGACATTCTGCCTGTTAGCTGGTTCTACCGCCAGCGTTTCTACGGACCAGCGCTCACCTCACCTTTTCTGACCCAGCAGCTGTTCGCCGCACCCGCTCCGCGGGTGCCGCTTCACCGAGGGTCTTGCTGACTCTGCCTGCTGTTTGTCGGCGCATTTCAGGGCGAGCTGTGGGCATTGGAAGGCTTGAGGGCTGCGAGCGTGCAGGGACTACCAATTCCAGGTGTCCCTGCGAGACCGATTCCAGCTTCCGGTCCGCTCTCCCTCTAGCCCCGCCCACCGCCCTTTCTAACCTACCATAAACAGGGTGTGTTCTCCCGCAGCGCGGGACGCAGCTCGGGGCGAAGACCGGGCAAAGAGCGGGCCGTTTAAGGCCGTTCAAGGACGGCAGAGGACGGCCCAGGCCCCGAACCCTTGCTGCATTTTGTCTAAACCACCTATTAGTTAAGGTAGGCGGAACTGTGTCTTTGTGTATCGTATCATCAGTGGCCGCCTTTTTTAACTACATCATCATCAACTTTTACTGTCCCTGCGCAACAGATGTCGGCTATGCGTAACAGAACTAGAAGTTGTACTAAAAAAGCTACGGCCGTTGCTCAGGTGACCGGACCTATAGACCTTTTTATTTCAAGGGTGAACGAGACTATTGATAAAAGCATTGTTTTATTGGAAAAAAGAGTTTCCATGGATCTGGCGAACGCTAAGCGCTCGTCTTTGGGCTCTCTTGCTAACGCTAAATCGCCCGCCCAGCAGTTATCTAACAACTGTTCATTGCCTTTAACTGTTCCTTCCAGCAGTGCTCTGACTGTACCAAATGCTGTTGATTTATCAGTTGCACTTTCCGACTCAGATCCGTCTTTTGTTGATCTGGAGACTACTCCAGATTTAGAAGCCTGTCAATCACCTAGCAAAGCGGATCTAAGCCTGGGTGGGTCAGTTGATAGGGAAACGGCACCTATACCTCTAAAACCAGGGGGGAGGGCTACCGTCCCTCCAAAAGATCAAATCAACTGTAAAAATAAAACAAAAGTTGCAGCTAGGAACCACAATTTGATATCACCTACCCCGCAATTGGCACCAGGTATACCCTGTTGGGTTCAAAACATGGTAACAGATCTTAAATTGGATCTTGAAGCCACAATAGCAGCACAAATCAAGCCCCTAATTTCAAAACTTGATAGGCTCACGTCTTTAATACATTCGAAGTGGCCTAATAAGCCGAACGGGCAAGGGTCTGTTCAGCCACAAGGGTCTATAAAAGTAGCTTCTAAATGTTTATCTTGTGTCCAACTCCCTAAAGATGCATCAAATAATGCACAGGTTATTATTGCTCCTGGGAATTCAGTTTCAACTCATGTGTCGCAATCAGGGAATAATCATGTTCAATCCACAGCTTCATTGACCCCGAAGGCTGTGGGTTCTACTATGATTCACCAACACTCTGTTGCTACTAATCAAACTATTACATCTCAGGCTAAAGATGATGTAGGTAAAACTAACACCCTTCTAGTACCTCCCCCTGCACATAAGATTGATGGCTCTAAATCAAAGCAGGCACGTTTTAGGTCAATTAACCTGCCACCTGAAGTCTCCCCTTTTGTGGTTGTGCTGACTGCTGTCCCCCCATTGAAGGAGGGAGTGAAAGAAACCTTTGTTGAGCTAAGAAATAAATGTGCTCAGTGGCTCCACCTACATAAACCTTTACCTAACAATATGAACGGTGAAATTCTCACCGTGCGTAGAGGGGACTGGGTGGGCAGAAGCAAGAAAACAATTGTTGGGGATGTAATTACAGTTAACTTTAGGGATGTAGGGGCAGTTAGTTACATATGTAATGCCCCCAATAGTGGTCCTGCTACACAAATCAACCCACTTCCTTTGTCTTATTTTCTACCGGCGCCTTCAAGATCAAACCCATCGAGTTTTACTAGTTTAAGTAATAGAGGATCTGCGTATCCTTCGTATCATACCACCAAACCTTGGCAGCAGCCTCCGCACCTTCCGTCATTTCTTCCACACCACGCCAGCTTTCAGCAGCAGTTATCACAAGTTCCTTTTTTTCCCCCACACCAGGTTAAACCCCACTGGCAATTACCTTTTCATTTTCCTTCACCACCTCTTTTTCCACCACCCTCATACCAGCCTGCCCATCAGCAGCAACTACCTCGCCAGTTCCTACAACCAGCTAAACCTTATTGGGATCAACCATGGCAGGACTTATCCCCTCCCCAAGATCCTTCGTTCCCACAATTTGCCCACCCTAACAGATATGCTGTGTTGGATGAGGTAGATTGACTTAGCCCTACTAAAGAACTAGACTTAAACACCTCTACGTCTAAACAAGATATGGTATGCGTCCCATTGGCTACTTCCTCCATCACGCCACAAGGATCCCCAATAAAGTTATCGCCCACATTCCCCATGTATACTGGAAGTGGGGACAGTCTTGGTGGATGTACAGCTACTGTTACCCCCAGATTGGGTTTAGTTACCAACCTCGGGGTAGATGTTTCAATCCTGCCACATTTGATAGAGCCAAAGTTGAGGACTGGTGATCCTGGTAAACCAGCAGGACTCTCATTTATTTCCTGGAACATTGCGGGCCTAGCCAGTAAAATAGGTACTCCCTTCTGGTCTAGTTTTATTAAGGAGGGTTTTGACCTAATTTTGTTGCAGGAAACATGGTGTCTGGGCCTTATCAATATTGAAGGGTATGCATCCCACTGCCTTAAAGCGACCAAATCTAGCTCGGGCAGGGCTAAGGGGGGTCTTTTGTTGCTCTTGTCCACCAGGTTGCATGACTGTACGGTTAAGAGCAGTACGACAGTTGGGACTTACAGTCAAGTAATAAGGGTGGAGTGTAAGAAGAGCATTGATTTAGTTGTAGTAAATTTCTACAACAACATTTTTGATGCCACCAGAGGAGATATCCTACTGCCTTTAGAAAAGGAAATTGTTAAAGCCATGGGTTTTTCAAAAAGAAAGGCTGAGGTTGTTTGGGCAGGGGATTTTAATCTGCAGCCTTGCAATTTGCTTAATGGGAATATGTGTGGCTTTGGAGTGGCTATGAGTAGTCAATGGGGGGGGAGGGGAACGAGGGTGGATTCGCCTCACTTCCAACACTGTAGCTATGGCACTACATTAAATAATATGTTAATCACTCTAGACTTAACCCTGCTAAACTGTAATATAAACAATCAGGCAATATCCTGTCCTACATTTACAGGAAGAAATGCAGGGTCATTCATAGATCATATTCTTATATCTAGCAATGGAGACTATACCAATTTGCATGTACAAGAAGAAAGCCTCAGCGACCATAATAGTATTCGTGTAACCCTCCTGGGGCATGGTACCACGACAGACCCAGTTGAAAAATGCTCTATTAACTTAGTGCCCATAAGACCGAAGGGCCTAAGGATTAAATGGACTGATTCAAATTCTAAGGTTAAGCAGAAGGAGGTCGTTACCAGATGTAAGAACCAAATTAGTTCTTGTCTGGATAATGACTGTGACCCAGGTTGCTTACTAGTCCATTTTGTCTCTATGAATAGCATCATTGATGGCATTTTTTCTAAGGCCCGGTCATCCAATAGTGGTCTAAAGCGGGGGTGGTTCGACAAAACCTGTATAATCGCCCTTAGAGACTTAAAGAAAGCTTTAGGTACTAAACCACGCGTTAAAGAGGACATACAATATTTCAGGTCCAGATACAGAACAGCAGTTATCAATAGGAAAAAGGTACTGCAGTCTGAAGCGTGGGAAAAGCTGAAGGAAGCAGCTGAGACCAAAAATAGTAAACTTTATTGGGATACAATTAACAGCTCTTTTCTCAATAAAGAAGATGTACCAGAATTAACATCCCATGTGGCATGCAGTGATTGGGTTAGTCACTTCTCAGACATTTTTAATCCAGAAGGGTTATCCCTTGCGTTATTGTCATCTGAGTCTACCCCCTGGTTACCCCTCTCGCTGGGTATAACAATAGAGGAAAGCCATGAGGGAATTTCCATTAGTAAGGGAGGCAAGGCCCCCGGCCCTGATGGGGTCCCGCTTGATTTATACAAAAATGAACCAGTGTTGTGGGCTCCCATCTTGGCGAGGATTTTTAACTGCGCGGCAGAAACTGATTTCCCTCTTACATGGGGTCAATCGGTTATCGTCCCTTTACATAAGAAAGGTAACAAATCAGAGGCCTCCAATTACCGGCCAATTTCATTATTGGACGCCTCTGTAAAAGTAATGAGTAGGATCTTGCTCAAAAGGTTAGAAGATTGGGCAACTGATTCCAATATTTTAACTAGAGTCCAATACGGCTTTCGGAAAGGTTTGGGCACATTGGAGCAATGTGTTAATTTGGACCTTTTAATTAATAAATACACTGTGGCGAAAAACGGTAACCTTTTTTTATGTTTTGCTGATTTGAGTAGCGCATTTGATTTGGTTAACCACGCCATTCTTTGGGAGGTCTTGCTCGATGCCGGGGCACCGAGGGAAATTGTTCACTTTTTAGCCAGACTTTATGAAAAACTCTCCTGTAAAGTCCGCTATGGCACCCTAGGCGAATGTACCCCGTTCTTCAAAGTATCTCGGGGCATACGCCAGGGTTGTGTTTTGGCCCCGCTTTTATTTTCTCTTTTTATCAACGATGTCGACCGTTCTCTGGTGGAGATCCCAGCAGATGCCCCCCTGATCAGTGGCAAACCCGTCCCGTTGTTACTTTATGCGGATGACGCGGTACTCTTATCTCGAACACAAATCGGCCTCCAGCGTTTAATTGACAAATTTATGCAGTTTATTCAAGGCCGGAGGCTTCGAGTGAATAAAGCTAAGACATATGTCATGTCATGTGGTCAAGCAGTAAAGCAGTCTAAACATTCCTTTTTCCTGGATAAAGAAAAATTGACCCATGTCAAATCCTTCTGTTATCTAGGTATCACATATAAAGATAGTGGGGCTTGGACCTCTGAATTTGATTCAGTTAGGCTAAAAATGCTGCGGTCTACTGGCAGTATTTTTCGATTTGCCTCTAAACTTGGCTCGCGAAGCATCTCAGATATGATGCACATATACAATGTTTGTTGTGTCTCTTCAGCACTATACGGGGCAGGCGTATGGGGCCACAGTAAGGCTATACCCATGCAAATGGAGGAAAACAAGTTTCTAAGGAGGCTGTTATGTGTTCCTCCGTCTGCCTCCGTTCAAATGATTCATGAAGAAGTCGGGGTCGAGTTAATCTCCGACTTAGCAGCAGTCCGGCCACTTTTATTGTGGCGTTCTATTTGGGCTAAGCCGGAGACTCGATTCACTCAGGATATTATCCTTGATTGTATAGGCTTGCATCATTCTTCACGAATACAGTGGTTGAGATACATCCATCACTGGTATCTCCTTCTTTTTAATATTGATGTGTTCCTTGAGCCAGAAGAGGTTGTCTCTATCTCAAAAAAAGAAATTAAGACAACATTCTTAAATTTTCAAAAGGCAGAACGAAATAGAATTTCTGATGATCTTACTACTGTGAAATTCTATAAAAATCTGAATCTAATTCCGGGGTTCCAACCTTATTTGGGGTTTGTGACTCGTCCCACTCATCAGTATGTTTTGACACGTGTTAGACTGGGTATTGTCCATCATTTGGTTGCATTTCCTAACGTAAGAGCCAGATCAGAGTCCCCTTGCCCATGTGATAGTACCTCTCGCCAAAGTAGTTGTCACTTTTTACTTTTTTGTAAATTTTTCCATTCACTCAGGTTAAAATACCTCAAACCAATCTTTAAAAAATATAATATTCGTACTACTGAAACAGCAATGCTACTTTTATCCTCTTTAGAGAATGAGGAGATTTGCTTCTTTTTGGCTACTTTTATTTTGAAGTGTACAGCTGCCAGGAAAAGTATAGTACTGTAATATTTTATGCTTACCTGTCTGTACCAAAGCTACTTATACAGCTGCCAGGAATTTTATTATGCTGCTATTTTTCTTCTGATATTCCTGTCTGTATATATGAGCCTTTAAAAAAAAAAAAAAATTTTTTTTATAATAATTCTTTTAATTAAGGCTATTTCTTTTGGTTGATGACCACAGTGTGTTATGATTATTTAAATGATATGTATAGCTGCCATGAAATATTTGTTGAGTAATCTTTATTGACTTCCTGTCTGCCCCTTTTTGAGTGTTTTGTATATGCTACCAGTTTGTTGATCAAAATTTGCAAGATTACTTTTCCAATTGTTGCCCATTACCCTTTGTATAGCTTCCTACCTCCTTTCTTATATATGTTATATGTCGATTTTCAATGTCTTAATTGTGTATTTTATTATGCTTGTATGATTTGTATGTACAAATCGAATAAAAGCTTTATGAATTGAATTGAATTGACTGTAGACTGTGGCCCGAGAAAAAAACTCTGCCTTTTAAATAACGCCATGTAGTTGCTATAATGTTATGCTTATATTTTATTATTATTATTAGCACATATGTTTATGACAGTGTGCCTGTGTTTTATGTACATGCCACATACATGTATTTTAATGATGCCCACTATTATATAAAAATCTTACAGGCATCAATAGGCCCCTAAGGCGAATGTATTCTCAAACTATTTCTAATGCTACTGATCTGACACTCAGACCAGGAGAACACTTTCTACTGCATCCTTGTGAGAAACTATGCAAACAGGGCACAATTCTCTCACTAAGGACAGAGAGAACTGATCTAGACAGGGAGCACATTCTCCAAGGACTTTTGGCATTCTCAGCAGACATAGCCTGCAGCAATTTGCAGGCTGTGTCAACTGAGTCTGAGATCCAGCGTTGGTTCAGGTTTCCATATTCTGTAACATATTTCTCTAAGTGAAGATTTTCTAGCTACTACCAATTAAAGGTAGGGCATGTGTTTTGACATTATGTTAGGATTATTTTAATGTTATTGTACCAAAACAGGATATAGTTTACAGTTTGCAAAATCTTTTTAAAATGTGAGTGAGCATTAAAGAGATGAATATTCAAAAGAAATGTTTTGCTCAGTTATTCTAACTCTGATATCAAGACATGTCAACAACAATTGTTTTTTTAACACAAACTTTATTGCATTTTACATTTACTTTTTAAAACACATATTACATTTGTTTTTGTGCAGTAACGTCATAAACATCTACATTTATAGGCTATGACCAACAATTGTTTTTTGAGGTGTCATTACTCTTGCAATAAAGGGTGTGTGTCTTAGGGTGTTAGGAGGGAGGGACTGACCTATCCGCTGAGACCTCTCTCTGTAATGACAGGGGTGCATAGTAGGGAGTGAAGAGGGACTGACCTTTACTTTTAGACTTCTCTCTCAGATGACGGGTGTGCGTAGTAGGATGTATAGATGAACTAGTATCTCCTCTGAGATCTCTCTCTCTCTGGTGATGAGTGTGTGTAGTAGGGTGTGTGGAGGGACTGGCCTCTCCTTTCAGACCCCTCTTTCAGATAACAGGTGTGCGCAGTAGTGTGTAGGGAAGGACTGGCCTCTCCTTCTACACCTCTCTCTCAGATGACGGATGTATGTAGCAGATTGTGTGGAGGGATTTCCACTTTGCTGATACCTCTCTCTGTAATAATGGGTGTGCAGAGTAGAGTGTGGGAAGGGATTGGCCTCTTCTTTTAGACCGCTCTCTCAGATGATCGGTGTGTGTGCAGAAGGGTGTGTGGAGGGAATGGCCTCTCTGCTGAGACCTTTCTCGATACTGATAGGTGTGCGTAGAAGGGTGTGGGGAGGGACTGGGCTCTCCTTTCAGACCTCTCTCCCAGATGATGGATGTGTGTAGTACAGGGTGATGAATTACTGGCCTATCTGCTGAAACCGCTCCCTGTAATGATGGGTGTGCATAGTAGGATGCGGAAAGGGGCTGGCCTCTCCTTCCAGACCTCTCTCTCAGATGACAGGTGTATGTAGTAGAGTGTGTGGAGGGAATGGCCTCCCTTGTGAGACCTCCCTCTGTAAAGATAGGTGTGCGTAGTAAGGTGTGGAGAGCGACTGCCCTCTCCTTTCAGACCTCTCTCTCAGATGATGGCTGTGCTTAGTAGGGTGTGGGGAGGAACTGCCCTTTCCTTTCAGACCGCTCTCTAAGATGATGGTTGTGCATAATAAGGTGTGTGGAAGGACTGGCCTCTCTGTTGAGACCTCTCTCTGTAATGATAGGTGTGCGTAGTAAACTGTGTGGAGGGACTGGCCTCTCTGATGAGACCTCTCTCTGTAATGATAGGTGTGCGTAGTAAGGGGTCGAGAGGGACTGCCCTCTCCTTTCAGACCTCTCTCTCAGATGACGGCTGTGAATAGAAGAGTGTGGGGAGGAACTTCCCTCTCCTTTCAGATCCCTCTCTAAGATGATGGTTGCGTGTAATAAGGTGTGTGGAGGGTCTGGCCTCTCTGCTGAAACCTCTTTCAGTAATGATAGGACTGCGTAGTAGGGTGTGGGGAGGGACTGGACTCTCCTTCCAAACCTCTAGCTAAGATGATGTGTGTGCGAAATAAGGAATTTGGATGAGCCTTAACTATACTCATAACCCTTCTCAAACCAATGAGCATAAATAGTAGAGTCTAATAAACACCATCTCCAGTAAGACTCTTTCATACAGTAACAAGTCTGCATATCAGAGTGTAAGCAAACATCACATACTCCTTCCTGTTATTCGCTATACTGCGAGAGACTCGCAAGATCGTAACTTTAAAAAGAAAACAATTTAACCTTCTAATCATTACAGTACTTATCTATTACACTCTTCCTCTCAAATACAAGGACCACAATATGCATTCCTACTAATAGCGTGTATTGAGAAATCTACTCATTTTTACTATTCACAATCCTGCATTAGTCCAGCAAGATCGTTGTGAAAATTAGTTTAAAACAATATACATTGATTATCTTCACAGTAGTCATCCCTTAGACACATCCTCTCTAAATCTAGCGGAATATGTGGTTATAAGTAAACAAGGGAACCCTCTAGGTAGTTAAGGACCTAGGGTAGCAATTTATGTAAAACAACAGTGGTCCTTAAAGCATTTGATAATAATACTATAATGAAATGCAGTCAACAATGTGAACTATATTCAAAGAAAGAAGTGTCCAGCCGGACACGGCATTTAATCAATGTAGGGTTATCGAGGAATTTTACAAGCACCAATATATACAGTGGGATACACTCATGTATCCAATACATAAAAACAAAACAAAAATGAACAAAAAGGTTTTTCAGGCAAAAGCAAGGTGGATGCTTGTAATCGGTAAAAATGCATTTCAAAGCTATCCATAAATAGTTAACACACGAATAAAACACATTGGTAGGCTTGTGTGTAACTATATTACTGGTCGACAGCGTTTCGATCCCTAAAAAACAATTACTGGGATCATCATCAGGACTTGTATCATATGCCTGAATTTTGTAAGCAAGCCTATAGTGCAGGCAGTCGGGGTGCGGGGTACCTATATGAGGCAGAACCACAAGTGATCGATATTGGCTTACACATTGTAAATGCTAGTATGCCAGATTCGAGACTGAAGGTCGCCGCTGGTAAAGGATGCAGCGGGTATTCGTATGAATTGTCAGTAAACTGGCTTTCCTCTTGCGATATCCAAAACTCAACCACATTATATCCCACACCTTATGCATGGTTGATAAAGCTTGGCAGGGTGCCGGCACAGAATTCCTGGTAAACAGATTTCAACACTATTGTGTGGACATTCTTTATTTTGTACAGTGTAATATCTATCGGAACTATGACTGTAGCCTGTGACTAGGTGTGTGAGTATCTCTGTGGATTAGTGGCAGTATGTGAGTGTCTGTATTGGTGTATGAGTGCATATATCATAGGCTATATTGATGAGTGACCGTGTGTACGAGTGACTGTATCGGTGAGTGTGTGGATGTGTGTAGACCTATGAATCAGTGAGTGAGTATGTACTAACTGGTATCGGTGTGTCTATGGTTTCGAGAATGGTACTCTGTATTTTAGAGTGGGTGTATGAAAGTTATATTAGGAAATGAGGAGGTGCATCAGATATTAAGTAGACAATGTCATCAGTGATGTCATGAGTGATATCATCAGTGATGTCACTGACCATGTCATGAGTTATGTAATATGTGACATCATCGGCAGTGCATTGCAGGGGCGCAAGTTATAGTTAGCTCAGCTAAATATAACTGTCAAATTTCTCTGATTTTGTACGAGGGAAATGTCAGCCTAACTATAACGACCCTGAAACTTTATAAAATTCCTTTTATTTAAAAAATATTTGCAAGTATGTTTTTGAACTTTTCTTTTTAAAACTATTCATGGATTTTTTTTAAATCTTCGTTAATAATTATAATCACTCTTTTAAAATATATATATCATAGACTAATAAATATTTATACTGTTATTTATTTGAACGATTAAAATCCACATTTACTTGAAATAATGCTTTTAATACTGCAAAAGTTGTTTTATTGTATTGTTGTGATAACTATCTTTTACTACTTCAAAGAATTGCGCACTCTACGCGAACCTACATGATGGGTGCGTGGATTCGGTATACGAAACTCAATCTCAAAAACACATTTAGAACAAATTAATATTTGTTTTAGACACACAGGTGTATTAGTGACCACTTTAAAATAGTAATAAAGCTGTTTTAAATTTGTTTTCAAATGTTTTTGACAGATTTTTGTGGACGTGATGGTAATGCGTACAGGATGCGGTAGTATGCGGTGGGTGCATGAAATAAGCCGGCACGTATTTTTGGGATTGTGCAGGGGTCGCGATTCAGGCATAATTTCAAAAGTAAGAAATATGACTGTGGAAACTTTCAATATCAGTTTAGCTTAAAGACTTTCACTAATATACTTTAGAAAACAATTTATAAACAGGAATTTATACTTTAGAATTAACTGTATAAGATTTTACGAGTGCACGACGAATGAGCGTTGGATGCGCGAACCTTGCCAGCACGTATTTCCGGGATTGCGCAGGGGTTGCGATTCTGGCATAATTTCAAAAGTATGAAATATCACAGTGGAAACTTTAAATATCAGTTTTGCTGAAAGACTTTCACTAATATACTTTAGAAAATAATTTATAAACAGCAATTTATATTTTAGAATAATGTATAAGAGATTTTACATGTGAGAGATGTGTACGTGACGGGAAGTTTTTGATTGGTTTAAAAGCTTTTCATTCTGTTAGAGGGAGGATCTAACACCAGTTTTATTCCTCTAATTTTGGGTGTGCCTTCCTGTGAAGACCTGTTTTTGTATGCTTTCACAATTGTTTTTTCTTGACTTTTTTTTACTAAAATGGCATCCAGTCATCCTGTGGAACATCAGCTGGAAGAGCCTGAGGAAGTGGAGGTGCATGTAAAAAAGAGAAAAGTAAGCATAGTATGGGCTTTTTTTTACAGTGCCTAAGGTGGAAAAGAAGGTCAGCGCCAGGAAAGTGACTTGCACTCTGTGCCAAAGAGTGCTTTCTCGAGAGTCAGACAAAAAATACTCGTGTTGCACCTCTTCTATAAAAAAACACCTTGAGACAATTCATCCCATTTGTTTCTCAAAAGAAGCTATGGTGCGTCAGAAAAAAGAAGAAGCTGCCCAGGCTGATGCTAATGCACTAACATCATCGGGTGTAGCACTTCCACCTTCACCTCAGCCACATATGTTTCCAGAGCTAGTGGATGCGTCCATCAATTGCCGTAAATGTAATGCTAAACTGTGTGTTGGGGAGCAATGCCTTGATGTAATTGTCAACACAATAAAAACACACAAGTGCTAATTTTTTTTTATATGCTTGACAATCTTTTTCCAGTTTTTTTAACTAGTCATATTGCACTGTTCAATTTTTTTTGTTAGAAAAAAAGTCAAAAACACCTAACAAAAAAAATTGTTTGAAAATCCCAAAAAATCCAAAATTGTTTTTAAAAAAACGGTTCTTAGGTAACCACATAAACTGGTTAAAAATGGAATATTGCCTAAGTGATTGCATGAGTGCAGGGGTAGGGCCTGAGTACATAGAGGAGTGCATGAGTAGTGCCTCGGTGATTGCACGAGTGCACGGATAGTGCTTGGGTGATTGGAGGAGTACATGGGTAGTGTTTGAGAGAATGGATGAGTGCAATAGTAGTGTCCGAGTGATTGGATGAGTGCATGGGTAGAGCCTGAGTGCATGGATGAGTGCAGGGGAGTGCCTGAGTGATTGGAGGAGTGCATAAGTAGTGCCTGAGTGATTGCATGAGTGCATGGGTAGTGCCTGAGGGAATGGATGAGTGCAATAGTAGTCCTAGAGCAATTGGATGAGTGCATGGGTACTGCCTGAGTACATGGATGACTGCAAGGATAGTGCCTGGGTGTTTTTACAGGAGTGCATGAGTAGTGCCCGAGTGATTGCATGACTGCATGGGTAGTGTTTGAGGGAATGGATAAGTGCAATAGTGGTTGGATGAGTGCATGGGTAGTGCCTGGCTGATTGCATGAGTGCATGGGTAGTGCCTGGGTGATTGGAGGAGTGCATGGGTAGTGCCTGGGTGATTGGAGGACTGCATGGGTAGTGCCTGAGTGATTGCTTGAGTGTATGGGTAGTGATTGAGGGGATGAATGGGTGCAATGGTAGTGCCTGAGTGATTAGGTGAGTGCAGGGGTAGTGCCTGAGTGATTAGAGGAGTACATGGATAGTGCCTGGGTGACTTCATGAGTACATGGGTAGTGCCTGAGTGCATGGATAACTTCATGGGTACTGTTTAAGGAAATGGATGAATGGAATAGAGGTGCCTTAATGATTGGAGGAGTGCATGAGTAGTGCTTGGCTGATTGCATGAGTGCAGGGGTAAAGCCTGGGTGATTGCATGAGTGCATGGGTAGTGTTTGAGAGAATGTATGAGTGCAATAGTAGTGCCCGAGTGATTGGATAAGTGCATGGGTAGAGCTTGGGTGCATGGGTAGTGCCTGGGTGATTGGAAGACTGCATGAGTAGTGCCTGAGTAATTGCTTGAGTGTATGGGTAGTGTTTGAGGGAATGAATGGGTGCAATAGTAGTGCCTGAGTGATTGGATGAGTATATAGGTAGAGCCTGAGTGCATGGGTAGTGCCTAGCTGATTGCATGAGTGCAAGAGTACTGCCTAGATGATTGGAGGAGTGCATGGCTAGTTCCAGAGTGTATGGATGAGTGCATCGGTAGTGTTTGAGGAAATGGATAAGTGCAATAGTAGTGCATGAGTGAATACATGAGTGCACATGTAGTATTTAAGGGAATTGATAAGTGTAACAGTAGTGACTGAGTGATTGTATGAGTGCATGGGTAGTGCCTGGCTGATTGCGTGAGTGTAAAGGTACTGCCTGGGTGATTTGAAGACTGCATGGGTAGTACGAGAGTGCATGCATGAGTGTATGGGTAGTGCAATTTTGGAAATTATTTTATATGGCAGTGCACACCCACTAAAGGAAATTAAAAAAAAACTGCTAGCACTACAAATCTCAGCATGCTCTGTAAAGTTCAAACACTCACTCGGGAGGCCCACTAGAGGGTAATACTGCTCATTATCATGCTAATAGGAGGTGCTGCAGGAATGTTGTGCAAAGCTGCATTTCTGCCTTTGACTAAGGAAGGTTTGAAAGGCATTAGGCTAAACTAAAGTAAAGAAAGGGATGTCAGTGGCAAACGTTGTTTTTTAGCCTCATTACACACACTACCTGCCTGGGAGTGTGTCTTCAAACTCATGGACAAACTTGGTTTGTGTGTGTGTGTATATATCATGTGATCAAGGCCTTTTTCGGGCTGAAACGCGTCATGGCTGTGTTTGGTGTCGGGCATCAATAAACAAGAAAACTGCACCAATTGTGGGTTAGCCTCGTCTTGTTTCAATCGGCTAAGAAGACGTTCTGTACCATATATATATATATATATATATATATATATATATATATATATATATATATATATATATATATATATATATATATATATATATATCAAAACAAAACCCTTTCAGGCATAGAGTGACGCTTAAATTATGCAAAAAAGGAAGGAGAGAACTCTGGGTAGTTCTCCAGTTTAGGTGGAAAGCAGCTCCTGTGAGAGCACTCTCAACACCAGCGACACTCTAGATCTGCTCACCTCCAATGTCTGTTTTCCTATCAAAGTTTTTAAGCATAGGAGTAGCACAGTGCTATCCACGCCGAGATAGAAAATGACAAAGTCTTTTGCAATTTATACAGCAAAGTCTTTAAGCATAGGACTAGTACAGTGCTGTCCTTGCCGAGCTGTAAAATTACAAAAGCCATTTATCACTCCAGGCACAATATTACAGCTTTGAATTGGTAAAATACCAACTCAAGCCAACCTGAAATGAGTAAAAGCAACCCCTGACACAGTGTTTTGCTCTAATTAGAGCTCTTCAGAGAGGTATAGCTTTGCCCAGACACAAGGGAGCACCCAGTATTAAGTCAAAACAAAAGCCTTTCAGGCATAGAGTGACGCATAAATTATGCAAAAAAGGAAGGAGAGAACTCTGGGTAGTTCTCCAGTTTAGGTGGAAAGCAGCTCCTGTGAGAGCACTCTCAACACCAGCGACACTCTAGATCTGCTCACCTCGAATGTCTGTTTTCCTATCAAAGTTTTTAAGCATAGGAGTAGCACAGTGCTATCCACGCCGAGATAGAAAATGACAAAGTCTTTTGCAATTCATACAGCAAAGTCTTTACGCATAGGACTAGTACAGTGCTGTCCTTGCCAAGCTGTAAAATTACAAAAGCCATTTATCACTCCAGGCACAATATTACAGCTTTGAATTGGTAAAATACCAACTCAAGCCAACCTGAAATGCGTAAAAGCAACCCCATACACAGTGTTTCGCTCCAATTAGAGCTCTTCAGAGAGGTATAGCTTTGTCCAGACACAACATACATGGAGTAGTTTCTGTCCTGTAACTCCAGTTCTGTAGTAGGGGTATCTCTGTTATAGTCATAATCTAGTGAATAGTCCCGCCCATGTGCGTGGACCCCGGCAATCAAAAATAATCTCTTAAGTTGTCAGAAAATTGCAGAACTGCAAAGACACTTAAGAGAAAATTTAAAGACAAATAATGCAGCCTATATCCACAGGCTACACTGTCCAGTACTTCAACTAGAAATTCCACCAAAAATCCACAAACAGCAAAGCCTGTCCAGATTCCCTTGTTTTTACTGCAAAACCCCTCAGAAATGATAGAGAGGAAGACCTGGACAGACAAGCCCCATAGGCTGCCATTATGTGGCTTAAATAGGATACTGTGCCTTTAAGAGAACCTTCCAGAACCTTCTCTCAGTATCCCAGAATGCATAGCAGGTCCAACTTACTTTCAGTTCTTTTTGAAGGCGTAAAACGCCAGACCTGTCGCATTCCTTAAGGAACATTTCTCTCCACCGGGGAGGCGGGAGGGCGCTTATGACTATAACAGAGATACCCCTACTACAGAACTGGAGTTACAGGACAGAAACTACTCCTTCTGTAGTAGGGGATCTCTGTGTATAGTCATAATCTAGTGATAGAATGGCAAGCCCATCCCCACACCAAAGCGGCGGTGGAGAAAAGAGAATTAACGCCACTATTGTGCGAACAGATTTCGCAGCGAAGCCTGCCCAACCTGAGCGTCTGCCCTGGCATCAGTGTCCAGGCAGAAATGCTTAGCAAAGGTATGAACCGACTTCCAAGTGGCCGCCTTGCAGATTTCTGCAATCGGAACATTACGGAGCAAAGCTGTCGTGGCAGCTTTGCCCCTGGTGGAATGAGCCTTAGGCTTACCTCCTAAGGTCTTATTAGCTTTTTGGTAACATAGCTGTATGCAGGACACAATCCACCTAGAGATAGACTGCTTAGAGGTCGCAAGACCCGTCCTGACAGATCCATAATTGATAAACAATTGGTCAGACCTACGAACATCTTTGGTCTTATCCAGATAAAATGTCAATACCCTCCTAACATCCAGGGAATGTAACGACCTTTCCGCTGGAGATGAAGGATTCTGAAAAAACGTAGGCAAAGTTATGGTCTGGTTGACATGAAAATCAGAAATAACCTTGGGAAGAAATTTAGGGTGAGTACGCATAACAACCTTAGCAGCATGAAATACAGTATAAGGTTGTTGGCAACACAACGCCTGAATTTCACTCACCCTGCGGGCCGATGTAATGGCCACGAGGAACGCCGCCTTCCAGGACAGGTGCTGCAACGAAGCCTTATGAATAGGTTCAAAAGGCTCCTTCATCAACCTGGACAGCACCACATTCAATTCCCATGAAGGCGAAGGAAGCCTGACAGGAGGGAACACTTTCTTCAAGCCTTCCAAAAAATCTTTGATCACAGGGATCTGGAAGAAGGAAGTCTGCGAAGGGCATTTCCTGTAGGCAGTCAAAGCAGCAAGATGAACCTTAATAGAATGGACATTAAGGCCAGACTGCGCCAACTGTAGAAGATAAGGAAGGATGACATCTTCCTTACAAGTCGTCGGATCATAGTTCTTAGACTTGCACCAGATACAAAATCTCTTCCACTTGTAAGCATAGGAAGTCCTAGTGGAAGGTCTCTTAGACTCCTTCAGTATGTCCATGCAATCTGCAGGGAGATTCAGATGACCATATTGCACTAACTCAGGAGCCATGCTGCCAAACTCAAAGACGAGAGGTTGGGGTGCAACATCAGCCCCCCGAACTTCGTGAGAAGGTCCGGCCTGCACGGCAGCCGAATGTGAGGAAGGAGAGACCGGTGAAGCAGGTCCGTGAACCACCACTGTCTGGGCCATTCCGGGGCAATCAGTATCATCCGCGCCCTGGACTGGGACAGCTTGATGAGAACCGTCGGAATCAGGGGAATGGGTGGAAAAGCGTACAGAAAGCTGTTCGAACAGTTGATCCATAACGCATTCCCCAGCGTCCCCGGCTGGTAGTACCTGGAGGCGAAGTCTCGGCATTTGCTGTTTTCTGCGGTGGCAAACAGATCTACGTCTGGAGTCCCCCACCTTGCGAAGACTTCTCCTAGTACCACGTCGTTTATGACCCATTCGTGGTTTTCCTGAATCAGTCTGCTCAGCGCGTCTGCCTGAACATTCTGCACACCTGGCAGATGGGTAGCCGTTATCGTCAGTCCTCGAGCCAGAAGCCAGCGCCAGATCGCCTGCGCCTCCTGCGACAGGGTGCGTGACCTCGATCCTCCCTGCTTGTTGAGGTAATACATTGTGGTTGTATTGTCCGTCTGCACAAGGAGAGAGTCGGTCTGGAAGGACGGGTGAAAGGCCTTCAGTGCCAAGTGAACAGCTCTGAGTTCCAGGAAATTGATGTGGTACGTGGACTCCGCCGGAGACCACGTCCCTTGAATCTGTAGGTCTCCAGAATGCGCTCCCCAGCCCTGGAGAGAAGCATCCGTCACGATAACCTGAGCGGGAATGTCCTTGTGGAAGGGAACCCCTCTGAGGAGATTCTCCGCTGAACACCACCACTTCAGAGACTGAAGAGCATGCAGAGATAGGCGTATCTTGTCGTCCCAAGATCCTCTCCTCTGATCCCACTGATCCTCCAAGCACTCTTGCAACGGTCTCATGTGCAGCCGTGCATGTGGCGTCAGGAAGATACGGGAGGCCATCGATCCCAGCAGAGAAGACACCGTCCTCACTGTCGTGGATGGAGCGGACATGAGAGCCCGAGCCTTCTGAAGTAGTGATAATCGTCGCTCCTCCGAAGGAGACACTCTTGCTGACAGCGTATCGATGGAGGCTCCCAAGTACTGAATGCACTGGACTGGAGTCGGAACCGACTTGGACATGTTGATGTGCAACCCCAGCTTGTTCAAGAGAACGCACGTCTTCTGGAAGTGTGCTTGCGCTTCCTCGAAGGAGGAGGCCTTGATCAACCAGTCGTCCAGGTAAGGGTAGACAAACACCTTGTTCTTCCTTAGGTGTGCTGCTACCACCGCCATGCACTTTGAGAATGTTCTCGGCGCAGACTTCAGTCCGAATGGCAGTACTGTGTATTGATAGTGATTGGCGCCGACGTGGAACCGCAGGAACTTCCTGTGTTTGTGTGCAATGGGCACATGGAAGTAAGCATCCTGGAGGTCGATGGCACACAGCCAGTCTCCCCGTTGCAGCTGAGGATAAATCTGATGCAACGACAGCATGCGAAACTTTTCTCTGCGAATCCATTTGTTTGCTTGTCCCAAATCCAGAATGGGCCTGAACTCGTTCTTGTCCTTTTTGCGAACCAGAAAGAAGCGGGAGTACAGACCTCTTCCCCTTTGAGACAGAGGTACGACTTCGATCGCCCTTTTCCTTAACAGGATATCGGCCTCCGCCTGGAGCTCGCACAGCTGATACTGCGAGCTGACCGGAGGGATCGATGGAGGAGGGCTGGTGAACCGAAGACTGTATCCATTGCAAACAATATTCAGCACCCACTTGTCCTGAGTAATTTTTCTCCACTCTGCCAGAAAAGATTGAATGCTTCCCCCCACCGGAGCGGGTAACAGTTGACGGGGAAGTAAGTGCTCAGGGCCAAGACCCGGCCTGGCCCTTAGTCGCTGGTGCCGACTGATGGCCGCCTCTGCCCCTCTGGCGTTTCTGGAATGGTCTTCTGAACTGCTGCTGTTGTTGTTGCTGCTGTTGTCCAGAAGACTGGCCACGCCCTCTACCTTGACCACCGAACCGGCGTTGGAACGGACGGTACGTCTTCTTGGTCTCCTTGGGCTTCTCCAAACCCACCGCTGTGAGCGTCTCAGCCTCCGCCTTCATGCGGGCCATTTCGTCGTCAGCGTGCTTCCCGAACAGGGTTTCGCCAGAGAATGGCAGATTGGCAACCCTCTGCTGAGCGTCCGGTTTCAGAGACGTAAGGCGGAGCAAGGCATGTCGTCGCTGGTTTATTCCGTGGCAGAAACCATGCGCCGCCAGAAGAGAGGAGTCGGCTGCAGCGCTGATGACCTGATTCGCCACCAACATCCCCTCGTTAAGCACCTCCTGGAAGTCTTCCCGCTTGTCCCGCGGAAGAAGTTCCACAAATTGTTGAAGAGATTCCCAGAGGGCTCTGTCATACCGACCCAGCAAGGCCGTGGCACTAGCCGCCTTCATTGAGGTCGCCGAAGTCCCACAAACTCGTCTCCCAGAGGAATCCAACCACCTAGATTCCTTGTCTGGCGGAACAGTGGAGGAAGGCGTGGTGGCATGTTGTTTGCGCGCCGCCGTCAGAATCACCGAGTCTGAAGGGGGCTCCAGCCGCAGAAAGGCTGGGTCCGAGTCGGGAGTCCGGTACTTCTTCTGCAGTCTGGAAGGCGCCGCCTTAGTCACCGCAGGAGTAAGGAAAAGATCCAGGGCCGGTTCTTCCAGGCCCGGCACCAGTGGCAGTAACGGCCGAGGCAAGTGCTTCTGATGGAGCGTCTCAAAGATGACCGAGGTCTTCGGAGTGGGCACTGTCAAAGTAATGCCCAGTTTCGCTGCACCCCGTAACAGCACGTCCTGGAAGGACACCAGATCGTCGACCGGTGAGACCCGCGTGTCCGGCGAATCTGACAAGGTCAGGGAGTAGTCCCTGGTCCCAGACGACCTGGTCCGTGAACGAGACCTGTGTCTCCGGCGGCGCCGTCTAGATCGCGTTGAAGATCTATGACGCGAACGTTCCCTTCGCCCGGAGCGGGAGCGTGACCTCCCAGCACGTGGGCGCTCCACCGGTTTCCGTGGAGGCGTCATCCGTGGTTTGTCCCGGGGCTTCGGGGTAGGCGTACCCTTAGGAGGTGTCGGAAGCAGAGGCAGGGACACTGACCTCGGAGGCCTATGAGGAGGAACTGGCGGCAGAGGCCGCCCCTCAGTAGACGGCGGAGGCAGGGAGGGGAGAGGCGGCTTAGCCGGAGGAGCCTCCTTCGGCAGAGGAGGAGGAGGGGTCACAGGCCTTGGTGGCGTATATACCACCGAGTACCTCGTGCCCGATGACTTCTTCGAGGAGGGGGCCTGTGAGTCAGACCCTCCCGAGCGTGAGCGACGCCTCCGACGTCCGCCACCAGATCCGGCGTGACTTCTGGCGCCAGAATCCTTCTTGCGCCTCTTAGAGGAGGTTGAGACCCCAGGAGACGCTGATCTCTTCCTGCTCGACGTCGAGCGTTTCCCATGCGTGGAACGGCTATCTCTAGGCTCTGGTGTCGAACGCCGCCTCATCGACGTCGAGCGTTTCTTCCTCGACGCCGATTGTCGCCCCCTCGACGACGAGCGGCCAGACCTCGACGGCGAGCGTCGACTCTTCTTTCTCGAAGACCGCTTCCTCACTGTCCTCGACGCCGAGGGTCCCCTCGACGTCGAACTTGTCGACGGCGACCGGCGGTGTCGCTTCGACGGCGAGCGCCGGTGTCTTCGTCGACGTCGACGACGACGATGACGTCGACGACTCCGACGGCGGTGACTTCGACGGCGGCCTGGCCAGGCCTCTCGACGTCTATTTCCCACACTGTCTCGACCCGGAGCCCCGGGGAGAAGGGGAACACACCGTCGTCATCCCTCTCGACGTCGTCGTCGATGCTATCGACGTCGACGGAGACCGGGATCTTTTGCTGGTCTTCCTGCCTCTGGGGCCTCAGCAGGGGCAGAGGGAGCCTTCCCAGCCTGCCCAGACCCACCCGCAGCCTGCAGACGCCTCTCCTCCAGGCCTTGGAGCCTAATCTTCAGTCTTTCCCTCAGGGTCCTTGTAGAAAAGGCCTGGCAGATGTCACAACCTTCAGGGACATGCTCATCAGGGAGGCAAATAATGCAGACGTCGTGTGGATCAGTCTTGGCCTTCTTCCTTCCACATTCTGGGCACTTGTCGAATAAGGCAGGCATTTTAGATCCCTAAAAGCCTGAACAAACACACAGAAGTGAACAGGAAACACCAAGAATCAAAGCAGAACACTTTTAAAACCAAAAAGTGTCAAAAAACTCCAATAAACCCCTGAAAAGGGGAGAGCTCAATGCACAGGGTCCTGTAAGCAGGAGCCGGAAAAAAGAACTGAAAGTAAGTTGGACCTGCTATGCATTCTGGGATACTGAGAGAAGGTTCTGGAAGGTTCTCTTAAAGGCACAGTATCCTATTTAAGCCACATAATGGCAGCCTATGGGGCTTGTCTGTCCAGGTCTTCCTCTCTATCATTTCTGAGGGGTTTTGCAGTAAAAACAAGGGAATCTGGACAGGCTTTGCTGTTTGTGGATTTTTGGTGGAATTTCTAGTTGAAGTACTGGACAGTGTAGCCTGTGGATATAGGCTGCATTATTTGTCTTTAAATTTTCTCTTAAGTGTCTTTGCAGTTCTGCAATTTTCTGACAATTTAAGAGATTATTTTTGATTGCCGGGGTCCACGCACATGGGCGGGACTATTCACTAGATTATGACTATACACAGAGATCCCCTACTACAGAAATATATATATATATATATAGGTTTCAGGCCTGAATTAGTTAGGAATTAGCATTTAAAAAACCTTAGAAATTCACTGAAAAAACTGTAGATTTTAGGGGCGTTATAGTTAGCTGGACATTTCACTCATACAAAACCATTGAAATTCCTCCGATATAGTTAGTTGTACTAACTATATCTCGCGCACCCGCAATCCACTGCTGATGATGTCACATATTACATCATTCATGACATGGTCAGTGACATCACTGATGACATCTCAAATGACAACACTGATGACACCATCCAGTGAATGTGGTTTGCTTTGTTATTTAAATATGTATTATATATATAGCAATTTGCATTGAAGAATGAGTGGATATATAAATATAAATATCTGGATGGAGGATTTAGTAGCAGTGTGATTGACTGTTTACTTGACTAATTTAAAGTGTCTCTCTAAATATATTAGATAGTGACTAAACTGTGTGAACATCTGTATCACTTTGTCAGTTGTTGTAAAAACTACTTCTCCAGTTGGTTACTAGCTATTTGAAAGTCTATATTAGTTATTGATCAGTTAGCTAAGTATTTGTATGGGAGAGTGAATGTGTGTGTGGTTCGGTGGGAGGTGTGTGACTGCCCAAAGATGTGTGAATTGTTGATTTAGTAGGTATATGACGTTAAGACTACATGTTATAACAGTTGTTTGGGTGAGTGAATATCTTTATGGGTGTGGTGATGAGCAAATATCTCTCTTAATGGTACATGTCCAACAAAGTAGAAAAATAAAAGGCAATGTATGCGTCAGTTTTTGTTTATAAATAAGTATACGTAAGACTCACTGATTGTATGCGTGACTGTATAGATAACTGTATACTTGTAATAGTGATTTTATAACACACTATGTATAATTTACTATCTATATGAATAGATAAAGTGGTGTTTATATAAGTGTATAGCTAAGTAAATGTAAGTATGATCCATTGTTTGCATAAGTGAATAGGATGACTTTATAAGTGAATAGGATGTGTGCTGGTGTGTAATGTCGATATAGGTGTATAAGTATATTTGATAGTGTTCTATTGATCATTGACTGCATGTATGAGTGAATCTGTAGGTAAGTGATTAGATGTGTGTATAGATCTAGGAATCACTGAGTGGTTTTTTAGAAACTTGTATCGGTGTGTCAATGGATTTAAATATGGTACTCTGGATTTTACAGTGAGTGACGAAAGGTTATACTAGTGTATGATGAGGTGTATCGCCACGTGGATGATGTCATCAGTGATGTCATTTGAGATGTAGTCAGTGATGTCACTGATCATGTCATGAATGATGTAATATGTGACATCATCAGCTGTGGATTGCGGGCGCGCAAGTTATAGTTAGCAGAACTAACTATAACGGAGGAATTTCAATGGTTTTGTACGAGTGAAATGTCCAGCTCACTATAACAGCCTTGAAACCTATGGTTTTTTCAGTGAATTTTTAAGGTTTTTTAAATGCTAATTCCTAACTATAACATGTCTGAAACCTATGTTTTTTTCAATGAATTTCAAAGGTTTTTTAAATGTAATAATAGTTATATGTATTTTTTTATACTGATTTTCTAGTTTCTTTAATTGTTTATTTTTACATATTTTTTTTTTTAAATTACATTATTTATTTTTAAAATAAATGGAAATAAAAATGTTTTTTTTAAATATTGAAACTGAAATATTGTTTTTTTTGTTGAATGTATAAGTGCAGAACTATACGTGTATTGGTTAGTTAGGGGACTGCATGCATATTGGATAGGGGTTTGAAGCAGTCCATGTACTAAGGCCTGGCTCAGTGCATGAGTACTTGGGTACTGACTGAATGATTAGAGTACTGCAAGGAGAGTGCCTGGGTGAATTTTTAAGTGGTTAGCTTTTGGCGCAGTGAATGGATTAGTACGTGCTGCTGGATGGGTCACTGGAGGAGTGCAAGGGTAGTGACACGGTTTTTTGCAGGAGTGTATGTATACTGAATGAGGATTGAAGCTGTGAAAGACAAGTGTGTAGGGGGTTAGAGGACTGCATGCATAGTGGATAGGGTGTTGAAGCAGTCCATGTGCTAAGGTCTGGCTCACTGCATGAGTACTTGGGTACTGACTGAATGATTAGAGTACTGCAAGGAGAGTGCCTGGGTGAATTTATAAATATTTGGGTTTTGGCGCAGTGAATGGATTAGTACATGGTGCTGAATGGGTCATTAGAGGAGTGCAAGGGGAATGACAGGGTGTTTGCTGGAAGTGTATGGATACTGACTGGGGAATTGAAGGTGTGAAAGACAAGTATGTAGGTGGTTAGAGGACTGCATGCATAGAGGATAGGGGTTTGAGGCAGTCCACGTGCTAAGGCCTGGCTCACTGCATGAGAACTTGGGTACTGACTGAATGATTAGAGTACTGCAAGGAGAGTTCCTGGGGTAATTTATAAGTGGTTGGGTTTTGGCGCAGTGAATGGATTAGTACATGGTGCTGAATGGGTCACTGGAGGAGTGCAGTGTTTGCCGGAGTGTATGTATACTGTTGGGGAATTGAAGGTGTGAAAGACAAGTGTGTAGGTGGTTAGAGGGCTGCATGCATAGAGGATAGGGGTTTGAAGCAGTCCATGTGCTAAGGCCTGGCTCACTACATGAGTACTTGGGTACTGACTGAATGATTAGAGTACTGCAAGGAGAGTGCCTGGGTGAATTTGTAAGTGCTTGGGTTTTTGCTTAGTGAATGGATTAGTACATGGTGCTGAATGGGGCACTAGAGGAGTGCAAGGGGAGTGACAGAGTGTTTGCTGGAGTGTATGGATACTGACTGGGGAATTGAAGGTGTGAAAGGCAAGTGTGTAGGTGGTTAGAGGACTGAATGCATAGTGGATAAGCGTTTGAAGCAGTGCATGTGCTAAGGCCTGGCTCAGTGCATGAGTACTTGGGTAGTGACTGAATGATTAGAGTACTGCAAGGAGAGTGCCTGGGTGAATTGATAAGTGTTTGGGTTTTGGTAAAGTTTTAAAAAAAATTTCATATGGGTACTGGTGGTAACTGATTCTAACTAAGCAGTCCTAGAGCCAATGCTATGCTAAAAGACACTTAGAATACAGTTAAAACACCTACATACACTAGGGAATACTATGCGTTGGGGTACCCCTGTGATTAGAATGACCTCCTCTGTAAGGCCCTAGTACATAATAGGGCAGGGGGGTTAAAACGACCTCTTAAAACGCGCCAAAGGGTGCGCGTTTGCACACTGGTGAAGGGAGGGGGGTCTGAGCTGACGTGTGCAAACACGCCATGTGGCCGTTTTAATTTGGGGGATAAAGTCCCCTTGAATCCTGAGTGCCCCGTGGGTCCAACTAGCCCACCAGCTATCTCCAGTTAGCGCCACAGAGCTGCGTTGCAGAGAGGTGTAAAAAGTGGCATGGCCTGGACCACCTCTCTGCAGGGGGCATCTTAGAGATGCCCCCTGAAACCTAACCTACAATCCACATCTTGTCTGAGAGGCTGCCTAGGCTGCCACACAGCAGACATGTTGCTGGACCCCTGGGTGGAGAGCCACCCGCTCTCCTAGGCCTGCACCAATGCACATCCTGGGCGAGGTGCTAGGTCTTCTCCCCCAGGATGGGCAGGGGGAAGCTTCAAATGCATACCGCCTTTGTGAGCTACTGCAGACCACTTGCTGTACTCAGCAACTGGACCACACCGGTTCTGCCCTCCACTCTGGCAGGAAGAGTAGCGGGAAAACCTACGTGAGGAAAGGAGGTGTGCCAGCCTGTGCCAACTCCACCCCTCAGGTGGGAGAGGCAAGGTGAAGCACAACTCCGGTCCCCGTCCATCTTGAGGATGGGGAGCCCTGCACAATCAGAGATAGGCTCCTACCCCCCTCCCACAGAAGAGGAGCAGGATAGGGGGTGTACTCACCCCAGGACAGGGACCTATTGGTCCCTGCCCTTCCACTACCTGAAACACCCCTAAATGTAGTATTTAGGGGCACCCTGAACCTTCCTTCCTCAGATCCCGATTTCAAAACAAGAAAGAAGACCAAGAAGAAGAAGACCTGCAGTGCAGCTCCTAACAAGAGGACGACACCAACTGACTTGGCCCCAGCCCTACAGGCCTGTTGATCCTTGAACCTGCTCCTGCTAAATCCCGGCGTCTCCTGTGGACAGCAACCTCAAAAACCCTGGAGGACCTGCCTGCTTTGACCCTCTTAGAGACTGGGACTCCCACGAGCAGTGGCTCAGCTCAAACAGCAACACCCCTGGTGCCAGCCAGGAACCGCAAATCCAGCCCACTCTGCACCCGCCGAGCCCAGCTTGTGCCCAAGTGGACAAAGACCCTGAGGACGCCCCCGGCGATTCAGACCTGGAATCCAGTGCCCAAGGTCCCTCCTCGACGACCCATACGAAGCCTGCAGACTCAGATTCAGGGACCCCTCCAACCGCGACCAGCAGAGGGTAAGATTTCCCGACGTCCAAAGATCACCCAGCGCCCCCGGCCTCCTTTGCCCAACTACAGGGTGCCTACCTACCCTCCAGGATCTTAACTTACCCCTCGAAGTGTTGGTTGCTCCAGAAGATCCACCGTCCCCAAGCCTGCAGCCTTTGTTCCCTTTTAAAAATCTCAGTTGAATAACATTGAGCGCCCAATGGCTCAAAAGCAACTTCACCCAGCCGCCCGTGTGCCCCTGGCAGTGCAACCTTTGTCCTATCCTACTTCCCCATTTACCCTGAGCAAGTGACCAGGAGCCCAGCTCCCACAGCATCGTGGCCTGCTAGCCAGCAGCCACTAACCAAAGGCCCCCTGCCTCTCATTGGATAACATTGGGCCTAACTACCTCTGCACCCGGCTGCCACTGTGCCACTGAGGGTGTATCAACTGTACCTACCTGACCCTGGGAGACCCCTGAGTCTATGCCCAGAACCTTAACTCTGCTAGTCGAGTACTTACCTAAAAGCCGATAACTCCTTTTTCTTCCATAGGCTAACATTGACTGGTTTCACTTGGAAATTCTTTTAAGTGTGAAGTTTTGGAACTTTAAAATATTCATCTAAAATCAGCCAAACTACGAATTCCGATATAATCACCTGCTATCAGGAGAGACCTCGGGGCTGCATCTTTGAGCCCAGTACTGATCCTAAAAAATAATTCTAACTGTACTTACAAGTAACTTGAATTTCCTTCCATAGGATATCATTGCCTGCTTTTTGCTGAAAAAGTTTCTAAGTGTTGATTTTTGAAACGTACAACTATTCCTCTAAAATCAGCCGAACTACGAATTCCGATTAACTCACCTGTTATCAGGAGAGACCTCAGTGCTGCATCTTTGAGCCCAGTAGTGATCCTGAAAAGTAATTCTAACCGTACTTACCAGTAACTTGAATTTCCTTCCATAGGATATCATTGCCTGATTTTTGCTGAAAAAGTTTCTAAGTGTTGATTTTTGAAACTTACAAATATTCTCTAAAAATCGTGCCAACGATAAAAACTTAAATTACTTGCCCATTTTAAATAGAGGTCCCAGTGCTGAACCTAGGAGTCCAGCACTGGATTACAAAAGTAACGTGAACATACTTTACCTGCAAATTGAATTTCCTTCCATAGGATAACATTGTTAATTCCAACTGAAAAAATTTCTAAGTGTCAACTTTTAAAATACAATAATATTCCTTAAAAATCACTACTGTAACCAAAACACTTTTACTTAACCGTTTACAGCTAATGTCCTGGGACTGAATCTAGGACCCCATCCTAAGAAAGTATATTTTGATACCTTGTTGATTCTAAAATAAAACAACTATGGGTCATATGCATGAACACATTTTCCCATAGACATAGAATGGGCAAACCCTCTGATGCATCTGGCCCTATATCTTTTGATACAAAGCAATTGGCTTAGAGTTCAGTTCTTGAGTGTGTGAGACCATTTGCTGACTGAGTGTGTACAACAAATGCTTTACAACGTCCTCTGATACTGCCTTACTGCTCGACCAAGCTACCACTTTAGAGAGTAAGGTTATATCTAACTTTAACCTCTGCCAAACGTCTGGGGACTGGGGACTTTATACACACCGTACCTTACTTTGGTCCAGTATATATAGAGCCAATTTACAACAGGTACCAATAACCCGCACGGTGCAATGGGGTGGGCGTAGTTTCCACTTTTTTACCTCCAAACTCTGGAACATGCTCCCTCCTGAGCTCGGAAATTCCTCCTCTCTCATTAGCTTTCGGAAAGGCTTGAAAACTTGGCTATTCTAAAACTAGCGTCCATAGCGCCAAGACACCTACGGGTATACGTGCGCTCTACAAATTTTAATAACATAACATAACATCATCCCCTCCCTTCACCACTGTGTAAACACGCCCTGTGTCCGTTTCAATTTGGGGGATTCAGTCCCCTTGAATCCTGAGTGTCCCTAGGGTCGAAGTAGCCCACTAGGTACCTCCAGTAAGCGCCACAGAGCTACGTTGTAGAAAGGTGTAAAAAGGGGCAAGGCATGGGCCGCCTCTCTGAAACACAGCGCAGTGGTGCTTACTGGAAGCACCTGGTGGTCTAGTTAGCCCCCAGGACCCCTCAGGGGAATTATTTCCCCAACTTAAAATGCGCCACAGGGAGTATTTTTATGCGTCACCCCAGGCTCCATCCCCTCCCTTCACCACTGTGTAAACGCACCCTGTGGGCGTTTTAAGTTGGGCGATAAAGTCCCCTTGAATCCTGATTGTCCCTTGGGTCCAACTAGCAAACTAGCCCACTAGGTACCTACAGTAAGCACCACAAAGCTGCGTTGCAGAGAGGTGTTAAAAGGGTCATGGTCTGGACCACCTCTCTGAAACACAGCGCAGTGGCGCTTACTGGAAGCACCTGGTGGGCTAGTTGGCCCCCTGAGGATCTCAGGATTGAAGGGGAATTAGTTCCCCAACTTAAAACACGCCACAGGGCGTGTTTGCACACGTCATCTCAGGCCCCGTCCCCTCCCTTCACCACTGTGTAAACGCACCCAGTGGCCATTTTAAGTTTAGAGATTAAGTCCCCTTGAATCCTTAGGGTCCCAAGGGTCAAACTAGCACACTAGGTACCTCCAGTAAGCGCTGTTGCAGAGAGGTGTAAAAAGGGGCACGGCCTGCACCAGCTCTCTGCAACGCAGCGCAGTGTCACTTAATGGAAGCACCTGGTGGGCTAATTGGCCCCCAGGGGCCCTCAGGATTGAAGGGAAATTAATTCCCCAACTTAAAACACGCCAAAGGGCGTGTTTGCACACGTCATCTCAGGCCCCGTCCTCTCCCTTCACCACTGTGTAAACGCGCCCTGTGTCCGTTCTAAGTTGGGAAATTAAGTCCCCTTGAATCCTAAGGGTCCCTAGGGTCAAACTAGCCCACTAGGTACCTCCAGTAAGCGCCACAGAGCTGCGTTGCAGAGAGGTGTAAAAAGGGGCGTGGTCTCTGAACACCTGTCTGCAACGCAGCTCCCTGGCGCATACTGGAGATACCTGGTGGGCTAGTTGGCCCTCTGGGACCCTCAGTATTGAAGGGGAATTAATTCCCCAACTTACAACTAGTCAGGGGGCGCGTTTGCACAATGGTGAAGCAAGGGGGCTGGGCCTGAGGTGACAACACGCCCTGTGGTGTTCAGAGGCCATGCCCCTTTTTACAACACTCTGCAATGCAGCTCCATGGCGCTTACTGGAGGTACCTGGTGAGCTAGTTGGCCATCAGGAACCCTCAGGATTGGAGAGGAATTAAATCTCCAACTTAAACTGCACCACAGGGTGTGCTTGCACACATGTCAACTCAGGCCCCGCCCCCTCCCTTCACCACTGTGCAAACGTGCCCCGTGGTGCATTTTAAGTTGGGGGATTAACTCCCCTTGAATCCTGAGGGTCCCTGGGGTGCAACTAGCCCTCCAGCTACCTCCACTAAGCGCCACAGAGCTGCGTTGCAGAGAGATGTAAAAAGGGCATGGCCTCAGAACACCTCTCTGCAACAGAGCCCCCTGACGCATACTGAAGGTTCCTGGTGAGCTAGTTGGCCCCCAGGGACCGCCAGTATTCAAGGGGAATTCATTGCCCATCTGCAAACGCGCCAGGGGGCGCGTTTGCAGAGTGATGAAAGGAGGGGTGATGAAAGGAGGGGGCGTGGCCTCTGGCGCAATGCCAGTCTTTCTTTTTTTTTTAAGAAGGAGGGCTGTGTAGCTCTCCTTTTTCTATTTTTTTGGGCCCTGGGGACCCCATCCCCAGGGCCTGCCCACTCATATAAATGAAAAAATGTGGAAGCGGGCCGGGTGGTCTCCCTTCCGAGGTCTTAATCGGCCCCGGGGACCCCATCCCCCGGGGCATGGCCTTTTTATTTTTATTGTTTTGGAGGGGGGCTGCGTTGCCCCTCTCCTCTGGCCACTTATGCCCCCGGGGACTCCATTCCCCAGGCCGGCATTTCTATTTTATTTTTTTTTACTTATGGGGAGGGGGCCGCGTGGCCCCCCTCCCGGGCCACTTCTAGCCCGGGGACCCCATCCCCGGGGCTGGCCCTCTCCGTTGGGGACCGTGGGGGGGTCCCCAATACCCACAGTCCCTGCCGGCTCCCAGCGTCCCTCGTGAGCCGGCATTGCTTTTCCACATGGGGAGCTGCTAAGATGCACCTCCCCGTGTGGAAAAGCAATTTGGTTTGAATTTTGAAAGAGAGAGTAGGTTTCCCTGCTCTCTCTTTCAAAATCCAAACCAAGTTTACTATGGCGGGGTGGGAGCCGAAATGCTCCCGCCCTGCCATAGCAAACTACAGTGTCCAGGGGTGGGCACCTCAGGACACTGCAGGAGCTGGCCCAGGAGGGTGGCGGTCCCCAGGGCCATCATTGGCTCCGGGGGGACGGCCCCTCCCACTTAATTCAAAGCCCCGGGGTTGGTGGTCCCTGGGGCTTGGGGGTCCGTAACGGATTCCCTATTTTAAATATTTAGTGCCCCAGGGAGGTGGCGGTCCCCGGGGCGTGTGGGGGGCTCGAGCCCCCCACACAGGTAGTTTTTAATTTGAAAATAAGCCCCGGGGTGGCGGTCCCCGGGGATGAGGGGGGCCTTGAGCCCCCTGCAAATATGTAAATAAAGCCCCTGGGTGGCGGTCCCTGGGGCTTTTGGGGGCATTTGAGCCCCCCCACCCATTTCATTTTGTAGCCCCAGGGGGTGGCGGTCCCCGGGGCTGGGGGGATGCGAGCCCCCCACATAATTTTATAAAGCCCCAGGGGGCGGCGGTCCCTGGGGTTGCGGGGCCCCCCATTACAATATGCACATTGTCCCCGGGACTTGGCCCCCCCCGGGGGCTAATTAACAACGAGGCGTGGGAGCCCGCTCTTCATTTCTTTTTGCTGCAGCGGGATGAGTGGATCCTTCGCGCATCCCGCGATTAAAAAAAATATATAACATTTTGGGCCTCAGGGGTCCTTGTGGGACCCCCTGAGCAAGCCTAGGGGGTCAGGGTGTTTCTACCCTGCCCCCATTGCGTGGTTTCTGTCACTGCTTTCTTGTGCCTCTGTTCTACTGAGGCACAAGATGGCAGCAAACACTTTCTGGTTTGAAGTGTTGAGAGCCAATTAGCATAAAGCTTGTGCTCGGGAGAATCCGCGGCCCTAGATATATATATATGTTTTTACGTTTGAATTTCTCAGCAACTACTGAACAGATTTACACCATTTAACAAAAAGGCACGACCCTGAACCAGGTGCTACCTTTTTGCCAAATTTGATGTAATTCCGTTCAGCAGTTCGGGCTGTAGCTGCAACTAAAGGTTCCTATGGGAAATTGCACGAGGAAAACACGTTTTGGGACCCCCCCTTTTTTCTCGGCCCCCACTTGAGGAATCACCGTGAAACTTTCAGGATAGATGCAGACCGGAGCTGGCCATAAGTTTAAAAAATTGTGCAAAGATTCGTCAATCGGCGCCAAAGTTATTAGAAATAGAATGTTGCGGATTTCATATGATAAATCGGTCCTAACCATAACTACCTGCTGGCGACCGCTAGTAGGATATATATATATATATATATTTTTTTATTATTTAGGGGGTTTTATAAAGCGCATGGTGACGCAACAACGGCGTGTCCCCGCGCTGAGGAGAAACTTTATTACTGGAACTTACAGAAGCGGCAAACCTACTGAGCGAATAGAGCAGTTTTAAGCTTAGCTCTAAAAATTGATTCAGATGGCTCTAATCGCAGTGCCATGGGCAGCTTGTTCCATCTAGCGGCTGCAAGGCATCTGAAAGATCTTCCCCCCATCCGTGCTCTGGACACCTTAGGGATAACCAGGAGTCCAGAGCCGGAAGATCTCAGGGATCGGGGAGGCTCATAAGGTGTCAAAAGTCCTTGCAGAGGGAGAGGGGATCTCCCATTAATGATCCGATGGCACGTACAGAGTGCTTTAAATTCTACCCTGCTTCTGACCGGGAGCCAGTGCAAAGACCGGAGAGCCGCTGCAGAAGCAGCTCTTCTGGGTAGTCTAAGCACCAATCGGGCAGCGGCATTCTGTAGGACCTGTAAGCGGCTGAGATTCTTCTCCAGGGTGCCTAAATAGAGAAGGTTGCCATAGTCCATCCTTGATGTGACTAGTGCATGTACCAAGGTTTGTCGGGCTCTCACAGGCAAGAACTTCAGAGTCTTCCTGAGGCTTTTAAGGGTCCCAAAGCATAGTCCGACCACCTGGTTGATCTGAGGGCCAAAGGTGAGGGCGGCATCAAACCAAATGCCCAGATTCCTCGCTTTTTGGCACGGAATGGGTGTTGGGCCCAGGGAAGATGGCCACCATGCCGACGTCCACGCAGACTGGCAACCCCCCACGACCAGCACCTCGGTCTTGCCCCCGTTGAGCTTGAGGCAATTGGCAGACATCCAGGCAGCAAGGTCTTGCATGCATGCTCTGAAGATGTCCGCCGAAAGACCGGGTGCGCGCGATAGGGAGATGACCAACTGCGTGTCGTCGGCATACGACACCAAGCTGAGGCCGTGACTCTCTACTAAGGTGGCAATCGGAGCGACATAAAGATTGAAAAGTGTTGGACTCAGGGACGAGCCCTGCGGCACCCCCTGGTCCAAAGGAATTCGCTCCGAGTAGTAGTCACCCTGCCTCACTTGGAAACCCCGGCCAGTGAGATATATATATATATATATATTCACGCTCCTCTGTACCAAAAATGACGGGGCACTAGGGTGGGTGCCGCAAACACGGTTGGTACGCCGTGTATCAATACTGCTCCACGCCTCCTCCCCAGCCGGGAAAGAAGGCACAGCACTCACGGGGTGTTAAATTTCAGTAGCTTTCTTTATTGCAAGCGCTCCTCACAGACGCGTTTCGGGGCAAGCCCTTTATCAATGTGTCAACACGAGTGTTGCACAGGAGCCATTTTTAAAGTGCAGCGTGCGATATCATGAGAGAATGAGGTAGGACTCCTCAGTGTACATACACATGGGCGCCATATTGGAAGGTGCAAAACAAACAGAAATTCGTTTATATTCGATATTATTCGCGCTTTCAAATAATAATTCAAACATTTCTGTGACATTTCATTAAGCCGTAAATCGGCCATCCCCAAAACCAAACGACAATACCCAAAGGACTTCATTGAGCTTTGTATAAGCAATTGCAAATTGAGTAAACATATTGGGATCTAAAAAATGATATTCACATCTTAATTCAAATTTCCACTAAAATTTAAAAGTCTTAGACGATATCGTCTTACTCATACAACACATGTCCTTTTGTTTGGCGTTGGTTCAGGGGAACTAAGTTTGTTCGCTTATTAGGCAGCACCTTCCTACTTAATCTTGCCGTGGATCGGCTAGGGCGGTTTCTGTGGCCAGAAACCGCCAAATTACCTCTATATAGTGCCAAAGGCAGTATGATTCCCTCAAGAATTTATCAGTGGTCGTGAACATGTGTTAACGAGTTCATTTGCCTAGATGTATGGCCAATTCTTCCCCGCTGTTAAGGCCCTTAGGAATTTTAGTTTGCAGGTCAATAATGTACCTGGATTCCAAGCGTCTGAGTTTAAGTAACCTGTTGCCGCCCCTTTCATGATCTGCTATCTGGTCCAACCCAAAATATTGTAACGCATCCCTGTCACTGCGATGTTTAATAGCAAACTGTTTGGCCACCAGTGATGTCATATCTCTATTTGCTATCGCACGCATGTGCTCAAGGACCCTCAGTTTGACACTCTTAATGGTGCTCCCTATATACCGAAGCTTACAGGGGCACAAAAGACAGTACACTACATATGGTGTTTGGCAGGTAATGAATGAGTTGATTAGTTTACGGTCCTTCAGGCCCGGAATTTCATAACCTAAGACTCTTTTGCTGTAAGCACAGGCCTTGCATTTACCGCAAGGAAAAAAGCCTTTCATGTCTGCTACAGTGTTAGTTCTCAATTTCGGTGCGTCTAGATGGCTGTGCACCAAGAGGTCTTTCAGGGATTTAGTTCTCTTAAAAGTTACTTGTGGACTAATCGGGATGTCCATCCCGATAATGGGGTCTGTTTTCAGAATGTGCCAGTTTCTGTATAGAGTTCTCCTTAGGAAATTGGCATCTTTGGAAAAGGTGGTTATTAGACGGAATTTCCCGTCCTCATTTTTCTTAATGTTTTGTTTTAACAACTCACTTCTTGGAATCTTGGTTACTTTGTTTAAAGTTTGGTTCAGGAGGGTAGAGCTATAACCTCTGACTTTAAACCTGTCAATGCTATTTTTTGCTGCCTTTTGGAAATCCTCCTCACGTGAGCAGTTGCGTTTCAGACGCAAGAGCTCCCCGTAGGGGATACTCCGTTTTAGGTTAGCAGGGTGCCCACTATCCGCATGTAGGATGCTATTTGACAGAGATGTGGTCACTTGATTGTTGATTATTTCTACCCGCAGGTCGAGGTAGCTCACTGCCACTGAGCTGACCTCGCCAGTGAACTGTAAATTAACATTGTTGTTATTCAAATGGGTGATGTAATCTTTGGCACTTTGGACCGACCCCTTCCATACCAGGAAGAGGTCATCGATGTATCTGTGCCATTTGACCACATTCTCCGTCCACATGCGGTTCCCCTCAGACCAGGCCACCTGCTCCTCCCACCAGCCCACGAATAAATTCGCGTAGCTGGGGGCGAAGCAGGTGCCCATCGCGGTCCCAGAGGTTTGTCTAAATAACTCCCCCTGAAAAAGAAAGATGTTATTTGTTAAACAAAATTCAGTAAACTCCATAATCATGGTACTATGTCCCGCAAACTTTAAGGGTCTTTTGGTCATAAAATATTCAATCACCTTGAGGCCCTGTGAGTGCTCAATGCACGTGTATAAACTGGTAATGTCCATTACAACCAGGACATAAGTAGGGTCCCAAACCAAGTCTTGTAGTTGTACAATAAAATCCTTAGTGTCCTTGATGTACGAGGACAAATTCAAGACTGCTTGAAACAAGAAGTGATCGATGAAGATCGACAAGTTCTCTGTAAGACCGCCCATTGAGGATACTATTGGGCGGCCCGGCGGTGACTTAAGATCTTTGTGGATCTTCGGTAGATGATAAAATGTCGGGAACCGCCGGGCCGCCCAATAGTATCCTAACATCAAGGACACTAAGGATTTTATTGTACAACTAAAAGACTTGGTTTGGGACCCTACTTATGTCCTGGTTGTAATGGACATTACCAGTTCATACACGTGCATTGAGCACTCACAGGGCCTCAAGGCGATTGAATATTTTATGACCAAAAGACCCTTAAAGTTTGCGGGACATAGTACCATGATTATGGAGTTTACTGAATTTTGTTTAACAAATAACATCTTTCTTTTTCAGGGGGAGTTATTTAGACAAACCTCTGGGACCGCGATGGGCACCTGCTTCGCCCCCAGCTACGCGAATTTATTCGTGGGCTGGTGGGAGGAGCAGGTGGCCTGGTCTGAGGGGAACCGCATGTGGACGGAGAATGTGGTCAAATGGCACAGATACATCGATGACCTCTTCCTGGTATGGAAGGGGTCGGTCCAAAGTGCCAAAGATTACATCACCCATTTGAATAACAACAATGTTAATTTACAGTTCACTGGCGAGGTCAGCTCAGTGGCAGTGAGCTACCTCGACCTGCGGGTAGAAATAATCAACAATCAAGTGACCACATCTCTGTACCGCAAGCCAACCGCTGGAAATAGCATCCTACGTGCGGATAGTGGGCACCCTGATAACCTAAAACGGAGTATCCCCTACGGGGAGCTCTTGCGTCTGAAACGCAACTGCTCACGTGAGGAGGATTTCCAAAAGGCAGCAAAAAATAGCATTGACAGGTTTAAAGTCAGAGGTTATAGCTCTACCCTCCTGAACCAAACTTTAAACAAAGTAACCAAGATTCCAAGAAGTGAGTTGTTAAAACAAAACATTAAGAAAAATGAGGACGGGAAATTCCGTCTAATAACCACCTTTTCCAAAGATGCCAATTTCCTAAGGAGAACTCTATACAGAAACTGGCACATTCTGAAAACAGACCCCATTATCGGGATGGACATCCCGATTAGTCCACAAGTAACTTTTAAGAGAACTAAATCCCTGAAAGACCTCTTGGTGCACAGCCATCTAGACGCACCGAAATTGAGAACTAACACTGTAGCAGACATGAAAGGCTTTTTTCCTTGCGGTAAATGCAAGGCCTGTGCTTACAGCAAAAGAGTCTTAGGTTATGAAATTCCGGGCCTGAAGGACCATAAACTAATCAACTCATTCATTACCTGCCAAACACCATATGTAGTGTACTGTCTTTTGTGCCCCTGTAAGCTTCGGTATATAGGGAGCACCATTAAGAGTGTCAAACTGAGGATCCTTGAGCACATGCGTGCGATAGCAAATAGAGATATGACATCACCGGTGGCCAAACACTTTGCTATTAAACATCGCAGTGACAGGGATGCGTTACAATATTTTGGGTTGGACCAGATAGCAGATCATGAAAGGGGCGGCAACAGGTTACTTAAACTCAGACGCTTGGAATCCAGGTACATTATTGACCTGCAAACTAAAATTCCTAAGGGCCTTAACAGCGGGGAAGAATTGGCCATACATCTAGGCAAATGAACTCGTTAATACATGTTCACGACCACTGATAAATTCTTGAGGGAATCATACTGCCTTTGGCACTATATAGAGGTAATTTGGCGGTTTCTGGCCACAGAAACCGCCCTAGCCGATCCACGGCAAGATTAAGTAGGAAGGTGCTGCCTAATAAGCGAACAAACTTAGTTCCCCTGAACCAACGCCAAACAAAAGGACATGTGTTGTATGAGTAAGACGATATCGTCTAAGACTTTTAAATTTTAGTGGAAATTTGAATTAAGATGTGAATATAATTTTTTAGATCCCAATATGTTTACTCAATTTGCAATTGCTTATACAAAGCTCAATGAAGTCCTTTGGGTATTGTCGTTTGGTTTTGGGGATGGCCGATTTACGGCTTAATGAAATGTCACAGAAATGTTTGAATTATTATTTGAAAGCGCAAATAATATCGAATATAAACGAATTTCTGTTTGTTTTGCACCTTCCAATATGGCGCCCATGTGTATGTACACTGAGGAGTCCTACCTCATTCTCTCATGATATCGCACGCTGCACTTTAAAAATGGCTCCTGTGCAACACTCGTGTTGACACATTGATAAAGGGCTTGCCCCGAAACGCGTCTGTGAGGAGCGCTTGCAATAAAGAAAGCTACTGAAATTTAACACCCCGTGAGTGCTGTGCCTTCTTTCCCGGCTGGGGAGGAGGCGTGGAGCAATATATATATATATATATATATATATATATATATATATATATGCAACAACGCTCCAAAGAGTGCCACGAGCCGCAGCACCCTCTTAGAGAAGAACGGACAGGGAATCAGGTAGCATGTGCAGCAGTGTCTTGTTTATTTCATTTTTTCGTGTGCAGCAGGAGTGCCGCAAACCGGACGCGTTTCGGCGACCCTGTCGCCTTGTTCACCGGAATACAAAGTGTTTGCCATCACACACCAAACTGTTTTAAAAAACGGCAAACCACCAATCAAAAAACACTACATCCTGTGCCATGTGACCATTTTTTTGAGTGCTTCATAGAAATAGCTGACAGACTTCTTTTAAATTTAGTTGTCTGTCACAATTGACGAATTTACAATTATACATTTTATCTGTACAAATACAGCATATTTCTCGTCATAGCAATATTTGTAAACTCTTATAACCTGACTATTGTATATATAAAAAAAGATATAAGTTAAACGAACACAACTTATAACAGTACCAATACATGTTATCGCACCAGAGTCCTCAATATGCTAAACTTACTAAAAAATCCTAGGATTTAAAAATATAATACTGTACAAAGCAGAGAACATCTAGACCCAATGTATGCATAATGCAATTGTGTATCGCAACAAGTACAAATACAAAGGTCAGTATAAACATGCCTATATTGTATAACATTTATCATCGTCAATATATCTAAACTGAACGCACAATAGTGGTCACTGGTTAAAAACAGGAAAAGTGCTGTTGTGCCTATAAAGTACAACGTGTAGTGAAAACTTTCTATTTGTGCAAAACCATTATTAAACTATCAATTCCCCAGCCGGGGAAGCGTATAAGGGAAAGGGCAAGTAGATTTCGATCAAATTCTGTTTCAATGTTCATACAGAAATCAAGTACCAGAGTACAGGGGTAAAGTGACTTATGCAAGATGATATCCTAATCTGCAAAAATTTATATATATATATAACTAAATAAATAGTAGGTCATGTCTAAATACAGACACCTGGCGTCAGAGATAAAACCATAAACTTAAAATAAATTCATGATGAGATCCCCATTCACAGAACACCATCCTTAAAAGACCTTAATATAAATAACCATTATAAACACATCATGGAAAAATTTCATCTATAAATATAAATCATCGACAGAGAACATGTAAAGCTACTTAAACCATAATCTGATATGCGTTGTCATAAATAATGATGCAGATCTTCGCAAGTGTTGAGACCTTTCGGACTTTTGGTGTCTAGTTCTAAAATGTATTTCGTCTCCAACTGCCTGAGGGACTTATCTCTGTCGCCACCTCTTTTGCTTGCTGGCACACTGTCAATTACAAAGTAGGTCAAGACATTGAGATTGCCTCCATGCTCTGCCTTGACATGTCTTGCGACGGGATAAGATGGGTCTGAGTTGACAGTGGCCCTGAGGTGTTAGAGAATGCGAGCCTGTGCTATACGTCTCGGCCTGGGCCTCCTCCGTTGCTGCTGCCACTGCCCGGAGGTGTCTACCCCGGCTGCCCCCCGAGTAGACGGCCCCTCCTCCTCCTTCGGCTCCTCGATGCCCAAAAGATGGCATGCTTCCCGGAAGGACCTCAGTTGGCAAACCTTATTGTCCCACTTAAACACCAGTCAGAAGGGGTGGCCCCAGCTATATGAGATGTTGCGCCGTCTCAGCTCCGCCGTGACCGGTCTGAAGGACCTAAGTTTTTCAAGGGTGATGGCCGCCAAGTCCTGGTACAAAGACGGCGAGTGGTCTCCAAAGGAGATAGTCCCCATCTGTCGAGCCTTGTGAAGGATCTCTTCCTTGGTACGGAAATACTGTACGCAGACTAAAATATCAGCCGGCAGGGCTGAAGCGGCCCTGGGCGGACACGTCCGGTGAGCCCTATCAATGCGTAGAGCGGAGTCCGCTGGCCTACCTAGGATGTGGTTAAATAGGCCTTGCGTAAAGTGGAAAAGATCCTCCGTGTCGGGAGTCTGTTTCACCCCCCGGATCCTGATGTTATGCTGCCGGGAGCGGTTTTCTAAATCCTCAACATGTGACTGAAGGTCCACCTGCTGGTCATGTATACGGATGATTTCCTGCTACAGAGCCTCTATTTCAACGTCACGCCCCTCGCCTTTGGTCTCCAAGTCAGCCACCCGTTCTCTTATGGCATCTGTGTCGCGGCGGACCTCTCTAATCTCCTCCTGCAATTCCTTCTTCAGAGCGTGAATGTCCTCCCGCAGACCACTGAAGAGGGATTCTAGAAAAGCCTTGGTGATGGGCTCCTCGGCACTCGATGTTCCAGAGGCAGGTGTGCTGGCGGCCATTTTGTCAGCTCCTGACCGCTGTCCCGACGCGTTGGGCTCTGACCGCTTCCCCGTCGTGTTAGGGGTGAACAGGTCTTTGATGGTCCTATCTTTCCGGCCTCTTGCAGTGGACATATCCCACGGAGCCCGTTAGCGGGCCGCGACTGGTGCTATGTGGCGAGGTGGAACTAGGCCTCAAGCGTGTGGGGGAGCCCGGCTCCTCTCCTGAAAGCGAAGAGGCCCCCGTCTGCGCAAAGAACCCCTCTGTGGGACACACTGGTGCCCCTCCAGCCACCACGCGAGCGGTAGGAAGGCGCCGACTCCACCTCCTCTCACTCAGCAGGGCCCGCGCCACGATGTCTGAACACCCACCAAGGCCACCCGATCGCCGTCCCAGCCACCAGTCCTGAGGCAGGCCGCACCCTCCCGGGGAACGCACCACCGCAGGCCTCCAGTTCGTGTCTGCTATTCCGGTGACCAAACACGATCCCACGCGATGCCCCGTAAAGAGCGACCCTTCGCTCTGTCAGGCACCCGACTCGCGTTCCAAAATGGCGGCCGCCAATTCGCAGTCACTCTGGCCGCCCCAACCCCGCCAGCCAGGCTCCTGCGCCCGCTGCAGACCCGCCGTTGCCTCCAGGTGGTCCTCCTGTCCGGCCGAGGCCCCCAAAGTCCAGTGGAGAGGGGCAGCGCTGTGCCGCGGCGCCCCGCCGGCCGTCCAAACCACGTGGCCATCCAAGCGCCCTCCGGGCGACCCCCACATCCGCTCGCTGCTCCTCCCCTCAGTGCGGGACCCCCTGGGTCCGGTGTCCGGATGACAGTCAAGTGGAGCCCTGCTGGCGGCGCCCCCGCACAGGGCCGCACCGCCTCCTCCTCCTGCCAGCCCGACAGTGGCCACCCCTTCCGAGGCCGGGCCCCACTGGCAGCGGCAGGTCCGCAGCAGCCCCTGGGCAACACTGCCCCGGGGGCCTCACGCAGAGACCGCGCGGGCCGGACCCACCACCAGCGCACCGACTCTCGCGCAGCAGGGCCCCAGCCGAGGCGCTCTCAAGCCGGGCGCGCCCCGCTACCAAGCTCTTGGCCACGCCTCCTCGCCTCCGCTCACCACCAGGCCGCTCCAGGTCGCTCCCGGGCCGAACCGCTCCCCAAGGCTCTGGGAGCGGCGGACGTTCCGTAAGGCTCCTCTCCGGCACCAAGCCCGTTAGGGCGACAATCGCTCTTCGGTGGAGCCCAAATACGGGGGATTAGGTGCTGTGGAACTCGATATGCTAGCGGCCAGTGGCAGGAGCTCCGGGAAGCACGTCCGCTCACACCGCCATCTTGACCACGCCCCCCATTTTCTTGTTTTTAAACATCTTTTTCAATGTTATCTTGTGACTCGGTTACAGAGTCACAAGATGGCTGCCAACACTTCCTGGTTTGGAGTGTTGGCAGCCAATCAGAGTGAAGCTCGTGCCCAGGAGGATTCGCGAACCCACAGCGCCCACAGATATCTAAACTTTTTCTTTTTCTAATTTCTCAGGAACTGCTGAACAGATTTACACCATTTAAAAAAAAAGTTCAACCTGAACCAAGGGGTACCTATTTGCCAAATTAGGTGTAATTCCATTCAGCAGTTCCGGCTGTAGCTTTGTCTAAAATTTCCTATAGAAATTAACATGGGGAAAACGAGTTTTGTGGCCCCCCTTTTTTCTCGGCCCCCGCTTGACGAATCACTTCAAAACTTTCAGGACAGGAGCTGACCAGAGCGTCCCACTAGTTTTCAAAATATTGCGAAGATTTGCCAACCGGCGCCAAAGTTATTGGGAAAAGAAGAAACACTTTTTGAATAGAAACTAAGTCATAACTATAACTATATATATATATATGTATATATATATATATATTCACTGAAAAAACCATAGGTTATAGACCATATATAGTTAGGAATTAGCATTTAAAAAACCTTATTTTACTCACACAAAACCATTGAAATTCCATATATAGTTAGTTGCACTAACTATATATCGCGCACCCGCAATCCACTGCTGATCATGTCACATATTACATCATTCATGACATGGTCAGTGACATCACTGATGACATCACTGATGACATCTCAAATGACATCACTGATGAGATCACTGATGACGTCATCCAGTGACTGTGTGTTTCTGTGAAGTTTAAATATGTTTTACATATTGAAGAATGAGTAGATGTATAAGTGTCTGGACGAAGGATTTAGTAGGTGCATGACTGAATGTATGAGTGAGTGATTAAATGTGTCTCACTGAGTGCATGGGTTAGTGACTAAACTGTCTTAATTTGAGCATCATTATGTCTGTTGTTCTGTAAACTGCTGCATGTGTTGATCATTAGCTATACGAGAGGCTATATGTGTTATTAATTGGTTGCCCAAGTATTTCTATGGCAGATTGAGTTTGTGTGGGGGTGGCTGGAAGGTGTGTGACTCTATGCATAGATGTGTGAGCAGTTTATTCACTAGGTGTATGAGTTCAAGACTGCATGTGGAAACAGCTACATGGGCAGTTGACTGTGTGCATGAGTGTATTGATGAGTGAATGGATATCTCAATGCTACATGTCATAGTAAGTACATATGTTAAACACAGTACATGTGAGAGTTGGCATATATAAATAACTGTGCATGAGAGCCACTGAATGAGTGAGTGGTTGTATCGATCATTGTGAACTTGTATCAGGGATTGTATAAGAGAGTAAATATGTGTTAGTATATGTTTCAATAAGTAAGGTGTGTTTAACTGTATAGTTGAAGAAATGGAGGTGAGATTGTTTCTTTGCATGACTGACTGGGTGTGTGAGTAACTCCATGGATGAGTGGCAGTGTGTGAGTGTCTGTATACACTGAGTGTATCTAAGGTTATATTAGAGTCTGAAGAGGTTTATCGTATTAGCACAAGAATGATGTCAAATGAGATGTCATCAGTGATGTCATCAGTGATGTCATTTGAGATGTCATCAGTGATGTCATCAGTGATGTCACTGACCATGTCATGAATGATGTAATATGTGACATGATCAGCAGTGGATTGCGGGTGCGCGATATATAGTTAGTGCAACTAACTATATATGGAATTTCAATGGTTTTGTGTGAGTAAAATAAGGTTTTTTAAATGCTAATTCCTAACTATATATGGTCTATAACCTATGGTTTTTTCAGTGAATTTTCAAGGTTTTGTAAATGCTAATTCCTAACTAAGGGGTCGATTAGGATCGCGGACGGACTTGAGTCCGTCCGCGACCCCTGAGGAGGAGGGAACGTCCGCATGGGCTGCGGCGTTCCCTCCGATCAAATTAGGATGTGACCGCCAGGGTGGCGGTCACATCCTCTATCACTAACATTGTGGCGGGTGCAGCTTCAAGCTGCATCCGCCGCAATGTAAAAAATCCATGCACAGCATTTGCGTGCACAAAGCGGCAGGCACCGCGCGGTGCCTGCTGCATTGTGCACGCAAATGCAGGGGGGTACCATAGGTACCCCCCATGTGCACCCCCCACCCCACCTTCACCCAGGGGGCCCGCAACGGGCCCCCGAAGTGAAGGTCCGTATGCTTTTCCACGGCGGTAAAGCCGCCGCGGAAAAGCATATATTTTCAGACATCCTAATATGCCTGGCGGTGTCTGATAGACACCGCCAGACATGTTAGTGCTTTTCCGCCGCGGTCGCCTTCCGACCGCGGCGGAAAAGCGGCGGACAGATTATCAGACCCACCAGCCATCCTAATTTGGCGGTGGGTCTTTGGAGTCTCCGCCGCGGTTTTTCCGCATCCTCCAGGCCGGCGGACACTTCCGCCGGCCCGGAGGATGCGGAAAAACCGCCATCCTAATCGGCCCCTATATATGGTCTATAACCTATGGTTTTTTCAGTGAATTTCAATGGTTTTTTAATAGCAAATATCATAAGCTGTCGAATGTCAAGTACGTGGTAAGTGAAAACATTTTCGTGTTTATGCACACTGATCTGCTTTGAATGGTGCCCCCCCCCCTCATTTCTATTAGGAGTACTCTCTCTTTGCAGATAGTGAAAGGTAGTTAACGCAGGCCTTTGCCCCCGTTGTAATCCGTCGTGCCTGCTTCTCTCTCCATTTGATTGATTGTTATCCAAGTATTTACTATTTTAGAATTAGTTCTCTTTGGTTCATTCTCTATTTACAAACAAACACAGAGTCGCAATACTCTGTTTAGTCTTTGCAGATAACGAAAAATCGTGTAAAAAAAAAGAAAAGGAATCGAGCAAAATCAGTAGGCCACTAATGGGATCTCTTTTTGACCTCGCTAAAATAGAAACATTAGGAACAACCCCTCATGACAAATACAAAACTAGTGAGATGAACTGAACTCCACACAATGATGGCTGCAAAACAGCTCGGCTCCGCCACCCACCCCGCCCAAAATAACGATAAAGAGCGGCTGCCATGATTGGTTGCGGAATGGCCACGACGGAGCTACGAAATGGTGCTGCTCTCATGCTAACCCCAGCTTCAGTCTGAAACATCCAGAAACACTGTAGACTACCAATTCGATCAGTTCCGGTAGCGCCCCAATGTAACCCGGTAGAGAAGAACTAGCCCTCCCCTCTTTGACTGATGGTTCTTGTTGCCTGTCCCTTCTGTTGTCATTTAACAGAACTATTTAGCCTGCTGAAAGGGGTTGTGTTTCGACCGCTGGTTGGTGGAGACATTTTGACTATATTCTGGACCTGCGTTGTCGCGTAATGCGTCATATGACGCGCCGCGTTAGCGCATCCGGAAGTCATCCGGGGCGCGCAGCGCGTAACGTAAGCATAACAAGTCATGTGACTTGTTAATAAAACTTTTCATTGGTTCATTTTACTTTTCTTATTCTAATGATGAAAGCCTTGGTCATATCACCTAAAAATTACGCTTTTAATTACTTCCGAACATTATTTTTTCTTAAATATATGTTATAATGTTCCAGGCTAATGTACTTTCCCGGAAATTTTACAACTGTCCTGCAAGTAAAATATATTCTTTTTTCGAGAAAAAGAGCGTTTCTTCGTCCCATGACGGAGCCGTTGAGCAAAAGAGGGTCGATACGCCTGAATATGAGATTCTTATCGATCACTTTATGTTGCAGGAATAGAAAACACAACAGCCCTTGACCATTTATCTTTACTGCGTTCCTTCGTATTATACCTTTTACCCTTCATGTAATTGGTCTGCTTTATTTCACTTGCCTTTTAATGATTCTAAAACAGTGACTATTATTAAAAACTTTACCAATGTATATACTACTACCATGTTTTCTTTTAAAAACCTTTATTGTGAAAATGTCATTATACAAATACGAGCCTATAACCACGTGGGCCTGCCACGGAGCAAACTGTAATCGTATATGATGAATAGACATTTACACTGTAGAGGAACGTAACGGGCGGGCCATTAGGTTGCAAGAACTAAGGTGTCTAACAGTTACGGAATCGGTGGACGTACATTTTATAATTAAAATACGACAGGGCCAGTTACAATAAAATTATCTAGATATACATTTGCGGGCAAGTACCATGGGTGACGTTAATTCGAACTTTCAACAGTACAGTAATCAATAACACATCAGAACTTAATATCAATAGGGATGTCGAAATATTCAATCAATTCTCGTCCCCGCCCGCCATGTGCTTCAAAACTGCATACGTATCTCGTGATTTCAAGGTTCTGCAACCAGTACACAACAAGGAGTTACGAGTCCCATTTATTCCGGCGCCATTTTGGGCGAGGACGGGCAGGCCCAGGATATAGTCAAAATGTCTCTACCAACCATCGACTATGATGATGTTCATATGCTGTATTTATTAGAGTAACACTCATCTGTCCACATGAAATTAATTTACCACAATCTAAACATGTCATTTTAATCTTTCCAAAGTTCTTCTAAATATTTGGGACCGTTTCCCTTGCCTCTGAAGCTCTCAGTGCCACTTCTTTGATGAATGTACTAGCAGGTCAGGGGTTCTCCTCCAAATCTCTCTTTTATGCAGCACTATAATTAATTGGTGCCACCTCTCCATATGACGATGCATGGTATAGTTACCACAACTATATTTTTTTTCGGTTCCTCTGGAGAGTTCATCGTGGCAGATGAAGCGTGTAACGTACCGGGCATTTACCTTTTTTTGCATGTACAGGAAAGGAAAAAAAAATCGAGCGTCCAAGTTCTAAGGTGTCCCAGGGCCATTTTAGTGGACCAGGCCCAAATCCAAAGAACAGGCCGCCATTTTGAGAGTCCTCTTGCAGCCGCCTGTCGCTGTAGCATCAAGAGCAGCCGAAACTCAGCTGAATGGCAACTGAAACGGTAAATGGGCGCCCCACTACATTTCAGCATTGTAGGATGACCACACCAGTACAGCAACTTGCTAGACATCACCTCGGTGCCATCCGGATCTCGGCGCCCCACTGCAGATGAAGTGCCTCTCAACTATGAAACCACCACGGTGACATCCGGATCTTGGCGCGTTGTGCTGCCTTCGGCCTATTCGCACATCGATCCGCTACTGACGCCATCTCACAGGCTAATGGGGTGACCCACGCAGAGTTTCAGCATTGTAGGATGACCACACCAACTTGCTAGACATCACCTCGGTGCCATCCGAATCTTGGCATCTCAACGCCTAGTGGTATCTTCCATACAGAAAATATTGTTACGCTGCCTTTGGCCCCATTCGCACATCAGTCCGCAACTTAGACATCACCTCAGTGCCATCCGGATCTTGGCATCTCAGCGCCTTGTGGTGTCAGTCAGAAAATATTGTTGCGCTGCCTTTGGCCCCATTCGCACATCAGTCCGCTACTGACACAATCTCACAGGCCAATAGGGCGCCCCACGCCGACTTTTACCATTGTACGATGGCCACACCAGTGGCACAACTTGCTAGACATCACCTCGGTGCCATCCGAATCTTGGCATCTCAACGCCTAGTGGTATCTTCCATACAGAAAATCTTGTTACGCTACCTTTGGCCCCATTCGCACATCGGTCCGCAACTTAGACATCACCTCGGTGCCATCCGGATCTTGGCATCTCAGCGCCTTGTGGTGTCTTCTACTCCGAAAATATTGTAGAAAATATTGTTGCGCTGCCTTTGGCCCCATTCACACATCAGTCCGCTACTGACACCATCTCACAGGCCAACAGGGCGCCCCACGCCGACTTTTACCATTGTACGATTGCCACACCAGTGCCACAACTTGCTAGACACCACCTCGGTGCCATCCGGATCTTGGCATCTCAGCGCCTTGTGGTGTCTTCAAATCAGAAAATATTGTTGCGCTGCCTTTGGCCCCATTCGCACATCGGTCCGCTACTGACGCCATCTCACAGGCCAACGGGGCGCCCCACGCCGACTTTCAACATTGTAGGATGGCCACAGAAGTGCGACAACTTACTAGACACCACCTCGGTGCCATCCGGATCTTGGCGCGTTGTGCTGCCTTCGGCCTATTCGCACATCGGTCCGCTACTGACGCAAACTCACAGGCCAACGGGGCGCCCCACGCCGACTTTCAGCATTGTAGGATGGCCACACCAGTGCGGCAACTTGCTACACACCACCTCGGTGCCTTCCGGATCTTGGAATCTCAGCGCCTAGTGGTGTCTTCTATTCCGAAAATATTGTTGCGCTGCCTTCGGCCCCATTCACACATCGGTCCGCTACTGACGCCATCTCACAGTCCAACGGGGCGCCCCACGCCGACTTTCAGCATTGTAGGATGGCCACACCAGTGCGGCAACTTACTAGACACCACCTCGGTGCCATCCGGATCTTGGCGCGTTGTGCTGCCTTCGGCCTATTCGCACATCGGTCCGCTACTGACGCAAACTCACAGGCCAACGGGGCGCCCCACGCCGACTTTCAGCATTGTTGGATGGCCACACCAGTGCGGCAACTTACTAGACACCACCTCGGTGCCATCCGGATCTTGGCGCGTTGTGCTGCCTTCGGCCTATTCGCACATCGGTCCGCTACTGACGCAAACTCACAGGCCAACGGGGCGCCCCACGCCGACTTTCAGCATTGTTGGATGGCCACACCAGTGCGGCAACTTACTAGACACCACCTCGGTGCCATCCGGATCTTGGCGCGTTGTGCTGCCTTCGGCCTATTCGCACATCGGTCCGCTACTGACGCAAACTCACAGGCCAACGGGGCGCCCCACGCCGACTTTCAGCATTGTAGGATGGCCACACCAGTGCTGCAACTTGCTGGACACCACCTCGGTGCCATCCGGATCTTGGCGCATTGTGTTGCCTTCGGCCTATTCGCACATCGGTCCGCTACTGACGCCGCCTCACGTGCCAACGGGGCGCCCCACGCCGACTTTCAGCATTGTAGGATGGCCACACCAGTGCTGCAACTTGCTGGACACCACCTCGGTGCCATCCGGATCTTGGCGCGTTGTGTTGCCTTCGGCCTATTCGCACATCGGTCCGCTACTGACGCCGCCTCACGTGCCAACGGGGCGCCCCACGCCGACTTTCAGCATTGTAGGATGGCCACACCAGTGCTGCAACTTGCTGGACACCACCTCGGTGCCATCCGGATCTTGGCGCGTTGTGTTGCCTTCGGCCTATTCGCACATCGGTCCGCTACTGACGCCGCCTCACGTGCCAACGTATTTTCTCCGCATTTTATACCCTATGCCGCATAACAGGTCATGTGACTTGTTTATAAAACTTTTCATTGGTTCATTTTACTTTTGGTTTCCTAATGATGGAAGGCTTGATCATGTGACCTAAAAACAACACTTTTCATTGGATGAAAACTTTTTTTTTTTCCCAAACGATGAAAGCCCCACCTTGTTTCTGGATGTTTCAGACTGAAGCTGGCGTCAGAATGAGAGCACCACTATCTCGTAGCTCAGTCGTGGTCATTCCGCGAGCAATCATGGCAGCCGCTCCCCACCAGAAGCCTGCAGGAGTCGGAGCCCCCAAAACTTTTGATGAATTCTCAAGGCGGAGGGGACGCTTTCGAGAATGGGGTCCAAGACCTAGCAGACAAGCGTCCGATTTCCAAGGTGTCCCAGGGCCATTTCAGTGGACCAGGCCCAAAAAGGAAACAGCCTGCCGCCATTTTGAGAGTCCTGTGACAGCCGCCTATCGCTGCACCGCAAGAGTGGGCGCAACTCAGCTGAATTGCGGCTTTTGACACAGTGGACCAAAAACGGACGGAATGGCAACTGAAACGGTAAAGGGGCGCCCCACTACAACAGATGACACTCCACCTGGAGAGGCCCGTTCACGCCGCCTCCCCCGGGGCGCCCCGCGCCGTTATTCGGAGCAGCATTGTAGGATACCAAAACCAGTGCGGCAACTTACTGGACATCACCTTGGTGCCATCGTTCTGCTGCCTTGGAACTATTCGCGCAACAGTTTGCTACTGATGACCCACCCCCCGCGACGCCCCATGCCGTTATTTGCTGGGTGGCAACTTACTAGACATCACTTTAGTGTCATCTAGATTTCAGCGCGTTCTGCTGCCTTGGAACTATTCACACAACAGTTTGCTACTGATGACCCACCCCCCGCGACGCCCCACGCCGGAAATCTGGACGTTGTGCTGCGTTGGGACTATTCGCACAGCCGACCGCTACTTCGTTGTTTTTCCCTAAAAATGTTTATATGTTATTACTATTTTTGTTTTCTTGTATATATTTATAAATTATTAAAGTTTTATAATCTTACTACTTTGTCGGAGTGCTATATATTTTTAATGTGACACATAATTGTAAAAACTTTGATGTACAAAGAGTCATCCCTGGAATCTTCCGCTTCAGGCTCGGTCCCCTCCCCAATCACAATACAGGATGGTTTTCAGATAATAGCAACGCTTCTGCTGTGACGGATCTCATCGAGTGTGGGCCTTGATCTACTATAACTCCTTTGAAGAGGGGTGATTCTTTACAGCTGTGGCCATAAACTACATCTGCAGGGCTAGCTGATACCCTAGGACCAGCCTGGACAATCGGACACAGAGGAAAAGGAGTGTGAGAGGGTGCGGTAGTGAATAGGGCGAAAGGGAGGTGTCGGGCGGGCACAGGGTGTGATTCTCAGGGAAGAGCAGCGCAGATGGGGGGAGGTTTATTACCCATGCATAAGACAGAGAGCGGGGGTGACCACTGCCTGGGGGAGATGCTTGCGAGGGTGGGGAGCCATGCTAAGGATCGACAGCGTGCACAGAGTGGGTCTGGTCAAGGCATCTAAAATGGCTGCCGTGCACGACAAAAGTGTGGCATTTGAAAAAAGACAAGATGGCGCAGACAATGTTTTTCAACACTTCCTGATTTCCTTCGAATCGAACGTTAACAGACGTTGGGGCATATTACCAAAGTTAAGCGATATTTATCCCTAACGATGCTTAGCAACGATTTTTTTACCGTCAGAAATTATCGCAGATAAACCTTGCTATTATCAAGGTTTATCGGAAATACGATAAAAAACGACCGCAATGCATTAATATCGCTGAAAACTCAGCGATATTCATGCATTACCGAGCTAATGCTCTTAGCCATGTTATCCACCTCCCATTGGATAACATGGCTAAGAACTGCTCAGGGCAGGTGGTAGCTTTTGGAGATATTCGCGCTTATCTCGAATATTTCCAAAAGTTGATAATAGGAGATAGCGATGTTAGCGACTGTTTCCAGTCGCTAACATCTTGGCATGCCCACTTTGCATGTCATTAGTGATAAATATCACTCACATGCAAAGTGGGGCCCAAGATGGTCGCTATATTCTACTAGCCGTCGCTAACTGGTGTTAGCAACAGCTAGGTAATACACATATAATTTTATCTCCGCGAAGCGGAGCGCTGTTACAGATATATATCTTGTTTCTGAACGTTAATTTCTCAAAATGCACTGAAGCACATATATTGAGACCTAGCAAAGGCACATCGGGCTACCAGTCCCTACAATTTTGCCAAGTTTCGTGCAAATCCATTCAGCTGTTCGATCCTACCGAGAGACAAGATGGCGGCCGCTACGGACTGTTTGGAATGTTTACAGACACCGGAGAGCCAATCAGCTTCGCTTCGCAAAGCTCCGTAACGCGAAAAGTACGCGAAGCGGTGCGCTGTTACAGATATATATCTTTTTTTGAACGTTAATTTCTCAAAATCCACTGGAGCACATATATTGAGATCTAGCAAAGGCACATCGGGCTACCAGTCCCTACAATTTTGCCAAGTTTCGTGCAAATCCATTCAGCTGTTCGATTATTATTATTTTTATTTTTTTTTGCCCCGCGGGGCCCTTTTAAAACCTCCACATCAAACCTAGGGGGTGAGCGACAATGTACTATGCCCCCTTATGGTCATTTGCCCCTTCGCTTTGGCCTCCTCTTGTCTCTCGATCCTACCGAGAGACAAGATGGCGGCCGCTTCGGACTGTTTGGAATGTTGACAGACGCCGGAGAACCAATCAGCTTCGCTTCACAAAGCTCCGTTGCGCGTAAAGTACGCGTCCTGGGACGCTGCCAGGTCCGCTGTTACAGATATATATCTTTTTTTAAACGTTAATTTCTCAAAATCCACTGGAGCACATATATTGAGACCTACAAAAGGCACATCGGGCTACCAGTCCCTACAATTTTGCCAAGTTTCGTGCAAATCCATTCAGCCGTTCGGGCTAAAAGTGAGGCCAACCGCCCTATGGAAAACTCAATGTTAAAAACACGTTTTGGGACCCCCCTTTTTTCTCGGCCCCCCCTTGACGAACCCCCCCCCAAATTTTCAAGGGCTGCTCAGAAACAAAATGTGCCATTTTCCTGAAAATTTCAGCCAATTCCGTCCACAAACGCCAAAGTTATTAGACATAGAATTTTCAAAAAACCCATAGAGAAAAAATCCTAACTATATATACCTACTGGCGACCGCCAGTAGGTAATATATATATATATATATATATATATATATATATATATATATATATATATATATATATTCCAAAACATTTCTCCAAAAAGAAATCAGAGGCCAGAGGGGGTGTCAGGGTGCACAGCATGCTTTATTCAGTCATCCACAGCGGCGGCGAATGCATTCCGGCCATGTCGGCGTTCCTCAGCGCCCAGCGCTGTTACGAGTCCTGCACCAATGTACTCCTTGCTGCTCCAGTCAAGGCTCGCACACAGTACTCCTCCCCTTTATGCTGTCGGCACACCTGGAGATGTTCGTGGAAGGTGAGCGAACTTCAGTTCCCAACATGCACTGTGGCGGCAGGCTGAGTAGGTGGCAAAGGGTAGTGAGTATCGACAATGGGTCGGTGCGAGCATGCAGTTGGGTGGTGTGGGGAACCTCTGAACTAGTAAAGTCCACAGCCGCTACCCCGAGTCCCCTCGTGCCACAGCGAACAGTTGCCACAAGTCCGCAATTGAGAGGGGGCTACCAAGTGGACGTAACACGCCCTGTTGAGCTGATATAGCTCAGTCCGCTCATGCCGGCTCGTGGGTCCTGGTGGTCCCCGGATTTATCGATATATATATATATATATGTGCGGAGAACCTACCGCCCTTGCTAGGAAGACCAAGGGCAAAGGTGGAAACACAGGGATAACCCATTAACATAGATTTGCGCCCTTAGCTGAGGAATACCCCGATATGTGACTTTTAAAGGTTGTACTGAGCCACTCTAGCTGCACACTAAAAGCGGTGAGCTCTACTAACTCACACATAGATTACGCTGAACTACCAACACAATCGATCAAACCATTAACTGTACACAAAGTAGCAACTAGCCTAATACCTAATCAAACACAAAATAATTCTTCACAAAACAAGACTCTTGAGAAATTTGAAGGAAAGCAATTGCCCTTGGGGTATAGGGAGAGAGAGATTAGGCTAGGCTAGGCTACATTGGTAATAGTACGAACCAGATAAGGCACCCAAAAGGAGGATATATTTTGTCAACATAGTCCCAAGAATGGCCATATATAATCCAGCGAGGTGCCCCCAGGATGCATTGGGGAAAACCAAACACGCCTGCCAGCACCGAGGATACAAGAAGGTGACCACATCCCTAAAATAGTGCATATTAATGAACTACAAAAAAGGGAAATAGGCCAGACAATATATTTAACTAATGTACACAAGACTGCCACAGGAGCTAGGGAGTATGAAGACTCACTTAAAAATAAAGTCATTCATTGGATTACGCACAAGCAACACTGTCAGTTGTGCATTCAGATATAGTAATGGCCGAGTGCCTAGAGGGGGAAAACAAGAGTTTTTTGCACAATCCAGATGACTGTCGCCAATATAGAACTAGTACAGGGATTACTAGCAATGGACTTGAGAACAAGTATGACAAGTAGGGTGACCCTGTGTTTCAAACTGCACAGACCATTCAATTCCCTAGTACCACAAATAAGGCACATACTCTCTTCTGCTAACAAAGAGCCACAGAGCCAACAAATGCCAGATCTTGAAACAGTAGATTGACTGAGCACAGTAGAACGGGCAAACTTGAGGATAGACAAGCAGCCAAACCAGGAAGGGAACTATAGGGGCAGCATGATATCAAAGGAGGAAGATGCACAGGGATACTTAACACAGAACCTAGTAAACAATGAAATAAATGGAACTAAAGATGTAGGGCTAAATCTGGAAGGATTACCCAAAATTCACAAAGTACAGACAGAAGGACATTCACTTTTAGCCATAGTCTCATGGAATGTTGCAGGACTAAAACAAAAACTTGAGGATTCAGATTAATATTTGTCTGTTCCAGGAGACATGGCTGACAACTTCACCATATAAGTCAGGATACAAACATACTACAAAAATGCTATCCCATCTCTGAGAGGCAGGCCCTCGGGAGGTGGCTTGTAATCTGGGTTAAAATAACCCTGGGAATAGGACCCGGTCTCTACAACATAAATTCATCGGATATACTTGCTGTACACCTAGATACCAATAATAACAATAAAGCACACCTGTACTTTTTTAATGTCTACAAGTCTACAACAGACCAGCAAGGCAAAACTGAAATTCACATTGACTTACTAGGCAGTGCCCTCGACTGTGTAAATCCACATGCCACAGTAATCGTATGCAGTGACTTTAATTGCACATATGAACACTAACTGATCTAGAAAAGCTAACAGAGGAAAATGATATGGCTAAGGGATTGACCCAGTTAGAAGTTGGACCTCTGAAACCGTGCACTAATGCTGAAATACAGATAATACAGTTTACCCTAGAATACAACATAAGGCCGTGCAATAGAAGGATGAACAATAATAGGAATGACAACCTGACCTTATATACATTTAAACAGGGTATTTCAAAATCGAAAACAGACTACATCGTGCTCAGCATGCACAGCTGGAGTAGGATCTTGAGTTTCAACATAGATGCAAGAGAGGACAGTGACCATCGTCCTCTCTGCCTAGAAGTAACTGGTTACACAACAGGGAACCAGTTATCCAAAATATGCTCACCAAAAACTCAGCCTCTAATAGGAAACAACTGTAGAGTGGTCAAATGGCCTTGCCTTACAGACAATATAGAGATCATGACCAGCATTTCCAAGGCAGTTGCTGAGGTAGTAGGTCCCATTGTAAAATCAAGTGGAATCCCACTAATTGAAATGCACCAATTGCTAGTCACAAAGCTAGAACCCATTCTCACTAGAGCTGCTAGAAAGAAACCTAAGCAAAATTATAAGATGGAACCAAAAAATAACCCTTGGTACACCCCTGACTGCAGGAAGGCCAAAAAAGTCTTACTTGAGAACTTAAAATAATAGAAACGTCCACCTAATAAGGGGGGCTAGGGATAGCTATAGGAAAGCACTGGCCAATGCAAAAAAAGAACTGGGAGGTAGCCAGCTGAACCGATTTTCTCCAGGCTGCAAAATCTAATGCGACAGAATTCTGGAAAATAGTGGCGCTTGGTGGCAAGGACAAAGTAGCCCACACTGAGCACCACTTGGATCTTGCAGCCTGGACTGAACATTTTACAAACTTATATTCAGGTTACAAGTTTGCCACTACTGTGTACCACGGATCTGAAAACAGCGAGGGATACAGGATCTGTTTTATCTTGGAAAAAACTGCACATGAGATAGACACCATCAAGCTGGTAAAAGCCCCAGGATTAGATAGACTCCCTGGGGACCTGTTTAAAAATGAAATAGAGGGTATGGATTCCATATGTTAATTTGGTCAGCAATGCTATAGCTGCAGGCGCTCCAATGCCGACTACATGGAGAGGGGCTGAAATCGTCCCCATCCATAAAAAAGGTGTTAAACAAACACCATAGAATTATAGGCCAATTAGCCTAAGCGATGTACTAAAAAAAATTCATGCAAGACAACTTCTAAACAGTCTAAATGAATGGATAGATAATAGCAACATACTGTCCCCGTACCAGGCTGGATTTAGAGCTTGCACAAGTACGATAGATCAAGTCTTTAGGCTTTTGTGTATTATCTGGAAAAATACCAAGATAAAGGGGGGGGGGGGCACATCTACATAGCATTTGTAAATTTAACAGCAGCATTCAATCTAGTACCTTAGAGGATTACTGTGGGCCTCGCTGAGAAAACAAAAAGTACCTGCAGACTTGCTAGATCAGATGGCAAGGCTACACCATGATAACTATGCAAGAGTCCACTGGGGTACCAACGGCGAGCTCACTGAACCGATCCTTATAGCCAGAGGAGTGAGACAGGGATGCGTCCTTCGCCCACCCTGTTCTCACTATATATTAATGATGTTGTTAATTACCTAACAAAACCCAAAAACGACCCCCCAAACTCAGTGGGAACTTGGTCCCACACTATTTGCAGACAACACCATCCTGCTCTCACAGATGCCGAAGGGCCTGCAAAATCTAACAGATGACTTTAATAAGTATTGTAATAAAAAGGCCTTGAAATCAATATTAGAAAAACCATGTATCTATACTACTATTATAAAGAGAGAACACGCACCATTGAGCCAGGTAAACTCGGGAACCACAGCGCCAATCCACACACCCGATACATTGTAGAAATTGTCAGGGTGTGCAGATGGACATAGGCTATAGAATTTTTTTTAAAAACGTACATTTAAAAAAAAAATCACTTTAAAAAAAAAGTAGTGCCCTGAAAGTAGCGCCGGCCGCGACGCTGCTCTGGCCACGACGTAGCGCTGGCCGAGACGTGCGTGATGACGAGCAGCGGCGGACATGGAGCGGCGGTGAAGTGAGGAGTGCGGGCGCGTCATGGCGAAGAGGAGCGGCGGTGAAGTGAAGATCGCGGGAAAGAGCGGCAGCTCAGGTAAAGTAAAGGCTCATTGAAATCAGGGCGGGAGGGAGTCGGGACGGGAGGGAGTCGGGGCGGGAGGGAGTCGGGGCGGGAGGGGGGCGGGAGCGGGTGTGCACAGAGGGACAGGCGGGAGGAGTGGAAGCGGGAGGGAGTCGGGGCGGGAGGGAGTCGGGGCGGGCGGGAGCGGGTGTACTGCCCCCAGCCCCTTTCTGCCCCAGGCAACGCTGGGGCGGGCTGCTAGTATGGCCATAAATCCTCACAAGGACTTCAGAAGTAACCTCAGGGTGAACAACCAGAAATTAGAATATGTCCCAAACTTCACCTTCTTAAGTATACTATTTGACTCAAAGCTGTCCTGGAAAACACAGATAAATCATTCTGTACTGGCGCTTGCAGAGGGGTCCGGGACACTCTTAAAAAGTATAGCCTATCCTTAAGTAAACCAACAACACCAGTGCCAGAGATCTACAAATGTAAAGTACAGACAGCTGTCCTATATGAATCAGACCTTTGGGGAAATGGTGATACTAAGCAAATAAGAAATGGGGAAAAAAAGTTTGTAGAAGAATTTTGGGGTTACCTTTAGCAACACCACTCATCCCAATGTTCTATGACCTAAATATAAAGCATATAAGGTGAATCGCAGCACTACACCAGCCGTTTTATTGAATCAGGTTATGGTCAACACCAGAATTGGCGGTCTACAGAGAAGGCATCAAAGAACTTCTAGCCATTAATAGATGTCTAACCTTTCCTTGGCTTAGATTTGTTAAGAAATGGTTCATAGAACTTGGTCTCTTTTCTTACTGAACTGAACCACACAAGCTAGTTCAAAGATCTAAGAACACTCTGAAGCGAATATACTGGGGACATGTCCTAAATGTACTTCATCAAGATCCTGATCTGGGCAGATTAACAGCGCAATTTCTCAATGTTAAATCTAACCCATGCTTTGAAGAAAACATCCAGCCACACCTGGCGAGAATCTTGTACCTGAAATGTAGGTATGATACTCTCCAGATTAAAAGTTATACCACAAGTTGGGAAACTCAGATGGGCGAACCTGCACTTTAGGCATTACTGAAAACACTGCGCATATCCTCTTGTTCTGCCCAGCATACACTACGGCAAGAAAGAAATGGATTCGCCATTTGTGCAACAGGCTGGGATTCAGAAAATACCATGATGCCCTAAGAGTGTTGAAATACCATATGTAATATTTGCTACATCTAAATACCGGCTAGGAGTAGAAGTTACCGAAGCAAGATGAGGCTAAATCTGTGACGCTGTAGCGAATAATACATACCTTCCCTCGAAATTCTGCATCACGAATGATGCTAGTTTTTATTGTAAATACTTTATATTGTTTTTAATATTGATCCATCTGATTTTTAAACACATGAGCAAGATGTGGCTCAAATTGTGACACTGTAGTGAACAGTATATACTTCTCTTCACCTTGAATTTTTGCACTGAGAATGATGCTAGTTTTACTGTGAATACTGTATATATTGTTCTGATACATTTTTAGACATCAGTGTATTTTAAAGTTTTTAAAAAAAACAAAAAAAAGCTATTAAATACATCGAAAAGTATGGCCTCCTCCAAGGATCTAAAGCTAGATGTAAGGACAGGCACTTTTTCTTCAGGTCCGAAACACTTGGGTCGAAATGTAAATAGAAATGCCATGTATGTTATTGCACTATGAACGATGTATAGTTGGATGTGGAATACTTAAAAATGTTTTTTATTGTGAAACTCTTTATGGCCTATGGCCGAAATAAACGAATTACATTTAAAAAAAATAATAAATGCAGGCACTGGTGCAGGTGGTCTTACAACAAGGCTTCAATACAAGACACACAAGTCACTTGTTGACTGTACAAGTTCATTGAATCCCTAAACAAGGTAACTGATTGTCTGGAGCACTTCTACCTTCGGATGGAGCATAAGAAATGCGTTACTTACCTGTAACTGCAGTTATCCAGTATTGGTGTCTTTCATAGATTCACATGCCTGAATCATTCCCCGTCGTCGAGATGGGAGCCCCCGGTACATAGAAAAGTAATGTCCTATAGATATACATAGAGAAAAGTAGGCCTAAGGGCCTTGCCTTAGTAGCCTATCTATGTCCTTTTGTAAAAAGGACCAAAATCCTGAAGGTAGCCAATCAGCTACCACCTCCCTCTAGAACCTTCCTGCCAGGAGCCTCAGTCTCTCAGATATTCGTACGCACCAAGCTAGGTAGACGTAACATATGTTATAGAGGGAGAGATGAGACCTTCCTGGGGAGGCGGGAGGGTTGCATGTGAATCTATGAAAGACACCAATACTGGATAACTGCAGTTACAGGTAATTAACGCATTTCTTATCCAGTATTATGGGTGTCTTTCATAGATTCACATGCCTGAATCAGAGTAGCAAGCAATACATTATGCACATTTGTGATGGAACATAACGAATAGTCTGAGAGAATACATATCATGTGACTAGTAACCATCAGCAATACAAATAATAAAGTAAATAAATGTGCATACCAGCGCAGGACGGTGGGAAGGAGGAAGGCTCATCTTACTGGAATAGATGGCGAAGTACAGCCTGGCCCACAGCTGCATCCTGCATCAGTTCCGTATCCAGGCAGTAGTGCCTGGTAAATGTATGCGGCGATTTCCAGGTCGCTGCCCTGCAGATGTCCAGAATCGGTACTCCAGCGAATAGTGACGCCGATGTGGACACAGCCCTTGCGGAATGCGCTCGGACTTTGGAATGTAATGGACGTCCGGCTTTGTCATGGCAAAAAGCAATTGCCGCTGATATCCATCGTGAAATGCTTTGTTTGGAAAGTGGCATGCCTTTTCTAGGTCGGCTGAAAGCGATGAAAAGCTGATTTGTTTTTCTGAAATGTTTTGTTTTGACTAGGTAAAATTTTAGACATCTTTTTAGGTCCAAAGAGTGAAGTGATCTCTCAGCTACAGTACTGGGGTTTGGGAAGAATGAGCGAAGCACAAGTGGTTCATTTAAATGGAAGTCCGAGGGGACTTTAGGAATGAAGCGAGGATTAGTTCTTAAAATCACTCTGTCCTCTCTGAACTGCATGAAAGGATCTTGTATGGAAAGAGCTTGTAACTCACTGACCCTTCTCGCTGAGGTCAAAGCCAAAAGAAGTGCTGTTTTCCATGAAATGTATTTGATATCAGCCCTATGGATGGGCTCAAATGGGTGTTTCATCAATTGGTTGAGTACCACATTAAGGTGCCATGTTGGTGGAACTCTTCTTGGCCTTGGAAATGATCTATAGAGCCCTTTAAGGAATTGTTTTATTAATCTGTTGGACCATAGGGAAGGTCCTTTTGAAGTTCTTGTAAAGCGGAAGATTTCTGCCAGATGAACTCTAATAGAGGCATGTGCAAGTCCTGATTGTGCCAGATGTAGTAAATATGGCAGTAACTGCTCTAGAGTGATCTTGAAAGGATGGAGAGTGTTGTCCTTACACCAAACACAAAAGCGTTTCCATTTCAAGGAATACGTTTTGTTTGTGCTAACTGCTCTTGCCTTAGCTAGGACTTCCTTGCACTCCTGCGGGATGTTTAGGTGGCAGAACTCTCGGTACTCAGGAGCCATGCCGATAATCTGAGAGATTTCAGATTCGGGTGGAGTACCTGGCCTTTGGACATCGAGAGTAGAGGGATGTTGATGCAGATGGATTGATGGTTGGACTGAGAGGCGACGGAGGTCCGTGAACCAATGCTGTCTCGGCCAGTATGGGGCAATGAGAATCAAGGTGCAGTGTTCCATTTTCATTTTCCGAATGACTCTGGTTATCAGGGGAAATGGCGGAAATGCGTTCGCAAACACGTTGCGCCATGCGATGGAAAATGCATTTCCTAGTGACCTCGGTTGGGGATGCCAGCTTGCGAAGCTGTGGCATTTGGCGTTCTCCCTGGTGGCAAAGAGGTCTATTTGCGGTTTCCCCCATTCCAAGAAGATGACGTTTAGAACTCTTTGGCCCAGTTCCCATTCGTGGGACAGTGACCTCTGCCTGCTTAGAGCGTCCGCTATGACGTTGTCTTTTCCTGGGACATTCTCTGCTGTTAATTTGATGTTGTTGTGTACTAGCCAGTTCCAAATTGTTTGCGATTCGCGAGATAGTGTCAGCGAACGTGTCCCTCCCTGCTTGTTCAAGTAGTGCATTGTGGTTGTGTTGTCCGTTCTCACAAGCACTGCTGAGCTTTTGATGCGAGAGAGGAATGCTTGTAGAGAGTGTAGAACTGCTCTCAGTTCTAGGAGGTTGATATGTAGAGTCCTCTCTTGTTCCGTCCACTTGCCACTGATTTGCAATTCCTGAAGGACTGTACCCCATCCTTCTAGAGAAGCGTCTGTCGTTATGACATGTGGAGTTGCCGGTATCAAGAACGTCAGACCTTTCGATAAGTTCTTGTCTGTTGTCCACCAAAGTAAAGCCTTGGTTATTTGTCGAGTAATGACGATGTGATCCTCGAAAGAACCTGTACATTGGGTCCACTGCTTGGTCAAGGCCTCCTGAAGGGGGCGCATTCTGAGCCGACAGTGAGGGATGAGTAGTATGCAAGAAGACATCATCCCTAGAACGGACTTGAAAGTACGGACTTTGATGGTGTTTTTTTGAAGACACTGCGGTAGCCAGAGCGATCAGTTTGTGTTTCCTTTCTTGAGATGGGAAGGCTTTGGAAGAGGTTGTATTTAGAGTTGCCCCCAGGAATGTTATAACTTTGGTGGGCTGTAAGGTCGATTTCTCGTAGTTGAGAGTCAGACCTAGGCGTTGGAAAATAGTGAGACAGGCGTTGGAAGACATTTGCGCGTCTGTCATAGATGGTGCCTTCACCAGCCAGTCGTCCAGGTAGGGGAAGACCTAGTGATTTTGCTGTCTCAGGAAAGCTGCCACAGGAGCCAGGCACTTTGTGAAAATGTGTGGCGCTGATTTGAGGCTGAATGGGAGGACACAGAATTGGTAGTGTTGACCTGCTACTTCGAATCGTAGGAATTTCTTGTGGCGTTTGTGTATTGGGATATGGTAATATGCGTCTTGCAGGTCCAAAGACGTCATAAAGTCTCCTTCCTCTAGGGATCCTAGGATTTCCTGGATAGTTACCATTCGAAACGATTGGCTCTTCAAGAATGTATTGAGTGCCCTGAGATCTAGAATGGGCCTCTATTTCTTCTTCTTCTGTTGAATTAAAAAGAATCGGGAATAAAATCCCTTCCCTTCTTGAGCTGATGGAACTCGCTCTATTGCTCCTTTCTTCAACATTGAAGAGATTTCTTGCAGGAGTAAACGAAGGTGCCTGTGTTGAATTTTGCGAGGAGGAGTTAACGGTGGGATTGAATTAAATTCCAATGAGTGACCGTGCTGGATTAATTGGAGTACCCACCGATCTGTCGTTATCGATCTCCAATTGTGGAGGAAGTGTGTCAATTTTCCTCCAATTTTGAATGGACAAGACGGTGGAGGGACTGGCTGCTGGAAATGGTCATTGTCGTCAGCCGGCTGGTTTCCTCTGGGATTTTCCCCTGAAGTTCGATCTCCCGTAGGAGGTCTGACGACCTTGTTGCTGCTGTCGCTGCTGATATTGTGAGCGATTTTGATTGTAGGAATAAGATGATTTTCCTTGATATGATCCCCTGTAAGAGGGTTGACCCCTTCCTCTGTGCCCTCGAAAGGACTGGTTCTTAAATTGTAAAGTGCCGAGAGCTCTTGCAGTGTCTGTGTCTTTTTTGATTGTCTGCAAGGCCTCATCTATTTTTCCCCAAATAGGTGTTGTCCGTCATAAGGCATGTCCAATACTTTGGTTTGGACCTCTTGTCGGAAAGATGTGGCTTTGAGCCATCCTTGTCTGCGCAAAACTGCTGCGCCTGCCAGCTGTCTGAAGCCTGTCATGGCGACATCTACAGCGGAATCGATGATCTCCGATGCTGACATTTGTCCTTCTTTAAGGAGTGATTGAACCTCATCCTTCAATTCTTCGGGTACATCCGCTAGATACGGACAATGTCTTCCCATAATTGTCTATTGTATCTGCCTAGTAGCGCAATGGCGTTGGCCACCTTGATAGTCATAGCTGACGTTGTGGAAAAACGTTTGCCGATGCTATCCAATTTCCTGCCCTCCTTGTCTGGTGGGGCTGACAATGGCGAGGACGGATTTCTCAAATTCTTTTGTGCGGCTTGGGTGACTACCGAATCCGGCTTAGGATGTGCATTAAGGCATGTAGGTGCTGTTGTTGGTGCCTTATATTTTTTATCCAGTCTAGGTACCACTATTGAAACTGATGCAGGTGTTTGCATGAGTTGCTGGCCTTGTTCCCAGATGTGATCTATTATGGGAATCGATCTAGCCGTCTTTTTTTATAGGATCCTTAAAGTCATATAAGAAACAATCTGTTTCCTGTGATTCCATAGTCATGTGGAACCTAGTGGCTGCTCTCTCTATTAAATTGTGGAATCCTCCAATATCCACTGGCGGAGAGTCTGAAGTATTGGGTTCAGGTGTGCCTGGAGAATGAGCGACATAATCTTCATCGTCTCTGTTATGGGACAGGTCGTCTCGAACCTCTCCTTCTTCTGGTTCATCGCCTTCCTCATCAGAAAATTGAATGTGATGAACTGTTTCCCTCTCCTGAGGAATGTCCAAAGGTGGTGGTCTTGACTATGGAGATGGATGCGGTCTGGATGATGCTGGAGATTTCTCCGTGGAAGGGGCCGCTGGCGATTCAGGGAATCGTTTTTTGTAGTCCTCGATCAAGAATTGTAGATCAGTGACTATAGCTGCCGGGAGGCAGATCATTGGAGTGACGTGAGTTTGTACTTGAGCTTGAACAGTTTCTTCTGTAAAAATGACCTCATCTCCATCGTCATCTGTGCTCTGGCATTTTACAATGAGATCCGATGGACTAGTAGCCTGATCGAATTGGTCGTCCTCTGATTCATCATCTTGTAACAGACAAGATGGAGTTAATTTTTGAACCCTACTTGGCGATGTCAAATCTGGCGTAATATGGAGTTTGGTAATCTTCTTTGATGGAATTAACTCAGATTTTTTCCATGGCGTTGACGATGTTGTCGTCGACGACGACGTCGTCGCCGGTGTCGTAGACGGTGCTGACGTCGATCGTTTCTCAATTGTCGACGATGAGGTCGTAGACGGTACGGTCGTCGGCGATGTTGTTGTCGACGGTGCGGTCGTCGACGGTCCTGACGACGGTGCCTTCGACGTCGACGGTGCGGTCGTCGACGGTGCTTTCGTCGTCGACGGTGCCTTCGTCGTCGACGGTGCAATCATCGACGGTGACTTTGGCGTCGACGATGCTCTTACCGTCGTCGATGTCTTCGTCGACGGTGCGCCAGATGACGATGGTGTCTTTGTTGACGGTGTAGGCGTCGCTGTTTTTTGTCTCGTTGTCAACGGTGTTGTCGTCGACGATGACGTCGACGGAGCCTTGATGAACGTCGACTGCTTTTTTATCAGTACAATCGATGACAGTGGCTTACCCGTCGTCGACGATTGAGTGGTCGTCGTCGTCGATGAAGAGGCTGACGACGCCATTGTCGTCGAAACCGTCGTCGTCGACGTGGAGACATAGGTGGTTTTTCTTGAGGAAAACGTCGACGAACTCGTCGACGATGACTGCGTTGGCTTTCTGAAGGTGGGAGCATCCTTCACAGACGTTTCAGATCTTACCTCAGAAGACTTTGTGGTAGTCTTTTTATGAGGGACGTCTGTAGGGCTAGGGGAAGCAGCCCTTGGCCTCTTCAAGGACAGTTTTGATGAAACTGAAGCCATTTCACTGCCCTCTGAGGACAGTACATCATCCTCTCTGGTTTTAAGTCTGTTCAACCAGAGAAAGTTCTACAAATCCTACATTCTTTAGGAGAATGATCAGGGTAAAGACAGTAGAGGCAAGTTTCATGCTTGTCATCGACGTGCAGTCTCTTCTTACCACAAGATGAACAGGCTCTGAACAGGCCTTTCTTCTGCTGATCAACCATTCTTGTTTGTGAAAGCAAATTATCCAAGTTTTATGAAAAAAGAGATAAATCCAAGAAACCTGAGGAGAGCTCAGGTGGAGACTCCCTTGCACAACGTGCGGTAGAAAATCTGAGAGACTGAGGCTCCTGGCAGGAAGGTTCTAGAGGGAGGTGGTAGCTGATTGGCTACCTTCAGGATTTTGGTCCTTTTTACAAAAGGACATAGATAGGCTACTAAGGCAAGGCCCTTAGGCCTACTTTTCTCTATGTATGTCTATAGGACATTACTTTTCTATGTACCGGGGGCTCCCATCTCGACGACGGGGAATGATTCAGGCATGTGAATCTATGAAAGACACCCATAATACTGGATAAGTGCCTGTGGACGAACAGTGACAAAACTAAGATCCTAATGAACAGTAGCAAACAGAGTATAACTTACCTTCTGGCTGGCCACAGAAGCTTGGAGAAGCACACATACACCCCAAACACATGCACTCTTCTGCTCAATCATCCAAGTGTATTTGTAGACACCCAAATGATTGCAGCCATCATACAAAAGGTTTTACATACAGCTTGTAATGACCTGAATAGTATTCCTACTATTTCAGATGAAGTCAGAGTGAAATTAAAAAATCTTGTTCTATTTAGTTTGGACTAGTGCACTATAGACTATATAGATGTCAAAAAACCACGCATAAGCTCCAAAGGATCCAAAATCAGGCGACACACTGAAAACGGATCAGACCCTATAAGTACTAAACACCCCATGGCCCGCCCATTCTTGGCTTCCATGGCAACAAAGAGTTAAAATCATTCAAAGTCCTTTGCACACCATAAAATTCCTAAGGAGAACCAGTCACAGACAACCAGAGCACACTGTCCCCATAAAATGTCTTGCAGTGATATTTTGTGCCAGGCAACGCCTGACTCATTATACAAGCTATATTTTGACTGAAGCACAGAGGTAAAACCATCAGAGTACCAGAATCCTGGGCAGCATGGTAACATTTTGGCTACAAAGATGTCTTAAATACAGACCTCTTCAAGAAAAACTTTCACCATCCTTGCAACATCACTGGTCCACCACCAGTCCTGTTCCTATGCAGTCAATGCACATGATTATACTACACTTACCCATTCATCATGGACTGACTCAGAAATCACACTGAGGGGGTTTCCTGCTGTCCCCTGACAGCATGGCCAGTCATGCCGTTCCTACGTTTCAATTACTCCAGAACTGTTAAGTTAAATAAGTATACATCCATGTGTAATCAAATCTTCATCATAAATTAAATGTGTATGTGTTGTATTCAGCTCAACAGTCATCCAACATAAATACAGCGATAAAATGCTATAAAATATAATATGAGGCCACCATAAGCTTTTGATATTTAGGACACAAATCATGCAAGAGTTTGACCGCATTGAAGTCTATCTGAAACTTATACAAATCAGTCTTAAGAGATGATGTTATATTGACAGAAACAATTGTACTTATTTTAACTTTAACTAACCATTATTATTTTAACTTTTATTAGTATTTTTAGCTTCCCGAAAAATAGTCTTATTTTAAGAAGTTAAATCCACTTTCTTTATTAAACTTTTACGTTTTTGGAGAAATAGCTAGACATCGTGTATTTCTGAACAGTATCCCTACATGTTTATTTGGACCTCATCTCTCCTTCCCCAGCGTCCATAATGACGCTTTCCAAAGTAGTTAACTTCCCCATCCCCCTATCAAATCCTCAGCTGTAAGCTTTCTGGGTGATTTCTGGTTGATTATCACCTACCTGAGCATCCTCATGGAATAGGTCTTTGACATGTCCCTCCTCTCGCATACAAGTGCCATCATTAAGCAAATGGGTCTTGTCTTTTGCATTTAATGGGTATTGGGTGTCCGCATCCATTGTGCATATGTCAGTATAGTAATGTGAAGGTGTAACAGTCAACTCCTATGACTGCCCAAACTTCCTCGCCACGGAGATCTACGCAGATACAGCCAAGTCATGATTTAGTGACTCCTAGAAGAGAAGAGACAAAAAAATAATTTCTCTCTGGAAGATGCAGAAAATGCGTTGCAGCAGCTTCTGCCTTTTCACAACCTATTTGAAAGCCTAAGACAAGTGAATAGGACATGTTTGTTAAGAGTGGGGGCACGTTTTTCAAAATTCCAACTTTTGCATGTATTGGCCCATTCATGGCAAAGTTCTATACTACGTGTCTTTGCACAAGGTATTTGCCAAAGAAAGTTATTTATCTGAAATGCGTGACTATAATCTAAGGCCCACGAAAATCAAATAATATTATGGGAGAAAAGCTGCACATGACAGCTACTGTCAAACATCTCATGATTAGGTCGTTAGTATGATGTTCAGGTCACCCAAAAAAGAATTCCAGGCAGCCAGGTGAAGATTAAGATTTACCTTGTTGAGCTGTTTTTGCCAGTGGGTGGGGAAAGGGAGGGATTTGGGTTTGTTTCTTTTCTTTAAAAAGTTAGTTTACCGAGTTCTGCAGCATTTGGGGGGGTGGGGTGATGCATGAAGAGGGGACTAGTGGGACTGCCTTTATGCCTTGTGACGCAGGGTGAGTTCAGAGTTCTCTCCCTCCTGGAATGTATAGAGTGTACTCTTTCTTAAAGCGGAATAACATAGATATTGAATGCTTGCAAGAAACGCATTTGGCTAAAAAAAATGGGGGGGCAGGTGTTTTATTCCTCTTATTCGACATATGCAAGCGGTACATTGATATGGGTGGCTCTAGGCGTCCCATTTACACACATACATACTCGGAGGCTGATGTAGGGGGAAGGTATGTGCTGATGCAGGGCACCTTAGATGGTAGGGATTTTTCCATACTAAACACATCTGCCCCAACCACTGATGATGCAAGCTTTTGTATACCGAGAGGTCTTCGATATACTCATACTATAGCTGCGTGATTTTAATTGTGTGTTGGATTCGACACTGGACAAGGATCCACCAAGAGTAGGAACAAAGCCTCACGTGGCGAGGGCCTTGTGTTCTTGTGATGCAGAACTTGGGTTTGCAGGATGCCTGGAGATTGGTGCACCCCACACACAGGGGATTCACATGTTCTTCCTGGACTTATGATGGAGCAGGGGAGAAACAAAAACTTTTTGTACCCCCTATGAAGTTATCTCCTCATAACTATAATAATATTAATTGGGTGAAGCATGTAAACTAATCAACAAAGTATACATTGATTTTTGACACTCTTAATGGGGGAAACTAACTGCTATTTGCAAACACCTTACTTTCTAATAAAATTGAGTCTAATTAATATAGAGCTATAATGATGAGAATAAAACGCAAGTGTTGGTGCTTGTGGTAGAAATGTATCGTGGCAAAAGAATACACAATCGTAAGTAAAAACGCATATATGTGGCTTTGCTAGGTAACATCTAACAGGGAAAAATTAGAAGGTGGGAGGTAAACAGAAGGGCTTATTTGCTGTATCTAATTTCTGTTGTGTTTGTTTTCATATTAGTTCCCATTCTGGCCTGCGCGGCCTAGTCTGAAAAATGGCTGTTGAACGCAGTTGGTGAAGGTGGGAAAAATGAAAGATGGCCCCCACGCATGCGGAGAACAGAAAATATAGTCCCTTGTGAATGGCATATGTCCGGAGCAAGAGATGTCAAGGCCAGCCTGGCCTACAGACGAGAGTTGTGCCAAAGTTGTCCAGATTTAAAAGCCTGGGAAAGTATGAACGTTTATAACTGAATGCGTGGAATGGATACAAAAAGAATATACAAGTACACATGAAAAAAAAAGTTGTTCGCTCATGGGAAACTGTGGAATGATTCTGCATTTTCGCAAACTGGTTTGAACAAGGAGGACATGAGGCGATCATCGCCACCCATCAAATGGACCAATGAGAAATGAGTGAAGCCCCTAAAAGTTTTAATTTTGAAATTAGTTAGCTAATGAAAGGGTATAAAATGTCTTGTGAAAATGATCTTGGTGTGAACTTTTGAATTGCACCACGGCATGCTGTCAGTTGGAACGATTTTTCTTTATTGGGTGCCAGAGACTCTAAAAATGTTGGGACTTTAATTTTTGATGGGGAAGAGAAAACGAGATTTGTTGCGGAGATTCTAAGTCTGGAGGGAGACATCGAGGAGGTTAGAAAAGACTGAAAGCTTGGGAACCTGTTACATGTTCTATTGTACTATCATTACCCTATGGCCCAGGGGTAATGAGTCCTTTTATTTTACTTTGCTTAAAATGTGTTACTAAATGCTTAAAATGTGCTTGTATAATAAAACCTTAAAAATATAGAATTTCTCTTACTTATTTAGATAAAATGTATATAAAATATAAACTCGAGTCTATGATTATTGAAATTAAATAATGTTGATTAAATATTAAGGTTATGAGGATAATGTGATTGAGCTGGACTTAATCGCCATCAACTGATTCCTACTAGTTGGTCTATCAATAGCGGAGTACCTTGATGCTATTCTCTATGTTTTTAGAAAGTTTTTAGAAACTCTAATGTATATTATGTATAAAGTCATTGTGTAGAATATAAAGGTACCCCGTATGTCTTGCAGCCGTGTCTACTTATCACTGATTCAGGGACAGAGGTGATCTGAAAAGTGTGTGTGTGATTCGTGATGTTAATGGCCCCACCGACGAGTAAGAGTACGATGTATCTGAATTAGTGAAGTAAGTGGAGAGCTTTAAAGTAGCGCCCCTGAATCAGTTTTCTTGGTAGCAGAGATATGGTTTCTATAGGTCAGTTTGGAGATTATTAATTATTGATGTTTTATGTTTAACACTACATTTTGAGTTTGTATTACGTTATACGTTGTCGGAACTTTGAAGCTTCCGGGAAGTAGGAAGTAGATGAATGTGATAAGAGAAGTCACATGGAATTGTATATTGTCTGATTTCAATATTGTGATAACACAGGAAGGTGTTATGATAGGGAATTCTTGTATGTATTGAGTTGAGTGAAATAGCAATAGGTGTTCTTGTGAAACTCTGGCCTTAATTCTCAGGAGCAGTATAGTCTCCACATGTGTTTTATCCCCAGAGAAACGGGTTTGGCTTTTGCTTGGTAGAAGGGTAAGGTAAAGGGAAGTGCTACTTTATCGGCGAAACGGAATTCTGTGGTAGGATAGAGGTAAGCGCTGCCTACTGGAAATACAGAATTCTTGTATGCCTGAACAAACTATCCTTTTGGTTTAGAGAAATAGACAATGGAAATGTTTTTATGTAGTAACCAATCAAGTTTTGTTAGAGAAAAGGTTGTAAAAACAGTGCCGATAATTTTGTAAAGGAGGGGTTACGTGAAGCAGGAGTAGATCTGACATCAGCAAGAGCCGCCCTAGGATTGGTAAGTAGTAGAAGGCGTGAGCTATTCTGATTGGCGTGTTAGTGTGTTTTGCGCTGGGATAGGTCAGTGTGAGTGTGACGTGAGCTATTCTGATTGGTGCGTTAGTTTGTTTCGCGCTGCGATAGGTCAGTGCGAAAGTGATGTGAACTATTCTGATTGGTGCGTTAGTGTGTTTCGTGCTGGGATTGGACGAAATATTCGAGTAGGTTGAAAGGTGTGTGATTTGATTTTGGAGAGAAAAATACTGAGAAAAATTGATTATTATTATGAGCAAGAAAAAGAGAAACCTTCATGGTTTAAGAAAATCAAGAATGTTTTTAAGAAAGACAAAGAAATAGTCACTAGAGAGGGAAAAGTACTTCCTCCGCCGAAGACGCCTGCATCATATATGATGACGAAATATGGCTATCATACTTGCATTTAGTTGCAAAATTGGGTGAAATATACTAAAGACGATGGAGTGTTGGCATTCCCAGAAGTAGGTTAATTTAGCATAGCAGTGATACGGAATTTCAGAGAGAAAATGATGAAACTTGAACCGAGACCTAGGCCAACACAATTTGAGGCTTTAATGGAATGGGAAGATGAGATGTATGAGAGAGACAAAGATTGTGAGATTCCAGAGATAACCGATATAACACAAGAGGGTTGTGGGGATCGACTCATGAGAGCAGAATGAAAAGATGGAGGTGTGCTGATATGTGGGATGGTATGTATCCTGTCAGAACAGTGGATGAAATGGTAGGAAGAAAATGTACAGAAAAGAGAAAGCATGCAATACAAGAACAGAGAGCATGTGGAATCAGTGATACAGAAGATGAAGTTTTGGAGGAAATCTTAAATAAGAGACTCCCTCCCTATCAACAAACTTCTGCATTGGTGACACCCAATGCACCGCCAATGGAGACTAAAATGAATAAAACCCCAAACAGATATACTGAATTGAAGAAACAATTTGAACAGGAAATAACACAAACTCAAAAACCTAGTACTTCTGAATTAGAAAATTCAACAAATGAATTAGCTTAGAAAATAAAAGAATTAACAAAAAATGTAGAAGCCGTAACTGTTCCCGTAACTATAGGATGTGTGATACCAGCATTTGAGAATCAAAAACAGATGAATATTCATTGACAATTCCTTTAAACTCTAGTATGCAAAAAGTACTAGAAAAAATGTATCCTGACCTTAATGAAATGAAAATTATGATTAGAAAAACCCCACCTGTTGATTTAATGATGAATCAAAGTCCAATATATAGAATTCCAATGGGATCTGAATCGGCAACTGAAACCCCGGAAAGGAGCATGGATAAAATAGATCTATCTAAAACTCTACTAGGGCCAACGGCAGAAGAATTATATGATAGGGTTAAAACTTTACAAAAGAAAGACACAGAACCAAAGCTTTTAGACGTAGTAAGACTGAAAATAGACATGGAAGAGTTGATTATCGGAACAATTGGTACTGATAGATTAAAATCATATCAAGATGATGAGGTGATGTTTAGGTGCAAAAGTATAACTTGGAGAGCCAAGAACTTGCATGATAAATTAGAAGATAAAGCTAATGTATTAGGAGTAGAATTTGCAAAAATGTAAATGTTGAAGAAACCTTACAGAATAGATTTCACAGAAAATGATATAGAGAATTTGAATACATCAGGACGATTGACCCAGATAAAAGAATTGATTGTATTATTAAGAAAATGGGAAGGCATAGATCGATGGAGAAGTAGGTGGATAAAAAAGAAGGAAGAGACACTTGATAAAGCACCGCTAGCTTTTCCTGTCAAAGAAAAAGAACCAGTAGTAGCAGAATATCCAATGAGGGAAATACCAGGAGGAGGGTATGTACATATGCCATGGAGTAGACAGGACATATTGTCATTCACAAATGGTTTCCCCAGATTAAGAGAAAAACCTGTAGAATGGTATAGACAAGTAGAGAGGTTTGTGAAACTTTCAAAAGTTCTGTGGGAAGATTTAGGTGGATTGTTTGACATAGTCGTACCTGCAGATTTGTGGACAGATTGTAAAATTACTATTGATTGGCCGAAAGAAGAATATCCAAGAGATGCAAAAAAGGAGCTCAAGGTCCGAAAGTAATGAGAAATATGAACAGGTCATAACCTTTTTAAAAAATAAAATTCCTCCAAAAGAAACAGATTGGGTAACGATAGATAGGACTATTCAAGAAGCTAAATAATCTGTAAAAGCTTATTATGAAAGGTTACTCTTAGTTTTCAAACAATATAGCGGAGATGAGACTTTAAGTGAGAAAGATATGTCATTTTGTTTATCGATTTGTGTTTGGATTGAGACCTGAAATAGGTGACATGATAAAGCAGCATATGATGTGTTGGCAGTCTAGTACAGTTGATGAAGTGTTGAGATATGCGAAAAATTGTAGTGATGACATCGAAGCAAGACAGCGTAAGCTTAAAGAAAAAGCTATGTAGGCACAATTGAAAGTTGCTGAACAACAAGAAGCACAATTGATTCACCAAGCAAATAAAATGGGTCAGACTACATTGAAATTTAATATTGGGAAAGGAAAAGGTCAAATGAACATAAATGAAGCTAAAAAGAAATGGCATGTCATAATTGCGGCAAGGTAGGGCATTAGGAGAACGAGTATAAGTTACCTCAAAAAATGAATACAGAAAATAAATCATTGAATCCACAGGTGCAGAATGAGGTGAATCAGCAATCACAGCCACAACAACAGGTAGTTACTCAACAGAGTCAGGTGCCACAACCACCTCTTCCACAGAGTGTAAATCATCAGCGATACAGTGCAGAGACATGATTCTACAGAGGAGAGCAGGTAAAAAGATTGCTGTGTGCAGCTGTTTCCCAGTATTCGTTGAGACCGGATGGGAATGAATCAGATGAGAGTTATTGACGGTGTCTAGAAGAGGAAGAAGAGTGCGTGCTTGGCCCAACTCTAGAGGTAGCTCAGTCTGGTCCCTTTGTGGATGGAAAGGTGAATGGTGTAAATGTAACCTTTTTAGTGGACACTGGTGCTACCTGTTCTACCGTTAGATCAGTAGAAATTCCAACCCTTCCTCTCTCAGGAGAATACATCCAAGTTGTAGGTGTAACGAAGAGGCAGATTCAAACTCCTCTCACACAACCAATGGAGGTGGAAATAGGTTCCTACAAAGAAATGCATCGTTTTGTGGTTTGTGATAGCAGCCCTGTAAATTTGCTAGGACGCGACATACTCCGTAAAATGAACTGTACCATTTATTGTACCCCAGATGGCCTTGCTTTTCAAACAGCAGATAATGATATTTTGTATAAAGTGACCATGTCAATAATCGACTCAGAAAAAGTTAAATGTTCCCTGTATTTGACAGAGAAAAGATTCCTATTGAATTAAAAGAAACAGTTAAAAGTGAGGTAATGGATTTTACAGGTGAAGATATAGGTTTAACCCCTTCCATTCACATGACAAGTTCAGCTCGTCATGAGGCACAATGGAGCTGTGCTCATGACGAGCTGGGCTCGTCATAACTGCCGCAGCGCGCCCACGTGCAATTGATTCCCCGCCTGTGCGGGAGAATTAATCAGTGCGCGGGGTTGTGACGAGCCCAGCTCTACTGTGACTCATGACGAGCTGGGCTCATCACAACCACCACGGCGCCGTGGCTCCCCCCCCCTGCACCGTGGGGAAATTACCCCCGCGGCAAAGGGGTAAATGAAAGTAACAAATCCTGTAAAAATTACAGTGAAGGAAGCAGCAGTCTACCCAAATACTCCACAGTATAAATTGAGACCAGAAATCATTAAAGGAGTAACCCCAGTAATTAATAAAATGATTGAGCAAGGTATTTTAACAGAAATAATTCACCTATAATGGAACTGAAAAAACCAAACTGAACTTTTAGAATAGTACAGGACTTGAGGAAGGTAAATAAAATAGTTGTTCCATGTTGTCCGATTGTGCTAAATCCAGCCGTGATCTTATACCAAATTCCACATGATGCAGAATGGTACACCGTCATTGACTTGTGTAATGCATTCTTTACAATTCCATTACACCCTGATAGCCAACCAATTTTTGCTTTCAGGTTTGGCGAGCATATTTTGGCATGGTGCCAAATTCCTCAAGGGTTTACAGAAAGTCCTTACATTTTTAATCAAATACTGAAGAAATCCCTAGAAAGTTTAAAAATGCCTGAAAAATCAGTTTTGGTTCAGTATATTGAGGACCTATTGGTGGTATCAAGGACCAAATAAGCTTGCATTTTTTTAAAACAATTTTTATTAGAAACAAACTGCAGCAATAATAACATAGTAAAGACATCTTTGGCAAAGTTATTCAAGATTACAGCATTACATTACGACCTTCAATCCATAGGGAGCACATAGGATTACGCTTTATTAACATCTGAACAGTCACTATGAGGGTTGCGACTATGTCCCCGGATCAGGAGACCCTACCTGTACTCTGTGTTGATTTCCCCTAGTTGCCCTGAGTCTGTACCCTCAGCTCCTCGTCCTCCCCCTCCAACACCAAGAGTCTGGCCCTCCTCAGTTCCACTGTAGGAGAAATGCAGATCTCACCCCGTATTTATTCCAGCGTCCCCATTTGTGATCCCATGTGCATGGACATCCCCTCCCTTTATACACTGTTTTCTCCGCAATCATAGCATGGTCCGTGTCATTTGCCCAGTCCCTTAAATGCGGTGCAGAGTCCGCTCCCCACTTCTGGGCAATATTCTGTTTCGCTATACTCCACCCCATAGTGACCCACGATTGTTCAGTTAGTGTGAGGCCCGTTGCCTCCCAGATATTGAGGAGACAGTGTGGGACATGGCTGTATAGGTTTGTCACATGTCCTGGTTAACTGTTGGGTGACGTCTTCCCAGTATTGTTGTATGTGGGGGCAATCCCACAGGATGTGCATGAATGTGCCTGTTTGGTTGCAGTGTAGGAGGCAAAGTGCATCGGCTCTCCTACCCAACCTGAATAACAGTGTGGCATCAAAATATACCTGATGGAGAATCTTAAACTGGACCAGCCGAAGTCTCATCGGAATGGCCACCACCCTTGGGAGGCCAGTGCCTCTACCCAATCTTCGTTGGCCATTTCCCACAGGTCTATCTCCCAACTCGCCCGTAGTTTCCACATTGGGTCGGCCCGGTTATTGATCAATTCTAATACGTTAGGGAAATGGCCTTACGGTCCATGGGGTCCAGCAATAGTCTGTCTTCAAGAGAAAAGGAATCCACCAGGGGGGTCTCTTTTGGGAGGGAAGAATCAATGGCATGGCTGATCTGAAGGTAGCGGAAGTACTCAGACTGAGCTAGTTGGTATCTAATTTGGAGATCCTTGAACAAAGCCTTCTTGGCCTTGACCCACATACCACCTACAGTGGAAATCCCGAACATGTCACATTAATCAAACCCCACACAGGCACTGATTCGTCCCAAAATGTCTGGTTCCCACAGAGGGGTAGCTTTTGCTACGTGTCCATGGCAACCCATCCGCCGCTGGACTCTATGCCACACTTCCACTGTTCACGCCGTGGGGTCTGTCAGGTATAATTTCCTATGGTTTGTGTATAATGCTATATTGTAGCCTCCCTTGCCCATTAGCCAATAGTCGGTGGGAAGCTGGGATCGACACGTGGCCCAAACACCCATCTATTGATGGCCGTTAGTTGCGAAGCCTGATAATAGTTGCGCATGTCTGGCAGCCCTATACACCAGTCGTACCACCCCATAGTGAGCTTATATATGGCTATTCGAGGTGGCCTATTCTCCCAAAGTAAGTCTCTTACTGCTGCTTCGATCTGTAAAAAACAGGAATTAGGAACCGGATAAGGAGTATTTTGCAGGGCGTAAAGGAGACGTGGCAGGGCGAGCATTTTGAATAAAGACGCACGCCCCAGAAGAGTAAGGGGGAGTGTCTTCCAATAGGTGACATCTGATTTAAACCTCTGTAGTGGCCCCAACAGATTCTGTTCATAAAATGGTACTGCATCAGTTGTTATAAAAAGGACTAGATAACGAAAACCCTGGGACGCAACTGGAATATTATATCCTCGAGAGAGTACATCTGGGATTTGGACCAGATTATTTTAGCAATAGTTATTCCCTTTAGACCTAATTTAGGACATCTTTCTGAAATGAATAATAATTCTAAAAATATAAAGAAACAGGATACAAAAAATGAAGTAGCATTGGTGGGTAATACTGAGCTTCATAGAGATAGGTCAATTAATGATTTTTCAAAGAATGCTTTTTCAAAATTGTTATACGAATATGTAGAAATTATGGATGTCCAGAACTGTTACATTTGTATGCAGTTACCTGCGTCAGTAGCAGAAGGTGTCACATATCATCACCTTCCTTTGACATATGGACTGTCTTGTAGTGTAATAGCTAGTTATTTTTACAAAACAGGCAAATTAGATTATTATTATGATATGGACAAGATTTTTGCTAAAGTTTCTGTAGTACATGGACTAAACAAAGTGAAACCTGCTGAAGTGTTGGGTGATTTTTTTCTGGAAACAAAAGAATTGACTATAGAATATGCTTTTAGAAACAATCTTACATGTAAATTAAGAAAAGAAGAAAAAGTATTTTTAGAAATGGCTGAAGAAAAGCAACTGCAAGTAAAACAAAAACACCCCCATGGAATTTTGATGAAAAAGATTATGTAAAAATTGACACTAATGTAGCATTGGGATTAGATGTCCCACAGCAAAGGAAACTGTGTATTCATAGAGATAATACTGTGTATGATAACTATTTTGTGGGCGCAAGTGATTGTAAAGACACATACAGAATTATAGGGGGATGGGGATTCAAAGGAGGAAACAACCCAGTATTTCCAGGGATTTATTTTATACGTGTAAACAAAGCTTATTATAGGTTGCAGGACCACTGGTATGGATCGTGTTATGTGAGAGTGGTGTTTCCCAAAATCTTTCATGTAGATAGGGGAACTAATGGAGTTCATGAGATAGGTAAGCCACTAACACGTAGAAGAAGGGCAAGTTTTGCAGAGATAATAGGTGACATTTTTAGAGCACTGATACCAGCAGTGGGAATATCATTTAATGCAAATCGAATTTGAAAACGGTCAACGATAGTAGATAGGTTGTCAACAAATACGGCTGGAGGATTTTTGATGGTAAATACCGAAATGGTTGCCATGAGAGGTATGGTAATGCAAAATCGACTTGCTCTTGATATCTTATTAGCAAAAGAAGGAGGAGTTTGTGGAGTACTGAAAGTGCAACATTGTTGTACCTATATTCCAGATAAAAGTCAGAACATTCAAGGATACATTAAAAATATTACTGAATTAAATAGAGAAATTGTCCCACTGGAGGTTGAGGGTGTTCTAGAGAAACTAGGAAAAAGTTTCTCTGTTGTAAAGAATTGTTTTTCAGAAATAGGTAGCTCATTGATAGGGAAAATACTAATACCAGTAACAAATTCTAATGGCATTGGTGTTAAGATTGGTGTGCCTATGAATTAGAAAAAGAAAACTGAATAACAAGTAAAGATAAAAATTAAGAAAAATAAGCAGAGAGAACGAGAAATGGGAGAAATTGAGTTAGAAGAATATAAAGAAAAGATGTACAATGGCACTAAAAGGCAGAGCACAAGAGATACTAGAGTTTAAGCTAACTAAAAGGTGAAAGAACTAGAAACATGTTCTTGAAAATTTAGGTATGGATGGGTTTGTGGTGATAAATCACCAAAGGGGGGAGTTGATGGTGCAGGGGAGAAACAAACATTTTTTGTACCCCCTCTGAAGTTATCTCCTCATAACTATAATAATTTCTATTGTTTTTGTTTTCATATTAGTTCCCATTCTGGCCTGCGCGGTCTAGTCTGAAAAATGGCTGTTGTAACGCAGTTGGCGGAGATAGGAAAAATGAAAGATGGCCCCCACGCATTCGCAGAAGAGAAAATATAGTCCCATGCGAATGGCCTATGTCCGGAGCAAGAGATGTCAAGGCCAGCCTGGCCTACAGACAAGAGTTGTGCCAAAGTTGTCCGGATTTAAAAGCCTGGGAAAGTATGAACGTTTAAAACTGAATGCATAGAATGGATACAAAAATAATATACAAGTACACGTGAAAAAAAAGTTGTTAGCTCATGGGATACTGTGGAATGGTTCTGCATTTTTGCGAACTAGTTTGAACAAGGAGGACATGAGGCGATCATCGCCACCCCTCAAATGGACCTATGAAAATTGAGTGAAGCCCCTAAAAGCTTCAATTTTGAAATTAGTTAGCTAGTGAAAGGGTATAAAATGTCTTGTGAAAATGATCTTGGTGTGGACTTTTGAATTGCACCACGGCATGCTGTCGGTTGGAACAATTTTTATTTATTGGGTGCAAGAGACTCTAAATATTTTTGGACTTTAATTTTTGATGGGGAAGAGAAAACGAGATTTGTTGCAGAGATTCTAAGTCTGGAGGGAGACATCGAGGAGGTTAGAAAAGACAGGCAGCTTCGGAACCTGTTCTATGTCCTATTGTTCTATCATCGCCCTATGGCCAAGGGGTAGCGAGTCCTTTTTATTTTACTTTGCTTAAAATGTGTTACTAAATGCTTAGAATGTACTTGTATAATAAAACCTGTAAAATATAGAATTTCTCTTTATGATTTAGATAAAATTTATATAAAATATAAACTCGAGTCTGTGATTATTGAAATTAAATAATGTTGATTAAATGTTAAGGTTATGAGGATAATGTGATTGAGCTGAACTTAATAGCCATCAACTGATTCCTACTAGTTGGTCCATCGACCAAATAGCGAAGTACCTTGATGCTATTCTCTATGACTTTAGAAAGTTTTTAGAAACTCTAATGTATATTATTTATATAGTCACTGTATAGAATAATAAGGTACCCCGTATGTCTTGCAGCCTTGTCTACTTATCACTGATTCAGGGACAGAGGTGATCTGAAAAGTGTGTGTATGTGTGACTCGCGGTGTTATGGGCCCCACCGACGAGTAAGAGTAAGATGTTTCTGAATTAGTGAAGTAAGTGGAGAGCTTTAAAGTAGCGCCGCTGCATCACTCACAATAGCTGTTGTCGACTAGACAGAGTGTTGGTCAGTGACAATGGAAGGGGTCTCAGTCATGACAATGGTAGGGGTCTCAGTCACAAGCAACAAGTAAATACCGCAGACCCAGGCGTAAATTGGCAGTGTTACACTCCCTATGTGAATGAGCTGGGTCTCCCCTATTTAAGGGGCGGAAGTGGTGGATGCACTCCATTGGAGCTAGAAGAGATTAGAGCCGTGATTTGTGCTCTTCCTCATCTGAAGACCCCCGGAAACGATGGCTTCCCCCCAGAACTTTATCAGGCTTTTCCAGAGACACTAGCTAATTGGCTTTTGGAGGTCTATCTAGAAGCTTGGGGTGCTGGTATCTTGTCTCCTACAATGAGGGAAGGGGGGGGGGGATTGTCTATTGCTTAAGCTGGGGGGGAGGGAGAAATCTGACCCGGCTTCCTATAGGACCCTAACAATGATTAATACAGGACTGAAGATCTCCTCTAAGGTTCTCAGTACACGCTCGGGGTCCTTCATGTCGAGTTTGGTACATGAAGACAAGCTTGGATTTATTCCTAGTCATAGCCCCGGGATGAACTTGAGGAGACTGGCCCGATGTCCTTCGAAAAGGGCGACACAGGACTGAAGAGTTGGCGCTCATGGCTATTAATCTAGAAAAGGCCTTTGACACTGTGAACTGGGTATACCTCCTGGAGGTGCTCCGAGTCATGGGCTTCGGGCCACGTTTTCATAAGTGGGTACACCTGTTGTACGCTGAGTAACATAACAGAGATAAGGTGGGCAAACTCTGATCGTAGGCTTGGGCGATAGTTCAGGGAAGAGACAAGTTTGTCCACTCTCTCCTGTCCTACGTGCGATGGAGCCATTGGCAGTCTGGGTAAGACAAAAGATGCAGGATATGCGGATTGTATCGGGGGATGTACAGCATCTGTCGTTCCCACGGGTGGCAGTGCAAGTGTTGCCTGGCTATTTGGAGGAATTCGGGTCATATTCCGGTCTCTGGCTTAATTGAGTGAAATCATTGCTGTCCCTCCTTGCCTCTTTGGCTGAGAATCTGGCGGACAGCTTACCTAACTTGGGCTCATGGTTGGAGACGTCCTACTTTAGATATTTAAGGATCAATATAGCACATATGATCATATGGAGTTCAGCTTCAACATAATATGGGCAGGGTCATAGAAGGACTGCAATCTTCAGTGACATTCTGGAAAACGTTGCCCCTCTCGTTAATGGGCAGTATTGCCATTGCTAACATGGTGCTGTTGCCTAGATGTTTGTATGTATTGCAGAATTCCATTTGTTTGCTTCCGGCTCGTGAATTCAGACAGTTAGACACCAGCCTAAGCTCTATTTTGTGGGCAGGAGAGGTAGCAGAGAGGCATTTCCACTTTGACTAGATGGTATACAGATGGGGGCTTGGAGTGCCGTGCCTTGATTTATATTATTTCGCTGCTCAACTGCAATACAGGGTTTGATGGCTGGACTCTGTTGATAATCATGAAAAAAGGTTATTGAAGGGCAGGGTACAGTTGGCACACCTTCCGAAGCTACTAATGGAGGGTGTGAGGGTCCCCTTGGATGCCACTCACATTGTCAGGCATACAGTCATATTGTGGCATAGGTTTGTATGGTCAGTGTTGTGGTGGGCCCCGTTCCATAGGGAACTCCTGATTTGGATTTTGAAGCCCGTCCAACTATTACTGGATAATATGTCTTCCCAGGCGTGGCAAAAGGCTGGTTGTGAACAACTTGGGGATCTATGAATGAATTAATAAATAAAGGCATTCACATAGCGCACAGCTACTCAAAAGAGTGGCCCGGCGCATCAAAAGCCCCTGGAGTTGACCCCCCCCTTACCGGCTACAATTGCAGAAAATAAAAGGGAAGAGGGGAAAACAGAGAGTGAGGGCAGATTACTCACAATTGTTAGTTAAACAGCAGAGTTTTGAGACGCTTCCTGAAAGTATCTAAATCTGTCACTGCTATCAGTGAAGCCGGAAGGGCATTCCAGGCCTGAGCACCAAGGAACCTAAACGAGGAGCCCCCAGCCCGGACGCGAGAAATTCTAGGGACCGTGGCCAGATTCATCGAGGAAGATCTCAGAGTTCTGGAAGGAACATAGTGGGCAATCCTTATGCAAAGGTACTTTGCCCCTTTCCATGCAAAGCTTTAAAGAATAGAACTATAGCTTTAAATCTGATTCTCTTCTTTACTGGGAGCCAATAGAGCGCTCTGAGGTGGGGGACATACGAGACCTAGCTTTAAGCCTGAGAATGGCTCTGGCAGCGGCATTTTGTGCCATCAGCAGACGCTTGAGAAGATTTCTGGAAGGCCGAGGTAGAGTATATTCACATAGTCCAATCTTGAAGTAATCAGTGCCTGGACCACAGATCTCCTGTAGTCTAAATACAGGAGTGGAAAGACCTTCCTCAGTATCCTGAGGAGACCAAAGCACGTTACCACCACAGATTGGACTTGGGCTTTCATAAATAAGCGATCATCTATCAAAATATCCAGATTCTTTATGCTTTGTTGTGCAGCGAGAAGTGCCGACATATCATCTGGCCACCAGAGTCTCCAGTCGTCTGGCGGTTGACTTCCAACTTTTCTGGATTATATTTATGCTGGTTCGATCTTAGCCATGCAAATACTTTAAAGAGGCACATTTTGATTTTGGATCCCTCAAAACTTTTCCCTATGTCAAAGGAGAAATGGAGCGGAGTATCGTCAGCGTATGAAATTATTTTTCCTCCATATGTCTCCGCCAGGACAGCTAAAGGGGACATATAGAGATTGAATAATATGGGGCTCAGAATGGAGCACTGAGGGACTCCCACATCCATTCCCGGGATTACAGCTGCAAAGAGAGGAGTCCAAACCACCTGATCCCTGTCTTTCAAATACGAGGCAAGCCACTTAAAAAATTTAAAACTGAGCCTCCAATACCGGGAGCCTGGATCCTGTCCATAAGTTTATCGCACGGTATCGAAGGCAGCTAATAAGTCTAACAGGATCAGAATGGCTTTCCCTTCCCTATCCAGACTCTCCTTAATGTGTTCGGAGACTTCAAATAGAGCAGACTCCGTGCTATAGTTGGCTCTAAACCCAGACTGACTGTGGAGACCCAGATGAGGGCTTCATTTCATTTGATTAGGCTTGTGAAACGTTTTTGATCAGCCATGGTCACTTCTTGCAGTATGCTGGTTTAGCTGACATTGTTAAAACAACGTGGCCCAAATCTACTCAAACTTTGGACATTATTTTGACAGATGGAGGGGGTCGGCATTTGATTGTACACTTGTATAAAGCCATGCGTGAAGAGGTAGTAGGGCCCACTCCAAAGGAACAGGCCTGGGATATGGGCGAGAAACACCTCTCACCGACAGGGACTAGGACAGGGTTAATGATTTCGTGCACAAGGTATCCAGCAATGCACATTTTAAATTGACTCATTACAATGCTCCGCACAGGTCATACATTACAACATGGGGACACCAGCACTAGAAACCTACCCGCCCAGTGGTATGCCCTAGGTGTGGCGCGGATGGGGCTGATTTTATGCACTTAGCCTGGAAGTGTAGGGGAGCCAGGGGTACTGGACACGGGTGGTGCCAGAGATTCACAGGACAGTGCACATCCTCTTTGCTCTTACTCCGGCTTGCTGTCTTCTAGGTAATATTGTAAGATGAAAGGGTGAGAAAATGTATTATACATTTTTGCAGTTGGCCTTGGTCCTGGACAGACTACGGGGCCATCACTTGGGGACGTTATGGAATGGGAGTTCGCTGAGGAAGCTCACATGAGACTTAGTAGGAGGGATGACATTCAGAAGACAGTATTTAGTAGGACTTGGGCATCTAAGTGTGTTGTAGAGACTTTAAAAATAAACTGTGTAACTTAAGCATCTACAGCCACGAAACCCTGTTGCTGGGACAGCCAAGACCCACAATATTCAACGAATGACATGTCCACTTAGATAAACTTTCCATGATGCAGTTCCTCAAGTCATGCAGGGAGTGGACATAGCAGCAGAGTGTTGCTTGGGTCAGCTCACAGCCAGATCCCTGCGGTAGTGCACGACCCTCAAGTATGGAAAGGAGGAGTAGCACTTGCCCCAGTGACTCGGCTAAGGATGGATCAAGTGTATCCTCAGCCACACCAATCTGAACCAGCAGAGCCCAAACCCAGAACCTCTGCATGGTACAGTCAAGCAACGCAGCATTTTCTATGCCAGTGAGACGAGAAGAGATCATGTATAAATCCTAGGAGCAGAAACACATCCTCTACACGAAGCAAGGCAGGGAGAACTTGGGCGCCATCTACAGCTTGATTTCTCCAAGCTCACATGTCCTACTATCCAGTAAAGGCGACCATGAGTTTGAGGGGACCCCATGGACTCACTACTGTAAATGAAATTGTACTGTTGTATTTTATTGACCCACTCTTTAAACCTCCACCCACCATAAGCAATGAGTGGAGTCAAGACACTCCACATTATACCTACTGTACACTATTAATATCTATCTAGCTAAGTCTGTTCTGTAAGCTCACCAGCACATGTTGGAGCAGATATTGCTAGCTGCCTCCATGGTTGTTATTCCATCCTCATACAACCTATACTCCAGGGGGAGGCTCATACTCAGCACTGCACCAATCTGATTTATCAGCAAGATGGACTCCTCAAGATGCTGTACAATCCTACAACCTTCCTTCAACAGCTGCTTCTCACACTCTTGGCGGGGGCCCTAGGAGGATGACTCGCTATTACAGAAACGGTATACGGGTCACTGTAAGGTGCACACTAATACCTCCTCAGGCAGAGGAAGCCCATCTCTGGCTGACAACACACACCAAGCCACTCGCTGTCTGCCCACCATGTTAGAATAGAAACCTGCCCCCTGCTCAAGGCCCTCATTATCCTTAGCACTGAGGGTAATACAAGCCACAATCGGAGGGTGGGTTTGTGGATTGGTGGTGTCATGTGGGTGTTGCATGGTTCTTGCCATTATCATGCCAGTTATGTGCCATTGCTGCTGCCTGAGCCAAACCCGATGTTACCTGATGAACCTTTATCAAAAACTACCTCTAATGTGCATTTTGTCATGGGAGGGAACATTTCACTGTTGTTTTTATAGTGTGCCTCAATCAGTGATGGCTGCACTGTACTCTGCATTATCTGCTGCTGTCTGTGATAAAGCTGATTTTACATAAAAGGAAGCTTGCAGTCTTGCAGCCATGTTCCACCTATGCTGTCTGAAGGGTGCATGCCCTCTTGTTTATGTTTCTGGGATTTATTGAGCTCATGGCTGCCCAAGGGCTTCCCAGCGCTACAGAGAGGAGGTGATTGTGAGAGGATTCAGTAAGTCATCATGGGAACAGCAATGTCCTTAGTTTTTTCTGAAGCTGTGTTCATCTTTTAACAGTCTCATTTCCTTGGCCATGGAGTTGCAAAGCTTCGGAGCCAGGTATGAGAATGATCTTCCTCCCCATCTTGATCTTTTTATCCTCAATGCCTTCATGAGATAGTCTGATGATGATCTGAAAGACCTCTCAGGCATATATGGGGAAATAAGTGCCATAATGCAAGGCTGGGCCGCTGTCGTTCATAGCTTTGTGAGCCAGGCAGAGAGATTTAAATTCTATTCTGGCTTGGATGGGCAGCCAGTGAAGATGTTTCAGAAAAGCTTTCACTGACTCTTGTCTGGGTATTTTAGGAGTAGCCTAGATGCCGCATTCTGAACCACCTGCAGTCTGTTCACAACATATTTTGGGGATCCCAGATACAGGGAGTTGCCGTAGTCCAGGTGGGAGACCACCAAAGCCTGTACCACGGTTCTCCGTGTCCGTTCAGGAATAAGTGTTAGAATCTTGTGGATCATTCGGAGTAAACCACTGCTGTGGTGTTACAGACAGCTGAAGACCCCAAAACCAATGGCCTTGTCAAAGCTTGCTTAGACTGAAAAGCTATACAACACCCCCACCTCATTCCTATAACTAGTGGTATAAATCACACCACCTGCAACCTGGGTCCTTGACTCCCATTGCTTCTCGAGAAGTCAGCTGGGACCACAGCATAAGTAATGTGTCCTTTATCCTGTGCCACGGCAAATACACAGGTGCAGTCAACAACAACAGAGGACACAGGTGCAATCTCCAACAACCGAGCACAGCGATCAACAACCCACCTTGCAAATTTACACCAGGAGGAAGAAACAGCTGTCTCAACAAGCTGAATTGTTCTTGCAAATCTTTACCTCGATCTGCAGTCCCTGATATTTTAAGTGGTGCAGAAGGTGATATGTTGGTGCTAGCCACAACCCCTGATATAAAATAAATAATATTATATCTATGTAAATAATATTCTTCACAGGACTTGGACTAGTTGCCCTTCCTTACCATCAACTGATGTCCCTTCTCCAATTGCCTCTTTTTCTGGAATGTGTTCATGACGCTACCACAATTCAGCTGGAGCATGAGACTAATCAATCATTGGAAATAATCAAAAGTCCGAACAGGAATCTATCTAATCAATCACCAGTGTTTTAAGTTGCAGGAGTAACGGGAAAAGGCTAGATTTCATTATCTTTGCCAAGCTTGGAAATAATTTAGTACAATAACTAGGGAAAGGTAGAAATACTCTCAAAAGAGTGACCAAGCAGTATCCATAATATTAAAGAAATGTAGTCTAGACCTATGTATGTAAGCTATATAAGGAGTCACTTAGGCAGAATTACACATACATTTGATGAAAAACGATGATAAAGCAATTGTACTCGGTGGAACCTCCTTGAAGTCAAAGGTTTCTACATCACTCAGGAGTTTTATGCTGATTGTCTTCTGGTGCACAACGAAAAAAAATACCTGCTCTTAGACCAAGTTTGAAGTTTTGAGCTTACAAGGACATTCACAAATAACTGTGCAATCATACAACCAACTGAACCTTTAGATTCCAAGTAAATATTACAACTATTCCAGAATACCAGCTACCCTTGTAATCACATTTTAAAAAGTGATGGATCGTAGACAAATCCAATATCAAGAAGGTTACATCATGCACATTATAGTAGGAAAAGCTATTTCTCTAGTACATAAACTCTTATCACAAAGCTTATGAACCATGTAAAAAAATCTAGGAAGTTGCTGCTTGTGTTGGCTGCTGTTTCCCCAAGCCACATTCCCTCATGTTCTAAAATTCCAAGTGAGACTGCTCTGTCAATTGCTTTCCCTCCTGATACCACTGGCAGGCTGGCACCACGTTTTGAGATTTCTTCTAGCAGGATATATGACTCTGCTGGAGCAGGGATACACTTAATGTGTGTCCACATTCCTAACCAGGAAGAGACCCAGATCCTTGCCATGCTATAAGGTAACTGAGGTGGTGGCAAAAGAGATATACAGTGGTACAGACCATTTTACCTGCAACCCGAGAGAGGAGCACAGGTTCATTTTAGTAGAGTTTGCTCTGTCCCCCATACCTGGTATCCTTCACCTGTCTCTGATTAAGTGTTGCATATGGGATGCAGCTTACTCAGATGGTGAGTGTGGACTCTCACAATGGTATCTCCTGAATTTTCACAAAGATTACAGCAGAAGATGGTCTGCACGCCAAAGAGTCTGTGGTCATTGTTCAATTGATTGGATCCGAAATAGGATCCACGTCCAGTCAGACCAATCTTCTGCCTAGTAGAACAACCCCAGGGCTTCACCTTGATATGCAAATGTAGCAGGTAGGTCGTCTTAACTGCTACATTTGCATATCAAGTAGAGTGTCTTCCTTTCATTCTTCCCACAGACATCTTTTCTCTTTCCTGCTATCTAAAAACTCTCGAAGAAACCTGTGAAAGTGGCTACTGATCTAGATGTAAGGGGAACCCTCTTCTAAACAAGGTATGGTCTTTAAATAAATACCAGTTTCCACCCAAGTGCCTAAAACGCTGAAAAAGTGCAAACCCTCTAGGACTATTGCTTGCCAACATTCCAGACCCCTGATGGACAATCTGTGAGAGAGGTGCAGAACAGTGCTTGCAGAAGTTGCATCCTTATTTCTGTTGTCTCTCCATGCCTCAAGGCTTACACCAATCGCAAAGGACCTGTGGAACAGCCGGAATGTGCTGTGCAGATAAAGTAGAGCAACTGGAATGCTGCATTCGAGATGCCCCTGGCCACAGGAAAAGATCCAAGTTTCAGATGACACTGAGCCTTCTTGAAGACTGGGTTATGGGAGAGCTAGCTCTAGACCCATGGAAGCCCTGGCCAGACCTAAAGATCATCTATCTTTCGGCAGACCAGAAAAGACCCAAACAAGTACATGAGCAATGACTGTGGTCTGTGAGTTTTCTCACCTGTTACATCAGTGGACACAACCTTGGCACACTGTCCTACCAGACATTGGTAGAGAGCCATGGGCCATCACTCAGCAGGTGCTGAGTGTTTGTGACCTGAGAGACACAATACCCACCACACACCTATATAGCATACCAAGTGGTCCCCGTTTCTGTTGTTATCTGGAACAGAAAGAACACTAAATCTTCCTTAGATACAGTAATGACCTCTAGCCGCTAACTGCATATTCAGGATCAAGCTGAAACCTGATACGTTTTAATCATTATCCTCCAATGCATGTTTCTCATAATATTGCCAGAAAAACATTTTAAAACCCTAGACGAAGCTAGGGGTGCTCTTATGTTAGTAGATGTCTCCAGAACTATGATCACCCTGGCACTGGATCATGTTCAAGGCAAACAACGGAAACAGCAAAGCAGAGCCCTGAACTTACCAGATTTACTTGGGGTGGTAAACATGCTTCAGCACCACTGGACACCACCACCTGGTAGCCTCAATCTCAGTTATTCCAAAGTAGACCTTTGAACTAACATTGGTTACTCCCATCGTGTTCTTCATGGTCAGCGAGCTACATTACGTCACACACTCAATTTGACAACTGTCAACTCTCCGTGGTTCCACGTACAAGTTTAACAGCGTGAGAACCAAGATGAAGCCATGGGCTACGTGGCATGAGACTGTTTCAGGAGCCATGTAAGTAGTGCAAATTTTCCATTCTGTTAGTTGTTATTAAGATAAGAAATTACCGTCTCAGAAACATTGGCCCGTAAATCCCATGAACATCTTAAGCATCTCGAAGAGCCTAAGAGGATCAACTGTAACGAAGGTAGCAGAGTTCAAGAAGGAGGACAAGGCAGGTCCCTCCCTTGTCCAGGATGTGGTTTGGGAGAGATGCCATTGATAGCCCTGTATAATAGGGCCAGTATCTTGCATAGGGCCATGTTCATCGCTGATAAGATTCCTGCACTTTATCTTAGTAGTTCTTAACCAGTGGTCAGAGGACCCCCACAGGGTGTGCGATTCCTACTCCGGGGGTCTGTGACTGGGTAAAAAAATTAAATATTAAGATTAATAAAGTATATGAAAATAAAGAAGTAAAATTGAAGATTTAAAATTTTTAAACATTCTGCAAATATGTAGGAATTTGAAATCAGAGGTTTGAAGTTGGTATCCTTAGCTTGATTTGTTGGAGCTGTGCAAATAAAGCAAACTGAATATAGAATAGATAATGGGTGGCCTCAATTGAAGTGCAGACAAAAAGAGAGAATGCATTAAGAACAACAATGATAGAGTAATATGTAAGCTAGTAGCATATCTCTTCATATTTAAGAATTAGAACTCAAATTTAGAAAAGCTCCAACATTCCTATTAAAATAAAAACTTTGATTTTTCTATATTTGATTGTGGATGAATAAAATGTTCACTATTTTTCTGTATTGTTTTGAGTTTCATATCTTAAAAATTGATTGGGGGGGGGTCCCCAACTATGTGGGGTTCCCCGTATTCCAGCATTGATTCAGAGGTCAAAATAACCACTGCTTATCTGGACCCAAATCTATACAACTACCAAGGATAAGCTTTTACTACTCAACTGACTTGAGTGACTTAAGTATACAACATCAACTTCCTACCATCTGCAGAGCAGCAGTCTCCAAGTGCCCTGACAACCAAAGATGCACAGCCCAACCTCTACCTACCACAGGATTGGAGGAAAAGGCTCGACACCAGTAAAGAAAGTGCATTTAATAATTTTCCAGTTATGATTAATTTTCTTAAAACATTACAATAAAGTTGGTAGATTAGTTAAAGCTTTTGATGACAATCTGACAACAGTTTGCAATTCTTTTTTAATCTTTCTTGAACATTGTATTTAATCATTAAAAAAATATTATACCCATCTTCATTAGTTAGTGTTGTTTCTGGTGCCTTTATTACACCGGAGAAGCAAAATTCAAGAGTCAATAAAAGTTTAGTAGGCTAATTCCATACAATATATTGAAGAAAGCATTTCATCGCGAGGCTTGAGAATCCTATCATGGGTCTTAGTGCTTTGTTTGCAATTAAGCTTATAAAAACTAGCACCTCATTGGCATTGTCTCATGTACCCCACTGACCTTTAAGAAAAAACTAAAAAAGAACTGGAAAATACACGCTGCTGTGCAGTGTGCCTAAGACATGAACCACTGCTGGCATTTTCTGACATGACAAACACCATAATGGCCCACTGCACACCTCTTAAAAGAGTTTATACAACTGAATATTGCCATTTCTCACTGGAATTTTGGTGATATGTTAGTAAACTATAAGAGCCTTAATGAAAGCATACTTGCATTTTGGATGTATTTTTAACCTATTTAAGTGGTGACTTTGGAGAATAAGGAATAAAGATAAGGAGTTCAGATTGGATTTGGTTAACTGTTCTCAGTTTTTGATTTCTTTGAAGACGTGATACTTTACACGTCTTACATGAATGCCACGAGCAAAGGACACACAAAGTGGTTAAGAGGGAGTGAGTTGCAGTCAAGGGTTCCAAACAAGTTAAATTAACAGAATCTAAAATAGCACAGAACTGTTAAGTTGAGACAAGAAGATTTTGCCTGGTGGATAATACACAGCTTAGAATATTAAGATGTTCAGCCTTGTAAAAGACCTTGTTTTTGTCTGAGTGCTAATAAGTATTCTGGCAATAATAAGTAGCAGGAATGAGTCTAGTATTTAGTGTTCTATTAAAGAAGTTTAAGACTTTGTCCAGTGAGAAATAGGAACATAGGGAGAAGATGAACATACCGTTGCAGGAATCCCATTTGTTTATTTATTTTATTTATTTAAAACATTTGTATAGCGCGGCTGTCACCTTGCAGGTATCCTGGCGCTGGAGAAATTTCTCCTCAAGTGAGGAGACTGAGAGCGGGTAGCCAAGTGAATAGAGTTAGGGGAAAAGCCAGGTTTTGATACGTTTTTTGGAAGGGGAGGAGTTGCGATATTTGGCGAATGTCAAGGGGCAGTCTATTCCATAGTTTTGCAGCTGCAACTCTGAAGGATCTTCCCCCAGTCCTAACCTTGTTGAATCTAGGTACTGTGACAAGGCAGGCTGAGGCTGAACGGAGGGTTCTGGTGGGGATGTACCAGGAAAACATGGCTTGCAAGGGTCTGGGCCCGACTCCGTGCAGTGCTTTAAAAACAAGGCAGAGGGCTCTGAAGGCCACTCGCTGCCTCAGAGGGAGCCAGTGCAGCTCGGCTAAGGCCGCTGTGGCCGAGGATCTCCTGGTCCAGCCAAGGGCTAGTTTGGCGGCGGCCGTCTGAACTCTTTGGAGTCGGTCCAGCAGTACAGCTGGAGACTCGAGCAGCAGTGCGTTACAATAGTCAAGGCGACTAAGAATAGTACACCTGACTATTAACGCTCGAGCTTGTGCGGGGAGGAGTGGCATGATCTTGCGCAAAGAGCGCAGTAGGGCCGAGCAGGTACCCACTGTTTTTGCAACCTGGGTTTCCATACTAAGCTTGTTGTTCATCATGACACCCAGGTTGCGGACCGTGGTGACCGGCTGTGGTTTTTCCGGGGCTTCCGGTGGCCAAAATTCAGTTGGGAACAGGCGCGGAATCCGGCTTCCAGCGCAAAACAGAACCTCGGTTTTGGAGGAGTTGAATTGCAGGCAGTTTTTGTGCAGCCAACCAGCCGTATCTCTCAAGCAGTCGTGAAACGATGTTAGAGGAATCGAGTCTTCCCCCTCCCAAGAGAGGATGAGCTGGGTATCGTCCGCATAGTTTATAGCTTTTAACCTATGGGACTTTATTAACGTTACCAAGGGCTTAAGGTACACGTTAAAAAGAATGGGACTGATGGACGAGCCCTGGGGCACCCCATGGGGCACTGAGGAGAAGGCAGATTGGAAAGGGGGAAGGGACACAGCCTGCTTCCTGTCCCGTAGGTAGGAATGGAACCAAAGCAGAGCCGTGCCGTCGATCCCAGCCTCTCTTAGTCTCTTCAGCAGAATCACATGATTGACCGTGTCGAATGCGGCAGACAGGTCCAGCAAGATCAAAGCTACTGCCTGGCCCCTGTCTGCACGCATACGAAGATCTTCCATGGCTGTGAGGACAGCTGTTTCGGTGCCATGGGCTGGACGGAAGCCAAATTGAATATCGTCCAGGATGTGATTCTGCTCCAGATGTCTAGAGAGACAAGAACTCACCCAGCGTTCGGTAATTTTCGCCGGGAAAGGCAAGAGAGAGATAGGCCGATAGTTCAATAAACACTCGGGATTCAGGGAGGGTTTTTTCAGCAGCGGGGTGATAAGAGCCTGCTTCCAAGGAGTCGGAACAAATCCGCAACGCAGGGATTGGTTGTAGATCCTACGCAGGGTGTAGAATAGTTCTGTTCCAAAAGCTTTCCAGGTTTTTGGGGGCAGAGGGTCGAGGACCCTGCTAAGGACTAGTGAAGTTATCAATGCCATGACTGTATCAAAAGGGATATATGGGTGGATGTTTGGTAGTAGTAGCAGTCATGGTGGAAATGAAGGATTCCAACCACATGGAGGGGCTCAATAAAAAGGTTTCCGGAAGACGAGGTGCACGGGGTAGAGTAAGTCAGGCTTGGCAGGGCGGTGGGTGCATACAGCATGGGAAAGTATGAGACCTCAGTCTAGAATGAGTCCAGCATGAGGGAATTCAGAAGGATCTCAGAGCCATCCAGTAGTAAAGGCTGTGAGACAATTCGATGTTTGTGACTGGAGGTAAGGTGTGAATTTGAAAAAAGAGAAGAGGTTTTTTTCATTCTCATCTGCATATAGATGAAAGGAAAATCCTAAGGAAGATACAATTTCATGAAGGGAAGTGGATTTAGAAAGAGAAAGGAGCGAACCAAGGTCTCAGCCTTTGGCGACAGAACTCTTAAAGAAGTAGGTGGTGACTGCTCAAATCAGGAAGTAATAGAAACATAACAATCAGAGAGGTAGGTTGAAAAGCAGCCAAGGGCTGGGCCAATGTTGTGAAGGGTATTAAGTGAAGAAAACAGAGTGGGGTGACCAACAGCGTTAAATAAGGACGGATGAGAATGATTGTGGAAGCTTAAGATAGCAACGTGTGAGTTGGTAATTTATATGTAGTGAAGAAAATGGAAGCCTGAATGAACAGGGACTGATCAGAGATAGGAGAGGACATAGGAAGTGAATGCCAGAGATTTCATAGTTTGAGGGCTGAAAAGGTCAGATGGAGCACAAAATGGTTTTGAACAAGTGAGTATGAGGAATAGCACTACAGGTATGTGAAAGGGGATTCTCAAAGTACAGCAGAAAGGGACACAAGAGTAAAGGTAGGGCAATGAGGAGTGTAGTAATAGTTTTTCTAATGGGGTGATATTTGAGGAGAAATATGGTGCAAAATTGGATATGCTAATACTTCAGCCACATTTTTGTGGGAGGGGCAGTAGTGAATCAATAAGGTTTTGGTAGTGGTTGTAGTTGTCATTATCAAGGGCAGAAGCTAGGATACTCAGCACTTGCTTATGCACTTTAGGATAAACAACAGTCAGATTCTTGTACGACTTGAGAAGTGATGCTTGCATCTTAGCTTTCATGGTGTGAATGTAAGGAGACATTAAGGGTTGTGAATAGATTGGTGTGAATGTGTGTTTCGTTGAAATGGCCAAGTAAAGTAGATTTCTACCGAGGTGAAAGGTTGTTGTGGATTCTTATGGTTCAACAACTACAGCAGGTAGAGGTGGATTCCACCACGTTAGGACTGTTACAATTCTTTCTCAAGGAGAGGCTCCAAATTGTTAGCAGTAGCCAGTTTAGGGCTCAGGCTTTTAGCTTACCTTGCGGGGTGCAGCAGGACTCTTCACTTAGTACCACTCTTTTTAATTGTATGTTTCCCCCATGACAATACTAGAGAGATCTTTTGGTTTCCACGTATTATATCACGCCAATGATACACAATTCATGATGTCTTGCAATAACAACTCTCCTCTGATGGCTGACAAATTCAAACAATGCATGGTTGATGGTAGCAGCTGGATGAAGGCTAATTTACCGACATTAAATGCGTTTAAGACAGAGTTATGGTTTTTAGAGCCCAGCATTCCATTTGGTCAGAGATGTGGTGGCCTGACTCTTGCAGCCCCCTTCCCTCCCCGGTGGAGTCAGTCAACAACCTATTGGTTCTGTTAAACAACTTCCTCAATTTCAACTTGCAGGTAAATCGTGTTACTGGTACTTGCTTCCTCACCATCATAACCCTAAGGAAAAGGTTTCCATTTATTCCAGCAGAACTCCGCAAATCAGTGGCTATTGCTTTATTTTCCCTCATGGCTAGACTACTACAATGCTCTGAACCTGACATTAAAAATTCCTCTCTAAATAAACCTCAGTAAGTATAAAACGTTACTGTGTCTTATATTGGACATCCCAAAATATCTTTAGATCAGAGAGGGCCTTCAAAACCTACACTAGTTAGCAATTAGGAAAAGGGTGGTCTTTAAGCACTCAGTACAGTATATCTAGCCCTACACCCTAAGAGCTCGCTGGCCATCAGGTCTTCCTGTTGGTACACACCAGGCAGGCACTGGACATCAGCATCCAGAAAAAAAGTAATTGTTCCCAAGTTTCAAAAGGCTAGATGGGGCAGTCGCTCCTTTTCAGTAGCCACTGATAAGCTATGGAACACTCTTCCCATTCATATTGCAGATGGCACATCCTTTAGAAAACATTTAAAAACATGTGTATAATCCTCTTAGCTCAGCTCATTAGTATTTTGATGCTAGCAGATGATGTCATCTTTTCCGTTTTCTTTTTTCCTATCTACCTTGCTTTGTCTGGGACTCTTCTTTTGGTTAAGTTCACTCTCTGCCACAGGACCTTGATACTTTCGGGTTGAGCATGCTTTATAGATGTCATTTCATTTAATCTAGAAATTGAGGAATGGAGTTGAGAGAATTGGGTTGCCGGCAGGAGAAATAGAAATGAGGTTTGACTGTCCAGTCAAAAAGGAAAAAGGAAGGGGTCTATAGTAGGTAGAGAGTGGGTTAGCATGATGAAAACCGGCCTTAAATGTAGGCATTTCCCATAACTGTGCATGGAGATGCAATGGTTATTGAAGAGTCAGTGACTAGAAAGGAGTCAGTAGATCAATGTGTTTTGAAGTTGACTGTTGAAGCTTATGGATGAGGTCCCTAAAAATAAGAAGGGGAGTGATGGGAGTTTGTGATTCAAGGAGTGTATGGAGATTTTCAAAATAATTATCCAACTGTTCCAGGTAGGCCTTAAAGGGTCACAATATGGTAATTAAATGGGACTATATTAGTGGCATGGGACTCAAAAGAGGAGAGAGGAGATACGTGTCGGGTGACTGGGAGTGACTTGGAGAGAAAGATACCTACTCCTCCCCTCCCCTTACAATTCTTGCATGATTTGTGGCAGAAGGCAGCATATTCTGTATGCATGGATGGAGGTATGTCAGAGTTTATGGGATCTATGCGACGTTCCGTGAAGAGGAAGCCGCGAAATGCAATGAGAGAGACTAAGTGGTCAGTAATATAGTAGAATTTGTTACAGACCTATTAAACGAGAATTGATCTGAAACATCATAGGTTCCACAGCACCCATCCCTCTCAAATGCAACAGAACTAGATCACATGCACCCTGGTACTCAAATAGGCTACATGCTAGCAAATGAGAAACACGGAAGCTTGAGCATCTTTGGAGGCAAAACAAAACCTGGAGCAGATCTCTTAGTACTACATAAACAGTACTCTTCTGCTCTTGGAATCTGCACTCAAGTCCCGCCTTGTCTGCACCCTACAGACTTAGTGTGAAACTGACACAGGAGAAAGAACCAGACACAGGTGGGAAGAATAGCCCAAGTGGACCGTATCGTACCCTGGTAGGAGTACAGTGCCCGCGAGGCAGGAGTAATGGGCTGGCGCCGTATAAGTTGCGAGCTACAACCAGCACGCAGCAGTGGTAAGGGGCAGTGCACAGGCATCACAGGGTGGCTACACCCATAGACAGAGGCAGTCGGCATTAGGCCGGCGCAGCTTGTTTGCGAGTGGGTGGTCTCCTTTACAATTACCACTCTTGCATCATTTTATCAGGACAAATGTTTAAAAAAACTGCAGCTGCCCAACGGAAATAAATATATATCCAATAAATGAGCACCGGTTGCCCACTGGACCTCTGAAGTTTGACTTGCGCTTGCAAGAGAGCGAAAAGGGCGGAGTTAGAGCTTACAATGGTTGGCGACTGGCAGAGAGGCGCCTGGTGGCGTGTCTCTTTGCGACTTTGTGGCGGTTCTTTCAGGTGTGCAAGCGTTGCAGCCATAGCAGGCTGCCACAGAGAGAGTGAGCCATGGGGAGGTCGCAGAAGCGGCCTGTCTAGGATCGAGTACGGTTTGCGGACTGTCCCTGTGTGCCCCACGCGTGACCAGCGCATCTTAACTGCTACCGCCATACCACCACTGATTCTCCAGGCAGCTCTGCTGCCATTGGTTTTTGACCTGCATCATGCTTTTGGACCGCTCCTTGCCCATGGCCTGTTTTCTGTGGCCAGGGGTTTCATCAAGTTACTAATTGGGGCTTTCCCAGTAACCGGAGAGCATCCACGCCCTCAGAACAGTGCCTCAGAAAGAGGAGAGAGGAGGGAGAAAGATGATACCTGCTGCAGTTCTGAAGGTCACCTTTAAATCCGACACACCAGGAGCGTCTGTTCAGAAGGAGTTTTGGGCTAGCGTGTCAAGGAGGCACCGCCATCACAGCACCCCTGTAAACTGTCTGGAAGGCAATCAATGCAAAATGTTTGTTCAAGTCTCTGCAGCAACCTGTGATAATCTGTGACCGCTGCTGGCAAATTAAATCCTCCACCTGCATAAAAGGCAATTCCGCAAGTCTGCAAAGCAGCTTGATTGTATACTGCCTTTTTGACCCCTGTCTGTTAGCAAAACATTAAAAATTAAAATCTCGAGGTAGCTGGGAGGGGCAGCTACCTCCCTCCCGCCATGGTACCCCAACAACTGCTGGAGTGAAAACCAAAATTTAACACTCAAATTTCAACATCAAGCAACCAAAATGGCAAATAGGAGAAACCCACCTCAGAAGAAAGTAAATATCTTTCCTACTGATCTCTCCATGCCATCATTAGCCATTGCTGCTCAAGATGTTGAGTGCCCCCACCCATCCCCTCACCATGACCACGACAAATAACCAATGGGGCACAACTACTGTTGCAGGGGCTTATCAGTTACTACTTAAACAAGGGTCTAGTGCAGGATGAACAACAATTTCCTCCACCTGATTCTTCATCTTTGGGAAGGCTTTCAATAAATGCTTCTGGATACCACGACTCACTTCTAACCAGGTAAACACCATGCAGGTAAATTTTCATGCCCATGTCTATGCCAGGAGGGTCACATCAGCATGGAATTCTCTCAACTCCCTGCCCACAACGTCATCAGGAGGAATTGATTATTGTATAAGAGAGCCTGGAACCAACGGGCAATCAACACGCAATTAGCTTTGGAAGTGCAAGGGTCTGCGAGACGAAAAACCAACTAGGCGCCCAACGCCCATGTGTGGTATCAGCATTCATGCAAGTGCACATGAATGCAACTACACTCTTGTCCCAGGTATCCCCATGGAGATTTCAATTAGGAAGTGACACAACAGTGTTTTTGCCATTTCAGACACCCTCTACGATTCCTAGAAGGGATGCTGCAGGAGACTAGCTTAACTCGCTTTTAGAGCTATGTCCATAAACTCAAATCTCCTAAGTGCTCCAGACTCAACGCCATTTCAGAAAAAGCATGGACAAGCCACGTAAATGCGCTGTACACCACCCAGGCATCTCCACCAAATGACTATTCCACCCAGGTAGTGGAGGACCAATCACTGGCACCTTTAACGTACCTGACTTCACTGGTTTAATTTAGCAAGCTTATAAGAGCAATAAAAAACGATGACGCACCCGGTCCCAACGGCCTCTAAGCCGGTATATTTAAATGCGCCCGGAGCACTGGACAAAGGTGCTAACCCTTTCTTTATAACCAAGCCTTCTTTTTAATGCAAACGTCAAACGCATGGGGGAGCTCCTTACTGTGCCCAAACCTTAAGAAAAAGGATCCGCAAAATCCCTTTAACTATCGTCTGATAACTCTTTTAGATCTGTACGCCCATATTCTACTTAAACAGCTAGGGGATTGGGCCGTGGATAACGAGGGTTTGCCCTATTTTCAGACAGGGTTTAAGCTTCTGCTTCAACAATTGACAACATCACCGCACTTGACGCTCTGAGCCACCAAGCAGTTCAAAAGAGTCAGCCCCCATTGACCCACATTATGGAGGAAACAACACGTGGGGGGTTCCTGCGATTTTGCTTAGAGTCATCATCTCCTAATATTCAAAAAAGAGAGTCCATGTGAGAACAGGCCCTCAGACAGTTACCTCCAAAATAACCATCAAGGGTAGGTTGAAGCAGGGAAGTGTGCTTGCCCCACTCTTCTTCAACCTTTACACAGCTGACTTGGGCACATTTTTGGAATGCAGCCGCTGGCACCTCCACAATTAGCCAAATCGAGCTTACGCATCCCACAGTATGCTGACAATATTGTCATAATGGATCACACCAATGTTGAGATGCAGCAAACACTGAGCTAACTTCAGGAATATAATGGAATATAATGATCGGAATTATCTTACGATCAACCAAGGAAAGATCAAGGTTCTGATTTATGGGCATTACAAGAACAGGAAATGTTCAACATGGCGCATGGGCCCGCTGTAATCAAAACAACAACAATGTATAACTACTTGGGGGTTTGGCTCTGCAAGTCCTCTAAACCCTCTGCACATATAGCCGCTTTGAAAAAGAAATATGGAGCAATCATATACGGTCTTGCCTGTCTTAAGAAGAAGCTGAACACCCTTCGGCGCAACCTATTTTGAAGATTATGAAATCTTCCCTTTTTCCAGTTATACACTATAGACACCAGGCCTTTCCAGGGGGTTTGTGCACCCAGTCATGCAGGGCCTACAGTACTTACTGAAAGGTACTTCAACTTCCAAGATATATCCGAAGGACCAGACTCCGCCTGGAACATGACTTATCCAGACACTCGCTAGCCTGTGAGGCTGACACCTTGAAATTCTACATCAGAGTTCTGAGAGCTCCAGCCAACTCTCTGAAAAGCCTGAATGAAAGAGATATTTGAGAGTCCTCGGTACCCTTGGCAATGGCAAGTTCAAAACTCAATCACCTCCTTACAAATTGCAGGTGCAGCCTTAAAATCGAACATTATTTCTTACACAGCCTTGAAAAAAAGCCATAAACAAGCAGCTGGAAATTTTCTCCTATGTACCCGGGAAGCCATAAGTTTACCTCACAGAAGCCATCAACAGACAGCTGCGTAGAGACATCTTATACATGCGCCTACCCATGGGCTGTCCCGGGCAACGAGGCCTGTAGACTGTCGCTATAAGCGAGAATCCTGGGTCCACCACCTTCCATGTTGCTGCCCATCACTCTTCGCCCTCAGGAGGCTTCTCCTGAAACCAATGTTAATGAATGAAATCAGTTTGCTCCTGCTTGGAGCCCTCATCGATGTGTTTCTCCAAAAATGTTGTGAAGATTCTTTCATGGTGTGGTAAATTTATTAAAGCTCTCAGAGACCTTCTCCACCTCCCCACTGCAGGCCTGCAGCGTGCCCTACACTTTCAAAGATTAATATCAGACTAGTACAACATTTTAAAAAAAGTCCTTGAAACACAAACTGACAAGGCATCTGAAAAGTGTCAGCGGTTAGGGAAAATGTGTTTACCGTCCTGTAACATAGCACTGATCCCTTGACAATTTGCCCTTTTATTTACTCTGGGTAGTCACCCACCTACCTTAATTTCTTTTATACATCTGGGGATCATATATTTTGCAATTCATACTGTGCATTTTAATGCTTCTCGGCAATTGCACTTTAATGCTTGATGCCTGATTGTTTTGATCGGCTATTTTTAACATGTGGGGCTCACTCATTCTATTATAACAAAATGTAACCCTTAATTAAAAAAAAAAATTTAACCCTTGGCACTCTTTTATATTGCTATAACTATGCTCCTTGGTAGGAGAAGTCCCCTTTTTTATATTAACGAGGAGCAAATTGTCATGGTTTTTGTTAACTAAAACAATAAATCAAACATATAAACTTATAAACAAAGAAAATTCCTTGTACTCCTAATCAAATACACATGTTTTAAAACAACACCAATGAAGCAAGTAACCAACTATTGCAGCCTAGAAACTGCACATTCTCTGCATGACACATAAACCTATATTGAGAGTATTAACCAACATGAAATGAATGTGCACCTGGCACACGTTTTGAGAAAATGACAATGATCATGGAAAAAATGTAGTAAATGCACCTTTAAATAGTGCTTAAACTGTAGAAATATTGAGGAATCATATTTTGTGTGCATAATTGTCTAACATTTTATTTATGGGTAGTTCTAAACGATCTTCTGTAATTAATTAATAAGAGTTTACATATTAATGTTATAACTGTGATGCATTGCTAAAACGTTATTTGCACCTAAAATAATCATATGCTACACTATTATGATGAGTATAAATATGTTATGGTTTCAAAACCATTCCATATTGATCTCTATGTAATGCACCATTGAATAATGAAAACTTGGGGCAGAACTGTTATGCTAGTAGTTAGAAAGCTGAAACTTTGTTGATGGGATCTTTGTATGTGAAGAGTGCTAAATTTCCGAAAACGAAAAAAAAAATACCATGTATGTATCTATGGTACACGTATATATGTTTCCGAAATGCAGTAATAGGTTATACATGCAACTGAACATTTACAAGAGACAATATATTGACTGCTTTGACTAATTCATAACATACAATTATACATGCTTATGTTTTGATGTATACTTGTTTATTAATTATGCTATATTACTATAAAATGCATTTAATTTGACATTATTTTCTAAGGTTAACGCTTTCTCACGATGTCTGTAAGAAAGTATTTGATGATAGCTTTTGCCTATGTAGCACTCTTGCTCTTTCCCATGAGATGCTTAGACAGTTGATACATTATTGATGCTTCTCTGGGAAACGGACTCTAGCAACTGGCACACGGGGAACTTCAAGGATGAATAGCCTTTTGTGAAATTAACCTGTTTGTTTGGGTTGGCCAATGATTACCATGCTTTATGTTGGACAATATCTGTATGTAACCTTATTGCACCTTAAAGCAGAAGAACTACCTCATGGATGTCGGATGATTGTGCGATGATGGTGTGACCCAGTGGGTGTCACCTCCAGACTGATGAAATATAATACCGATTTTCCCTTGAGGAGGAGGAACTCACACTCTCACATTTTCTCTCGTGGTCAGCATCGTTGTTGTCTTTTTTATTGGCAGAGACGGATATATCATTCTTTTTTGTTGTTTAGACTTTGACAGACCCCAAGCTTATGCTGAGAGAACTTTGCAGATTGTTCACCTGTCACTGCAATAGCAGGAATCCTTTGCCCAGCGGACTTTCCTTGGACTCCTTGGCTGAACCATAGCTTGCCCTGCTGAGCTTTCCCTTGAGACCCTTTTCCAGATCCTCTCCATGAGCTGTCATATGGCCTTTACTCTTAAACGTGTACACTTATGACTTATTTTGAGACTCTTGATTGAGCTTTCGAAATGCTGATTATTTTTCTGGTACTGATTATCTTTTAAGATAAACTTTGACTACACTCTATAAAGTCTGAATCTCTTGAGTTTCATGAATGTTCATTTAACAGGAACTGTGTTTGGGATTCCTACATTACTAATGTATAATAGGGAAAGTCATACATTTTTCACTGAACATCAGGTTTTGGTGCTTCTTGTCTGTATCGGTGGCAGAGTTGTAAGTCTGTGTGATCCTAGCCTGTATAAATTAGGAGGTTGACACTTCCCTTTACCATCCTATACCTTTACAGTATGGTCCTGAGGGTTATATATATGAATTGAATCACTAATTTGTAAACTGGCTACCAATTCCTGGTCATCATTGGGTAGCTAACAAGTAACCACCCTAAGTTCCTTCACCCCTCAATGTGATAAGCAAGATCCAGTGGAGGACCAAGTAAAAATAATGGAAGTATGCTTTTATGACAAACACATACATTTTGTGCCAGGTGAAAGCTGGATCAGATTCAACAACTTTCTTTCCAACCATTAGACTTTGCTCTAACCCCATAATTCAACCAAAAAATCCCAGCTCCGCTCATAAAGTTGAAAGCATCAACAAATTCTTTGGTAGAAAAAAAAGATTCAAGACAATGAAAAATTCTACAAACCGACTTCCACTTCACATATACCAAAGCAATCAATGACCAAATGGTCAATCTTACACCCTGTGGATACTGTACATAGGCTGGAGTTGGAATAGTAAATCTTACTATTCCTAAGTCCAGCACCCTACAGCGCAAGTCGTGGTAACGACTTACGTTGTAAAAGATGCGTTGTGATGTACCGTGATCTAAAAGATCGCGTTGTAACATCATACAACCGGATGCATACTCACTTATCAAGATCATCTCCTATACTTACTGAGATGATCCACTGCCACCTGCCATAGTCCACATATGTTCTGCTGACATCCGGCCTTTAATCCTCAAAATAGTAAACTCCTCTCTAGAGACGGTTCTCCAGTGCTCCTTTTGGAGGGCTGCATTTGAAAATGTTAAACTCATACCTTTGAGCAACTTCTCAGTTGTAATGGGAGAAGACATCAAACCATTCTGGTGTCGAAAACACAATTTATTACAATAGACCCATTTAAATCCTCTGGAGCTTGATACCCGAGGCTATCAAAGTCAATCCGAACATCTATCCTCCAAGAAAAACCTCAAGACTTGCCTGTTGAATGCATTTCTTCCATACTAATCCCCTTCCTCTTTTCTTTCAGTCTCAAGATGCATCAACGCACCTCCTGAATTAGTGCTGCTAGTCTCCCATTCTCTTCCAGTTTCTCTCAAACTACTCAAGATACATTTCTCTCAAGCTTTTACAAAAATCCACTTCTCCCTCCATCTCCTTCACAAAGTCCCTCTTGACTGTTGTGTTCTATTCATCTTTATGTTAACCCTGTCCTCTGATATATGACATGTTAAATGAATTCTAACTCTATGTTATGTAAAGAGCTCTGTTGCCCTTGTGGCTAGGTCTGTGCACTTAAATGAGTTATAATTTAAATAAGTAAAACATATGAAGTGTAGACACAGTCTTAATTTAGAGCTAAACCGGTTTGCTCCATTCTTTATTTCATTAGCATCAAAGGTGGTGAAAAACAGATGTGCCTTATTTCTGATACAGTGCAAACTTTAGATAAAACGTTCCACATTGTCAATGCCAAATGAATACGTGTCACTAAATTGCAGTATATTTTATTTGCCATCAGCTTTCAACTAAACCTTGTAAAGGTTTGTTATTCCAGATGGACCAATGACAAGGAAGCAAACATGGGACTCCTGCCAGCACTCACTGTTCGGAGGAATTAATGCAGCAAACAAACAAAGCTTAGGAAGGGAGGCACAAGGACTCTTAAATGTGAGACTGTAGGTTTTGATCAAACATATTTTCGAGAGGCACGTCGTGCCTGCTTGTTCCTTCTCATTTGAACTTATTGGCCATGAAATTTAACCACCAGTTTAGCGCAGGCGCCACTCCCATGCTTAACTACAGCCTGTACATGTACTTCAGTACGTAAAACAACGTGCACTTTTTTACAGACTGGTTGATGTTTCCTCATACAACTGTACACCGTCGCTGAATATCAACACCCATTACACATTCATGAGTGACTGAAGTTTGCTTTAGAACAGGGGAATCTAAAAATAAATTGACTTGATATTAAATCTCAAGCTGCAGAAGTGTTGTACAAGGGCTGTTCAGCATTATAGGGATTCATCTTCAAAACTTTCATTTAGAGCTACGGCATATTCTTCATGAAATTCAAAGAAAAAAATGCAAAGCCTTGAGCAGCTTTCATTTACTGTTAACTATAAAGAGAAAATAGTGAGCAACTCCTTCAACACCATATAAACATTGTATTTGGTCAAACGTTGAGAGTAGGCCACATTACAAATATTTGGGCATGGATCGTGCACTCTATGGAGAGCCATGTGATCCTGCCCTTCACATTTCCTGCCAATGTCTCTTTTACACGAGTAGTCTTGATGTCATGAAGCCTACTGTAGGTGTTTACAACGTTCTGATTGCTTCCCCTGCAAGACAGTTTATCACGACTGGGAGTATTTACAAATCTACTCCTATCTATACGGGAAGAGGGAGGCTACTGTCCCACCCCACCGCGCTGTAGGGAGACTGATGGTTAGTGGCAGCAGACACAGACCTTTATACCTATGGCCTTTAGACAGGAGCATGTGAACCCTTTTGGTAAAATGTAGTCCCTCATATCTGTGGCTTTCCACTTCCTCAGGTCTTCTTATCACACCAGGTTATGTATTGCAATTGTGTGTGGTATTCTTGGAGCCCATACACTGCATATGGACCCCTTTTCGATAACACATTTCATGTGGCACGAGATGAAGTTTGCCTGCATCAGGATTACCTATCTTTGGGGCTCCTCTAAGGGCCTGTGCCTTAGAGACGTTATACTGCCGTTACCTGTGACTGTTTCCGGACTAAAATCCACATTCATCCCCGAAGTCTGCCCATCAACAGCACCTAGCTAAACCCAATATGGCCACTGAAGCAGCTCAGAACTTTGATCCTCACTTGAGGTGTCTGGCCTCTGACCTTTCAATCCACAACTCCTTGCCAATTTGTCTCAACTTCATTCTGTCATTGAGGAGATCCATAAATGTGTGTGCCATTATGCTACCTGTACCATATGGCTGAGGACTTTGAACACAGCTGAACTTCCTACCTCCAGCCAGTGCCCCAAATATAGGGTACTTATTGGTGCTTTGAGACTAGTACCGGGTAATCAAGTTGACCTCTGCATCATGCAAGAGGAGGTGTGATAGCAGGACAAGGTGATTGAAGTGGTTTTCTTCACAACCCAGAAATTAGGACCACATTTATGACTGCTAGAGGAATCCTCGGTGCTGTGTCCGGTCTGAAATTGACCACCTGTGGAGGGGCCAAAAGGTCTAGTTGACTGGTTGACTAGGATTCAATTTGTGACAAGATCTACATGTGTGTCACAAGAGAGTTTAAGGGCGGGCCAGAAACATTAATGTTCTACACTATGTTAGGGAGACAGCACTGCTCCACTGATCTACTCTCCTATGGACACTTAGTGAGGCTCAAAGATAATCAAAAAGCCCCTACCATTTAATTTGTGAGAGCCAATTAAACCTATATTTACGCATGGAAGGAAAATTATGTGCTGTATACCCAGGTTCTGAGGGATCCAGGGTAACACCACTATATTTAATGGAGGGAAAATTAGGCATTACCTTTTTCGCTCTAGGTCCCCTAGGTGCATTTTTGGGCTGAAGCTTATCGTGCTGAATTCCTAACAGTCAACACCATCATCTTAAAACTACAGAACTTTCATGGTTTGAAGGTTCAATAACACCACAGCCGTAACCTAAATATGTCTCAGGACTAATTTTGACCTGCTTCAATCATGAATTGTGGTCAGTCATTTTCCGGAATCTTAATCTTTCACAACAAAACATCTATGTACTTTTGCTTCCATTCACTTTAATTGTTCAGCATCCCTTTTTAGGTCGAGCCTAGACAGCGCTTGCGCTGTCTGCAAGACATGTTGTATTGTATTCTATGTGTATTAAAAAATGTACTGCTTTCTATTGGCTGTTGGCTGTGCCATTCAAAAATGTAGCCTTTGTATTGATGTTGGGTTGTAGAAGTCCCTCCCTGCTCTCCTTCTGGCGATTTTGCTTCGTGTGACGACCCCTGTGCACAGAGACATGCATCTGTTAGCAATTATTCTTATGGTAACTGCAGTCTGACTTCCATTCTGACCTAAAGAAGCTCTGTGGCTTCTTTTCTGTTTCAGGGTGCATCTGTTAGCACTTATCCTTATCTTAACTGCAGTTTCACTTCAATTCTGACCTAAAAAAGCCCTATGCCTTTGTTTATGTTTTAACATGCATCTGTTATGAATTATCCTGATCGTAACTGCAGTATTCCAACGGTCAAACTTAAAAATGATATTGGTGTTTGTTTTCCGTTTTGCAGCGGACATAGGGAAAGATGCCGGAGTTATGTTAGGTGTGGCTGGAAGTTAATCGCAGTGCTTATGCACTTGTTTCGGCACCAGATTTTTAGAGCTAACGATGGTGAGCACCGGCAGGAACCGAGCCAATTATAGCTGGTGTTATTAAAAAATAAGTTTGAGCATTTTTTGTTTCTTTTTCTGTTGACGTTGTCGGGCTTTGTTTTCCGTTTTGCCAGCGGACATGGGAAGAGATGCTGGAGTCATGTAAGGTGTGGGTGGAAGTAAATCACAGTACATATGCACTTTTTAGAGCTAACGATGGTGAGCACCGGCATGACCCGGGCCAATTTAAGCTGGTGTTATAAAAAATACATTAGAGCATTTATAGTTTCCTTTTCTGTTTATGTTGTCGGGTTTGTTTTCGTTTTGCAAGCAGACAAGGACAGAGATGCTGGAGTCATGTAAGTTGTGGCTGGAAGTAAATCGCAGTGCATATGCACTTGTTTCGGCACCAGCTTTTTAGAGTTAACGATGGTGAGCACCGGCAGGACCCAGGCCAATTAAAGCTGGTGTTATTAAAAAATATGTTAGAGCATTTTTAGTTTATTTTTCTGTTGACTTTGTCGGGGTTTGTTTTCTGTTTTGCCAGCGGACATGGGCAGAGATGCTGGAGTCATGTACGGTGTGGCTGGAAGTAAATCGCAGTGCAAATGCACTTCTTAGAGCTAACGATGGAGATCATCGGCAGGACCCGGGCCCATTAAAGCTGGTGTTATTAAAAAATAAGTTAGAGCATTTTTTGTTTCCTTTTCTCTGGACATTGTCGCGGTTTGTTTTCCGTTTTGCCAGCGGACATGGGCAGAGATGCTGGAGTCCTGTAATGTGTGGCTGGAAGTAAATCGCAGTGCATATGCATTTGTTTCGGCCCCTGCTTTTTAGAGCCAACGATGGTGAGCACCGGCAGGACCTGGGCCAATTAAAGCTGGTGTTATTAAAAAATACATTAGAGCATTTATAGTTTCCTTTTCTGTTGATGTTGTCGGGTTTGTTTTCCGTTTTGCCAGCAGACATGGACAGAGATGCTGGAGTCATATAAGGTGTGGCTGGAAGTAAATCGCAGTGCATATGCACTTTTTAGAGCTAACGATAGTGAGCACCGGCAGGACCCAGGCCAATTAAAGCTGGTGGTATTAAAAAATACGGTAAAGCATTTTTAGTTTCCTTTTCTGTTGACGTTGTCGGGGTTTGTTTTCCTTTTTGCCAGCGGACATGGGCAGAGATGCTGGAGTCATGTAAGGTGTGCTAGAAGTAAATCGCAGTGAATATGCACTTGTTTCGGCACCAGCTTTTTAGAGCAAACGATGGTGGGCATCGGCAGGACCTAGGCCAATTAAAGCTGGTTCTCTTGGGCACATTAATACAGCGTTATCAAATAGTCAAACTTAAAAATGATATTTAAAACCACGGAGCATTTTATTTTAGCAATATTAAGCATCGCATGTTATTAAAAAATACTGTAGATTATTTTTTTTCCTTTTCCGTTCACGTTGTCAGGGTTTGTTTTCCATTTTGCCAGAGGACATGGGCAGAGATGCCGGAGTCATCTAAAATGTGGCTGGAAGGAAGTAAATCACAGTGCATATGCAGTTGTTTCTGCACCAGCTGTTTAGAGCTAACAATGGTGAGCACCGGCACGGCCCAGCCCAATTAAAGCTGTGTCTGTTTGTGTGGTTAATACAACTATACCAAACAGTCAAAATAAAATTAAAAAACATGGAGCATTTTATTTGACTAATATTAAGCATTGCGTATTATTAAAAAATACGGTAGATCATTCATTTTTTTCTTTTCTGTTGACGGAGCTTATTTTCCGTTTCACTACCACTGCTAATGCTTGTTCTTTCCTGTAAGTGCCATATGGCTGGAAAGTGGTGTCTAGACCCTGAGGTCTCCTTTTATTTTATTTTCTCTTTTTTATTTAGTTCTGCCTGTGAATTTGCCTAGCCTCACTCTAAATTTGTATTGGATCGTGAGTTTAGTCATTCCGTTTCGCAGTAGGTTTATTTTCCATAATTGATTTACTTTCACATAGAGTGGAATTGAGTCTAAGGTCTTTCCTTCCTGATATCTAGCTACTGGGCCATTTAATGATGGCCACAGTGCAGTCACGGAGGAGAAATGCATAGCCGCGATGACACATGCATGATTAAGGCACTTTTTCTCTCCTTGTCTGCACCCAAATACGTCCACCAGTCTGCCAAGCTGCGCCTAATGCCTCTGATGGGGCAAGGAACATATACAGCAGTAAAGCTTTACTATCCCTATTTCCTACTATAACAAAGTAAGCTCTGAGAAGAAAATCTTTATCATACACTGTCTTTACAACACCTAAAATCAGATTTCCAAAGTAAGGGCCTTATCACGAGCATGGCAGTCCTCAGGACCACTGTACTCATGGTGACAGTCTGACCATTGCCACCACTGCAGGTTCTCCAGTAACATTCTAAGTGTGGTGGTCGGACCACCACGAGACTGCCAGCTCCACCGGGATTAAGGATCCTGTTGCGTCGGCGGTCTGCCACCAGCCTAAATATGTTAGCAGTGCCGATGCCGACACCCCTAAGCATGTAAGTGTGGCTCACTGGTTAGAGGCGGCAGACCCTGATGCAGAGGTCTGGCCCGGGACCATGGTTCAATTCCCGACGTGGCAGGGTATCGGGCTCAATGTCCGCGGACTCGACAATTCTCGCATTGGTGCCTACTCTAATCATGGGTCCCACTCTGTAACTCTGGGCAATAGCTTGCTTAATCTCCACAACGGCCCCAGTGGCGCTGGGATGCCTGGTTCCACCTTGGGGTTGCCCAGTAGGGGACATCTTACAGGGAAAACTAGGAAGGGTTCCACAGCAGTATACAGCGCCAGGATACCCTGAGTAGGGTGGCAGTGCGCTTTACAAGTAAACCCCCATTTACATTAATGAGTTGGCTTTCCACCGCCGATATCATGACTGTGAGCCCGAAATGAAGGGAGGCGGAAAGGCAACTAAGAGGTCCCTAACAGTGCCCTCACCTGGATCTGGGAGTGCATGTGGGGGCACATGTTGTGCCCCTCTGTGGAATTGCACCCCAATTCCTGCACGGTGTGGCATGCACACCACACCATGCAGTAACGTTCTGCAGGCACTGTCATTGTGGCAGTATGCTGTTAAAGCTCTCCTATGACTCTGATACAGTCACTGCTGTGAGACCGTCGTAGCACGACTCGTCCGCCCTAGATTACACTCGTAATCGGGTGGGCGCATGATGGGCTTGGCAGTCCTCCTGTTGGCGCAGAGGGCCTACAAGAGGACCGCCAAACTTGTAACAAGACCCTAACTATTCAAGATAATAACTTGAATACAATAATCTTAAACTGCGTTTTGCAGGCAGGATGACGCCAGCGAATGAGGAAGATGGGTGGGGCTTCAACTCCGCCTCCAAGAGCTTTGGATTCTGTATTGATTCCAAGAAGCTCTCGTATGACGAGAGCAGTGCATGCCGCTGCTTTCGCCAGCCGAGACCCAAAAATGCCTTTTCAGTGGAAACTCTGATCTAATTATAGTTCAGATGCACCATCACTGCCTCTTTAATATTATAATCAGCAACAACAACTCTGTAGCTATGGTTAAATCTCAGTTTCCACAACACTTTTAATACTTTTCCTATCAATTTGGCACTTTCGATAATTTTGCATTAAATCTGGCACTCACTTGGGTCTATCGAGCTGAATTTTGGCATATCAAGTTTCATGCAGATTGGTCTTGGAAAGGGGGAGAGAGTGGTATGGAGCTGGGACAAAATGTGTGCTATTCACTTTGAGTCACATACAAAAGTTTGCTTTCGGCTATAACAAAAAACTGTTGAATGGGATTACACCAAACTTGGCATTTAACTACAACTTCACTTAGGACAGTGCCTTTGAGTGGTGTGGTGGATGTAAATCTGTTTAGCCATTTTTGAGATATGCGTTACAACATGCAGGGTGGACTTCACAGGGTTCATCAACCTGTGACATTTGTATATCTTGACTATTAGTTCGAGGACCCAGGTTAAAGGACTCAACATTTAGGAAAGTGAACTAATCCCAGTGAGTGGACAATGGATCGTTTTCTCCCACCAGCCAGCTAGGTCCGATGGAACGAGACTTAGATCCCCATAACACAGTTCTCTGACAGGTAGTCAGCAACAGAAAAATGTTGTTGCAGCTGTCTTTACAGAATGCCAAAAGCAAGGCTTGCACCCTGGAACAAAAATATTAGAGGGTATAAAGTTGCATGGGAAGCATCTCTGACCCCAGGAAGATGCAGTGGGAGGTCCTACAAGGGCAAATTCTGCCCTCAAAAATTAAAACAAAATATGATTTTATCATAGGTTCTAGGACTCAGTTTTGAGGACCCAGATATTTTACGGTGAATACTGAAATAATTTAATAAGAAAACAGTGCAACAATGCATGGTGAAGAATTGTGCACAATGAGCACTGTAGACATTGGGATTCGTGCAGGTTCGACTGGCCAGAGGCAGTTGTTGACATGCTATCGCCCTGCTAATCTTAGGTTGGGCCAAAGGGAGGTCGGAGGCAGGGTCTGGTAGTGCTTTAGACCTTGTCCCCAACATCTAAAGCACAAAGCTGTAGAGAAAAATGGTTAGGATAGCAGGATGAGCTGGAGGTTCACAACTCTATATTATTAACAACACACAAACAAATGACACTATATCCATAGTGATGTCATCAACAAAGTCAATTGTAGGGTTCTATGCCATGTCACCAGTGATTTCATCAATGTCATGTGTGACATAATCAGTCACATAACATGTGAAGTCATGAGCAGTCTATTTGAGTGAGGACTTACAGTTTCCAAAGCAGGGCCACATGTTATGGTTTATGTAGCTATCTATAAGTAGCCAATTTGGGGGATTTCCATTTCATCTCATAATCACAGCTACTGTAAAATGAATATACAGACAGATATTGACTATATACAGTAACAAACAAACCCACATAGCTACTCTATTTTCAAATCTTTTGCAGTACCACCGACTAGTGTAATGCCCACTGTGACTCTGTGCATGCATTATTATTAAATAATGAGTGAAAGCCTAATAAAAGTCATAAAAGGTCATACAAGGCTATCTGCTCAATTTGAGAAAGTTACAGTTGTTTTACGCATGTTTACTATTAGTAAATGAATCAATAGGGTTACCATTATTATTCACTTGTATGTGTATTATCATTGACTTTTACTAGAAGTAAATATTTCTTTTTTTCTATTTTATGTTGAATTATTATGATTGTTGTATTTTCAATAGGTTTATGTACGAAATGGTTCAGGGTTTTTAATTTTTGCTTATTGACTAACTGTTTTAGGACTCTTACTGAAAGTCTCATCAAAGGAGTCTCACTCCCAGTAAATTCTGTGGAAATGGACGGAGGGTGCTAACCCCCAGAGTCCACCTTTTAAGAAAAGGCCACTGCTGCACAGCTAAGATAAGAGGCTCTGGCATCGTTATACACCAACATTGTTAAGCTCAGCCCAGTATATGCGCACAGGTAGCCTGTTAGAAAGAGGACCTTTCAGGTATTGGTGCTGATATGGTGTGGGCCTTATACTGTCAGTGGGTTTTCACAGTGTAGGTCTGTAGTGCTTATGTAAAAGCATTGTGCTCTCTGCATTACAACATATGGGCAGAACTTGCACCACTTTAGAATTTCGACTATACTTTGGCCCAGAAATACTGGCCAGGTATGAATCTTTGTGTTAACATGTACCCAGAGTGCAGATCCACTATTAATATGGTGATAACTTTACTCCCTATGGCACTTTGAGAATTACATTTCTCTGGTTCAGTGATAATAAAATTCCAGGCCTCTGTCCCCTATACTAGGCCAAGTTAATCGCTCTTCTGATCAACAGGAAGCTGAAATGCCTCCTCACAAAATAAGTCATTTGACAGTGCCAGGCCGAGTTCCTGGGGAAGAAGAGATGGGGAGGGAATCTGTATGTGCTAATTAACTCTTCACACTGCACCCGGACTGGGCAAGCCCAACCCTACAGAACATAAGAGGAAGGACAGACCTCTGGAGCCAAACACAGGCGGGCCTCTCCTTTGACGTTTTGGTGGGAAGTGGTCATTCAGCTATGTCAGCTGAAGGCAGAGCTGAAGCGCTCAGCAAAGGTATTTCCACAGATCACTAAATGCCACCATGTTTGAATGTCCCAGAATGCATGCAGGAGAGTTGGAACAGGAGTGACGTGATGATATGTAACTCTTCGATTGGGCAGAGGTGCCTACCTTCCAGAACTTTCACCCCCACTTAGAAACCCCTTCACAAGAGTTGCGAAGACACTCAGCCTGGAGCCACGTTGTTTGAATAATACCCAGCTGGAAGGAAGAAGACTCCTTTACCTCCGCAAGGATGGACCTTGGGACAGTTGGGGTCATTGTTGTGTGAGCATCCATGGGTCTGTTCACGGCTGTATCAGTGTGTGAGTGGGTCTCTGAGTGGGAGTCTGTCAGTGGCTATGTCAGGCAATGTATTAGTACGTGAGTGGGTCTGTGACTGACTGAGTAGCTGTCTCTCTGGCTTTGTCAATCAAATAAATACCTTTACTCGCATATGATATATGCATTCCTAGTGCCATTTGATCAAAAGGGAGTTTAAAATCAGTCAATGATTAATTTGATACTTTATCCATTTAAAATAGCGATATTTACAAGGAACCTCATTACTAAAACCAACATCAGTTCATTATAAGAAAAATGTGTTACAACATACAGTTCAGAAGACGCCATCCCCATAACAAATCCAATTAGCATATTTAACATCATACAGCAATTCAATTTCAAAGAGTGGCAGTTAGTATAGATGGTCAAATAAAACAACTCCCTATCTGTAGTGCTTCTCCTAGTTCAAAGAACTGAATATACAAATGTTGCAACTTTGAAACAAATATATGGAGTTTCTAGGAAGTTGATGACTGCAAAAGCTGTAGAGTGAGAATATAGACTCAATGTTGTTATCAAGGGGCGGATATACTTTTTCCTTTCCATTTTTTAAAAATGACAGGAGAATAAAACAAAATATAGGACATAGTTTGGGTAGGTAATCCATTACAAGGACATTGCGGCAAATTATTTAATGAGTGTTCATGTGCTGGGCATCCTGCCATCAAGGGAAAAAAGTTAACGTCATCCTTGTTAAAAGGTATTGATGCATATTATTAATAACAAAGGAGAGATAAAAGTCATGGCCCATGGAGACTCTGGGCAAAGTATGGTAATAAGTAACCGTGACTTTACTTTGGTTGGTCTTTCGAGCTCACATTTATTAAAGAAGGCCTCTCTCAGCTTAGTCTTGAGAAAGGTCAAACATATATTTGGTGTTATATACAAATCAGCTAAGCCCAGATCTGTGAGAGACTTTCTGACATATACTAGCCAGGGGATACTATTGGCTTAGTCTAGGTTAATTACATCTTTTATTATAGTTTCATTTAACCCAACCGTGTGCCATTTCCAGATGCGCAACCATAGAAGTAGTGGGGCCAGTTTAATTGCGTCAGTAATAAAAGGGAGGGCAAGTTCATTATGAGCAATCAGATTTGAACAGGGGTTTTTTAGCAAGCTTGTCCTCATCTTTCTGCAGGGCATCCACGTCAGCTGTGCCCCATATTTCTGCACCGTAGGTAGCTATAGCTACTGATTTTACTGAATATATTTCTAACTCACTCATGGATTTTTTTCCCAATTTTGAGGCCAATTTCCACGGGGTGGCAATACTTCTTTGCAACAAATTAATTCTATTTGAAACCATGGGCGCCCAGTTAAGTTTGGAATCAAAGAAGAGGCCTAAACAGATGAAGGACTCTACTCGTTCCAGTGATCCCTAGTCTAAATAAAATGATATAGACTTTTTCTTTCCCGTTCCCGCTATCATAATATAGGTTTTCGATCTGTTAACAAGCACAGCCAGTTCGGCCATAAAGGCGCTGTAAGGCCAGGGGTGTCCTGGCCATCAGAACCGCATCATCTACATAGAAGAGAGCGGGCAGCGGTAAGCCGCCCGCTGATGTAACATCTATGCATTGTGCGGTCAGGACTTCGTTACATTTATTGGTGTACAGGGAGAATAAAAAGGGGACGAGGACGCACCCCTGACCCCCTCCCTTTTCGATTTTAAAGGTTTCTGAACATTTCCCTTGTTTGCCATACCTAACTACAGCCCCCGCCTCTCTATAGAGCTCCCTAATAAAAGGAATAATGGAGTTGTCCGCGCCCACCTACTCCAAAAGAGCCCACAATTTTGTGTGGTCTACACAGTCGAAGGCAGTGGACAGATCCACGAAACCCATATAAAACTGGCCCCTTTTTTGCGCCAACATACTTTGCTGCAAGTCAGGTCAGATTAAGTCCTTGGTCTATCGTTCCCCTTTCTTTTCTAAACCCGTATTCGGTCTCTGCTAAACATTATTTTCCGCTGCCCACTCTTCCAGTCTGCTTAGGATCAATCTCCCCATTAATTTCGCTGTGCTAGTCAGCAGAGAAATTGGGCGGTAATTTGCTGGATTCATGGGGTCCCCTTTCTTATATATGAGTATAATCACCGATTGTTTCCATGATGCTAGAGGTGCCACTGTAGTGATAGCAATAAAAATTTGCAGCAGGAGTGGAGACCATACGTTTTTACATCCCAAGAAAATATCCAAAGGAACTCCGTCCGGCCCTGCTGCCTTTAAGATGGAAGTGACCAAGGTAGATGAATGCCCTCCCCCTGGGCCCTACGAAAGTTTCCTTTCCGTAAGAGCGATTTCTTTTTCTAGAGCCGATGTAGCTTTGGCCAGAAAAGTATCTTGAGATGTTGCAGTTACCTCCTCTGATTCTCACGTTTTTATCTTCCCCATGGTGGTCCATGTGGTCCTGGGGCATCGACGTTAGAGGGCGGCCCAGCCCAACCCAGACTCCACCGGGCTCTGATGGGCCCGCTTGGCCCCTTCCTTCCTCGAACACCAAAACGGGCTCCTGCTCTGTGGAACCCGATCAGGAGCTTTATGCGCCTCTATGCGCAGGTTGATGATTACAGCAGCAGCTGCGAAATAGAGGCTCCTGGGGCTAGTGGTCGAGCTGCCCCTCCTTCCTCGAACCCCAAAACAGGCTCCTGTGGTCACCTGTTTAAGGATCTGATGTCACACACCATTTCGGTACATCAGCTGCCAGGCCTCGGTTGGCAGGAGCAGGTTAGCGACAGGGTCTATTGAGGCAGTGTGGCAGACAAGATTCGAGTGCCCTGCCAGGCTATGAGAGAGTCAGCCAGGATGGTGCAGCTGTCTCTTGGCTCTTGGCTGCTGCTGTGTGAGGCTGAGGGTTCAACAGTCCATACTGAACGGCCTGATCACTGGGGAGCTGGCTCGTTACTCCGTGCCAGCGCTGAGAGGCCTGGAGAGCTGCTCGTGCACACTGTGATCTCTTGAATGGAACAATGAGGCGTGCTCTGTGGCTCGCAGGTTACCCTGTAAGAAAGTAGCTGGGTTGTGTCTGCTTTAGACGAGGGGCACGGGTGATGAGGACACGGGCTTCTCACGGGCGGCTGGGGTGGCAAAGCCATGTTCTAAGGGGAAGAAAAGTAAAGTGCTCCGGAAAACAGTGGGGCCACGCAGGACGTTCGTACAGTACCTGCGGCAGTTGTGCTCTGTGCCAGGAGCACTCCGACGGCAGACTCAGGCTACCGACTAGCTTTGGGGCAGACTCCGGTCTGGAGCGGAAGGCGACAGATGCGGCCCGATCCCTGGGCTGCGATTCCTTGGATAGTTGTCGGTGCAGTAGGGGAAAAGCAGGACCACTCCTTCGGCGACAACTTTGTCACTGGTTGTATCATAGCATGTGTGTGTATGTGAGTGGCACTGCGAGTGCTGCTTTGGATCTTTCAGTGCATAGGTTAGTGTGCTTATGGGTGTACAATTGGTTGTGTGAGCTAATGCTATTGTTTTTATGCACTTCCAAACTCAGTGTATTTATCGAACTCGCTCATGTTCTCTGGTCTAAGGAGGAGATGTCATTAAAGAATTTAGCTGTCACACTCATTGAAATTCAGATTTTACTCCAATGTATTTTCAATGTATTCAACTTTAATATCGATTTCAGATCATTTTTCAATATGGATTTTTAAAGGGAAAGTTCTTGGTTTCCATTCGCCTAGACTAAGAAGATAGAAAGAATAATTTCCATTTTCATCAAGTGTAGCTATACCTGGGGCACGGGCTCTCTTTTATTAATTTTTCTAAATGTTTCTTGTTAAGGTTTAATTTTCTAAAATGAACATGATGTTCTGATTGAGTTTACAGTTTACTGGAAAATATGTACTAATCTGCATTACTTTGTACTGTGAAATTACTGACTATTATGTCATTGTGCAAATGTCTACTGCATATTATGTACTACACCTACATAAAAGACCATCCATTTTGTATTTCTCTGTGTCAATCATTGATATGCAGCAGTTATAGTTACTTGAGATAACTGTAACATACGCCCCCGCAATGCACTGCTTATGACCTCACATATTATATTACTCATGACATGGTCGGTGACATCACTGATGACATCTCAAATGACATCAGTGATGACATCATCCCTTGAGTGTAAGTGTTTTGTAAATGTTTCTGAGACTTAAAGATGTATACTAAGTTACAGCATAAGTAAATACTATTCTTTCTATTCTAGGAATTAGTCATATTCATCTGAGTGCCTGTCTGGCTGTCTGAATCAGTGTGTCAGTGGATGTCTGAGTGGCTCTAAGGCTGTGAGTGGCTGAATGGATGTATTACTAGTTATGTGGGTAGCTGTATGGGTGAGTGAGTGGCTGTGTGAGTCGCTGTATAGTAGGGAGTGGGTGTGTGAGTGGCTGTATGAGTGAGTTAGTGGCTGTGTAAGTGACTGCACAGGTGTGTGAGTGGATGTGTGAGTGGCTGTGTGGATGGGAGAGTGGCTGGGGTGAGGGAGTAGCATATTGAGTGTGTGTATAGGCACGTGAGTGGTTGTGAATGGCTATATTGGAGAGCGAATGGCTGTGTGAATGACTGCAAAGGTGAATGAGAGGGTGTGTGAGTGGTTATGTGGATGTGTGAATGGGTATATAAGTGGTTCTGTGGATGTGTGAGTGGCTGTGTCAGTGTCTGCATAGTTAAGTGAGTGGGTGTGTGAGCAGTTGTATTGTGAGTGAGTGGCTGTAAGGGTGAGTGAGTGGGTGTGTAAGTATCTGTATGTCTGCATAACTGGATGTGTGAGTGGCTGTATTGGTTAGTGAATGGGTGCATGAGTGGCTGTATGGGTGAGTTAGAGGGTGTGAGTGGCTGTATGGGTGAGTGGGCGTGTGAGTGGTTCTATGGATTGGTTATGTGACTACTGGTATGAGTCTGTGAATGGGTTTGTGAGGGGTTGTGTGGAAGTGAGTGCATGAATGGTTCTATTGGGGTGTGAGTGGGTGTGTGAGTGCTTCTGTGGATGATGTCATCAGTGATGCCAATGACCATGTCATGAGTGATGTAATATGTGAGGTCATAAGAAGTGCATTGCAGGAGTGTAAGATATAATTAGCTCAAGTAACTGCTGAATTTCACTAGTTTTGTATGAGTAAAATCTGAGCCTAACTATAACTTCCCTGTAACCTTTGTTTTTTTCATTGAATTTCTAAGGTTTTATTTTATTTCTCAACTATAAAGAGTGACTGAGTGGGTCTGCTAGAGGGTGTGTGAGTATCTGAATGGGTCTGCATGAGTCTGTGGGTCTGTGAGTGGATGTAGGAGTGTTTTAGTGGGTCTGTGAGTGACTGCATCAGAATATCAATGGGTCTGTGAGTGAGTGTGTGAGTGTCTGTATAGGTCTCTGAGTGAGTGTATGAGAATGTGAATGGGTCTCGGAGTGAGTTGATGTACTAGTCTGTGAGTGGGTCTATGAATCTGTGAATGGGTCTGTGAGTGTATGCATGAGTGTCTCAATGGCTCTATGAGTGTTTGGTGGGTCTGTGAGTGATTGCATCAGAATATCCATGGCTCTGTGAGTGAGTGCATGAATGTCTGAGTAGATATGCGAGTGGATGTGCCAGTTTCTGAGTGGATCTGTGAATGGGTGTGTGATTCTTAGACTAGGACTGTGAGTGGGTGTCTGATTATCTCGGTGGCTCTCTAGTGGGTGTACAAGTGTCTGAGTGGGTATGTGAGTGACTGCCTCAGAATATCAATGGGTCTGTGAGTGAGTGAGTATGTGAGTGTCTGTATGGTTCTCTGAGTGTATGCAGGAGAATATGAGAGTGTCTCTCAGTGAATGCATGAGTGTCTGAGTGGATCTGGGAGTGGATGCGTCAGTCTGTGAGTGGGTATATCAGTCTCTCAGAGGCTCTGTGAGTGAATGTATGAGTATTGGGTGAGTCTGCGTGTGTACTCATAAGTCTCAGATTAGGTCTGTGAGTGGGTGTGAACGTACCTGAGTCAGTCTGCCAGTGGGTGTATCAGTCTCTGAGTGAGTCTGTGAGTATTTGAGTGGGGGTGTGAGTGTGTCTTTGTGGATCTGTAACTGGTGTGTAAGTGTCTAAGTGGGTCTGTAAGTGGGTTCATAAGTATCTGAGTGCATCTCTCTGTGAGAGCATCAGTCTCACAGTGGGTGGCTGAGTGGGTGTGTGAGTGCCTAAGTAAGACTGAGGGTGGGTGTATAAACATGTACTTTCCACTGACATTAGTGAATTTGTCGCAACAAATATTCACGAATGTCATGACGTTACACGGGGGACAGTCCTGCAGAGTCCGCGAACATCGCGAGAGAAAAAAAACTGATTTTCAACATATTATACTTATAAGGGGTTCCTCAGCATCCCCATATTCCTCTCATGGGGTAAGGCCACATGCAACCTGCCCCCTTATGCCACTTTCTTCCATTTCCTTTAATGAGGTAAAATGGCGCACATAACTCTCTGCTCAAGTTGCGGCCAGCCAATCACGGCATACCTGTTGGTGAGAGCATTCACAATTAAGCTCAAAATCATAATGAATTAGCACTGATCGCAGATAACAAATTACAATTTTCCTACGTTTCTCAACAACTACTGAACGGATTTACATCGCATAACAAAAAACGCAATCTGTGAGCCAAAAGCTACCTTTCTGCCAAATTTGGTGTTATTCCATCCAGCGGTTTGGACAAATTATCGTGGTCAAGAATATCGATTTTAGGTAAGTAGTATCGATTTTAAAAAGTGTTTAATATAATTTTCGAAAATATAGTTACAAAATATCGATTTTTTTAATAATGTTATGTATTTTAGTATATATATGTGTGTGATGTTTGTTTTTGAAGTCGGTTTTATTTTCTAAATCAAGAGTAGAACATAGGTCCATAAGTACACAGCGTTAAGCCTACAACCCATTTAGGGCCGGCCGCGTTGCTTTCAAGTGCTTCCCAGTATGGAAAAAGGCAGTAATAGGCTAATTGGAACACAGCATGTTGCCTACAACCCTTGTTGGGCCGGCAGTGTGAACTAATACATGTAGCAATATTAACGTGTTGTAGGAAGTCTCGGGACCCGTTTAAAGACAATAACATTGAGAACAAGGGCTGGAGGCCCATATAAAGTGGATAGCGATAGATGGGCAGAAAAAGATCGAAGAAAGAGGAGATGGTAGGAATTATTTGTATTGTTATTATATGTGTTAAAATGTTAGTAGTTATTAAAAAAAATATTAGAAGTTTGCGTTTTTAGTTCCGTAGCGGGTTGTGGGTTTATAGGAGAATAGGTTGGGAAGTAATTTAATTAAATAAAATGTATCGATTATTTTTAGTGGTTATTATTTTTTTTTCATTTGAAATTTGCATTTTTAGTTCCGTAGCAGGTTGTGGGGTTTATAGGGGAATAGGGTGGGAAGTATATTTAAATCTATTACATTCATTGAATAATTTTTAGTTATTCATATTTATGTAATTGAGTTGTTATAGTGTTAAATGTGTAAATTAATTTATTATTAATTATTTAATAATTAGTTGTTAATTCATTTTAATTAATTAATTTGTAATTAATGATGTAATTGCGTAATTAATTTTAGGTGTGTGTTGTGGTGTTATAGGTGTAAATGGTGCAAAGGGTGAGAAGTAATTTATTTTTTTATTGATGAATTAATAATTAGTTGTAAATAATTTAAACTAATTAATTCGTAAGAATTATGGTAATTGTGTAATATTTTAGGTGTGTGTTGTAATATTTATAGGCGTAAATGGTGGGAAGGGTGGAAAGTAATTTATTTTTTATTGATGAATCAATAATTAGGTGTTCATTAATTAAAATTAATTAATTAGTAATTAATAATGGTAATTGTGTAATTAATTTTAGGTGTGTGTTGTGGTGTTTATAGGTGTAAATGGTGGGAAGGGTGGGAAGTCATTTATTTTGTATTGATGATTAAATAGTTGTTAATTAATTGTAATTAATTAGTAATTAATTATGGTAATTGTATAATTAAGTTTCAGTGTGTGTTGTGGATAATATGGTGTTAAAGAATGTGTACTTAATGAATGTTTATTATTTTTTTTATTAATAAAAAATTTTAAATTCATTATTAAGTATGTTAATAATGGAAATACATGGAAATAAACATTTTGAAATTCTTTTTATTGGTGTGGTGTTATAGGGTAGGAAATAAAATACATTTATGTTTTAAATAATTTGTTTGTTAATATTTGCTACTTTTAAATAAATATTGTTTATAAATCTACTTAATTTATATAATATGTGTACCTTTTTGTTATTGTAATTAATATTATAATATGTGTTCTTTTTATATGTTTAATATATTTAATTGTATATTTAAAAAATACTGTTTATTTATTGTTAAGAAATTTACATTTATTTCGATTGTTTAAATGTTATTAGTAATTTTTGTTTGTATGCTATCCAACACTTTCCCAACTGTTGCACTCACTGGAGTGGGAATAGTCATTTTTACCCCTCCGGTATCCAGCACTTTCTCTACTGTTGCACTCACTAGATTGGGAATAGTAATTTTACCCCTCCGCTATCCAGCACTTTTGCTACTGTTGTTCTCACTGGAGTGGGAATAGTCATTTTTACCCCTCCACTATCCAACACTTTTCCTACTGTTGCACTCTTTGGAGTGGGAATAGTAATTTTTACCCATCCGCTATCCAACACTTTCCCTACTATTGCACTCACTGGAGTTGGAATAGTAAATGTAATTATTTCGCTATCAAACATTTTCCCTACTGTTGTATGTATTGCATTGCAAAATGTACGTTTTAATAGTTTAATGTTTAAATAAACTATAGATATTTTATTTTAAAATATGTATATATTTTATTTTTATGTAATTTAAAATTTTCAAAATTAAATAAAGATAATAGTAAATTATTTTAAAGTAAATATATGTATATGTACAAATGATGCTTGTGTTTTATTTTTTAATTAAGTTTCTTTTTTATATTTAGTTCACATGTATATTAAATCTAGTTTAATTAGTTAAAGATAATATTATTATTGTATATATTTAATATATATTATTTTATTTTTATTCTTTTAAATCAATATTTTTTACATCTATATTTTTAACTTCGATATTTTTGATTCAATATTTTCGTACTTGCTTGAATTGTTTTTATGTCGGGTGTCCTGTGTTGACCGGATCATTGGAGGGGGAGACCGGAAGTCAGGCAGAGACCGGAAAGTCAGGCGGATCAGTAGAGCGGAATGCGGAGGAGCGGTACTAAATAGTGTTGCACAGGGGGAGCAGAACGTTGGAACGTCGGAGCAACAGAGCGGTGCTGGTGGCTATCGATTGTTCTCGTCCCCGCCTGAAGCCAGGGGTCGCCCGCTACTAACGAGGTTGGCCGGGAGATGTGCCGGATAAAGCCGCACAACTGAGGTGAGCCAAGCTGAGTCTCTGCGCTTCTGTGCCTCTAAGCAGACACAGTGCTTCCCCTCCCTCCAAGCTCCCTCCGTATCAGTTTTCTTACAACCGAACGGACCAGCCACGAACTGGTTTCCGCTCCCTTTCCTCCCACAAGCAGTGCCCTCTGTTTGGGCGCAGAGCAACCTGCTATAACAGAAACTGGCAATACTTCCGAGACTACTTTCATGAAACAGCCACTGCTAAAGCTAAAGTCCAGCAACAAGCAGTAGTGGCAATAACTAAGCCATAAAACTAACAAAAACTAAGCGGAAAAAGAGGAGAATAGCAAGCGTGTCTACCTTTAGGAGGTGACACTTAGGGGCCGATTCCTATCTGCGTCGGAAATCACTCCGACCAAGCCGGATCCGGGGTGTTTTCCGACTGATCCGGACTCCTGCAGTCCGACCGAGCGAGTACGATGCGGCCGTATGCTATCGGACTCGGTTGGTCGGACTCCCATAGAAGTCAACGGGAGCCGGTCGTATGGCGTGCACATGGGCTCCCATTGACTGAATGGGTATGTTGCGGACAAGTGCGCCCCCTACAGTGGGTAAGCACCAGTGCCATCCGCACCGTACATGCCTGTGTTGGGGAGACCCATGGGTCTCCCCCTGTGTCCGAGTGGTAAGGCTGCGGGTAACAGGGGGTCCGATGCGGACCCCCAAAGTCCATCCCCAGGAGCTATTGCGAGACAGAAGCTCCGACTCGATCAGGCTGTCCGAATCGAGCATCATACTAGCTCGGTCCTGAAACGTCTCATTTGCGTGCCACGGTTAGCTTACGGCCGAGTCGTACAGAGCGGTTCAGACCCGGAAACGATTCGGACGGAGATTTTGCGCTTGTTCGCATCGTACTTTGACGTACGGACCCGTGTACGAACCGGACGGAAATTCAGCCTCCGAATCGGGTCCGCTAATGCCGAACCCGATTCGGTGACCTTCCGACCGAGATCCAAATCGGCCCCAGAGTGTGAGCCCGGAGGGGGGGGCCATGGACGCGACCCGACTCCGTGAGCCCTGCTTGCAAAAAACCTACACTTAAGTGTCAAGAATTCAAAGAGAAATTGTACAGCCCAAACAGAAGCTTCCCCAGGGGCGAGGTCAAGAGGTTAAGAGGAACTCTTGGGCCATCTGGATTAGTTTTGTCATATATACACATCCGGCCTCTGGCCGGACACAACTCCGGACCCGACTTTTCACTTCCCTAACTTGCGGACCTGGGTTCCGGGACTAGGTTGGGATCCAAAAACTAGACATTCTCAACATCTTGAACAAGGAACTCGTTCCCGGATTCCACCCTCCGACATCGAACAACAACTTAACAAGAAATGAGGTCAGGGAAAGAAAGGCGGAGCATTACAAGTGTCATCAGCAGCCGGAAAAAGAAGAGTAAGATCCTAAAAGTACCAATTGTCGGCCAGAGAACATTGCCTCAATTGACTCAAAGGATAACATCAGGCACATGTCATTAGTAGAGCTAAACTGAGAACCACCAACCACGAAAGCATCAAAAATCGACTACCAGCCTAAAATGTATACAAAGTTCTCTTTCGTAAATGACGCTGGAGCAATACTAAACCACGCTAATGAAACACAAAGGGGACTTCCCTCCTCATTAAACCCAGAAACAATCACCCTAAAGGGAACTGGGTGGACTGTAGCAACAGCAAAAAAAGGTTCCTTATCCGGGCTCACACAGAAAAACGATAAAGGGAGGCAGCTGGACCTGGAGCCAAATACTGAGTGAGGTGGCGGCGAGGGAAATCCTAGTAATGATTATGAACAGGAGCAAGTCTATATAAACGAAGGCAGTAAGAAGGACCTTACCATCAAGTGGCTTGAAAAGGACAACAAGGAGCTCAAGCCACTCAAGGAACCAAAACAGACCTCGCCAAAAGCAGCCATCTCCAATCTCCTGGAGACACCAAGCTTTCCTTTAGAACCAACTAATACAATTTTGTCTGCTCTGCATGCCAGGAAAGAAGCAGTGGAGACAAAGTCAGAGGAGAAATGAGATGCATTAGGCCCTCCTCCTGGTGCCCCCTTGGAGGGTAAAGTGGGCAAAGAGGACATCGCCATGACTTTCGAATCACTGATAGATACCGAAAAAGCACCAACCCTACAAAAGAGCCAAGACGACCTACCCCTTGCCAACATCGAGCTGATTTTTAAAACGCTGGACCGTCAGGGTCTGGAAAAAGATTCTGCAACCACCATTGCCACTGCTTGCGACTTGGCAAGACACCGAAAATCCCTGTGGCAACCACCGCCCACAGCAGAGCAGAGAAATCCGTCCTCGAACAAGAAGAACTCCCTAGCTCCCAAGGAAGCAATTTATCCTTTCTCACCACGGAAGAATGGGACAAATTGGTCACCAAATACTCCTTGGGAGAAAGTGATACGATGCAATAGGACGCAAGAAACGATAGGAAGGAAGGGATGGGGGACTCACTAACAGGAGAGAACAATCTCTAGGAGTCATTACTAAATACTATGCAACTTTCAACAAAAGCCATGGAATACCATTCAGATAAGATGGATATTCAGCTAACTCTCCTCAACTGTTTAGCCAACCACATGATAAGTATAGACAATAAACTTGTGGAATTCAACAACTTAATAAAGAGAGTTCAATCTGAAACGGTAATAGGTCCTCCCAGCTGTACCTGCTATACAATCATTGAAAAAATAGCCACATTACCGGCAGTAATGGGGGACCTTCTAACAGACATATGGAAAGCAAACAACATCCAAAATACAGGGATACTAAAAGCTGAAGGCAAAAAAGAAGGAGAAGGAAGCATATTAGAAAGGAATTATGACAATAACCCAATAAAAAAGATACCGAATCCTTCTAACCCAAACAAGGAAAGTGAAAACGGAAATTAACCTCCCCACACAGTGAGAGAAGGTTCGAAAAACAGACAAAGAATAACCAACGGAATAGTATATCACGAAACATCCCAGGCTGTAGTAAGGGGAGTACGCATATGGGGCCCGACCACATATGGCCATTCGATAAACCCCAAAAGGAAGAGCAGAACGCAGGCAGTCCTGCGGAGTGACCAGGCAATCCAGAAGAAGGGGAAAATGAACTTCTCAAAAGGCAAACATTGAAACAACGTCGTAAAACAAAGAGAAAAGGGAGGAACACATTTTCCACAATAAAAACTTTTTTTCAAACAGCGAGCAAGATCCCAAAGGAAACCCCAATAGGCCAAAGAGAAACCAATGAGACACCCACTAAGCAAGAGAGGCCGACGAATTCCATTGAGCTTCACTTAGGGGGACCTACAGCCTCAGAGAAATCAACTTTAATCGAAGGGAAGACCCCCATGTATGGAAGCGAGTCCCCTCAGGCTAAACATTTGACGGTGTCTACCCAAAGTAAAGGAAAAAAAGGAAATAGGGGAAAATCAAACATTAATGAATTGACAAAACAGAAAGCCTTGACCAAAATAAAATGTTAGGGATCAAAAGCACAACAGTTCAAGCAGTAGAGTATCTGGAAAAGTTAAAAACTAGTAAAACGATCACCCAGGACTCACTAGCGAAAACAGCATCTCAAACCCAGGTGGCTGAAACAGACATCAGCAGTAAAATAGAAAAAATAAATCAGGTGGACAAGACCCCATGCCATCAGCATAGGAGGGAAACTGAGCAGAGAATTGAACCGCCATTGAAAACCATCCGGAGGAAGGATTCAAAAGTAATTCTATTTATACCAGAATTCAAATCAAAATGCCGGGGCGATATTCTAAATTGAAGTAACATTCTTCGATTGTTAACTTTCATCAGTAACCTAGGTGGTATAGTCACCCAGGACCTGGAGTCCGTAGAATTCGAACAAGCCAATTATTTGTCAGAGCAAAAAATAACAAAAACTATATGGACAACAGGGGAAATAGTGGAGAAGATTTTAGATGAGGAACACCAACTGGAAGCATGGGGGATTAGAATAAAACTCTGTCAAGATGTTGGCTAACCAGAGCCACTACTACGACCTCTCCAAGATCATGAGGCAAACTTCTCAAGCAGGATAAGGTCTGGCGGGCCCATACAATCGGTACTTAAAGGTGCTTGCAGCACCTCCGTAGAATGAAAATTTTCCTAGCCGTAGGTGCTAGTAAGTTTCAATTCTATTAAGGACTCGGAGGCCAGGATTATGCCTTCTTCCTTCGCTCTTTATTCTTTTCACAGCAGCAAGAAAGACAAAATAAACTACATTTCCCATGAACATTAGGGAAAGAACCACAAAAAACGAACTAGTCCTTTGTTAGTCTCTGTACTCCTGATAGTTCCCATCATGTTCTGCAGCCTGTTCCCCTTCCTCTTTCTTCGCGCGAAGCATCCAGTTCAGCACCATTAAGCATCTGACTTGCAAGTCTCGTTGCCTGCAACAAACCACAACGTCAGAACTGAACCTTAGTGAGCACTAAACCAAGCAAGTAGTCAACAGTGCAAGCAACCACAGTATAACGCAAGCATAACCAATGCATGAAAAAGGGTTACTTACAGCCAGTACGGGGAAGGGTCCACTTCATAGAAGTCATTGGGAGGGATAATCCTCGCCTCCGAGTCCTTAATAGAATTGAAACTTACTAGCACCTACGGCTAGGACAATTTTCATTCTATGGCAGGACCGGAGGCTTCGGATTATGTCAGTTCAAAGCTTGTTGACAACCAAACTAGCCACCTCCAGCACTGGTTTAAAATAAAACCGCTTAAAAGTGGAATCTGACGACCAATCGGCCGCTCGCATCAGATCTTTCAAGCGCGCCCCAAGGGCAAATGCCTTAGAGGCCTTAGCACCTCTCGATGAATGAGCACCAAACTTCTTAGTGTCAATCCCCACCTCCTGCATGACCCAACGCACCCAACGGGCGATAGTCGGGGAAGAAACAGCCTTGTATGGCTTGCGCAAAGCAATTAAAAGTTGTCTTTCGCCTGGAGGGCGAGTATCTTCAGTAGCATCTTCATAAGCACGGAGGCACTGTACAACACACAGCTTCGGGGAGTCTGGAAAGGCCGGATACGAGATAACTCTCGTATTAGATTTAGTCCGCCTACTGAGCGTGAAACACACTCCCTCAGGAGAAAAGACCCTGGCCGAGACATCCAATGCGCGTACTTACGAGACTCGCCTACACGAGACCAGGCATAACAACATGGTCAATTTAGCCATTAACTCCTTCCTAGACAAAAACCTATTCGGTTGCCATGACAGAAACAGGTTCAGGACTCTGTTCACATCCCAAAGGGCCGAGTAACGTGGCTCCGGGGGAAGCGAGAGTCGAATTCTCCTAAGGAGCCTACACACCAGGGGATGCTCTCCCACCGGTGAACCTTGGAGCGGTGCATGACCTGCAGAAATCGCAGACCGAACGGCATTGATAGACCGATAAGCCAGGCCATCATCTGCGATGCCTGCCAGGAAATTTAGGACATGAACTACATCAGCCCCCATGGTATCCACACCCCGTCGCACACACCAACGGCGCCATCGCTGCCAGGCCGACCGATACCTCTTGGTCGTATTCGCGGCCCATGCCCTGTCGAGCAAGTTCTCAGCCGTTCCCGAAAGTCCCGGGAGCGCCTAGCGACGCCGGAGATCCTCCATGCCATCAAGCGGAGAAACCCTTCTTGGACTAACCGGTGGGGAGCCCCGTCCGGATTGAGCAGAATTTGAAGATGATGGGGGAGTAGGATTGGAGAATCCCAGGAAAGTTCCAGAAGAACTGGAAACCAAAGTTGCGATCTCCACCACGGCGCAACCATCACCACCTCCGTCAACTGGCGGCGCAGCAGCGCTGACACCCGCGTGATCATTGAGAACGTAGGAAACGCGTACCCCTGCTCGCTCGACCAATCCTGTAGGAACGCATCCGTCGCTACCGCAAGCGGATCCGGACGCCAGCTGAAAAACCTTGGAAGCTGATGGTCCAGGCGGGACGCAAACAGATCTATCGTGAAGGGACCCCACATCTCCGGCAATAAGGAGAACACCTGAGGGTCCAGCTTCCATACGCTGGCGTCCATGAGGTGACGAGAGTGCCAATCGGCCACCTCGTTCTGTCTGCCCGGCAGATACTCCGCTGTAACCGACACCTGATGATCCAGGCAAAAGTGCCAGAAGTCTTGCGCGAGATCCGCTAGCATCTTGGATCTGGCACCTCCCAGATGATTTATGTACCGGACCGCTGACACGTTGTCCATCCTCAGAAGGACACAGGACTGCACTCGGTCCTTCGTCCAACACTGGACCGCAAAGGAACAGGCCAGCAACTCCAAACAGTTGATGTGAAACGACAGTTTTAGAGTGGACCAGGCGCCACCTGTGGAGAACTCTCCGCACCTGGCCCCCAGCCGGAACGACTCCCGTCCGACTCTATGACAATGTCCGGAGTGGAGCCGAAAATCGCGCGGCCATTTCAGGCTTCCATGTGCGTCAGCCACCACTACATTTCACCCCGAACCTCCTCCGACAAAGGGATTAGCTGAGAGTACGTCAAGCCCTTCCTGAGGTGGGAGGCCTTCAACCGCTGCATGGCCCGATAATGCAAGGGCCCCGGAAAGATGGCCTGGATGGACGAGGATAGAAGACCCACCAAGAGATAACAATAGGGGGGAGAGAGAGAGAGAAGTGGATTCAGTCTCCCTAGGCGTCATGAATAAACAAAATAGAATCCACAAGGTGGTTATTCAGTGGTCCCTAAAGGATGGGGAGCACACCGTGTTTTTTAAATGCCCCTCACACACCAACAGGCCCCTTGGTGTCATGCTTCATCATCGGGGCCTTCGCACCCCTCTACGGGATGCGGCGTGCTACGACAGAACGACTACGTAGGAGCACTTGGCAGTGAGCTATGTGAGGGTGTGTATTTGCGTGATGTGAGTGAGGTGAGGTGAAAAGGTGAATAAAAAATACCTGGCACTAAGGATAAAAAGAAAATTTTATTCCGTCCCTGGCTGGTATTGGTAAAAAGTGCAAAGACTGGTTGAAAAATACGTGCTAGGGTATATCAACCAACAACAGTGTCAACATGTTTCGGAGCGCAAGACTCCTTCTTCAGGACGAGGATATGCACTATGATCCTCACCTTACTCACATGGAATGTGAAAGTGTTCAAAAAAGTTTTTTATAAAAACAATGTGTAATGTACCTATCAATGTTTTAAGTGATGGTATGTTCGTTGCGCCCAATTGGCGTATGAAATATCTGTAAAAGAAAGACATAGTAAATAAACTAGTCGGATGTCCAGGAACATAATAAACTTGCTAGTCGGATGTCCAGGAAACATGAAAAAAAGGGAATTCCTATTATAACAATGGTAAGTATGCAGAATTCCACTGTGGATCTGGTACCTTGTGAGAGAAAGACATTTAAGGGGGACATACAATTCTTAACACATTCGCACATATATACATGCAATCTCCCTGGTATAAATGGGAATGAAAAGTTGGTTTTTTGCAGTGGTACAAGCTTACTTAGGTTCAAAATGCGGATGGCCCCATGAGCCTTAGCGTAGTATTGGGGGTATCACTTCTCGTTGCCCAGTCAGCAACCTAAAAGATAGTAAATAGCGGTATTCAGGGAGGTGAAATAAAGATTAACAAAGCCAGGTTACTTGTGAGTGAAATTCACCCTCCGTCTCAACTGGCTTTTACTCACGGTGACTGCATGGGCCGGTCGCCTGCCTTCCCCTCAACGCTGCTCCGCTGGAAATGAACCGTGAAGGCAGAGGTTCGCTTTTTATACCCTCAGGTGAGGTTAATTGGTAGGGTAAATTGGTTAATTGTTAGCGGAAAAAGCCCATATAAGGGTAAATGCCTTGTTTTTGTTTGGGCGAGTACCGGAGCTGCGCAGAGCATGGACGCGCTGGCTCCAAGGTGGAGAATTGCCCGGCGCGCATGCGCAGGGCCGCGCCGGTATCGCGGTAGTGGTACGCTACCCGCGCATGCGCAGACCCCGTTATAGTAACCAGAGGTCTGTTGCATGCGACGCGCCGCGCATGCGCGAACGTGTGAATTTGCGAAGTTAATCATATTAAGTCATGGCAAATACATCAGGTGATATGGATAATCACTGTCTTACTCAATCGTTATTTTTACGAGAAAGAGGCAGAGAACAGGTGAAATAGATCCCCAAGGTATATTTTGTAGTATGGTGTTTATATACATACAATAGAGATAGTCAAGTGGCCCTAAATAACCCCCTCAATGGTGGGAGGTGTAACGCTAGGGTCAAGTGAATACTAAAGGGGTCACAAATGTAAACACAATTGCATGGGCGCTCCCTATGACATTTTAACCCTGAAGACGCTGGTTTGACAGAAATGGGTTACAGTATTGTGTCACTCATCATATCATTCATGCAGTGTTCAGAAGTTAACGTAATTGGCTCCAGGGAATTGAGTCATTAAGCCCTGTAGTATCGGTGCCCAGCCGGAACACCCAACGTTGCTCCTTTTCCAACAGACCAACGTCTGAGGGAAGTTGTTCAATCACTGTCCAATGTAAATCGTTGACACAGTGCTGAAGTTCCAGGAAATGAGCTGACATTTTTGTGGTTACCTTTTTGCATCTAATGTTGCTCTTATGCTCATTAATCCTGACTTTAACTTGTCTCGTGGTCATGCCCACGTACTCCTTGCCGCAGGGACAGGTGATCAAATAGACCACATTCTTACTATTACAATTTGTGAACATCCGTTGTTCCCAGCTTGTCCCATTGGCAAAGGAGACCGCAAAGGAACAGGCCAGCAACTCCAAACAGTTGATGTGAAACGACAGTTCTAGAGTGGACCAGGCGCCACCTGTGGAGAACTCTCCGCACCTGGCCCCCAGCCGGAACGACTCCCGTCCGACTCTATGACAATGTCCGGAGTGCAGCCGAAAATCGCGCGGCCATTCCAGGCTTCCATGTGCGTCAGCCACCACTACATTTCACCCCGAACCTCCTCCGACAAAGGGATTAGCTGAGAGTACGTCAAGCCCTTCCTGAGGTGGGAGGCCTTCAACCGCTGCATGGCCCGATAATGCAAGGGCCCCGGAAAGATGGCCTGGATGGACGAGGATAGAAGACCCACCAAGAGATAACAATAGGGGGGAGAGAGAGAGAGAAGTGGATTCAGTCTCCCTAGGCGTCATGAATAAACAAAATAGAATCCACAAGGTGGTTATTCAGTGGTCCCTAAAGGATGGGGAGCACACCGTGTTTTTTAAATGCCCCTCACACACCAACAGGCCCCTTGGTGTCATGCTTCATCATCGGGGCCTTCGCACCCCTCTACGGGATGCGGCGTGCTACGACAGAACGACTACGTAGGAGCACTTGGCAGTGAGCTATGTGAGGGTGTGTATTTGCGTGATGTGAGTGAGGTGAGGTGAAAAGGTGAATAAAAAATACCTGGCACTAAGGATAAAAAGACAATTTTATTCCGTCCCTGGCTGGTATTGGTAAAAAGTGCGAAGACTGGTTGAAAAATACGTGCTAGGGTATATCAACCAACAACAGTGTCAACATGTTTCGGAGCGCAAGACTCCTTCTTCAGGACGAGGATATGCACTATGATCCTCACCTTACTCACATGGAATGTGAAAGTGTTCAAAAAAGTTTTTTATAAAAACAATGTGTAATGTACCTATCAATGTTTTAAGTGATGGTATGTTCGTTGCGCCCAATTGGCGTATGAAATATCTGTAAAAGAAAGACATAGTAAATAAACTAGTCGGATGTCCAGGAACATAATAAACTTGCTAGTCGGATGTCCAGGAAACATGAAAAAAAGGGAATTCCTATTATAACAATGGTAAGTATGCAGAATTCCACTGTGGATCTGGTACCTTGTGAGAGAAAGACATTTAAGGGGGACATACAATTCTTAACACATTCACACATACATACATGCAATCTCCCTGGTATAAATGGGAATGAAAAGTTGGTTTTTTGCAGTGGTACAAGCTTACTTAGGTTCAAAATGCGGATGGCCCCATGAGCCTTAGCGTAGTATTGGGGGTATCACTTCTCGTTGCCCAGTCAGCAACCTAAAAGATAGTAAATAGCGGTATTCAGGGAGGTGAAATAAAGATTAACAAAGCCAGGTTACTTGTGAGTGAAATTCACCCTCCGTCTCAACTGGCTTTTACTCACGGTGACTGCATGGGCCGGTCGCCTGCCTTCCCCTCAACGCTGCTCCGCTGGAAATGAACCGTGAAGGCAGAGGTTCGCTTTTTATACCCTCAGGTGAGGTCTATTTTGTTTATTCATGACGCCTAGGGAGACTGAATCCACTTCTCTCTCTCTCTCCCCCCTATTGTTATCTCTCCGTTCTAGACAGCGCACAGCTGTGGGAGCCCCCTTTCCCATTCAGAGTTAGACACTGTGGACATACCAAAAACACTTTCCCTTACATACATTTACCTTGCCCGGCACGTCCTCCGAATACCATCATGGATGACGATCAGGGACTGACCTTCAGTGAGGAGGACATCGATAGAATTCTGGCTGATGTCAATCCCTTCGAAGGTCTCAGCAGTAGCGACCCAAGCCCAGCGGTAGCAGACTGGGATGAGCTAATGAACATTAGGAAAGTCCAGATAAGAGCAGCCCTACATGGTCTCTTGATGAGGGAATATTTAAGAAACAAAATAGCCCCTCAGGGCCTGTTGGTTAAAAACGAACCCTTCATTTTCCAGGATGATATGGTTTTAAAAAAAGCATGGTCTCTCATTTCATGGCATTGCACTAGGGACTGGCTGGTTTTAATAGTGCATACAGCCACAAGAAAATCCCTGGAACTTAAAACTGAGATCAGCAGACTAGAGGTGAAGTTGAAGGCTTTCATTTCACCAGCCGATCTGAAGAAAGGATTAGATGAACTTAATCAGCAAATGATGGATTTTGAGGCAACCCTAAAGCAAAGTAAATTTAACAAAATGAAAAAAGATAAAGATCGCTTTACCCCGGAATGGGCGTATCCCTATACAAAAACAGACTACGTGATGAAAGATAAAGGGAGCGACTCAGACAATGCAAGTTCTGATGGGAGCACTACTAGTACAAACTCAAGTGGTTTCCAACAAAGAAAACAGAGGGGTGGTTACTGACAACAGAGATCCCAATTCCCTCGCCAACGAGGGTGGAGAGGTTTTCAGGGACCACAGTTTAACCCCTACTAGAACCAATTTCAGTTCCCATCATACCAATTTGTCCCCCCACCAATGGGGCAGATGTATCCACAATGGGTCCCGGAACAATCGAATATAGCCCAAAATGCTCAGCCTTTTTTATCCTAGGGCCAGGGATCGAACAGAGGAAGGAACAGGAAGGGCAACAACGTAAACTGGCAACCCGGGGACGGTACAGACCCCAGGGTCCTAACCAGGAGCATGACAGCGAACCAGGCGTCAACGAGCAAGAGGGGGACCTAGTGATTAACATAACTCCGTGGCCACTTACTGAAGTACAACACAAAGTACTGAATAAAGGCTTAGGGTATGTCCCAACAAACAAACCTGATCTTTTTTTGTTACACAAAGAGATGCAGGACTTTATAAGAACTATCAAATTGAGGGCTTTCTTTAAGGATAAGGAACCACCCACAGAGACCACAGATACAGGGTTAAGACCAAAATCCAACTTCACACCATTAGACAGCCAACTTCCGGTTGAAGTATTGGCTTTTGAGAAGGCAATCATGCAAGAACTAAAGAATTTGGATACTAAACAGAAGGTATTCCAAAACATCAGCAAAGTGGAAAATGAAGCTATCAAAGAACTTGGTCAGAACAAGGACCTAGTCATTAAACCAGCTGACAAAGGGGGAGCCGTGGTTATACAGACCTCCGCTGCCTACGACAGGGAATGCAGAAGGCTCTTAGCCGATAACAGAAACTATCAAGTCCTGGCTGTAGACCCTACTGAGTCCCTTAGAGTGAGGATACAAGGAATGATTGAAGAGGCCCTTGCACATGACTGGCTATCCAAAAAAGAGTCAGAGTTTCTGGTCCAAAAGAACCCGCGCACGTCATACTTCTACACCATACCGAAAGTACACAAAAACCTTGAGAACCCACCTGGACGCCCGATTGTATCCGGCATCTCATCCATTCTGGAACCCCTATCTAAGTTTGCTGATGCTTTCTTGAGACCCCTTGTACAGGCCACAGATACCTATCTGAGGGATACAAAGGCAGTACTCCAATTGTTGCAGAGTCACCCATTTGACCCTGAATCACAAATGCTACTGAGCTTGGATGTGGAGAGTCTCTACACGAGCCTCCCTCATGATGAGACACTTCTGATCATTGAAGAAGTACTCCACTCCACCCATTGGAAATACCAAACCCCTAGAGGGGTAGTAATGGAATGCATCTCTTTAGCTCTCACAAAGAACTGTTTTGAATACGAGGGAACTCTATACTGGCAAAGCCATGGGACCAGCATGGGGAGCACCTTTGCTCCAAGTCTGGCAGGACTCTATGTCCATCATTTGGAGTCCTCCAAAATCCTCCATCCAAACAATCCCTATAGAACTAGGATACACACGTGGCGACGCTATATTGACGACGTCCTAGTAATTTGGGAGGGGGACGAGAATTCCATCACAGAGTTCATGCAATGGCTGAACAATCAGAACAGTTTCCTCAAGTTCACTCACCAGATGTCAAACAGGTCTATGGTTTTCTTGGACCTCAATATCTATCATGAGGCTGATTTTCTCAAAACAGAAACCCACTTTAAACCGACGGCCAGAAATTGCCTCCTCAGGTTTGACAGTTTTCATCCGCGTCACCTGAGGGAGAACCTTCCTTATGGGCAGTTCCTCCGCCTGCGTCGGAATTGCAGCGACCTGGCAAAATATAAATGTCAAGCAAGAGACCTCTGCACCAAGCTAAAAGAAAGGAAGTATCCAATCCCTGTTATTCAGAAGGCTATGAAAAGAGCCAGAAATAACAATCGTGAGGCCCTCCTTGAAGACAAACCCACACCCGATAACCAGATGAATAGAACGGTCTGTGTAACCACCTACAGCCCGGTCACCAACCAACTGACGAAACTGGTTAATAGGCATTGGCGCACACTCACATGTGGCACACTATCCCTGGAGAAACCTATGTTCGCCCACAGACGTGGCAGGAATCTGAAGGACATTTTAGTCCATACAAGGCCGAAACCACAAAAGGCAGAGCAAACGAGACTGAAAGGGGTAAAGGGCCACCATCAATGTGGCAACTGCAACTGCTGTCACCTCACGAAGAAGAGCCAGACCCTCTCCTTTGCCAATGGGACAAGCTGGGAACAACGGATGTTCACAAATTGTAATAGTAAGAATGTGGTCTATTTGATCACCTGTCCCTGCGGCAAGGAGTACGTGGGCATGACCACGAGACAAGTTAAAGTCAGGATTAATAAGCATAAGAGCAACATTAGATGCAAAAAGGTAACCACAAAAATGTCAGCTCATTTCCTGGAACTTCAGCACTGTGTCAACGATTTACATTGGACAGTGATTGAACAACTTCCCTCAGACGTTGGTCTGTTGGAAAAGGAGCAACGTTGGGTGTTCCGGCTGGGCACCGATACTACAGGGCTTAATGACTCAATTCCCTGGAGCCAATTACGTTAACTTCTGAACACTGCATGAATGATATGATGAGTGACACAATACTGTAACCCATTTCTGTCAAACCAGCGTCTTCAGGGTTAAAATGTCATAGGGAGCGCCCATGCAATTGTGTTTACATTTGTGACCCCTTTAGTATTCACTTGACCCTAGCGTTACACCTCCCACCATTGAGGGGGTTATTTAGGGCCACTTGACTATCTCTATTGTATGTATATAAACACCATACTACAAAATATACCTTGGGGATCTATTTCACCTGTTCTCTGCCTCTTTCTCGTAAAAATAACGATTGAGTAAGACAGTGATTATCCATATCACCTGATGTATTTGCCATGACTTAATATGATTAACTTCGCAAATTCACACGTTCGCGCATGCGCGGCGCGTCGCATGCAACAGACCTCTGGTTACTATAACGGGGTCTGCGCATGCGCGGGTAGCGTACCACTACCGCGATACCGGCGCGGCCCTGCGCATGCGCGCCGGGCAATTCTCCACCTTGGAGCCAGCGCGTCCATGCTCTGCGCAGCTCCGGTACTCGCCCAAACAAAAACAAGGCATTTACCCTTATATGGGCTTTTTCCGCAAACAATTAACCAATTTACCCTACCAATTAACCTCACCTGAGGGTATAAAAAGCGAACCTCTGCCTTCACGGTTCATTTCCAGCGGAGCAGCGTTGAGGGGAAGGCAGGCGACCGGCCCATGCAGTCACCGTGAGTAAAAGCCAGTTGAGACGGAGGGTGAATTTCACTCACAAGTAACCTGGCTTTGTTAATCTTTATTTCACCTCCCTGAATACTGCTATTTACTATCTTTTAGGTTGCTGACTGGGCAACGAGAAGTGATACCCCCAATACTACGCTAAGGCTCATGGGGCCATCCGCATTTTGAACCTAAGTAAGCTTGTACCACTGCAAAAAACCAACTTTTCATTCCCATTTATACCAGGGAGATTGCATGTATGTATGTGCGAATGTGTTAAGAATTGTATGTCCCCCTTAAATGTCTTTCTCTCACAAGGTACCAGATCCACAGTGGAATTCTGCATACTAACCATTGTTATAATAGGAATTCCCTTTTTTTCATGTTTCCTGGACATCCGACTAGCAAGTTTATTATGTTCCTGGACATCCGACTAGTTTATTTACTATGTCTTTCTTTTACAGATATTTCATACGCCAATTGGGCGCAACGAACATACCATCACTTAAAACATTGATAGGTACATTACACATTGTTTTTATAAAAAACTTTTTTGAACACTTTCACATTCCATGTGAGTAAGGTGAGGATCATAGTGCATATCCTGGTCCTGAAGAAGGAGTCTTGCGCTCCGAAACATGTTGACACTGTTGTTGGTTGATATACCCTAGCACGTATTTTTCAACCAGTCTTTGCACTTTTTACCAATACCAGCCAGGGACGGAATAAAATTTTCTTTTTATCCTTAGTGCCAGGTATTTTTTATTCACCTTTTCACCTCACCTCACTCACATCACGCAAATACACACCCTCACATAGCTCACTGCCAAGTGCTCCTACGTAGTCGTTCTGTCGTAGCACGCCGCATCCCGTAGAGGGGTGCGAAGGCCCCGATGATGAAGCATGACACCAAGGGGCCTGTTGGTGTGTGAGGGGCATTTAAAAAACACGGTGTGCTCCCCATCCTTTAGGGACCACTGAATAACCACCTTGTGGATTCTATTTTGTTTAGAAGACCCACCAGCCTGGCCAACTGACGCAGGGACGTCTGCCGCCTCGCCAAAGTTTGGCGCAACTCGTGGCGAATTTTCGCCATCTTCCTGGCCGGAAGACTGAGGGTCGCAGCCACCGAATCTATGGTGAAACCCAAAAAGGTCGCCGATTGAACGGGAACCAAGACAGATTTCTTCTCGTTGATAACAAATCCCAGCCCTTGAGGCAGGTCCACCGCCGACTGAAGCTGGGAGGACAGACGTCTCGGACACTGATCCATGAACAGCATATCGTCTAGGTAGACAATCATACGCATGCCCTGGGCTCGCAAAGCCTCCACCGCTGGGCGAAGCACCTTTGTGAAACACCACGGAGCCGAGGAGAGCCCGAAAGGAAGCGTGGTAAACTCGTACACCTGACCGTCCCACTTGAACTGGAGGAAGCGTCGATTAGGAGGAAAAACCGGCACCGTAAGATAGGCGTCTTTAAAATCTAACCTGACCATCCAATCGGAAGGCAGCAAGACGTCCCGTAGGAGGTGGATGCCCTCCATCTTGAAATGTCTGTACACCAGCCATTCGTTGAACTCTTTCAAGTTGATGACCGGTCGACGGCCCCCATCGACCTTGTCGACCAAAAAGAGGTTGCTGAGGAAACCGTCGGGATGCTCGCCAGCGCAACAAATCTCCCCCTTTGAAAGGAGGGCGGAAACCTCGTCGCGCACAAACTCTGCGTCGCGCTGCGAAAACACAATAGGCCGCGGACGCTGGGGCTGACGAGGACGACCATGGAACTCCAGCTGGAAGCCCTGGACCGTCTGCAGCACCCATGCATCGCTCGTGAGGGAAGCCCATGCAGGAAGAAATCGCGCTAAGCGCCCCCTACTTTCAAACTCGCTGATGGCAGCACACTCACCTCTTCCAGCAACGCGCTGCTGGCCTCTCTGATCTCCATGGCCCCCGAAGCGCTGCCCTCTTGTGGGGTAGAAGTTGTTGTAGCGGGTATTGCTCTGCAGCTGACCGCGGCCGGAGCCTTGCCCCCTGTCGGAGCTATTTCCTCGACCGAACGAGCGGCCCCGGCCACGTCCCGTCTTGTCGAAAACCCGAGGGGCAAAGACTTTTTTAATATTCGATTGCGCCCTATCCACGAAGTGAAGGTGGCCACGAATTTCCCTAATTCTTTTATGAATGGGTCACCGAACAGACCAACTTGCGCCACCGCGCCAGCTTCGGAAGAAGCGATGTCACCCAGCTTCGGGTCGATCTTGATGAGCAATGACCTCCTCCTCTCTGTAGAGAGGGCACAGTTAGCATTACCGAGGAACACAACGGCACGCTGAGCCCAATTGGAAAGCACCTCTGGAGAGATGGGGGCCCCCGAAACCTTGGCCTCCTCGGCCATATCTAAGATCTTAGTAATGGGTCCTACAGCATCCAACAGCTTGTCCTGGCACGTACGCCAGGACCTATCGATACCCTTCCGGGGGTCCTTCACAAATTTAGCTAGGAACGTGGCCATCTTCGGATCAATATGGGGGGTCATGGCCACCTTGCCCTCCAATGAAGTTCGGGGACACCCCGCACGAAGCCGGCTACGGGAATCCTTGTCCACTGGCTTGCGCAGTCGGTGTGCCACGTACTGGGCCACCTTGTCTCCAGGCACCCACTCTGAGGATCGGGGGTGGATAATATCGTCCGGATCCAGCATGTCCGAGGGGCCAGCCGAGGAGGAGGCCTGGGATGGGAGCCACAAACGGGAAGAACAAGCCTCCTCGTCCGTGTCCGGGGAATCATCGTCATCCCTCGGTTCCGGGGTCACCGTTCTAGGAGTCGGCGGGGGAACCTCCGCTGCAGCCGCAGGGACCGGCAGAGAACCCTTGTGCACCATAAAGGCAGTCTTAATCCTTTCAAAGGCCTCAGGCTCCACCCTGTCAGAACAAGGCTTCTTTGGTGGGGGGGAGGGGAAGGCGCGGAGTCCGGTGTCGGGGCCGACGCGCGGATAAGGGACGCCAGTTTGCCATTTGCCTCGTCCAGTCTGGCCGTAAGACGCTGTTCCAGAGGGACCATAGCCTGGTCCACAGCCCTATAGATAGAGTCATCGACCGCCTAGTAGAAGTCCTCATCCCAGTTGGCGTAACTCAGAGGATCCTCCTGCGCGTACTGATCCTGCCCGCTCTGCATAGCGAGGTAAATTAGGCTCTGCAGACCAACCGCGACAGTACCAGTACAACTGAACCCTCACGGGTACGAATTTGGCGCTAGGGAGTAACCCAGACAGATACGGCGGCGCCAGGCGCACAAATTTAAGGGCCAAACCCAGGGACGCTACAGCCCACTTAATCACTGGGCACCATCCGGCAAGAAGCGTCCCAAGCACCCTAACGGTGCCAATTGCGACCCCACAGGGTGTAAGAAAAAGGATAGGTACAGACCCCAACGGGCGTTCAGTCAACAGGGAGAAAATTGCAACCCCGCAGGGTGTAAGCCAGGTGGTTGGGGAGCCGCGCGGCCAAACTGCGCAACGCGCGAATGGCAACACGCGCCCCCTAGCGGTGAGAGGACGCCACCGCACCTAGACAGACAAAAATCGCGTGAGGATCGCACAAAAGCGTCCCGCGACTCGCGACTACACAAAGGGGCTCTGAAAGGAAACACAAAGCAGCTAAACAGCAAAAAACACCAACACTGCCCCACAAGCCCCAAACTGAGGAGAGTAAGAAAAAAGCCACTTAACTTGCTGCTGAGCAGCGAAGAAAGAGGAAGGGAAACAGGCTGCAGAGCATGATGGGAGCTATCAGGAGTACAGAGACTAACAAAGGACTAGTTCGTTTTTTGTGGTTCTTTCCCTAATGTTCATGGGAAATGTAGTTTATTTTGTCTTTCTTGCTGCTGTGAAAAGAATAAAGAGCGAAGGAAGAAGGCATAATCCGAAGCCTCCGGTCCTGCCATAGAGTCAGGGGACAGTAATATTCTGAGAACCAGGATAAACCAAGAGAAAGAGTAATCAAGCTACTGGTCCTGGTTGGCTAAAACTATTAACAACAGGCATCTAGGCCCTTGACAGGCGACAGATCAAAAAACTTAATTTTCCACAGCTAAAGTTTTACTCTTGGAACATCAAAGGCCTAGGATCAAAAATCACGAACACAAATTTACTGACGTACTTCCAGCAATTCGACTTAATCTTACTTCAAGAAACTTGGATGGGGGAACCACTCCACCCACAAGGCTATAAAACATACCACCTCCCAGCCGGAAGAAGCTCAAAGTTCGGCCACTTGAAAGGAGGCATCACCACATATGCTTCAATAAAAACCATAAACACAGTTAAAGAACTAACATTGAAGAATTTTTCAAACATAGGAATCAATGCCATACAAATGGAGATAGAAGGTCCCAGAAAAAATAAACAACAGCTAATACTGGTCAATATTTACATACACCTGAGCGAGAGAAAAAAACAGTGCAAAATCTGTAGTGCTAGAGCTGACGAGGCTAATTGCTGAAAATGCGACATTAAACTATATTGTCTCAGGAGACTTCAACATGTCCCTTACAGGGAAGGCCTGTAACAATCAGTTAGTAGAAGACCAATGGCTCGATTGGGGGCTTCCACCCCAGGAGAAAGCAAGTGGGGCAAACAAATTAAGGTATCCAAAGATCTATTGACGGAACTAACAAGCCTGGGCATGATAGCATTAAATGGCAGATTTCCTAGTTATCGCCCCTTAGCAGCAACCTATCACAGCTCATTTGCAAGCTCAGCGATAGACTATAAGTTTTTATCTTTGCCTCCTTTTAAATCAGTTAGCAACTTTAAGATAGGAACGTCCGATTACAGGGATCATGTACCACAAGAGCTCACAATAATGCCCCAGGGCACAGCACCAACAATCCCAAGCGAACTCCAAAAAGTCATCGTAACATCGAACTGCAAAAGAATAAAATATAAAACAACCAACTTGAAAAGATTTCAGGAGGAGGCAAAACTCTGCTGGGAAGAAAGCAAACAAAAAGATTGTGTCTGCATTACGGCCTGGGAGAACTTCTTAAACATTTTTAGCTCAGCAAAATCAAAATCAGTACAATAAAAAATTGGAACTAAGGACCGACAAGAAATAATCATTGAGGGTAAAAACAAACGGAAAAGGTATTCCCTAACAAACGAAACACACAAACTAAGGCAAATTAAGAGGGATATTACCCGAGCGGTCCGCAAACTGCGTCAGAAGGGACCCGATACCAGTACAAAGATTGAGCTGAGGATGCTAAAAAACAGGAAGAACAAAATCATTTGGTAGGAAAAACAGGATGCCGCTGAGAAGATATGGGCCAAATTATTATATGATGTAAAATCTAACAATAGTGCCAGATTTTGGCACACAGTCAACAACCTAGATAATCTAAGGACTCACATATAACAGAGGTAGCCTGGGCAAAGTACCTGTCGCATCACTTTAACAGAGAATTCGACAAAACTCGTAAAAGGAATTTTGTTATCAGGGAGGATAAAGACCACTAAGGGGCTGAAGTAGGGATGTGTCCTTGCCCCGACCTTGTTCACCCTTTTTCTGTCTGACCTCTCAGCAGAGCTTGACAACTGCAGCCATCATGCCCCCAACCTGGGAGGCCTAACGCTGTCGAACTTATTATATGCGGACAACCTAATTCTAATCAGACAAACCCCAGTCGGCCTGCAACATCTAATAAAAGCTACAAGCAGCTTCTCAGATAAGCATGGCCTAATGATAAACTTAGAAAAATCAAAAGTGATGATAATAAATCAAAAGGGCAAAAAACTCCAACCACAATGGGATCTGCGGAATCAAGAACTGGAGGTAGTCAAAGAATATAAATACTTGGGTATTATCTTTGACAGAAAGGGGTCGTTCGGTCAACAAAAAACAACTATCAGAACAAAAGGGACCGCACTGGCAGTAGCTTTAAACAACATCAAGCAAAAAATCACCGGCCCAGATCTAACACCCTTGCTAGAAGTGCACCGGGCAAAACTGCTACCAACCATCACTTATTGCAGCGAATGCATGAGAGGGAGAGACGAGGCAACTCTTGACAATGTGGTATCGAAATCACTACGAATTATATTCAACCTTCCTCAGTATACATCGCTGGCACAACTAAGGCTAGAATTTGGCCTTCAAAAACAGCAAATAGCACGCAAGGGTGTCTATACTAAGTGTTGGCACAAAATTAAGGTGTCAAAAGCAGGCTCTTTAAATTCATTTCTATGGAAAGAGCTGCAAAGAAACAATGATAGCCCTGTAATGGTCTATCTTCAAACCCCATTAAATTGCCTCGCCTTGCAAAATATATGGGAAACAAACGGGACTCACAAAATCTTTAAACAGCTCGTCAATAAAACAGTAAGGACATTATCTTTGGAAGAAGATAAGGCCACACTGACAAAAAGGGCCCACAGGTGATTTACTATACAGAGTTACACTAAGCCTTTGCCACAAGCTTATCTGGGGTCAGGGTTTTCCAGAATCACGAAGTAATCCTACCTGAAACTGAGGTTGGGTGTCCTGCCTGTTAATCAGCACTTTCCACCATGGAAACGCCAGGAAAACAACAACGAATTGTAGAATTTGCGACAATTCCAACAAGCATTTACAATGCAATGGTTTCGCCTTTGACAAAGTTAGAGCTATTGGCATTGCCAATGACAAATTGTTTATTTATGTGTTGGTTTTGAAAACAGATAAATAAATGGCATTGTCATTTACACTATACGGCGCACACTGCACACATCCCAACTGTACAACACCCGGTGCTCTCTGCACCGTACAGCGCCCACAGCACGCATCCCATCTGTACAACACCCCGTGCTCTCTGTACCGTACAGCGCCCACTGCATGCATCCCAACTGTACAACACCCCGTGCTCTCTGCACTATACAGCGCCCACTGCACGCATCCCAACTGTCCAACTGTACAACACCCTGTGCTCTCTGCACTTTATAATTTGAATCCTGTCGTATATTCCCGGGGAGACATTAGTCACTGTATGTACATAAAATGGTTTTTTATCATTTTTGTGAATGTGTTTTTTATATGAATGTATGAAGACATGATATATCTTAGCTATTTATGGTATAATAGTTTGAAAATACGTAAAGTCTGAAATATTTAATGCAATTTTTTGTACCAGAATATCAATTAAAAAACATTTTTTTAAAGGAAAACAGTTAGTCGTGGTGGTACAAAGGATGTCTTAGTTCATATAGACACACAACTATGCCACTATGGGAGGCCATTGACACTCACTGCTATGAAACTAAGTATAACATATAACCAAGAGGCAGATACAGACAACATTCAAATTAGTCAACTGTGGCAGAGAAAGCCCTTCTTGCGAAAGGGGTAGCGGAGTGGGGTTATAAAGCAGAGGGACCTGGAGCATAGTAATCGCCAGGGGTGCTTGCGCTCCTTAATGAAACCACTGCCACCAATACATGTACAGCATGGGCTTCTTCGCACAGGTACTGGCTCAGTCCCTGTCTATGGTGACGCATTAGGGTAGCCCCCTCCTATCTACAGCGGAGCTGCTCATATAAAGGTGGAAACTGAGATGTGCAAGTTCAATGATGCCGTCTCGATCACTTTCATTTAGTCACAAAAAAATATCACAGTTGCATCACAATTCATCTAGTTTGGTTATTCTGTAAACAGCATAGTTAGGTAGTATTTTATTTACAAAACGCAAAATTGCTTACATTTCCCAGGAAATTTAAACCAAAGAGGTTATTTACGAGATTAAACAGGACAAACATTTTATTATAATTGGAAAGGGATTCGGCTGCTCGAGCAACATTTAATAAAGGAGGGACAGGGTAGGCTAAGATAGAGTCATTATATTGGTTTAAGGGCCATGCTTGAAAACAACAAAGGCACACCGGTGCCAATGGCCAGCAGAGGGGCCCTCGACAGCACCACGTCGGGGGGCACCGACAGAACAACCCAGGGAGGTGGAGTGGTGTGGTGCAGCGGCCAGGGAAGCTGACTTCGGAGCACAGTGTTCATGGTTCGATCCCCGGCTCCAGCGGCAGCTCAGCTCAGCACCATGTGACTCTGGGCACTAGCTCACTTGATTTCCACGACGCCCGCCCCCCCCCCCCCCTCTCCCCAGCGCCTAGAGACCCTTAAAGGTGTGTAGTTCGCGCTTTACAAATACGGATTTACAAGGAGTTGTGAGCCCAGACCAGTGGCAGCGACGTGAGCCAGTTACTATCACACAGCTCGGGAATCCTGTGAGCTGCTCCAGTTGTGACGCATTTTTGTTAAACATAGGAATAATGGGGCAGCCACATAAGGGACGAAAAAAGAGAAGGGGAGAGGAATAAAGTCCGCCAAGGAAAGAATGTGGTAATGTTTTGTCTGTCACTACTGAGAAAGATGGTTCCAGCAGTATAATTACGAGCCACTCGCCTTTCACCAGCATTGGAAAACAAACAAAACACCGAGTACGCAAGCAGAGGAAACAACTTGCGAACAGACAGAAGAGCACATAATGGGGGAAATGCGTGATCTAACCTGCAGGAACTAAAGATTTGAGGTGGATGGAAAAATAAACTGGAATAAAGAGCAGTCGACACATTTTGTTAAAATCCTAGTAGCCTTCAGGCTCTGAAAAGGTGCCTTTGGGAATGGCCTGCCTGTGGGAGTCTTGTCCAGGCCTGCCGCCCAGACTGACATCACTGCACGTCAGAGATTCCACAAGGATGAAGGCTGAGAGACTCTGAGGCGAAGGTAAATAAAGACATTTCTGAACACTGTCTCTGTGTGCCCAATAGATTTTAAGGACAGATAGGGATGTTCTGTAATGGGTAGATGACTGATGGGCCGGAATATTCGCAATGCCCGCACAACATTTAATATAATCAGCAGAAGGCTGAAGAGTTTCCTTTGTCTGAAAATGATACCAGAAGGAGGGGCAGGCTGTGCCAGCGGAAGTAGGTGCTGCACAGTAATGTGCCTTACGACACTAGCTGCTCATGCTCCCTTCCCATCTACCGGTTTCTTTCAACCTCTCTCTGACCTGTGTCACGAGGAAGCACCACAAAAGCCTGGATCATGTGCCCACAAGTCCTCTAACGGTACCCAGTGCTCAAATGTGGGACTTTTCGTGGCAGCAGTACACCCCGTGGAAGCCATGGATGCTAAAACACGCTGTGGCAGTGTGGCAAGAGGAAGTAACCAGGGGTGGCTGGCACCCTCAAAGCCCTACTTACTGTGCGCAGCGGATCAGGCGGCTTCTCGCGGTCCAGCGCTCCTGCCGATCTCCGTTGCAACTGATCCCGAGCCACTCGGTGCCGCGGCCTGGAGGAGCATAGCAGGCCGCTTCTCCTCCCTTCTCGGCTCCCAGAGGACTCTGGCGTTCAGCGGTTTGAAAATGGCGCGGCGGGAAACAGAGCCGGGGCAGCGGCACAGCTTCCAGCGGGAAAGGGGGCGGGAAAGGCACGCCATTGCGAGGCCAGCATCAGGAAACAAGCGGGAGGGGGCGGGAAAGGGGGGTGGAGAGACGCAGAAGTGCCGGCAATGCCGGACCAGATTCGGGGGCGTTCCCGGCTTTCGGCTGACGTCGCGTGACGTCGGCAAAAGCCAAAGAATCTCGGGAACGCCCCCGAATCTGGTCCGGCATTGACGGACAGGCCCCTCGTCCAATGGCTATGCTCCATTTATGGAGCCTGCCAATGAATGACGAGGGCCGACCCAAACCCACACTACAGTTCTCATTAGATTTCTCCTGCGCAAAAGCTGCTTGCGCAGCTTTTTGCAGTCGAAACCTAAAAAGGACATTCTGCACTTATTGTGCAACTGTAAGGCTCTCGATAAAGAGCGTAGACTCCTACTAAATCCACTCTGGAATCTACGACGAATTCGAACATGTAGGCAAGCATTAAAAACTTGTCTTGATGGAAGTGACATTCAGCTAGCATATAGACTGGTCCGTTTCATGAATTCAGTCAAAACCATGCTAAATCAAACAGACAATTGAAGTACTGTTCACAGAAGGCTAATCTTAAAGAAAGATCTACCTCATTCAACGTACGCATATTTTTCTAGCTGCTGAGTCTCGGTTCCAAGCTTAAACTATAAGACGAAAATCGGAGCCTCTACAGCTGAACTTGTCAAGACCTATACTGCTTAGCGACAGGGATCAGTTACAATCTAGTAAATGCTCTTGAATCTTGGGCACACTAAGTACACTCTAACTCTTCTTAGTATATGAGACTTTACATCTTTTATAGTGTTACACTAGTGTAAACCCTTGTAAATCTTTTATTTTAGTGTTGTTCTTTTTTGTTTGTTTTTTTAATTTATTGTACCTAGCGGTTATAAGTATACTTGCACATGCTGTTTTTAAATAGTGATTTTTTTCTCCAAAGATTTTAATTAATCATGCAATAAACAAACAAACGAAATGTACTTACCTGTTTAAGGATAGGGAGTCGATATTTTTGCATTCTATATTTTTTTTCGGTAGTTTTTACATCGATGTTTTAGCATCGATATTCTATCTGTGAACTGTAATATAAATGACTAGTCACATGATTAAGGCTTTGAAGGAAGTTGAAACACAGAGGGGTTCACATTTTCTGCCATAGCAAATATTTTGCACAACGCAACGCCCTGTGTGTGCCGACTTCTTCTGGATTCAAAAGTGAGAACTGTGTATAGAGATGGGCATGACAGCCTCGTGAAGAGCCAGGAACCGTTGGCGCTTAGAAGGCTGCCAGCATCCCCCCCAAACAAAGGAAGAATATATATAAATATTTGCAAGCAATACATATTATCTAGCACTGTGTGTATAATAAAGTACTTTTCATGTTATAAGAAAAGGTGCAGCCTGGAACATTTCTTGGGTTTTGTTATTGCGAACAACGAGCTGGGGTTACAAGGTCACATCACCTCCCCTGAGAAGGCCTTATACTGCTGTGCTTCGCTCCGCTGAGAGGATCAAGTGCTTCGAATGGGTACCTTGTTTATAGTAAAGATAAAGTTGCAGACTTATTACTTGTGAAGGACTCGCATCCTTTGGAGCTAATAACGCAATTATTATTTTTTTACATTTGTTCAATCAAAATTCTAAATAGCAATTTTATGTATACATTTATATATGGCAAGAGAGAATATTTAGCAGGTAACTATGTAATATCATGAAATATAGTTCAATATTGCCATTAAGGGTTTCTGTTAACATCATAGCCCACGAGGCTGAAGGCCAAGGGGATTGTAAAGGTCATTAAAACCCAAGTTGTTATTTATTTTAATATTACATGTATATTTTAGGGCAGTTATCGTGAAAAAAAACGGTTTTCGTCAAAGTTCAAGTAAAAATGGTCACTAAGTGGAACTGGAATATTTAGGTTCAACTTTCATGAAGAACTGGTTAAAAATAATGGATAATGGTGAGCGTGAGTGCATGTATGAGATTATGTGGCTGCAGTGTTTACCATACAATTATGGTTTTGCTACATAATTTGCAGGTTTCGCCCAAAAAATGTAGTTTCTAACTCAAATCGATGGAAACATTACTAACATAATATGTGCTGCATAATTGGCATCTTTTGACGCATAATTTAGACAACCTTGTGGTATAATTTAAATAACCTTGACTAATAATACCAGGGTCCCCTACAGTAGTAAAGATCTGCTGAGAGGTTTGGGAACTATCACTATAATGATACAACCCATATTTTAATTGGGTCCATGAAATACATCTCATATTGAAGGTTTGTTGTGAAAGATGGCTCTCATACCACTGCATTTCTGGCAATAAAAGCAATTAAACGATAGATAGATAGATAGATAGATAGATAGATAGATAGATAGATAGATAGATAGATAGATAGATAGATAGATAGATAGATAGATAGATAGATAGATAGATAGATAGATAGATACTGTAGCCTCCCCGAATCCCTGTCTGGTCTTTACCTCTTTCTCTATTCTTAAAAGGAGCAACATAAAGACTTTATTAATGGAAAACAAGGGAGCTGGAGATGGGCAGGTGTGTCAGATAGTCCCTTTACCGTTCCTTGTAAATAGAATAATACCTTTATTGGACCTAAACTTACACATAGGAAGGGAAATCGGTTATACTGCCCATTCCAGCTATGTTTTGATTTTACTCGCTGGCAATCAATTTGGGATTTATTTTGTGTTCACATTCTGGGTGGCTGGAAGCACACTGTTCTGATAAGTCAATCATCAAAATGTGATAGTCAATATGTACTGTGAGACGCAGAACTCAGGGAGGAGTTTCAGCAGTTTCGGCAGGCCGCGTATCAGCTGCGACTAGGCGTTTTCGCGTTTACTGCTGCTAGCTGATCGCAGAACACGGACAGCTGCCATCCCCCTCACTCCGTGGTTTTCTAGACAAGGCAATGGCCAACGTCGGGCAGGCTTTTGGCAGGCTGCTCGGTGACCCCATGGCAAGGTGAGCTGTTTCTTTTATGGCCCCTTTCTTTTTAGGTCGAGCCTAAACCAGCGCGCATGCGCTGCTCTGCGAGGCTTCTTGTAAGTACTCTCAATTACTCCGTGTGGGTCTGACTCTTCCCACAAATAGGATTGGTGTTTGCGTGTGTCTTTCACTAATGAAAGCACGCAAATGGCTAAAGGCGGGTGCATGCCCACCTTCTTTTTTTATGTTCACTCCCAAGGCGTTTTGCTCTCGGAGGCGAGCATCGGCGTGCACGGTGGCAGCTGCATTCCTCGTGTGTCAGGTTACACACAACGTACCGTGCTTTTGCTTTTGTTTGTTTCTATAGGCCATTGCTGTGACCCGGTGCATTCACATGAACCGTAACACAGACTCATGAAAGAGGTCCAAACCCTCCCTCCAAGCACGGGCCGGCAACACGCATCGTGCCTCCACATTTCCAAGCAAAATGCCTATTTTCTACTGTGTTATGCAACCACGCGGCGCGTGTTAGTAATGCCTCCCTGCCCTGGTTTCTCTGCTGTCAGCCCGTGACAGAAAAGCCTCAATGAATAAATCAGGTTTAAAGACGCATCGCTGTCTGTCAGAATTTGGGCGATTGTGCGAAATGGGTTTAATTTGGGACTTCATTGTTGTCATTGTTTTCGTGCAATATGAAGTGATAAAAGAAGTTTGTCATGTAGTGTTGAGGAAGCGCATCACCAGGCACGGATTAGCAGCGAAGTCACGGGGGGTGGGGGGGTTTAAAGCTATGGAGAAGAGAACACGTGGCGCAGCCCCAGGGCCAGAGCGCCGCGCATAATCTGTGTTCGAAGCGTGTCGACAACATCTCGGCGAGCTCCGCTTGAACCTTTATCTCACAAGTCTGCGCACATATACAGAGGGGTGCCTTTTTGATGATTAAAATCCCCTATTTACTATTTTTCATAGTGCAGTAACTCTCAGATGACAAGGTTTGTCGTCTGCATCATTTTACATCTGTGATATGCCTCAGGGTGTTGTGTAAATGTATACGCTACAGTGCTCGAAGTGGAAAAAATTCTTCCAGGGAACCCATAAATAGGGGGTGAAGATGTGGAAGTGATGATGTGGTGGAGGAAAGGTGGTGGAGTCACGAGGGGTGGAGTTTGAAAAGCAGAGTCAGACGTTCGACTTAGTCATTGATTTTAAAACAAGCATTTGCGATGCAATAGGTCTCACATTTACGCAAGTTTAAGCTATTGGCATTGTAAATTGCAATGCTTTTTATTTATGTTTTAAAAACAAAAACAAAAATAAAATGCATTGTCATTTGCAATGTCAATAGCTAAAACTTGTGTAAATGCGAGACCTATTGCATTGCAAATGCTTGTTTCCAATGGCCCTTCCATGGCTAACAAACCTCACGGACCGCACAAAGTTCTTTTACTGACTTTCGGGCTCTGTGCTCAGTGTTCAAGGACAGCAGACTCCCCGGGGGATAGGGGGGCGCCACCAAGAGGAGCAAGGAGCGGGGGCAAAGTACAGGACCAGAGAAACTCTGGGAGGACAGAGGCGTTAGAGCCTCTGTATTAGGTAGAGCCCTTTGGCAGCCCACCTAGGTGTGGGTGCAGCTTGTGGTCAAGGTGCGCTCCCACCTCCAGCATTCTCTCTGGCTTTAGGACCCTCACAAAACTGCGGCAGCCGGATAAATCCCTGTTTTAAAAAAGTTTTTAGTCTCATTAAGGGCTGCCTGAGTCACGCAATTCCACACCACAAGCCACAAGAGGCACAGGAGAAAATTCAGCAAATTAGCCTGAGCTCAATTAATCGCTCTGATGGCAGCCTTGAAAACACCCAAAGAGAGCACTAGGGCCAGCAAGAAGGGACCCGGGGGAGGGGGAAAGGGGAGGAGGGGGAACGGGGGGTGATCGTCAGCAAGCCAGAGCCATGCATTTTGCAGCAGGTTGGAAAGTTGCACACAGAGTCTTCTTGCAGAGAGCAGCAGCAAGCATGGCATAAGGGGGAAACAGAAAGCAACATCGAGGGAGTGCCCAAAGGAGCACAGAGGGGTCCAAAAACCCTAGATTACTATTATAGGAGAGTGGGAATCACGGAAGGCTTAACATCTGAAGTTAACATTGTTACACCTTTGGATAATGATAACAACAATGTACCAAAGTCAGGAAGCGGCCGAGAGATGCCCCAGACAAAAAGGGGGCCAACAGCTAATAATGAAAGAGTCTTAGAGCTCTCTAAGTATGACAGTGAAGTTTTAACGTATCATACACCCACATTGGTAAATGATAACTATGGCGATAATCCTGCCATTTGCCCACTGGCAAGTGGGGGTGACGCCAGTGTGTTAGAACTTACCTCAGTCTCACTAGTAATGCCATATCTAGAGCATGATCAACCCAGTGACTCACCTTCAAGGATGTTAGGATCCAGGTCCTCGCAACAGGTACGGGACGGGGCAACCACAGCAGAAATATATACCAAAGTGGTAGATGCAATAAGCCACCAATTTGATCCACCTGAAACCAGCCCAACTAGCACAAAGCTCAGTGGGGGTAGACCCATGATAGAGCTGAATGAGGAGGTGTGACAGCAAGGAGTAAGGCTGTCGTTCATGACAGATATAACTGCCAATCGACAACACCCAAGACATGTACCGAGAGACAAGCCATGACTTGTTTAAAAATCAAGATAACCTGCTGTCTGCCAACTGCCAACCTGCTGTCTGCCAACTGCGGTGGATACGACGCCACGGAGCCAGCTGCGACATCGAACCCGATATGTTGGAGATATAAAAATCCAGCGTATGACAGATCTTAAATAAGAAAAAATCTGGCCAATGGACACCAAGAGAGATACCCTGAACATATATAAAGATTCTTGATATAGTATTGTATTGACAACATTAAAGAAGTGACCCATATAAAGTAAATTACATAGAAGGAGCAAATTTTCTGGTACACCAGGAATCAAGAATTTCAATCTAGTGAGACTTGGATCAACATTTGCGTTAGCAGAGTAGTGATCCTTTTGAACTTTAGAGACCAACGAAGTTTAAAATCTTAGCCCTGAAGTAGTCCTTGTCGGACGAAACGCGTAGGCATCGGCTACAGTCCGTTTTATTGAAGAAAGAGCTTTTTGGAATAAATAATGAATTTCCCACTACTCCGCTGAAGATTCATCATTTGCCAAGATTTAGTTATCACAATAATTGAATAAATTGAAATAATTCTGTTTGTTATAGATTGCCATTACTTTGTTGAAGAGTGCTGGACTTAGGAATATTGGGCCTTCCAATATATGAAAAACGTGCATTGGAGGTTTCCAAAGAGGTCACAAAACTGCTGGACACGCTACAGGGCATTATAGCAGAAGGGCTATTTGATGCCAACACCAGAAAGGAAGTTCTAATCATCAACGTATATCCCAATAGCAATGGTATCTCAAAGCTGGAGACACCGAAACAGGTCATTATCACTTTAGAGGAGGTGCTTTGTGTACACATAGCCATGGACATGATCATCAAAGGGGATTTTGACCGGCATCACTTGAGCCCTGAGGCAGTCAATAATGGTAATCGTACATCTGCAGAAAGAACATTCAACAGTTTCCTATGTGTGTATGAATTAGATTCAGCAGAGGTTTGTGCCAAGGAATTCTGCTGTAAGTCTCTTGCCTTCAGCAATCATAAAAAAGTTGCTTATACCTTCACGAGGAAAAAGATGAGGCATTGGCTCTCAGGCTTCGAGATGCACCAAGATTTAATTGAAGGTTATAAGCCACACAAGAGGTATGGAGA